>NC_072001.2:48360570-48985570 GCF_028885655.2 Pongo abelii | reverse complement strand
TTGCCCCAGCCTCTGAGCAAACCGTTTTTTGTTGTTGTTTTTTTTGTTTTTTTTTCTTTTGGTGAGACAGCGTCTCACTCTGTCTCCCAGGCTGGAGTGCAGTGGTGCCATCTCGGCTCACTGCAACCTCTGCCTCCTCAGTTCAAGCAATTCTCCTGCCTCAGCCTCCCGAGTAGCTGGGATTACAGGCATCCCGCTATTTTTTGTATTTTTAGTAGAGACGGGATTTTGCCATTTTGGCCAGGCTGGTCTCAAACTCCTGACGTCAGGTGATCCACCCACTTCAGCTTCCCAAAGTGCTGGGATGACAGGTGTGAGCCATCACACCTGGCCAAACCTCCCACTTTTGATTCCTCCTCCTGTTACCAGCTCAGCAACTGTTGACTTTATTAGTGACAGCTCATCTCAGCTGCTTCATTGTCTCTAATATTAAGTTCCTAAAAACTTCCTGGCCACTAGGATTGGCTCATTTTAAAGAAAGAAACAGGATACTTTTGTTTTACATTCCCTTGTAGAACCAGCTTAGTGTACAAGGTTAGAAATTAATGGATGAAATATTCATTTTCTATAGCAGATATTCATAAACATGAACTCTCATAGGATACACAGCTTTTCAGAAAGCTGTTTAGAACACTTTGCGGTAACTAGTTTACACCAAAGCCAAGCTGGTGAGGATAAATAAAATATTTGAGGCCATATTAAAACCTAAAATCTTTAGAGGGTGATACATAAACTTACAGTGGATTAAAAAAATAGTTTGCTTTAATTGTGAATAATGGCTTGGTAGTGTTGTAATTTGGAGTAAGGGAGGAAACGGCTGTAGTTTAGAACCAGACATATAATGAAATATCTCTGTATCCTCGTTTTGCTCAAACACTAAAACATGTGGTCAGAAAAAAATGCAGAAGCCCTGAGCAAGATAATGGGATTTCTCTTAATTTGATTTGCTATGGAGAATGCTGGCCTATTTAATAGATCCATGTGGAGTTGCTGTTTATATTTTGGTTTCTAATTAGCATAGTCATTCTGAAGCCTCTAGCTGACTTCCCCTACCATCTAAATCTAATTTGGCCTTGAGGAAGGTTATTAGAGCAGCACAAGGAGCACAAACAAAGGAAAATGTCTGCCAAACAGCAGGCAGACTTAATGCATCCGGGGCTAGCGCGGAGGCCAGCAGCCAGACTGGTGTGCGGCGCTGCAAATAGCAGGAGGGGTCTTGCCTGGACAACAAATCAATCACCAGTCTCTCTGCTACCCAACCAAGCCTGCTTCACCCCAGCCTGTGCTGCCTGGCCAAGGCAATTTCATAATGAAAAAGGGATGATCTTGAGGGATGTGAAAGCTATAAAGAAAAGATTTAAAATTGATTTTGAAAGTTTCTAAACTAGGCCATAGAATGGATGGTCTGTACTGAAGTAAATGCTTAGTCTCCCTCCTAAAACTCCTTGTAAAGAGTGACATTTCAATTTTCCCTGGCTTTGGGCAGCTTGATTTTTTTTACAGCTCTACAGCTCAGCCTTTGAGAAGCACCTTCTAGCAGTGATAATAAAGTATACTGAGTGGGGATATGGACAACATTGATAAAGAGGCACTAATCCTTATTCTCTGTGAAAAATAGTCTGAAAGCAGATTCTATCCCAAAGGGGAAGAAAGAAGAATGCTAAACATGACTAGCAGTGACCTATTTTTCACCAAGCAATTGGAGCTCACGTACATTTTGACTAAAATATTGTTCATCAAAAAGAGCAAAGGACTTCAACTCTTTATAAAGGGCATTGAAGTATAAACGTAGTTTTGTGACGACTCTAAAGAAGAGAGATAATAAGGTTATTTGGAGAAGATTTAGGGGATCTAATGGCATTGATCTGGCAGGTCCCCTATAGGATCTACATTTGTAGTTAGTGATTTGTCTTACCTGGTTTCTACAACCTTTATAAAGTTGGTAGACGTGGCGTTTAAGGGCTCAGAGAGCCTTGTTCATAAAGGTCTACAGGAGCACTGATGAGCATAACTTATTGCAAAACTTTCCCCTACTGTGAGGAAGAGAATGCTAATGATCTGAATCTGCTCTTTAGCCAGAACAGTGAGAATTATAGCTCCCCCTAGAACACAGGGAAACGTCTCTACAATTAAAGTTTTAAAAATGCACTTCTGTCATACTCTACGTATTGTTTAAATACATGTCCATCAACAATTTATTGTTTTCTGACACTGTGAAGAGTTGTAGACACATGAGCTTCACATATCCCTGAGAAAAAGAGAAATCAGACAGATAATTTTTTAATTAAAAGAAGGTTTGCAACTCATAGGAAATTTTTGCAGTCATGAGAGTGCAGAGGGGAGGTTAGTGAAGAAAAAAAGAGATGGAAGCATCTTTTCTATACAATGATAAATGAAGGAGGACATAGATTTCAGATGGAAGGTGAAAACATTCAAGATCCTTTGTCCACAAAAATAGTGGTAATATGAACTAAGCACTCTACTGAAAGCTCAAAAACCTTTCCTAATTTTGAACTATTTACTCTTTCTACTCTCCCCTGCTTCAAAAAGTTTGCTTCAATCTCACAACCCAGCTGCCCGTAAGATAAGGTCAGTTTCCTCACTCCCCTCGGCACCTGTTTCTTCATTAGTCAAAAATTGATTGAATGAATCTGTAAGTGAGGAGGGCCATCTTATGGTGATTTCTCTTTTCCTCTTGATCTCTGTTACAAGTTAATATGTCTCAAGAGTCAGGCCTATGCTCTCATTTGCTTGCTTCTCACACATTTCCTTAGAAGATATCTCCAGCAAGTTCAAATACCATCTACAGGCTATATACTAAGCTTTGAGATGCCTGTAACTGTGAGTAGAAATGCCAAGTAGGTGATTAGATAAATAGGTCTGTCAGAAGACGTCTCTATACCTAAGGAAAATATATCTAAAATGGAAACCATAATCTGCTCTGCCATCCCCAAGGGTCAATACCCATAACCTTCTCCTGTAGATTCCCAGGCTCAGCAAGACAGCAGCAGCCACTGTTGCTTATGTTGGGAATCTCCACTTAACTCTCTGAGAAAGTCTTGACAATTTCCCCAAGCATCTCTGACCTCTGACCACCACCTTCCCCCACCCCACACCTCACCAATCATCCTAGCTATGTCACCTCCCATCCAGACCACTGCACTGGGCTCTAAAATTGCCATTTCCCAGCTCATTGTCTACACAAAATCAGAGAGGCCTGTGCAGTACGTACATGAAACATCACTCGTCTGTTTTAAAACTTTCGGTGGCTCTTGGGGATTTGAACATTTATCCTACTTTGTCCTCGATAACCCACCTGATTTCGTCCTGCCAACCTCTCCTTTTCCTTTTCCATCATCCCTTGGCTCAGTATGCTTCCTTCACAGTCGCCTTCTTTCAACTCCTCCAGCAAGCAAAGGTCTTTTCCACATTGTTCAGTAGTTTGTCTCTAAGGACCTTCCCAATCCCCCTGCATCCTTCTACCTTTCATTAATGCAACAATTAGTGCCCGGTATATAATAGTTGCTCATTAAAGCTGTTTTAGAGGTTTTTAATAAATGCAAGTCCTTACTTTCATTGCACTTATAATAATAAAGTAACTAAAAGCTTCGTCAGATGCTGATTAGTTCTACATAAAAAATTAACACAGACTGAGAGAGACAAGGAATAACAGAGAGAGGAAGTACTGTCATTTTACACTGGGTGATCAGAAAAGGCCTTGCAAAGAAGGTCTCTGACAGAGACATGGAAAGCATGACAGTGAGCTAATCAGCCATCTTGGTAAAGCATTCCAGACAGAGGGAACAGGAAATCAAGATTTGCAGTGGATATACAACACAGCAAGGAGGCCACTGTAGCTGGAACATAGTGAGAGGCAGAGGGCAGCAGGAGACAAGGTCAGCAAGGTGGCTTATTGATCAAGTCAGGAACACTGATGGCTGCGGAATTCTGAAAGGCAGATCTCTTGCCTCAAAAGTTAGGGGAAACCCTGAGGAATAATTTATATTCCAGTGACTTACTAAGCAGAACACCTTATAGGGGAGAGGAAGTAAACTCCCAGGCACTTCTGGCTTTCTACACCTGCATTCTGAGCATCAGCAAATAGCTGTTTCTGAATAAGAATTGCAGGCAGAGGCTCTTGGAAGTAAGAGCACACCAAAGCTAGGCAAAGGGCACACAGAAACAGCAAAATATAGCAAAATGAATCCGAGGGGAACTGGGTGGAACACTAACAGTTTCCACTACAGACAAGGTTTCCTTGCTTTCTGATGTGACAAGAGGTTTCTCACTTAAAGAATGCATGATTCTTGAGAGAAATCCCTGAATGCATTTCTTTGACAGAAATTCAAGCTTTTCTTGGGGTATGAAAATGGACCTGAAATACTTAGACGCCATTATCTAGGCAGTGGGGATGCTTATGATTACTGGATTGTCAATGTGTAGAGGTTTTAGAGGTAGGGAACGATTTTTTTTTTAAGAGAGAATACATTATGTTTCCAATTCAACTACTAGGAGAGACAGACCATCACATCCAAAATGGCAAGGTACATCTAGTCTGCCGTCCCATATCAAAGTCTACCCATCTCCCTCAGCGAAACTGCTTTTTCACCTCTTTTCTAGGCCCTCAAACAAAAAAGAGCCAATTACCCACTCTCTTCTCCACAAGTAAATAGAACTTAATTGTATCTCAATGGCCCGGGTCCTCACAGAGGGAAAGGCCTTCCATGCCTCAAAGCTTACTCATCCTCCCAACTGAGATGACATTGGCCTGCTCTCATGATCACAAGGTGAAATAGTCACAGGTGGATTAGGACCGCAAAGATGATGAAGTCTGCTTTGCTGAGATGAAATATTTAAGATTTAGCATTGGGCTTAAATGCACAATAGTCACAAAATCCGGGTCAAGGGGGAAAAGACTAATTAAACTATTCATAGCTAGTTTCTCCTGGAGTTTCCCTCAGGAGAGAAGCTCTTACAAAAAGAGTTATATGTTGTCTTTGTGGATGTGTGCCACCACACAACTTCATTTAGTAAAGATGGGCTTGAAGCTAAAAGATCTCAACCTGTTCTCTACTTACAGTCAGTATGAAGCTGGATTTTCTTCCTGCTTCAGTGTGGGTTGAAACCTGGGGACAAAAACGGGTATTCACAACCTTTGAAAGTTTAAGGAGAAAAGAGTTTCATATAAGCAGCATTTGAACATGAATGAGATTGTCCTGAGAAATGTGTCCGTTCCATTTCTAGGAAATCATGCTAGCCTTTTTCCCTTAAGCCAGTCAAAGGGGAACTAGACCCACAGAGGAAGAAAAACTATTCCACACTCACACTGCCTTCCCTGGAATTAGCCGACTCACTCTGAGCAAACTTGCATGTTGGAAAAGATGACAATCCTAAAGGTTATCTTTCGGAGGGGCCCCAGTTTTCCAAATTAGACTCAGAATTATATGTCACCTTATAGTCTGCTTCCCAGGGAATATGACCTGCCACAAAGATTAGCAGGCAGCAGGACTATTATTGAGTGCTGTTGGGATCCTTGCCCATGGGAAGAAATAAATGGACTAAAGTAGAAGTTGACCAGCAATGCCAGCAAAATGAAGCCTGGCCTAAAACCATGGGGCTTTCTGAAACTGGGATGATATTTCAAAGATTTCCTGAATTGGACAGAGAGGTCCAGGCCTTTATAGCCCTAAATAGGTCAACCGTTGGATACAGGCAACTTCAGGAAGAGGGAATGAGCTTCAATAAAGAGGCTGTCTTTAGCTGAGAAAATCCTGATGGGGCTGACAGCTGAAGGCTGTGTTCACACAACACTTCCAGCAGCTTGAAGTTTTTTGTTCCTACAGGGGAATTTGGATCCCATTGTCCACCTTATTAGCTAGTTGCATAACGATGGCTGGTCTCCAGGGCAAACAGCCTCTGGCTTATGGGAATAATTTAGGTAAGAGGTGTAAACTAACCAGAGCATCTTAAGTCCTACATCATGACTAGCCCTTTCAGCTTTAGTCTTAACGTGACAAATCCTTCCTCTAAATATGTGGATGTAAATTGTGTAGATGACCAGACAGAAAAATTGTCATTCTCATCGCGCTGATATCTGCTATACTCTGCTTCCCCACTTCTCATTCCACTCTGTCCCTTCCTCAGATCCCCCTCTAGAACCCTCTCCCTGCATAAAGAAACTCAGTAAACCTGAAAAATTTGCAGGGAGTAAATATAACTCTCAAAAGTAGCCTAATCCCTCATTTAATTAGAGAATTTTAGGAAGGATATTTCTGTTATTCTGAACTACTGTCTAATAAAGCCACAACAATGAGAAATTAGCAGATTCAGGGTAGGTGGGAAGAACACTAAATCCTGTTGAATTTTATTAGTCAGATAAAGAATGATGAGACACAGAATAAAAGGGAGAGGCCCTCAGCACATTTCTCCAACTTTCCTGCTACTCTCAGATCCACTATTGCAGTTTGTTGTCGTGTCCTCCTGGGTTCTTGGTACATTGTAGTGATAATTTGTTTACATCCTAAGAGGATGGCTTCCAGAATCTGGCTAAGTAATTGGATATGACACTCCAGCAGTGTCATATGGAAAAGTAGACTAAGTACTTATCTTTTTGAATGTTAATTAGGTGTCCTTAAGGGATCTCAAGGAGAACGAGAACCTCCACGGGCAGAAAAGCAAAGGTCAAGTCTTGCAAAGTTTATTTTTTTTTTTTTTAGCTTCATTAAGGTTTACTTGAATAAAAATTGTATATATTTATAGTGTACAAGATAATGTTTTCGTATATGTATATATTGAGCAACAATTAAATCAAGCTAATCAACATATCCATCATTTCACATTTTTTTTTTCATGGTGAGAATGTTAAAGACTTATTCTCTTTGCAGTTTTCAACTATATATTAAATTATTATCAACTATAGTCACCATGCTGTACAACAGATCTGCAGAACTTATTAACCTGTCTAACTGAAACTTACATCCTTTGGTCAACATCTCCCCATTTCTCTCTCCCCTTCTCCAGCCCTGGTATCCACCATTCTATTTTCTGCTTCTGTGAATTCAGCTTTTTTGGATTCCACATGTAAGTGGGATCATGCAGTATCTGCCTTGCTGTGTCTCACTTATTTTACTTAGCATAATGTCCTTTAGGTTCATCTATGTTATTGTAAATTACAGGATTTCCTTCTTTTTTAAGGCTGATTAGTATTCTATTCTAATAGTATATATGCAATATGTATAATGCAATGTACATATATAAACTAAACTAAATTTGGCCTGAGGATGACTTCATACTCAAATCCTTACAAAACAAACTGCAAACTTAGGACATTAATAAACTGAAAACCTGACATAGAAATATACTTTTATAACAAATATCTTAATGTCAGTCACAGCAGCCAGACATCAGTGGACCACAGGTGGCCAACTAATTTAAATAAAGCAAAATGCCAAGCTATAACCAGTTAAGCTGTCTCTGTATCTCACTTCCGTTTTCTTCCCATAAGTGCTGCTTAATCATGTTGCAGGCCAGAATTCTTAGAAGCTTGTTCTGGTTATAAGGGCTTCCCAATTCACTAGTCAGTCTTCGCTCAATCAAACCATTAAATTTAACCTGTCTAAGCCTTCTTTTAACAGATTGGCAACCCAGAGAGGACCCAAATCAAAACTCCAGTGACCTTCAGGAGCACCCAGTGACCCAGTGAAGGTACCCCACTGGGGCCTGTTGTGTTCATTTACCCTTTTGCAGCAACTGGAGATCATGGGTGAGTTTTCTCTTGGATTTCAGGCTCTACTAGGTTGTGTTTTGAGCTCTTTATTTTTTTCTTACTTCACTGGACAGGGTCTAGGATTGTGATGAATTTGATAATTAACTTGATTCGATCTAGTTAGGAGGCCTTAGGTAGGTGTGTTTGATAATGGGTTTGTCACAATCCAAGGAGTCTGGGACTCCACCTTCTGGGACTTCAGCTAATTTTATTTATTTATTTATATATATATATTTATATATATATATTTATTTAATTTATATATATATTTATTTATATATATATTTATATATATATTTATTTATATATATATTAATATATATATATTTATATATATGTTATGAGCCCAGAATTTGGGCTCATAATTTTAATAATTATTATTTTTAATAAATGGGCTAGCCTAAGAATGACTTAGAATTACAGCAGCCACAGTGGTAAAGTCTTAATTTGGATAAAATTGTTTACTTGTGGGGCACATTAGAAAGCATCAGAAACCTTGACAAAAATAGTATGCATTTCTTAACTGGTGAGCAGAGGCATCTAAAAAAATTACATAATTCAAAAATTGCCTCCCTAAAGGTTTTCTCGCAGAAAGCCAATGAAAAGCTTAATCAGCAAACTGAGAACATGGCAAAAGAGGATTTTACCCTGACTAAATTTTACCCTGACTAAATTAACCCCAACTGCTCCATACTGCAATATCCTAAGTCCACAACCTTTTCTGCTCAATTACCTTTTTACCTTGAGAATAACAAAGGGGTTTTAGACAAGTGCTTTACAAAGTGAAACCTTCTTATCAACCAGGCCTGCATGCTGTAACCACTTCTACCCCATGGTCTAAAGCTGAGCTAAGAATCATCAGAAGAGATATTCCTAATCCAAAAGAAAATCCTTAAAAATTTACTGAGGAATTTATAATCCTCATAGGAGCTCATGATCAAGAACTCTCTGACCTTTACCTCTTTATTCATTGATACTGGGACTTGGTGAAGCTCAAAAATGGATGCCAGCAGCAGAATAGAAATAACCTGAGGATATTAAAGACCCTTTCAAAACCTCCTCAAGAGATAGCCCAGGGCTGGACATGGTGGCTGATGCCTGTAATCCCAGCACTTTGAGAGGCCGGTGGATCACCGGAGGTCAGGATTTCGAGACCAAAATGGCGAAAACTCATCTTACTAAGAACAAAAATACAAAAATTAACCAGGCATGCTGGCACATGCCTGAAATCCCAGCTACTCAGGAGGCTGAGGCACAAGAATTGCTTGAACCCAGGAGGCAGAGGTTGCAGTGAGCCGGGATTGTGCTGCTGCACTCCAGCCTGGGCGACAAAGCAAGACTGTCTCAAAAAAATAAATAAATAAATAAATAATAATAATAATAATAATAATAATAATAATAAAGAGAGACCAAAAACAGCTAGAAGACTTGCTGAAAAGCTTTTAAATTCAATCCCTAAGGCTTATCTACAAAAAAAAGAAAAAAACCACCAAACAAACCACCTGATTGTTCCATCATACAATCTGGCAGACGACAAAAAAGAAAAAGAAGAAAAAAAAAGATAAACCACTTACTAAAAAAAATTAACAGTACATCTGGATTACAATGCTATAAGGGGTTTATTGAAGCTCCTTATTATTTTTCCCAGGCATTATGTCAGGACTTGACAACCCTGCAAGTACCCATAAATTGTACCCTTATTCAGTATGTAGAGGATCTGTCGCTATGCTGTCCCATTAAAAGATGTTCCGAAATTGACTTCTTACAGCAACTCACACACAAAGCTCACAAAGTTTTGACAGAAAAAAACTATCATTTTTAAGGGAAATAGTCCACTATTTAGGATATGATCTATCTGCTGAAGGAATTTTTCTCTCACCTGAGAGAATAAAATCTATTCAGGGTTTGTCTAGGCCTACACCTAAAAGACAGTTTAAGAGGTTTTATCAGACTTGCATGATACTGCCTATCTTAAGTCCCAAATTATTCCCTAATAGTCTCACCATTGCATGAACTAAGAATGCAGTACTAGAGGCTTTATCTTAGGAAGATAGTAGCAGACTTTTGACCAAATGAAACTGGGCTTACAATAGCTCCAAATTTTAGGACTTCTAAATTATACTAAATCTTTCACCTTGATCATGAGTATACCGATCAGGCATTAGGAGTTCTTACCCAAGAATGTGGGCGGGGGGAAACACAGACCTATCACACATCATAGCCTGCAATTAGACCCAGTAGCTAAGGCATATTCCAACAGTTTAAGAGCAGCAGTACAGCCAGATTGGTAGAGATCTCATCTGAGCTGGTTTTAAGGGGAATAAACTTTCTTCACAAGCTCTACATGCTGTGGAAAGTTTAATTCCAGTCAAACTGAACATCTTTTAGCACATGGGCTAACATCTCATGAAATTCTCTTTTGTCTCCTGATCATCATCTAAAATGCTGCAACTTACTTACTCCTGCTACTCTACTATCTCTACCTGAAGACAAGAAAGACCACAATTATGTGAGTGATATAGTATCAGAATTAATGATCCTTCATATTTATTTATAAAATTCTCCATTAGATAATCCTACAGTAATACTTTTTGTTGATGAGTCTTCTGCCAAAAACTCAGAAGAAAAATATAAGGCAAGTTCTGCTGTTTACAATCCAAAATGAGTTAAAAGAACTCCTCTCCAATTTAAATCAGCTCAACTTGCAGAGCTTTTTGCACTTATACACCCTTATCACATAATTAGTAAATGTTTATACAAGATGGCAGATATACTTTTGAAGTAGTTCATTATTTTAGCATGTTATGGAAAAACAGAGAGTTTTTCACTTATCATGGGACCCCCCCCCCCACATACAAAATGGACTCTAAAAAGTTGAACTCCTTTCTGCTATCCTGTTTCCATCACAAATTGCCATTATTAAGATTAAAGCCCATATCTATAAAATCAAACCTGAGTATCAAGGGAATGCCCTAACAGATTTTTGTGCTAAATCATCTAGTGCTGAAATGGTTAGGATGTACAACTTGAATGAACTTCATAAGACTGATCCAAGTCAACTCCCTTATGATGACTTGTTTAATAAACAATGCCATGCATCAGATTTGGAAAAATAAAATTGGTATCTCAAAGGAGGCAAATTCGATGTTATGTGTGAACTCACAGATGGCCCAGATGGTTGCTTGGTCCTCCCTGAGTCCCTAAAGCTTTCATTGTTAAGAGCTTTGCACTCCACAGCTAATCATGGATCAGGCAAGATGACCCAAATTATTAAAAAATATTGATGTGGTTATTATTCTAAAATTGCAAAATGGTTTATAACCAATGTTTGGTTTGCTAAATCCACAATCCTGGGAAGACAATAAAAACTTCAGATGGTATATTTCTAGCACCTGATGAATGTTTTAAACATTTACAGATAATTTTCATTCAATTGCCACCTGGAGTGGGAAAGCAGTATGTTTTTATGGTAACTTGCACATTTCTGGATAGATACTTTCCTATGTAGGAAAGCTGATGCTATGACAGTAGCTAAGAACTTATTAGAAAATTAGAACATGTTTCCTTTATGGGAATCCCTAAAGAAATCTCCAGTACCAGAAGAACCCATTTTTATTGGGTAAATTATAAAGCAATTAAACAAGATATTGTGAACACAATAGCATTACTATTGTCCCTATCATCCTTACATTTCTAGAAAGACCAAAAGTACAAATGGCATTTTAAAATGGAAACTGACAAAGTTAACAATCAATTCGGTTGCCTTGGCCAAAGGTACTACCATTGATTTTAATAGCAATCAGATCTACTCCCACTTGGAAACACAGATTGACCCCATATGAAATAAGGTGTTAGGTATAGTAAGTTCCTCTTCAAAGGTTTAATTCCCAACTTCCTTGTTCTTTGTTCTTGAGATCAACTTCCTTGTCCCTTCTAAGCCACCTGCTCTGTAAACAACTTCTCCTACCAGTCCCAGTCTGTAATTCACATATCTTCCTTATTTGGAAAGAGTCGGTCTTTTATTCCTGGCTACTCATTCTGTAAACTGTCCCTCCTGCCACAACAGCTCTTCCTGCCAAAACTACCCTTCCCACCTTTGCTGCACCCCGACATGCCCAAACATGCCTTATACCATAATGAACAGCCTCTCCCTTGCAGCCTAATTAGCCATGTTCAATTTTAAACAGTAGCCAATCAGGTCAGTTTAGATTGTGTGGTCCAAGTCCAGCCAATGGGGGCAGGACACAGAGGCAGGGGCTAACTGCATTAGGGATGAAAAAGCCTTTCTCTCCTTTGTTCCGTGTGCTTGCGCAGCAGCCAGAAGTGCGAGAAGCACCCTTCTGTAGAAGTAAATTTGCCTTGCTGAGAAATCCTTTGTTTGAGTGCTCATTTTCCTCGTGACTCCGAGCTCTTGTTTCTAATAAAGGGAAGGCCTATGTCCTTAATAGAACCTCATATGTCTCCTGCTCTCCTAAATTCTTGGATGACTAAATACTGAATGGCTTTAATGCATTATGTCAAATAGTATTTTCACCAGGTAAAACACTATTCCAAGTAATATACTGTACTACATCAAGTAACATAATACAGTAATATATTACGCCAGGTAGTATACTATGTTTCCATGATGCACTGACTAAAAACAATCAAATCCTTAATATAGAACCTGGAGGCTGTATCTTCTAGAAATGACATCATAGAAAGACTGACCTTGAAAGGGTCATACCACCACCCACACTGAGGTAAAGCTTTAGGGCCTCAAAATGTGGGTCCACACCTCATTTGTGTGCACACCATGCACACAGCTTTCCCAAGATCTCAGATCAAGACTTTTTCTGCCATCATGCAGACAATTTTTTTCTCCCTTTTTCCTATTTTCTGATATTCTAATCCTTTTCCTCTCCTCAAAGGAAAATTCACAGAAGCGTAACCCATGGATGGCTTAGCAAAGGCTTATACTCTAGCAAGAAACTAGAACAATTGATGGGTTTGTATGCTAATGCAAAAAAAGCAGTAAACAGTTCCATTAATACCAGTGCCTCTCTGTGTTTCCAATGAGCCACCCTGAAACCCTGAAGGAAGAGTAGAAGGCTATTCATGATACTGTAAACCTCAATACTATTTGCTTTCCTACATTTACTAGAAGCAGTACCCTGACCTTCCCAATTAATTATTTCATCACAGTAACAAAAACTCTTAAAAGAAAGCCATGCAGCTTTAAATTTCTTCTTTGCCTAAGTTGGGATCTTGTGTATGGTGCTAAATAAGAATCAAGGTTTCACTTATCTTTTCCCTTTTTTTACTGCAACAGTTTAATTAAAGAGATAGCTGATACTGTTCTTCCTCTAGACACTGCCACCAAATAAAGTAAGAAAAAGAACACATGATATGTTTATGAAAACTGATAGTGGTTGGTTTGTGGGCATTTCAAATGGTGATCCTAGCTCTTCCAGACTTTTCTTATTTGAGATGGAGTCTTGCTCTGTCACCCAGGCTGGAGTGCAGTGGTAGGATCTCAGCTCACTGCAAGTTCACCTCCCAGGTTCATGCCATTCTCCTGCCTCTGCCTCCTAAGTAGCTGGGACTACAGGTGCCTGCCACCATGCCTGGCTAATTTTTTTGTATTTTTAGTAGAGATGGGGTTTCACTGTGTTAGCCAGGATGGTCTTGATCTCCTGACCTCATAATCTACGCACTTTGGCCTACACCAAAGTGTCTAATTTCTATGTTTCTTTTAGTGGGTCCAAGGTTACCATGACTTGTGGTACCAGGCTAACTATGAAAATGAATACCTCTTTACATCAGACTGCTTTCCAGCAAACTATGGTCCTAAGTCACCACAATAACCTCAGCAAAGAATATGACAGTAGGACTCAAATACTGTTGAACTGTCTAGATTGTCTGAAATTTGATTTTATAAATGTTGATTGGTTCAGTTCATAGGGACTCCTATTAAGAAGTACACATCAGTCTTTTTATCATCCTCTTGATAGTTATAATAGTACCCCTGGTACACTGTATCCTCTCAAGTCTTCAAAGTTTGTATGCAGCCATTCATGTAGTGTTGAATGGTCTCACTTTGATTAGATCAGCAAGAACGTAAATATTCAACTAATGCACATCATGACTTTTAGATTCCACACTAAGGCTAAATAAGTGTCTATAATGAAGGCAGAGAGTGGTATTAATGTCTGAGGTTTTAGACAATCTCTCAGAATTGAGGGGTGGACTAAAAGTGGGGAAGTGTTGAACTAAATTTGGCCTGAAGATGCCTCTGTACTCAAGTTCTTACATAGAAACTGCAATCTAATTTAGTACATAAATTAGCTGAAGCCTAATGTAGGAGTATACTCTTGTAACAAAGTTGAATCTTAGTCAATAACAGCAGCTGAGCTTCAGTCGATCACAGGCATCCAACTAATCTACATAATGCAAAATACTGAGCTATAACCAACCAATTAAGCTGTCACTGTACCTCATTTCTGTTTTCTGTCCATAATTGCCATCTAGCCATGTTGGAGGCGGGAGTTCTTAGAACCTGTTCTGGTTCTGAGGGCTGCCCAATTCACAGATCATTCTTTGTTCAATTAAACTGTAAAATTTAACTCATCTAAAGTTTTTCCTTTTAAGTCTACATTATGTATGTGTAGGTATGTGTGTATATATACACATACACATGTTTTATATAATATTTTCTTTTTCCATTCACTGGTTGATAGATATTTCAGTTTATTCTATATCTTGGTCATTGTGAATAATGCTGCAATGAACATAGGAGTGCAAGTATCTCTGACATATTAATATCATTTCCATTGGATATATTCCCAGAAAAAGAACTGCTAAATTATATGGTAGTTCCATTTTTAATTTTTCAAAGAACCTTCATGCTGGTTTCCTTAATGGCTATACTAATTTACATTCCCACCAACAGTGTAAAAAGTTCCCTTTTCTCCACATCCTTGCCAACACTTGTTAACTTTTATCTGTTTGATAATAGCTATTCTGACAAGTGTGAGGTCATATACCAATGTGATTTTACTTTGCACTTCCCTGATGATTAGTGATGTTGAGTATTATTTCATATACCTGTTAGTCATTTGTATGTCTTTTTGAGCAACTTCCCTTTTCATGTTCTTTGTCTATTTTTAATTAGACTGTTTTCTTGCTATTGTGTTGGAGTTTCTTATATATTTTCGATATTGATCCCTTATCTAATGTATGGTTTCCAAATATTTTCTCCTAATCCCCTAGGTTGTCACTTCACTAGGTTGTTTCCTTCACTGTACAGAAGCCTTTTAGTTTAATGCAATCCCATTTGTCTATTTTTGCTTTTGTTGCCTGTGCTTTTGGAATCATCTCCAAAAAGTCAATGCCAAGTAGAAAGTTTTTTTTTTTTCATCTTCTAGTAGTTTTACAGTTTTAGGTCTTATGTTTAAGTTTTAAAGCCATTTTTCTATGTCTCATATATACAAAGAGATATGAGATACCCATTTTTGTATGTCTCATACCTCTTTGTATATATGAGACATATAAAAATGCCTCATAGTGAGAAAGGTACAATTTTTTTCTCCATGTAGATATCTAGTTTACCAGCCTTATTTATTGAAAAGACTATCCTTTTCCAATTGTGTGTTCTTGGCACCTTTGTCAAAGATCAGTTGGTTGTAATTACATGAATTTATTTCTGAGCTCTCTATCCTGTTCTAGTAGTGTATATGTGTTTTATGTCAATGCCATGCTGTTTAATTACTATAGCTCTGTGGTATATTTTGAAATCAGGTAGTGTGATGCCCGCAACTTTGGGGTTTTTGCTCAATATTGCTTTGGGTATTCAAGGTCTCTTGTAGTTAGTTACAAATTTTAGGACAATTTTTTACTATTTTTTGAAAAATGTAATTGGAATTTTGATAGGGTTTGTATTGAATCTGTCAGTCATCTCAGGCAGTAGGGACATTTTAATAAAATTTTTCCAACCCATGAACACAGGATATTTTTCCATTATTTGTGACTTCTCCAATTTCTTTCATCAATTTTTATAGTTTTCAGTGTAAATATTTTTCATCTCTGTGGTTAATTTTATTTCAAAGTATTTTTGATGCTATTTTAAATGGGATTGTTGTCTTTTCAGTTAGTTCATTGTTAGTGTATGGAAATACTTCAGGTTTTTGTATGTTAATTTTGTATCCCACAACTTTATTGGATTTATTGATTAGTTTAACAGTTTTTTTTGTAGAGTATTTAGGGTTTTCCATATATAATATCATCTACAAACAGATAATTTAACTTCCTCCTTTCCTATTTGGTTATCTCCTACAGTCATGAACCAGGTAATGATGTTTTGGCTCAATGATGAACTACATATATGGCATTTCTATAAGACTATAATCAAGTTGAAAATTTTCTATCACCTAGTGATTTCTATCACCTAGTGATGTCACAGCCATAATGTCATAGCACAATGCATTACTCATGTGTTTGTGGTGATGCTGGTGTAAACAAACCTACAGTACTTGCAGTCATATAAAAGTACAGCACATACAATTATGTACGGGATATCATACTTAATAATGATATAAATGGCTACATTACTGGCTTATTTTTATACTATAGTTTTTATCATTATTTTAGAGTATACTCCCATTTTATGTAAAAAAGTTAACTATAAAACAGTCTTGCACAGATCCCTCAAAAGATATTGCAGAGGAAGGCATTGTTACAGGAGATCACAGCTCCATGAGTGTTATTGCCCCTGAAGATCTTTCAGTGAAACAAGATGTGGAGGTATAAGACAGTGATATTGATGATCCTGACCCTGTGTAGGCCTAGGCTAATGTTTGTGTCAGTTTTAACAAAAAAAATTTAAAGTAGAAAAAGATTAAAAATAGGAAAAATCTTATAGAAGAATATAAAGAAAAAAATTTTGTACAGCCATACAATGTGTGCTTTAAGCTAAATGTTATTACAATAGTGAAAAAGTTTTAAAAAGTTTATAAAGTAAACAATTATAGTAAACTAGGGTTATTAAAGTTTTTTTTATAAATTTAGTGTAGCCTGGATGTGCAGTGTTTATAGGGCCTACAGTGGTATACGATAATTTTCTAGGCCTTCACATTTACTCACATTCACTCTGACTCACCCAGAGTAATTTCCAATCCTGCAAGCTCCATTCATGGCAAATGCTTTATATAGTGTACCATTTTAAATCTTTTATGTCATCTTATTTTTACTGTGTCCTTTCTATGTTGAGATATATAAGTACTTACCATTATGTTACAGTTGTCTGTAGTATTCAGAACAGTAACATGCTGTACAGGTGTGTATCTTAGGAGCAAGAGGCAATACTGCATAGCCTGGGTATATAATAGACTATACCATCTAGGTTTGTGTAAATATTCTCTATGATGTTCACATAATGACAAAATCATCTAATGACACATTTCTTAGAACATAGGTTTTTATGTCATGAACAACTATTTCTTTTATTATTTTGAAACAGAGTCTCGCTCTGTCACCCAGGCTAGAGTGCAGTGGTGTGATCATAGCTCACTGCAACCTTGAACTTCTGAGCTCAAGGGATCCTCACACCTCAGCCTATAGACACATGCCACTGTGCTGGACTAATTTTTTTTATTTATGAATTTTTTTTATTTATGTATTTTTTTTTTTAAGCAATGGGGTCTCATTTTGTTGACCAGGCTTGTCTCAAACTCCTGGGCTCAAACAATCCTCCCAAAGTGCTGGGATTATAGGCATGAGCCAACATGCCCAGCTGTATTTATTTTTATTGCCTAATTGCTCAGGCTAGCACTTCTATTACGTTGAAAAGAAGTGGTAAAAATTAGCATCTTTGTCTTGTTCTTGATCATAGAAGAAAGGCTATTAGTTTTTCACCACTGAGTATAATATTTGCTCTGGGTTTTGATATATAGTGCTTATTGTGTTTAGGTGCATTCCTTCTACACCAATTTTGATGAGATTTTATCGTAGAAAATGTTGAATTTTGTCAAATGCTTCATCTATTGAAATGATATGGTTTTTGTCCTTCATTCTGTTAATATGATGTACCGTATTTGTTGATTTGCGTGTGTTGAACTATCCTTTTATGACAGGAATAAATCTTACTTGACCATAGTGAATGATTCTTTTAATGTACTGTTGAATTTGGTTTGTGTAACTTTTCATTTAAGCTATAAATGTGGGGCTTTTCAGAAGTTTTAAGCAGCAATTCAGAAGCCATGCATTCATAGATTCCTCTTACTTTTCTCTGACATTTATAATTACCACACTTCAGACTCTTTACTTCCTATGAAAACCTGGGAGTGGATTCAAACTCTCTTGAGATGGGAGGTATAACCCTACAAAGGCAAGGGTGACATGAAGTAGAAAATGAAGGAAAGCACATACAAGGGGGTTATCAAACTGATAACAATTTCACAATAAAGTAGGACCAGATATTGAGTCCCATAATAAGTCTTGCAGACAGACCATGTGGAACAAACCTCCTCCACTCAGAATGAGCCTATGAATAAGAAGCTAGAAACAGAAAGAAGATAACTGATAAATCCCATTCCTTTCCTCCTTCCAGTGAAGTTTGCCCTATGGGATGATAACACCACCACGCTTACAAGTTATTTTCCAGACACTCTGTGCAGACAGTGTGCAAGCCAGGTTTTACAACCCACCAGCATTGTGCTGTTTCAGAGTCCAGAAGTGGTAGGAGTCATAACCTCTACAGATCCAGTTAGGTTGGATCTAGATGCTTAAATCACTGTGGTGCTCAATAAGGAGGTCACAATGAAGGGTGTCCAAAGTCTGATGCTCATTCTAGTGAAGGCTGAGAAGTGGTGGTGGGGGGGCGGGGGTTGGCATTAGTAGGTAAGAGATTGGCAATGGCTTTTAACTACAATGACTCCTAGCCTTCCTATTGAGAAGTGGCCAAGGCCTGTATAGGTTTGATAAAGACAATATTAGGAGAATTAAAAACTGGGTTTAATACAGCCAAAAATCTAAGGATTGCGGCACAAAATTTCCTCAGAATACAGGATTCACAATTCTCTTCACCAGAGACAGATGCCACGCACATCAAGCTCCAGCAGGCTATGAAATTCTTCCTGTATGTGAGACCTGAAGTGTGCAGCAGTCACCCATTGAGTGAGCCACGTTTCAGCTGCCAAGGCAACTACCTTCCCACCCAGCTCTGCAACTTTAGCCCTCTAGATTAGATGAGAATCCATAATACAATGTTGTCCAGTTAATAAATACCTACAATAAGGAAAGATTGTAAAATAAATGATAGAACCTGATCATGGGATGGAAATTCTACCCAAAAAGTAGCATTTAACCACATTTACTATTTATGCTGAAAGGAACATTTCTGACGAGCTCTTAAAGGTCAGTTTGTAAATTACATAAAGCATGGATTTCAAATCTGGACCCTTTATTGATAAGTGGCATACACAATTTTATAAAGAAAAAAAAACTTTTGAGGAAGTTTTAGGCTGGATAGTCCTGTTGAAAAATTTTATAAAATTCTCACCTGACTTTGCCCTGGTAGGTGAAATCAGTATTTCTAAGTATGGTCCCATGTCTTTGAAGTGACATTTCCTGGAGATGTGCCTGCTCTGCTCTTTGAATACTTAAGATTCCTTTGCTTTGCTTTCAACACCCTAGTTAAACTATGGATATTCTCAAACAGTTTGCTCAACTAGGACACTGGGATGGTGCTTAAATCACTGGCGTTTGACAAGCTAAAGCTGCAGAGTGGGGAAGCAGTAGGAACAAAATTCTGATGTGTGTTTGTGTGTATTTTGCTTTTGCCCATTTTTATGTTAACCACTCAAGAGATGAGAGCACCATCTTGGTGGAACAATAACACAGCCCTGCCTACATAAAGCAAGGTGGGTTTTAAAAAATGCATTCCATGTTATTCCTTGACATTACACTGAACAATATCTTCGTGCATGTATGAGTGCCATAGGCACTCACAACAGCTGTTCTTGCTATGAGGCTGCCATGAATCTCTTGACCGATCGTAGTCAACCCATTTAGTAAACCATGGTAGAAAGACACAGCACAACAGGATTCAGACTATTAGGTAAGCCAGCTAGTTACTCATTCATATTTAGCAGGTTTCCACAACCATCTAATCCTCCCAGGACATAGTCTATTCCACCTCTTAGGTAATGCTGTATCTCCACACAGTATTGGTTGCCTATACTGGAATGCTGCAAAGAGCTCTAAATAATGCTCAGTGGCTATTAAGTTTTCTGGTGAGACTTTTTCCAGTACTACATTGGAAAGTCAGAGTAGCAGCAAACTGCCATGAAGATATCTCCTGGTGGGTTTGACTACCTGTTCATGAAATAATCTCAAAGTATTTGGAGAGAAAGGCAGACCATCTCTTCTTTTGTGCCAAATTTTCTAGGACTCGTGGTTTCTTTTGGTCCAGGTGTTAAGCCACTGCCATAGGCAACCCTCAGAGCTGGAATAGATCCCTCCCACATCCAAAATTTAAATATCGAGACTGATGACACATGCAGGCACGAAGAGGGTATGAAAAACCTGATTAGTCACATAATGAGGCTTCCTGAAAGAGCTGAGCAAGCTCCCAAGCAGGTCCCAAAATGGCTTGAGATGAAACAGGGAGAGGAGAGTGGCTTGGGTTGTATTGGGGTTAGAGAGTGGTGCTGGGGTAAGAGTTTTTCCATACACAGGCTTGGGGTTATGTGACTTAAATTTCCTGCCAGCATCAAAGGAGAAAGTATGCAGGCTTTGTTACTGATTTGCCCAGGTATAAGGCAAGGAAGGAGAGAGGGGGAGAGTGGGAGGGGGAACTCTCCCATCAAACATCAAAAATGAAGTCAGACTCTTGACTACAACTTACTCCAGATTTTTGATGACTGAAATGTGCCATGTTTCATTTAATCAAATTTGAACCTAAATAAGCCATTACTATACTCCAAAGAGGCTTTGTGGTCTGAGGCCAGTAAGGGAGGTGAAAGTTCTATTGACTACCTTGTTCAACACTCAGCGTTGCATATTTTGTGACAGGAAATGTGTTCCCTCTGGTTATTATTTCTAGAATATCAAAGGAAATGAGGAATGTCTTGATGAGGCCTTGTATTGTGACTTTAATATGTACAGGGACATATGTGAGCTTGATTTATACTTTTGCTATCTGTGAGGCAAAACATTTCCAGAGTTTTTATCTCAAAGAAGGAAATTTTGGAAAAGGAATTGTTGTTGCTACCATTGGCCAGAGCAGATGGCCTTACCACTGGCAATGGCCCAAGAATCTATAAAAATGTACAAATGGGGTTGTTGGCCAGCACATCCAGTGCTTAGATGACAGCCTGAAGTTCAGCCAATTGTGCTGACCCTTGGGTCCTGTCTTTTATCAGAGATGTGTAAGTTAAAAAGAAAAAGCAGCAGCTCTCCAGTGAACTCTATCACATGTGACAGTGACTGCCATCCCTGAAGTGTGTGAAGTTCCTCTGCTTTTCACTCAGTTGATCCCAAGGGAATGCCCAAAGTAGCCAAGAGGTCTAAGGGTGGTGGCCTTCTCCAGCCTTGGCACACCTGGCAAGGGACTGAGGACAGGAGACGTCACCCTCTCTTCCAGTGGCCTCTCCTGTGATGTGCCAGGGACATGCCAGGAGACACAGATTTGGCTCTATCCTGTAGATACCATTTCCATTTTACAAAGGAATCCTTGGTGGCCATGCTGAGCTTGTGGGGTGCTACTTTCATGACCTAACACATAATGATTGGCAGCTGAGTACAGAAGGTCATATGCTTGGGGCCTATGATAGCATCTATCTCCAGAAGAGGCCAGTAAGTGATCAGCAATTGCCATTTCAGGTTAATGACATGAGACCAAGGAAGACAGTCTCTCGCACCAGAAATCCATGGGTAACTTATGGCCATTATAGGTGGTCCCGAGATTACAGGAGGCACAAGGGGAGGTTGCCAATGCCTCTACGGTATGGGAGTCAATTGGGAAGTACCTGCTGTGTTGCAATTTGGACAGATTCCAGAGCCTTTTATTACAAAGGGTCCTATTCAAGGTGAGCCAATTTATGAAAAACATGAATGGGCTTAAGTAAAATTTGTAAATGAGGAATACATTGCCTTCGGTCCTCAAGGATCCCTAGAAGATGTTGAGCTTATTTTAAAGTTGTGCATGGTAAGAATGTCAATAGCTGTTTGACAATGTCAGGAATGGAGTGATTTTCAGCTTACCAAATAATGATCACGAATTTAACTTAGAGGGGTGGGACTTTGCACTGTGTACAGAGCAACGGCCCATTCTCTTTTGTGAGCTCCCCTGTCAGCGTCTGTATGTACTGAATGAGCATAGTAAATGTACTTCCTCAGATGAGGATGTCATCAGTGTGTTATACACCACGTACCTATGCTCCTGGAGAAAGTTGAATGTGCCTGCAAAGACCGTATGTGATTTCAGACATTTGCTCACTCAAAGGTGAAGGCAAACTGCAGCTGAAAGTCTATTGAAACAGGCAATAAACAGAGTGTATTAGCCAAATCTAGGATGCCAAGTATTTACCAGTTGCTGATTGAATGGAATTAGTGATTTCAATAGTAAGGTTGTGGTAATATACTATGAGGTGCCATTCATTCTCTCCAAGTTTAATAACAGGCCAAATTGAACTGTTAAATGGAGAAGCTTTAAATAGATCTTCTATGATGGGTTTCAATCCTTGAAGTCTCTGTCTTAATTTGGATTGTACCATATTAGCCATTTTAACTAAAAGGAGAAGGCCCATGGGGTTACTTAAAAACAAAAAGAGTCTTGCTCTGTCACCAGGATGGAGTACAGTGATACAATCTCAGCCCACTGCAACCTCCACCTCCTGGGTTCAAGTGATTCTCCTGCCTCGGCCTCCCAAGTAGCTGGAACTACAGGCACCTGCCACCACACCCAGCTAATTTTTGTATTTTTAGTAGAGACAGGGTTTTGCCATGTAGGCCAGGATGGTCTCGATCTCTTGACCTCGTGACCTGCCTGCCTCGGCCTCCCAAAGTGCTGGGATTACAGGCGTGAACCACCGCTCCTGGCTGGGGTCACCTTTTATCAAGCAAAGATTTCATTTAATCTTAATTTGTTACTTGTTGGTTCAGAGTGTTCAGATCAATGTGGGATATATTAAGGCAGTGAGTGCTGTGACATTGAGGAATTCAGACAAGGCAATAGTTCTGATGGTTAAGGTGAAACATACCTGTTTGTTATCCATTATATGTTCAGTAAATGCCCTAATATTATAAGGAGTACCTTGTTTAAATGTACTAGGATCTCCAGGTAAAACACTAATTTGATCCCCAGGATAGATTAAGGACAAACATTTACAAATTGATTCACTGTAGCAGATGTTAAACCTAATTCAGAGCCTACATTGTAGAGGCACAAAAGCAAATCAGTAGGCTTTTTACTGCATAAATGATGTTAGTAAATTTTGGATTTCAAATTGGATCAAATTGTGGTCCTCTGAGGTTTTTTGTTTCCTTCCTTTTTGTTCATGTTTTGTTCTATTTTGTTGGTGGTTCTATTTTCTTGGGGCAAGAGGGGAGGTACCTTCTTTATTCATTCCATAGTTATGTATGTTTTTTTCCTCCAAAAAGACACAAATCACTATCATCATGGTTATGGGCCTCCTTTATAGCAATGGTTTTTTTTTCTTTTTTGAGATGGAGTTTCACTCTTGTCACCCAGACTGGAGTGCAGTGGTGCGATCTCGGTTCACTGCAACTTCCACCTCCTGTGTTCAAGTGATTCTCCTGCCTCAGCCTCCTGAGTAGCTGGGATTACAGGCACCTGCCACCATGCCCTGCTAATTTATTGTACCTTTAGTAGAGATGGGGTTTCACCATGTTGGGCAGGCTGGTCTTATACTCCTGATGTCAGGTGATCCACCTGCCTCGGCCTCCCAAAGTGCTGGGATTACAGGCGTGAGCCACCGCACCCAGCCAGCAATGGTTTCTTTATTGGGTTTAATGACTCCAGACTTAAGCCAGGCTGGAATTAACGTCTTCTTGACTGTGCCACACAACTGACATGGGTGCTTTTTCCTTATAACCCTAAGAATCTTTGTTTTGACAGAATCATCATCAGTAGCAACAACAAAGACATTTTATAGGATCTTAATGAGCCATTTACTTTTAGTAAACTTAGCATACCACATAGTAACTGTTCTTCCACATGAGTGACCACCTGATGGGCACTGTATTGTACAGAGCATCAGTCTTTCCACTGAGTTATCTATAGAACAGAGGAAATGCCTGCTTGAAATACACAACCAATAGCCACAGAGTAAGAGTTATTCTCCTGAGTCCAGCATCAGTCACAGCTTATGTTGGAATCAAGACACACAATTTAATCTGAGACATGTAGATAGGTCCAGATCAAGACACCCAAGCCAGGTCCTATAGACCCCTAATTGTGTCCCCACCAAAAAAATTATATGTTAAAGTCCAAACCTCCAATATAACTGTATTTGGATATATGGCCTATAAGGAGGTAATTAGAGTTAAATTGGGTCACGAGTGTAGGGCCATGATCCAATAAGATTGTTATCCTTATGAGAAGAGATATCACAGAGCTCACTCTCCTTCTCTCTCTTTCCATACACATTAAGAAAAAAAAAAAAAACATGGGGGTGTAAAGTAGCCATCTAAAACCTAGGAAGAGAGTCCCTACCAGAAGTTGGACCCAGCTGGAAACCTGATCTTAGACTTTTCAAGTCTCCAGTACTGTGAGAAAATAAAATTCTATTGTTTAAGCCACTCAGTCTGTGGTATTTTATAGTATCCTGAACAAACTAATACAAAAGGCCACATTTGAAAGGGCCCAATCTCATATTCCTGTCCCTAAATGTTAATTACTGAAACTTCAAATTTAGGTCAGACTAATCTATGAGAGATTTGGTAGAACTCAGTAACACAAAGCAGCATAGCTCAGAGTACAAGCTGGCAAGCAGGCAGCAAACAATAATATGACTTGAACAACCTGCTAGCCAGCAAGTATCAGAGTGAGTTATCAAGTCAAGGCAAGAAAAAGAAGCATCCCTGGTTGTGGTGGTAATCATTATCTAGGAACCTTGTTCACTGCACCAATTGTCATAGTCACCTTGCAGAGCCAGGATAGACCACCAAAACCAACATGTGCCGGGACTGATGAAACCACACACACAATCTAAGAGGATACAAAAAGTTTATTATTCACATAATGAGGCTTTCTGAAGGAAGCAGGGAGGACCCCCAAAAGGATCTGAAAATAGCTTGAGAAAGAGAGCAGGGAGGGAAGTTTGGCTTCGGTTTCATTAAGGTAAGAGAGTAAGGCTGGTATGTGGATTTCCAGGCATAGGCTTGTGCATGTGTGGTTTGAATATCCTACCAGCACCAAAAGGAGGAGCATGTGGGCTTTCTTATTAACTATCCCAGATGTGTGTCAAGAAGGAAATAGGAAGGGAAGGAATAGGGACTTTAAAAATATTGGTAATTAAATATCAAAAATTGAGTCAGACTCTGCATTATACAAGCTATCACTCAATATTGTATCCTTTGCTGTAATACCTCAAAGATATCTAAAAACAAGTCACTTCTTCAGTGTAATACACTACCTCAATATGTTAAAGAAAATCACATGCTCATATCAATAGATGCCTAAAAAGTATTTCACAAAATTCAATAGATGTCAAAAAAAATTTTGACACCCATTCATGATAAAAACTCTCAGAAAAGTAGGAATAGAGGGAAACTTCCTCAACTTGATAAAAAATATCTCCAGTTAACATAATAATACTTAATAATGAGAAACTATAAGCTTTCCCACTAAGATCAGGAACAAGGTAAGGATGTCCCCTCTTGCTACTCCTTTTCAACATTGTACTGGTAGTCCTAGCTCATGCAACAAGACAAAAAAATAAAATAAAATAAATAAAAGGCATATAGAATGGCAAGGAGAAAATATAACTGTCTTTTTTTAGCAGAAGGCATGATCATCCATGTAAAAAATCCAAAAGAATCAACAAAAACCTCCTGAAACTATTAAGTGATTGTAGCAAGGCTGCAGGATATAAGGTTAACATATGAAAGTCAATTGCTTTCCTATATATCAGCAATAAACAAGAATTTGAAATTTTAAAAATCCATTTGTATTATAAATATACAAAAATATACTTAGTTACAAATCTAACAAAAAATGTACAAGATCTATTTAAGAAAAGCTACAAACTCTTGAAACAAATGGAAGAATTAAATAAATGTAGGGATATCCTCATGCTCAAGGACAGGAAGATCCAATATTGTCAAGGTGTCAGTTCTCTCCAAGTTGATCTATAGACTCAATGCACTCCTAATCAAAATCCCAGCAAGTTATTTTTTAGATATTGGCAAACTGATTCTGAAGTTTACATAGAATGTAAAAGACCTAGAATAGCCAACACAATATTGGAGAAGAATAAAGTTGGAGAACTAATGCTACCCAACTTCCAGACTTATTATGAAGCTACATAATCAAAACAGTGTGATATTGGTGAAAGAATAGACAAATAGGTCAATGGGGCAAAATAAGTTCAGAAATATATCCACATAAATATAGTCAACTGTTCTTATAAAAACAACACAATGGAGATAAAATAGTCTTTCAGCAAATGATGGTGGAACAACTGGACATCTCCACATACAAAAAAAAAAAAGAATCTAGACACAAACCTTATACCCTTTACAAAAATTAATTTAAAATTGATCACAGGTCTAAATGTAAAGTGCAAAACTATAAAACTCCTAAAAGAGTTTAGGATGAAATTTAGACGACCTTAGATTTAACAATGACCTTTTAGATACATCAAAGGCATGATTCATTAAAGAAAGAATTGATAAGCTGGGCTTCACTAAAATTTAAAACTTCTGCTCTGTAAAATATATTGTGAAGAGAATAAAAAGACAAGCCACAAAGTGGGACAAACTATTTGCAAAAGACATGTCTGATTTAAAAACAAACTATTATCCAAAATATACAAATAACTCTAAAAACTCAACAAGAAAACAACCCAATTACAAAATAGACCAAAGACCTTAAAGAACACCTCACCAAAGAAGACAGACATCCAGTAAACAACTGAAAAGATGTTCCACATCCTATGCCATCAGGGAAATGCAAACTGAAACAATGCTTTTAGAATGGCCGAAATCCAGAACTTTGACAATGCAAATACTGGCGAGGATGTGGAGCAAAACGAACTCTCATTCATGGCCAGTGGGAATGCAAAATGGTACAGCCACTTTGGAAGACAGTTTGATGGTTTCTTAAACTGAACATACTCTTACGATACAATCTAGCAATGTCACTCCTTAGTATTTACCCAAATGAGTTGAAAACTTATGCCACACAAAAACCTGTACATGGATGTTTATAGAAGCTTTCTACATAATTGCAGAACTTGGAAGCAACCAAAATATCCTTTAGTATATGAATGGATTAAAAAAACCATGATACATTGAGACAATGGAGTATTATTCATCACTAAAAAGAAATGAGCTATCAAGCCATAAAAAGACATGGAGAAAACTTAAATGCATATTACCAAGTGAAAGAAATCAGTCTGGAAAGCTCTCTACTGTGTGATTCCAACTATATGACAAGCTGGAAAAGGCAAAACAATGAAGACAGTAAAAAGATCAGTGGCTGTCAAGAATTGGTGGGGAGGGAGAAAAGAATAGAGCACAGAGGACTTTTAGGACAGTAAAACTATTCTGTATGAGACTATAATGGTGGATGCATGCCATTATAAATTTGTCCAAACCCATAGAATATAAAACACCAAAAGTTAACCCTAATGTAAACTATGGACTTTGAATGCAGATGATGTGTCAGTGTAAATTTATCAATTACAATCAATTTACCATGATGGTAGGGAATGTTGATAATAGGGGAGGCTATGCATGTAGAGGAACAGGGAATATGGTCTGTGTACCTTCTTCTCAATTTGGCTGTGAATCCAAAACTGCTCTAAAACAAAAAGTCTTTAAAAATTGCCAGCAGTCAAGGGATAAAATGGCCAACCAGACACAGCTAGGAAGCACCACCCACACTGAGACACCCCAAGGTTTTGTGTAAACCAACATAATTTGGACAGATCTTTAGGAAGAAAACACCAAGACCAAGAGTGGATAGAGACAAGATGCAGATGCTGAGGCTGAGGAGACAGAAGGCTGGGAACCCTGCATGGAGTAGTCAATTACTGGGGCTAGTTCCCAGACCCAAACAGCTCCTGGGGAATGGGTGAGTGAAAGAACTGTGGGACTACCCACCCTCATCAGGAACCTTTAGGATCTTGGCTATAGGGAGCCCCACATCTGCCATGGATGTTTGAACTTACAGGGGAATCTGTTCAGAGAGTAGACAGAGATGAGTCTTCAGCCAGTGCAGAACCAGGGTCTTTGTGCACAGTGCAGCTGCAGCTGAGCATGGTCATAGGAACCCATTCCCCAGGGCTCCCCATCTCCCTCCAAGAAGCTTTAACCCCAGCTGATCACTGAGCCAGGAACAAGCATAGCCAACCTTTCCAGTGGACTGGGGCACATCTGTTTTGCAGGTCCTCCTGCCCCCCACCTCCTCCCAGGGCCCCTGTGTGGCCACCATGCAAAATCATGTGTACCATACAGCCTCCACTGCCCAACCTGGGTGCTTTGCTCTACCTCATTATGTTCTCAATGACCCAGAGCAGCCTTAAAAGAAATTCCAACCAAGAATTTTGCATCCTGCCAAACAAAGCTTTATAAGTAAAAGAGAAATAAAATCCTTCTCAGACAAGCAAATGGTTAGGGAATTCATTTCAACTAGACAAGCCTTACAAGAGGTCCTTAACAGAGTGTTAAACATGGAATGGAAAGAACATCTACTACCACAAAAACACACTTAAGCATAGCCCAAAGTCACTATAAAGCAACTACACAACCATATCTACATAACACAACGTAATTGTGTGTTGTGTGCTAACACAATGACAGGTCAAAATCTCACATAGCAATACTAATCCTGAATGTAAATGGGCTAAATGCTCCACTTAAAAGACAGAGTGCCAAGCTGGATAAAAAGACAAGACCCAACTATCTAGTATCTTCAGGAGACTCATCTCATGTGTAATGACACCCATTGGCTCAAAGTAAAGGAGTGGAGAAAGATCTATCATGCAAATGGAAAACAAAAAGAGCAGGAGTCACTATTCTTATTTCAGATACAACAGACATTAAACGAATAAAAATTAAGAAGGACATTCCATAATGACAAAGGGTACAATCCAACAAGAATACTCAACTGTCCTACACATATATGCACCCAACGTTGAAGCACCTAAATTCATAGAACAAATTATTCTTGGCATACAAAAAGACTTAGACAACCACACAATAGTGAGAAACTTCAATACTCACACTGACAGCAATAGACAGATCAAGGCAGAAATTTAACAAAGAAGCTCTGAACGTCAACTTGATACTTGACCAACTGACCCTAACAGACATCTGCAGAACACTCCACCCAACATACACAGCATGTACATTCTTCTCATCTACATACAGAACATAGTCTAAGATTAACCACACACTCAGTCATAAAAATGTCTCAATTTTTTTAAAAAAATTTAAGTCGTACAATGCATCTTCTCAGACAACAATAAAAATAGAAATCAGTATCAAGAATATCTTTTCAAATTACACAAAAGCATGGAAATTAAACAACTTTCTCCTGAATAGCTCCTGAGTGAACATCAAAATTAAGGCAGAAATTTTAAAAAAATTAAATCCATAAAAATAGAAATAAAACTTACCAACTCTCTGGGATGCAGCTAAAGCAATATTAAGAGGAAAGTGTACAGTGCTAAGTACCTTAATCAAGAAGTTAGATCTGAAATTAACAATCTGACTTTACACCTAAAGGAACTAGGAAAAAAAACAACCCAAAAGGTAGAAGAAAAAGAATAACTAAAACTATAGAATGAACAAAATTGAAATGCAAAAATCTATACAAAAGATCAATAAAACCAAGAGTTTATTATTCAGATACATACACAAGATTCATAGATCCCTGGCTAGATTAACAAAGAACAAAAAGAAGATCCAAATAACTACAATCAAATGACAAAGATAACATTACAACCAATCCCACAGAAATACAAAGATCCTTAGAGAATACTATGAGTGACTCTATACAAACAAATTAGAAAATCTAGAGGAAATCAATCAACTCCTAGAAACACATGATCTCTCAAGATGAATCAGGAAGAGACTGAAATCCTGAACAGACCAATATCAAGCTCTGAAGCTGAATCAGTCATTAATAAAAAAGAAAACTTACCAACCCAAAAAAGTCCTGGACCAAATGGATTCACAGACAAATTCTACCATACATACAAAAAAGAACTGGTATCAGTCCTACTAAAACTATTCTAAAAATTGAGGAGGAAGGCCTCCTTTCTAACTCATTTTATAAAGCCAGCATCAGCCTGATACTAAAACCTGGCAGAAACACAATGAGAAAAGAAAACTTCAGGCCAATATCCCTGCTGACCATAGACACAGAAATCCTCAACAAAATACTAGCAAGCTAAATCCAGCAGCATGTCAAAAAGTTAATATACCACAATCAAGTAAGCTTTATTCCTAAGATGCAAGGCTAGTTCAAATACACAAATTAATAAATGTGATTCATCGCATAAACAGAAGTAAAAGCAAAAATCATATGATCATCTCGATAGATGAAGAAAAGGCAGAAAGGGTATAGCTCAGGGGTAGAGCATTTGACTGCAGATGAAGAAAAGGCTTCTGACAAAATCCAACATACCTTCATGATAAAAGCCCTCAGAGTAGGCATCAAAAGGAACATATCTCAAAATAAGAGGCATCTATGACAAACCCATAGCCAACATCATACTGAATGGGCAAAATGTAGACCATTCTCTTGAGAATTGGAAAAAGACAAGGATGCCCACTCTTACCACTCCTATTCAACATAGTACTGGAAGTCCTAGCCAGAGTCATCAAGCAATAGAAATAAAAGGCATCCAAATAGATAAAGAATAAGTCAAACTATCTCTCTTCACTAACAATATGATTCTATATCTAGAAGCTCTTAAAGATTCTGCCAAAAGGCTCCTGGAACTGATAAATTTAATAAAATTTCAGGATATAAAATCAATGTACAAAATCAGTAGCATTTCTGTACACCAGTAACATCCAAGCTGAGAATCAAATCAAGGACACAATCCCACTTGAAATAGCCACAAAAAAAATGAAATACCTAGGAATTCATATAACCAAGGAAGTAAACTATCTCTACAAGGAGAAGTATAAATTACTGCTGAAAGAAATCAGACAACACAAATAAATGGAAAAGCATTCCATGCTCATGGATAGGAAGAATCAATATTGTTAAAATGGCTCTCCTGACCAAAGCAATGTACAGATTCAACACTATTTCTGTGAAACTACCAATGTCATTCTTCACAGAATTAGAAAAAACTATTTTAGAATTTATATGGAACCAAAAGAGAGCCTGAATAGCCTAATGAATCCTGAGCAAAAAGAACACAGTTGAAGGCATCACACTACCCAACTTCAAACCAGACTATAAAGCTACAGTAAACAAAGCAACATGGTACTTTTTGCAAACCCAGACACATAGACCAATGGAACAGAATAGAAAACTGAGACATAAACCCAGACACCTAAAACCCTCTGATCTTTGACAAGGCTGACAAAAACAAACAATAGGGCAAGGACTCTCTATTCAATAAATGATGCTGGGATAACTGGCTATCCATATGCAGAAGAACGAAACTGGATTCTTACCTTTCTCCATATACGAAAATTAACTCAAGATGGATTAAAGATTTAAATGTAAGATCTCAAACTATAAATATGCTGGAAGAAAACCTAGGAAATACCCTTGTTGACATGGGCTTTAGCAAAGAATTTTTGGCTAAGTCCTCAAAATCAATTGCAATGAAAACAAAAATTGACAAGTGAGGTCTGTTTAAACTAATGAACTTCTGCACAGCAAAATAAACTGTCAACAGGGAAAATAGACAACCTACAAAATGGGAGAAAATATTCACAAACCTGTGCATCTGACAAAGGTCTAATATATAGAATCTATAAGGAACTTAAATAAACAAGCACAAAACAAACAATCCCATTAAAAATTAGGCAAAGGATATGAACACGCACTTCTCAAAAGACATACAAGCAACCAACAAACTTCTGAAAAAATGCTCAATATCACTTATTAGGGGAATGCAAATCAAAACTACAATGAGATAACATCCCACACCAGTCAAAATGGCAATTGTTAAAAAGTCAAAAAACAACAGATACTTGTGATGCTGCAGAGGAAAAGCAACACTTACTCCATTGGTGGAAATGTAAATTAATCCAGCCATTGTGGAAAGCAATTTGGAGATTTCTCAAAGAACTTAAAACAGAGCTCCCATTTGACCAAGCAACCCCATTACTGGGTATATACCCAAAGAAAAATTATTCTACCAAAAAGACACATGTACTCGTATGTTCATCACCATGGTATGTACAATAGCAAAGACATGGAATCACCCTAGGTGACCATCTGTGGTAGAGTGAATTGGGTAAAGAAAATCTGGTATATACACACCATAGAATACTATGCAGCCCTAAAAAAGGACAAAATCATGTCCTCTGCAGCAACATGGATGCAGCTGGATGCCATTATCCTAAGTGAATTAACATAGGAACAGAAAACCAAATGCTGCATGTTCTCATTTTAAGGAAGAGATGAATATTGAGCACACATGGACACAAACATGGGAATAATAGGTACTGCAGACTATGAACAGGAGAAGCAGGAAGGGGGTCATGCATAGAAAAGCTACCTATTGGGTACTATGCTCAATACCTCTGTAATGAGATTCATACCCCAAATCTCAGCATCACGCAATATACCCATAAAACAAACCTGTACATGCACCCTCATGTCTAAAATAAAAGTTGAATTAAAAAAAAGAATCCAGTTACAGCAACACACCAGGTCCAAAAAAATTGTTTAGTAGTCAAACATCAAAATACAGTCAAACTGATAATACAAGCATCCCTGAGTACAATATCCTGTGTTATTATACCTCAGACATATCTAAAATCAAGCAATTTCTGTTACTAATTTGGGTATTAACCATTATAGACAACATTCTGTGACCATCAGTCAGGAGCAGCCAAGGATCATAAAGTAGTATAGGTTATGTCAGATTACCATTGGTCACCCATGTCCACATGCATTCTCAAGTATTTAGAATGACCTAAATGTGAAATCTATAATTCCTTTATTCAGTGCCACCTAGAACTCCACCATTTTATAAAGCATTACTCCCCATACTTGAGGTAATAATTGCCTCTCTTCTGCTAATGGCTAATCTGAGCTACCACCAGTGAGGTTCTTCCATCCTAGCCAACATTGCCATTTTATACATATTAACTGAATTACCACCTTGGGAATCTTATCTCATTTATTCACATCTACAATAATTCAATATAGCACCATGATAAAATTCAAATAGCAAGTGATAAATTCTATTTTCACAGTGACATTAACAATAACATTCATCATTCATGTTGCATTTTACTGTAACAAATGGGCTAGGCTTCATCATCAGAATGTCTGTCTGGACTTTAAGCTACATAAGTACCTTTAGTCAGGCTCATGCATACTCCATAACAATGTGGGAACCTATTTGGAGATGATATTAATTAAGGAGTTTTTTTATCATTGTTGTTTTTTATTAGATGTTCCTTCTGAAAATTCTTATAAGAGTAATTCCTTCATAAAATTCTTATGAGAGTAAGCCCAAGTAGGGTAATCAATGCTTTCAGCCAGTGGATGATATTAAATATGCTTGAAATGCTTAGAAATGAATATACTCTCATCATTGAATCCACAAGCTTTCATCTTGCACAACACCACAAAGTTTCTTGTAATAGGCATTATCTACCCCCCTCCCCCCCACATATTACACATTTCCACAATACTGGCCTTATGGGATACTGTGGCCACCTTAGAAATGTATTTATTAAAGAATAAACTATTATTAAAATCAGAGACAGAACCTTATAGCAGGTCAACAGTTACCCCTACCTGAAGATGTTGGCAGAAACACTGTAATAAGCAGAATTCCAAGATGACCCCCAAGATTCCCACCCCTTGGAGTACATACCCTGTATAATCCCTACTCCTTGAGTGTGGGCAGAACTTGTGAATATGAGGAGATTTCACTCCCATCATTACATTAAATTATATGGCATAAGTGAATGGATTTTAACAGATATAATTAAGGTTCCTAATAAGTGGACTTTGAGTTAATTGAAAGGGAGACAATCTTGGGTATACTTGTCTTGAATCAGGTGAGAACTTTTTACAAAAAGTTCTAAAGGTCAGACGTAGAAGAATCAGAATCAAAGCAGGAGATGCTCTCTTCCTGGCAATGAAGAAGCAAATTTCCATGGTGCAGAAAGGGCCACACGGTAGGGAAGAACAAACAGCTTCTAAGAACTGAAGGTCTTCAGGTCTCAATCACAAGGAACTGAATTCTGCCATCAACCAGTGATCCTGGCCTCAGATGAGCTCACAGCTCTAGCCAACAACTTGATTTCAGTCTGATGAGACCCTAAGCAGAGACCCATATAACCTATGGTAGACCCCTAACCCACAGAAACTACAAGATAATAAATTTGTGTTGCTTTAAGCCTCTAAGTTTGTGTTAACTTGTTGTGCAGCAATAGAAAACTAATGCCATAATACATGTAGAGTTAGTCTGTAACTTCAGAATCATACTCATCTTCAATGTTTATATCTGGATCTATGGCAGAGGCAAATTTATCTCTTTTTTATAATGACCCACATTCCTCACAAGCTACCAGAAATCAATGAGAAAGATTAATAATCAATAATGGTGAATGGTGACTGCACTGAAATTACAATTCCTGTCACAAGCTTTTGTTCAGACTCTATAGGAAAGAGGAGAAGATAATGAATATCTGCCTTCATTTGGTATCCACGGGCTAGAGACTCAGGAATGGATTATAAGTACTTGGCAGAAAAGCAAACTGCAAGTGGATTTAACAGTTGTTTCTTCAGTGGTGTTTGGAAGCTCCTCAGCCACTGTGAAAAAAAATTTCCTACAGCTGGCCTATTTATCTGGAATTATTGGCACAGGGATAGCTGGTAGAATGGGTTCCAAAAGCAAAGCCTTTGCAATGGTAAAAGCATAATCTCAAAATATAAAGGGAGAGTAGAGCCATCTGCTTGATGGGTCAAGCAGTGTATTAATTATCTATTGCTGCATAACAAATTTCTCCAAAACTTAGCAGCTTAAGACAATAAAAATGTGTTATCTCTGAGGGTCATAAACCCAGAAGTCATTTTGTGGGGTTGTTCTGGCTCTGGATTTTCTATGAGGTTGCAGTCAAGCTGCACCGGAGCTGCAGTGATTTGGAGGCTTGATTGAGACAGAAGGATTTGCATCCAAGCTCACTAACTCGGCTGTTAGCAAGAATGTTCTGTTTGGACCTTTCCATAATGCTGCTCACTAAATGGTAGCTAGCTTTCCCAAAGTCAGTGACCTAAGAAAGGGAATCAGGAGAGGAAAGGGAATCAGGAGAGGAAAGGGAATCAATCAGGAGAGGAATAAAGATGGAACCACAGTATATTGTATAACCTAATCTTGGAAGTGACATACCATCACTTTTGCCATATCCAGTTTATCATAAAGACAAACCCTGGTGCAATATGGAAGGTTACTAACTACACAAGGGAGTAAACACCAGAAGGTAGGGTCATCACTAGGGCCATCTTGGAGGCTGGCTATTACAGGTGGGGAATTTGGACCAAGATTTTAGTCTGGTCCATATACTTCATGACCTGGCACCCCACCAAAAATCAAAATACAATCCATATATGTGAGGCTGAAAGTATTTCACGGGGTTGGTACTTTGGAGATCCCACTACATTGGGATAAAATGTCCAAGGTACCAGCAAATACAGATTTCCAATGCCTACCTTCTCCTCCTACTATTATAACTAACAACCCTCAAATTATGTGCTCATTTGGGCCTTCTCAGCTGGGAGATATGATTTGAGCATCACAACTGATGACCTAAAATATTCTTACTAACTGCTTGGATATGTGTATTGTCCTAATTCAATATCTGACTGATAAAACCTACATTGGATCAATTTTACTGGCTTAGCCAGGGTTTCCCACAAAAACAGAACCTGAGAATGTGTTTGGGAAACACAAGTCCATGGCCTCAAGGGAAAGAAGAAAGTGAAATGAGGCCTGGGAGCAGGCGAATCATTATGTTGGCTGCTACTTCAGGACAGGTCACAGAAGGCTGCTCATGAAGCAGGATCTGTTAGGAAAATATGCAGGGAGAAATCACACTTGAGCGGGGTTAGACTCAGCAGCAACTGAGGTGGAGGGAAAGGTTCTGAGAGATGGGCAGCACCAAGATAATCTGAGGCGGCACATGAGACCCATGTCAATTACACCCAGTTGTCTTATTTGTCCCTATAATGAGACTTGGAAGAAAATTCGCCAACTAAGCAAATCTGTGCTTCTCACACTCTAGCCCCCATTCCTAACTGTTCATAATGTGTGACTAGATTCACTGGGACTATTCTCCTACTCCTCTCTGAATAGCAGGACTAGTCACTGCTCCTCTCTGACTTGTACTGGCCTCTGCTTTCATCACTGGGATAGGATGATCTTAATGGTGACTGTGATAGGGAAATGATTTGAGGGCAAAACCTAAACCCTAAATGAGATAGGCATGTGGCAGCTGAGAGATAAAAGGGAATGGTGTGTGAAGTGATTCTCTGATTTTTCTTTAATTCCACAAAGTTGGTTCAACACAGACTCAGCATTTCCCATTCAGACCCATTAAGGTCCTTCCTCACATATAATGCGAAGATCTTGCCCAAGGGTGGTTCCTGCATGTTCTTGGTCTTAGATGCTTCTCTTAACCAACAGCTTGAATGTGAAAATTCTTCTCTGAGAAGGATTTTACAGTTCTTGAAAAGTGCTATTAGCCTTCACAGAGACAAAACAATTCTCCGAAGAACAGAGTATCAAGATATATCTATCCCTACATCAAAGACAAATTTGGGGGTTTCTGTTTTGTTTTACTGTAGTACACAACAGTTCAGGTCTTTAGGAACAATACTCAAATGTTTCCATTTCAGAGATAGATTTTCTAAACAAAAGCCTATAATTAGGTGGCATCCATAGTTCAATGGAAAAAATCTACTCTATAAATACGTTTCAACAACAATCTCTTAAAGTAGATACTGATCAGTGGCTCTTGGCTTTGAAATAGGTTCCTACAGTTCATTCCATATTGCACACCTCCTTTCCAGAATAGGAGAAATAAGTCCTCATTTATAGAGCTTGCCTACTTCTATAGATAGCACACTGGGTCCAGATGCAAAATGACTGCATTTGCCCCCTCTCCCAAAATCGAGATCCAAGCTACAATCTATCCAGTATCTAGAATTGAAGGTAGTGCATGGCATCCCGAGTTGTTGTGGCAGGAATAGAGATGCACAACTCAGATACTCCTTCAAGAAAAGATTTCTTACCCGGCTATGAGGAGTATAGTTAGCTGACACCCTCCAGCTATTTACTCCTTTACATTTTTGAGCTATCATTTTCTCAGGGTGGATCCAACCAATAACTGAGTAAGACTGTGGTAAAAATGGTCTAATCATTTCACCTCTAATGGACAAGCTTTTCTCTGAAACTCTGAAACTTCCTGCTTGGCTGGCAGAGACCTTGAGAAGCATTATGGTCTGACCTCCTTTTATCAATCCCGTTTCATTTTTCCTTTCACAGATATTACTCCCCAGTAAACATTTTGCATTCCTTAATACCATCATAGTGTCTGCTAAATGGGGACCCAACTTACACAATAGTATCAGATGTGATCTGAGAAAACAGGCAGGCTATAAAATGGGATTTGGAGACTGGATCACCCACTGACTGGATGGCAATGAGGACCATGTGGAGCACAGATAGTCCCTGGAACCAGATGACAGCACAAATGCTAAAATGTTCACTGGTAATAGCTTGAGAGAATGTTTTGGTGGAAAAGAATGTCCTGGCAGTTTCAATGATTTAAGCATTTAAAAATAGGAGGAAATAAAGCAATTCATACTAGTACAATAGAATTAGCTCATTACTTGACCAGGCATGGCGGCTCATGCCTGTAATCCCAGCACTTTGGAAGGCCGAGAAGGGTGAATCACTTGAGATCAGCAGTTCAAGACCAGCCAGCCTGGCCAACATGGTGAAACCCTATCTCTACTAAGAATACAAAAATAAGCCGGATGTGGTGGCACATGCCTGTAATCCCAGCTACTCTGGAGGCTGAGGCAGGAGAATTGCTTGATCCTGGGATGTAGGGGTTGCAGTGAGCTGAGATCGCACCACTGTACACCAGCTTGGGTGACAGCAAGACTGTCGTGCAAAAAAAAAAAAAAAAAAAAAAGGAATTAGATCGTTATTGAGTTACGTTGATACCCTTAAAATGTATAATTTAAAAAATGAGAACATTGAAAAACAAGTTGTGAAGACCAGAAGGAATCTTTTTTAGATTTAAAAGATGCCTTATCTGATACAATGGAAAAGCAAAAGAAGATAAAGATCAAACTCAGGATTCAATAATAAAAGTCATAGAACTTCAAAACTGAATGTTTAGCCAAGAAGTAGGTCTGTTGTGAAAGCCTGAGACACAAACAATGAGGACAGCTGGGTGGTTGTACATGAAGGTTTTGACAAACCAGACTGCTCTGAATCCTTAGAACTTGCAGAGCTGCCTCTCCTCCCTATTAAGAGTTAGTAATCCCTTCCTGTGTGAAGACACTTTGGAGACCCATTACTTAGAAGGCAACAGACACCCCTCTCAGGTTTTACCATCACCTCCCTTTCTAGCTGTCAGATCAATAACTTATGGTATGTTAACACATCTGGAGATGTGCAGAGGAAAAGATTGATATTCCAAAGAAGCTGCAAAAACATCCTGATGGTATCCAAGGAGTTCAAAGTGGACCTGGACTTTGAGAATGTGTGATCAAAAGGCCTGGAACGTAAGACTAGGTTAGAGTTTATTGACTCAGGGAGCACCATCTCAGGATATGAGATTTGGACATTGACAAGAACTCTAGGGGGTAGTGTAAGTCACTGCTAGACTGACCCCTAAAAGATTGGAGAAAAATCATCATCCAAGCTGGGTGAAGTTGTGATGACTGAGTTTCCATGCAGATTGTAGAGAAAGGAAGGCGACAGCTCAGATGTGGTATACAATACTGTTTTTATAGTTAACATTACTATAATGTGGACTTAAACATTTGTTAAGAGGGTAAATCTTGTGTTAAGTGTTCTTACAACAATAAAAAAGATTTTAAAAAAATAAGAAGCCTCAGGAAAGTGGACATTGCTGGAATTAACCCATTATGTGAGACCAAAAGACCCACCAGAAAAAAATTGCATGAGAAGGCTGAAAAGGCACACTATTCACCAAGGTCATCAGAAATGTGCTAGTAAGGAGACAGCAGCATCACTTAAAAGTTCAGCCAGAGTTGACAGTAGGAGAGGTTGTTGTAGTGCTTGGGTTATTGACAATAATGTGAGGAAGGAGCCCCTAAGCAATACAGGCTAGCTGGCAAAACACTTAACTTCCAGAAGCCAGGACATCTCAATTACCACAACAGTAAGTAACCTCATTGGTATGTTTTGGCCGTGTCCCCACCCAAATTCATCTTGAGTTGTAATTCCCATAATCCCACATGTTATGGGAGGTAATTGAATCATGGGGTCAGTTACCCCCATGCTGCTGCTCACGTAATAGTGAGTGAATTCTCACATGATCTGATGGTTTTATAAGGGGTTCTCCTCCTTTTGCTTGGCAGTTCTCCTTGCTGCTGCCGTGTGAAGAATGACATGTTTGCTTCTCCTTCCATCGTGATTGTAAGTTTCCTGCGGCCTTCCCAGCCATGCTGAACTGTGAGTCAGTTAACCTCTTTCCTTTATAAATTACTCAGTCTCTGGTATGTCTTTATTAGCAGTGTAAGAATGAACTAATACACTCATGGCGACAGACAACGAGGCTTGACCCACAGAGTGGTGGAGACAGTTAGTAGAACATGGCTCCCTATGGGGAAAATGGGTGGGAACCCAATGAAAATAATGAGTGAAAATAAAATATCAAACGAATGAATGACTAGAAAGCTAAAAATTATCACCAAATAAAAAATTAAAATCTCTTGCCCACTTTCCAGACTTAAGCCAGTTTTCAAACAAACCTATAACCTGATAATTAAAACGGCAGCCAGGTCACAAGGACAAAGGACCCTGAAACATTACAGCAAATGTATACTGAAATTATTCCCCTGCTCTTTTCCAAAATTGAACAATGCTATTTACTCAGGTAACTGCACACTGGGGAAAAGAGAACACTTTGACAATTCAGACCTTGTGTGTCCTATGGCCCTCAGAAAGTCCTTGATACTCAGAGACCTGAAGCACTGTCACAGCTCCCATTTATAATGAGGGAATAAAGAGTATAGGTAGTAAGTGAAGTCCTGACAAAAGTTCAGCTTATGGTGAATCCACTGGATCCCTGAACGCATTCAGTGGTCATTTCTCCAGTTACCTACTGCGTAATTGGAATTGTATACCTAGCAGTTGAAGTAACCCTCACTTGGTCTTCGGCTTTTCCACTATTATAGCTGTTCCCCTATAAGCCAACTGGAAGTTTCTGAAACTATCCCCTCCCAACTCCCTAATCAAGGTAGTAAATCAAGAACAGTGTCATATTTCATGGTGGGGTAGGTGTGGTAAAAACTATCAGAATTAAAGATATAAAGGATGCAAAGGTGGTGGTTCCTTTCATAGTTTCCTTATATTCCTCAGCTGCCCCCTGCAGACACCAGATGCAATCTATAAAATGACTATAAATGACTATAAATCTATAAAATGACAAGTTCAACCAAGTGATAGTCCCAATCATAATTTTCATGCTGGTCATAGTGTCATTGCTAGAGCATTTATGTGATATTCAACTACTGATTTGGAAGTGAGTTATTTTATATCCCAAACAAGAATGTCAGACACAGTTTGCCTTCACATGAATAGACAACCATATACATTCACAACAGAAGATCCAGTGTTTCCAAAACAAGGATATGCCATCTGCAGCAAAGAATTACCCACTGTTTGATAAACAGCTGTTGGCATGTTTCTGAGCCTCGGTATAAATGGAGTGCTTGACCATGGGATACCAAGTGCCCATGCATCCAGAAATGCCCATAGAGAGCTGTATCCTTTGGCATCCTCCAAGTCACAAAACTTGGTCAGCTCAGAGGAATACATAGTAATATAGAAATGACACATTCAAGACCAAACACGAGCAGGACCAAGAGCACATGCAATCACCATGAGCAGATAGCCCAGATCCCCACATTACTCACCACTACTTACCCTTCCTGCACTTTGATCTGATAGTTTCAAGGGTATCCTGTATAACAAGATAAATAAGGAGGGAAAATTATAAACTTGATTTATGTTTGGGTTAGCTTAGTACATGCTTGCAAGACAAAAAATAGACAGCTGTTTCACTCAGGAATGGCCTGGCAAGACAGTACAGATAGAAAATCCTAGTGGGCAATGCTTTAAAAGTACACCTAGCATCTATTTTGCGTGGAAGGTAAAGTGGTCCAAGGTTATATTATATGTAGGAAAAATAATGGGAAGATCAAAGAAAAGGAAGTCTAGAATAGAGGCATGGACAGAGATATAGTAATGTGCACAAAGTTATCAATTTTCATATAACATTTATGCCCGCCAAAAAGGATTCACCTTGGAAGAGGCACTATACAATTAAATAGGCAAAATGACTCAGCCAGTTGATATTACTTAGCTTTTGTCAGCAGCCACCCAATGCTGGCATGATACAAACATGAATGAAATGACCACGGTAGCAATGAAAGAATTTATGTTTGGACCCATTAGCACAGACGTCTTTACCACAGTTGATCCTGCATCTGCCAGCTCTGATGTTCCACATGCCAGTAACAGAAAACAAAGCTGAGCAACTTCAGCAAAGTCTCAGGATACAAAATCAATGTGCAAAAATCACAAGCATTCTTATACATCAATAACAGACAAACAGAGAGCCAAATCATGAGTGAACTCCCATTCACAATTGCTTCAAAGAGAATAAAATACCTAGGAATCCAACTTACAAGGGATGTGAAGGACCTCTTCAAGGAGAACTACAAACCACTGCTCAACGAAATAAAAGAGGATACAAACAAATGGAAGAACATTCCATGCTCATGGGTAGGAAGAATCAATATCATGAAAATGGCCATCCTTCCCAAGGTAATTTACAGATTCAATGCCATCCCCATCAAGCTACCAATGACTTTCTTCACAGAATTGGAAAAAACTACTTTAAAGTTCATATGGAACCAAAAAAGAGCCCGCATCGCCAAGTCAATCCTAAGCCAAAAGAACAAAGCTGGAGGCATCACACTACCTGACTTCAAACTATACTACAAGGCTACAGTAACCAAAACAGCATGGTACTGGTACCGAAACAGAGATATAGATCAATGGAACAGAACAGAGCCCTCAGAAATAATGCCACATATCTACAAGTATCTGATCTTTGACAAACCTGAGAAAAAGAAGAAATGGGGAAAGGATTCCCTATTTAATAAATGGTGCTGGGAAAACTGGCTAGCCATATGTAGAAAGCTGAAACTGGATCCCTTCCTTACACCTTATACAAAAATCAATTCAAGATGGATTAAAGACTTAAATGTTAGACCTGAAACCATAAAAACCCTAGAAGAAAACCTAGGCATTACCATTCAGGACATAGGCATGGGCAAGGACTTCATGTCTAAAACACCAAAAGCAATGGCAACAAAAGCCAAAATTGACAAATGGGATCTAATTAAACTAAAGAGCTTCTGCACAGCAAAAGAAACTGCCATCAGAGTGAACAGGCAACCTACAAAATGGGAGAAAATTTTTGCAACCTACTCATCTGACAAAGGGCTAATATCCAGAATCTACAAGGAACTCAAACAAATTTACAAGAAAAAAACAAACAACCCCATCAAAAAGTGGGCAAAGGACATGAACAGACACTTCTCAAAAGAAGACATTTATGCAGCCAAAAAACACATGAAAAAATGCTCACCATCACTGGCCATCAGAGAAATGCAAATCAAAACCACAATGAGATACCATCTCACACCAGTTAGAATGGCAATCACTAAAAAGTCAGGAACCAACGGGTGCTGGAGAGGATGTGGAGAAATAGGAACACTTTTACACTGTTGGTGGGACTGTAAACTAGTTCAACCCTTGTGGAAGTCAGTGTGGCGATTCCTCAGGGATCTAGAACTAGAAATTCCATTCGACCCAGCCATCCCATTACTGGGTATATACCCAAAGGACTATAAATCATGCTGCTATAAAGACACATGCACACGTATGTTTATTGCGGCATTATTCACAATAGCAAAGACTTGGAACCAACCCAAATGTCCAACAATGATAGACTGGATTAAGAAAATGTGGCACATATACACCATGGAATACTATGCAGCCATAAAAAATGATGAGTTCATGTCCTTTGTAGGGACATGGATGAAATTGGAAATCATCATTCTCAGTAAACTATCGCAAGAACAAAAAACCAAACACCGCATATTCTCACTCATAGGTGGGAATTGAACAATGAGAACACATGGACACAGGAAGGGGAACATCACGCTTTGGAGACTGTTGTGGGGTGGGGGGAGGGGGGAGCAATAGCATTGGGAGATATACCTAATGCTAGATGACGAGTTGGTGGGTGCAGCGCACCAGCATGGCACATGTATACATATGTAACTTACCTGCACATTGCGCACATGTACCATAAAACCTAAAGTATAATAATAATAATAATAAAAGAAAAAAAAAAAAGAAAACAAAGCTGAGACCCAGCATGGCACCATTCCCCGAGGAAAACAATTGACCACTTGGTATTGAGTTGACTAAAGTGGGCCACTGCCATCCTGAAAATACTACTGAATTGCTCTCACATTAATAGACTTATTCCAGGTGGATTTGCCCTTCCAACCTATGGAGCCCCAGCCAGCACGAGACTCCGGTGATTTACAAAGTATCTGATCCAAAGGAATGAAATTCCATAGAGCATAGCATCTGGCCAATGAGCTTACTTCACAGCAGAAGTAGTGTGTGAGGGGGCCCATGTTCACAGGATCTATTGATTATACCACATCCTGTACCACAAATCTGCTGGCCTCATAAAATATTGGAATGGTTTGCTGAAGGTACAGCTGAAGCACAAGCTCTGAACAAATACTCTGAGAGAATTGAACGCCTGTTTTTGGCACTGTGTCCCAAACAGAAAGAGTATATGGACCCTGGAACCAAAAGGTGAAAGCAGGAATGGCTCAATTTGCAATGACTATTGAACCACTGGAGGACTTTGTGTTTTTACCTCCATAATTCTCAGCTCTGCAGAATTAGATTTTCTCCTCATCAAAAAGGATACAGTCTTGCTGGGGGACACAGAAAGAATCTTATTGCACTACAAGATATAGCTGACTCCTGAGAACTTTGAACATTTTGTGCCCATGAATGAGCATACAAAAGGAGTCACCATCTTGGTAGCAATTGATCCTGAGAAGCAGGATGAGGCATGATCACATTACTCAAAAGCAATAGCGAAGAATGAAAAGGCAGGGAGGAATATGTACAGAACCCAGGCAATCCACTTGGGCACCTCTTGGTATTCCCTTGCTGACTTAGCTCAAGCTGCTATAACAAACTACTGTAGACTGGATGGCTTAAACAACAGACTTGTATTTTTCACAGTTCTGGAGGCTGAGAATTCCAACATCAAGGAGCCAACAGATTAGATGCCTGGTGAGGGCCCTTTTCCTGGATTGCAAGCAGCCACCTTCTTGCTGTGTCCTCATATGGCAGACACAGACACAGAAACAAAACATTCTGATTTCTCTTCTCACAAAGGCACTAATTCTATCATGAGGACTGCACCTTTGTGACCTCATATAAACCTAATTACCTTCAAAGTCCTCACCTCCAAATACCATCACATTAGGAGTTAGGGCTTCAACATGTGAATTGGGGCAGGGGGTACTGAGTACACAAACATTTAGTCCGTAGCACTTGCCTAATTATGACAGTGAAGGAATGAATACAGCAATCCTAGCCTGAGAATAATATTGGTTACCAAGGTCTCAGGGCCCTCAGGAATGAAAGTTTGGTCACACCAGCAGGTAAATCACTGTCTCAGTCCATTTCATGTTACTATAAAGAATACCTGAGGCTGGGAAGTTTATAAAGAAAAAGGTTTATTTAGCTCACAATTCTGCAGGCTACATAAGCAGCATGGTACCAGCACCTCCTTGGATTCTGGTGAGAACTTTTGTGCTGAGAAGGTCAAAGGGAAAATAGGCACTACATGAAGAGGGACCAGACTCAAAGGGCAACCTGGTTTTATAACAACTCTCTCTCTTGGGAACTAGTCCATTCCTAAGAGAACTAATCCATCCAGCCAGAACAAGAACTCACTCACTACTGCCAGAAGGGCTCCATGCCATTCATGAGGAATCTGTTCCCACGACCCAAATACCTCCCAACACCATCACATTGAGGATTAAATTTCAACATGAGACTTGGTAGGGATAAACAAATCATATCCAAACCACAACAATCACCAATCCCAGCAGAGATAACTAAAGTTGAAGAAAATTTAGGATGGTTGGTTGAGGAGTGAGACAATGAGTATCAGTTGCAATCCTGAGACCAAACTGCAATAACAGGAGTTATACTATGGTCCACCAACCTACTTTTTTCTCAGTGTGAGTGGTTCACTGGAACCCTGGAGAAGTTACTCCAAATAGGCATGGAGAAGTAACTCTATGGCATAAGTGTGAAATGTGGCTGTGCTGTGCATATTTTCCTTCAGGAACTTACTCTAGCCAGATGTGAGAAGTGTGGCTAGCTGACAGCCTCCTTCACATCTGCCTCAGATTTTGAGCTGAGATCAGGCTCTTGTCAGGTGTTAGCCCCAGCCAATGACTGAACAAGACTATGGTAAAAGAACCTCCTCTATCCAACAGAGGACTCTTCTAATGGGCAACTTTTGCTCAGAAGCTCACCATTGGGCTTGCAAAGACTATCAGAGATTCATCTTGGTCCAAAATAAATGGATGATAGAATTGGGCTTCTTCTGCCCAATCCTATCTCTTCCCTTTTCCTTTCATGGGCATGACTGCCCAATACATCTTTTTCACTCCTATAATTTCTTCTCTGCCTCTACTGTCCAAAGGACCCAAATAACACATTTGTAAAGTGGCTTAAGTTATAGACAATTGTTATTTATTATTCAGTTCCATTGATCACCCAGTTTCTTCTGTCCTTGGTTGTTTGTCCAGGGGTCCAGGGCCCACCTATCTTCATGAAATTAACCCTGGGGCCACCACACCTGAACCTGCCCTTGAAAAGGCCAAAAACAACTGGTATCCCTGGACTCTAGATATCCTAACTTGTACCAAGTGGCTTTTAACCCTTCAAATCCTAGAGTTTCTCCTTTACTACAGATGTTACCCTTCCCATAAGAATGAACAAACCTAGGGAATTATATCTTCCCATAAGAATTAACAAACCTAGGAAATCTACTTTGTCTCCCCCTATCAATGTTATTTTCAGAAGCCTGAACTTATGCATTTCTGCTAGCTTTTCCTGAATTCCTCTGTGTATTGTCAGGGCTTCCATGGCTTTAAGTCAAATTATTATCTACCCTGGTCATCAGAACACTAGTGAGTATCTTGGAAATTGCCATTTTCTCTGTTCCTTTCTCATTATCTCTGCCCTGAGCAGCATCATTCTACTTTCTTGTTTTAGTTTGGTTAGGAAATCAATCGGGTCTCACCTTAATTTATCAATAAAAGCTTCAGCTAAAACCTTATTATATGTAGCCTCATCTACCATTTCTTCAAAATGGATCTGCCTATATCTCTTTGATCTATTGTTCGCTTATATCTCTCCTTATTTATGCTAGGGGTTATCTCATAAGATGAAATCTTTTCAGGCCTTTGATACATAGTTGAAAACCTCAGTACTCCTTGCAGATATTTTCAAATGTTTTTAAGTGTAACTAAGTGCTTTAGATTAATCAGGCCAAAATTCTGAAATATTCTGTTTCATAATACTGAGATGCTGAAAAAATGCTCATAAACTGATATGGAAAAGTTGATAATGGTGGCCCTTAAATACTCAGTATTTAAGGTCGCATCCTCCCCTGGCCACAGGTTTAAAAGATTTTTAAAAATGGTACACCTGTATAGGGTCCTTACCATGATTATTTCCTTGGGCTTAGTAAAACAGTAAAACGACATCTTATTTTGGGGTACCATATGATTTTTCCAACACACAGAACAGCCTTCCCTGCTGGTTGGCCCAACATTTGGGCCCATCTCTCTGAAGATACACTCAAGTTGGGAACTGTAGAGGTGCTTTCCTAGTCAAGGCTTGTGATCTTGAGATAGACTGGCCATGTCTCTCACTGCTCACTCATCTTACAGTAAAATTTTTGAGGAAAAAAAATGAGCTTAGAGATCACCTTCCAGATTACCACACTTTTCTAAATTAATCTTAGGTTTGAAGGTTTGCAGAATAATCAGTTTTTTCTGAAACCACTAACAAGCCTGCATTGATGTTTCTTTCACATTTTGCCAAGGCATCTATACAATTTAGAGTGCATATTCGATTTCGTCATGTTCACAGTTCATTAGCATGCCTCAAAACCAACAAGGATTTTGGTACCCACAACCATTCCTTTCTAGCAAAATCATGTAACTTCTTTGGCCCCAAAGTTAATTTGTTCTGAATTTAGGGGTAGTAATTTTTCTATACACAAGATGTATACTGTTCTAAACACAAACAATATTATACTTAATGGCATAAGACTGAAAAGCATTTCCTCTAAGGCCAGGAACAAGACAAGGATACCCACTTTTGCCATTCCTATTTTACATAGTGCGGAAGTCTGTGTCAGAGCAATTAGGCAAAAGAAAAAAAAGGCACCCAAATCAGAAAGGAAGAAGTCCTTCGGTTGCCAGTGACATGAACTTATATCTTATACATAGAAAACTCTATAAAGACTCCACTAAAAACACTGTTAGAACTAATAAATGAATACAGCAATGTTGCAGGATACAAAATCAATACACAAAAATCAGTAGTTTCCATATTTTCACAAGCTATCTGAAGAAATTCAAGAAAACAATCCCATTAACAATAGCTACCAAAAAATTAAAATACTTAAGGAATAAATTTAATCAAGGAGGTGAAAGAACTATATAACAGCTGTGAAACATTGATGAAAGAAATTGAAGAAAAAACAAATACAGCCATGAGTTGCTTAAAAACAAAGATACATTCTGAGAAATGCATTAAGTAATTTTGTCATTGTGAAAACATCATATAATATACTTAGACAAACCTAGATGGTATAACCTACTACTACATACTAAGGCTATATGATATAGCCTATTACTCCTAGGCTACAAATCTGGATAGCATAATGCTATACTGTAAGCAATTATAACACCAATGGTAAGCATTTGTGTTTCTAAACATAAAAAAGTACAGTAAAAACATGGTATAAAAGATTTTTAAAAATTTATACCTGTATAGGGCATAAATGGAAGTCACAGAACTGGAAATTGTTCTGGGTGAGTCAATGAGTCAATGAGTAAGTGGCAAGTGAATGTAAAGACCTAGGACATTACTGTACACTACTGTAGACTTTCTAAACACTCTACACTTTGGTTTCACTAAATTTAGAGAAAATATTTTTCTTTCTGCAATACCAAATTAACCTTAGATTAGGTTTGCTAAAACCAGCATCACACAAACACCTGAGTAATGAATACATTGCACTATGGTGTTACCATGGCTACATGTCACTAGGAAATAAAAATTTTTCAGCTCCATTATAATCTTATGAGACCACTGTCATATATATGGTCCATCATTGACCAAAACATCATTATATAGTGCATGATTGTAATTGGAAAGCTATTCCATCTTCATGGATTAAAATACTGTCAAAATGTCCCTACCACCCAAAGCAACCTACAGATTCAATACAATTTCTAGAAAAATTCCAATGACATTTTTCAAAGAAATAGAAAAAAAAATCCTAAAATTTGTATGGAACCATAAAAGATTCCAAATAGTGAAAACAATCTCGAGCAGAAACAAAGCAGGAGGCATTAAACTATCTGATTTCAAACTATATTACAAAGCCATAGTAATTAAAACAGCATAATATTGGCATAAAAATAGACATATCAACCAACAGAACAGAATAGAGAGCCCAGAAATAAACCCACTTACTTACAATCAACTGATTTGCAACAAAAGTACCAAGAACACACAATGGGAAAAGGACAGTCTCCTCAATAAGGGTGCTGAGAAAACTGGATATCTACATGCAGAGCCATGAAATTGGACCCTTATTTCACACTGTATTCAAAAATCAACTTAAAGTGGGTTATAGATTTAAACATTATATCCAATACTGTCAAACTACAAGAAAACAACATAAGGGAAAACAATCTTGACATCAGTCTTGGCAAAGATATTTATTTGACCTATTTGACCCCAAAAGCACAGTCAATGAAAGCAAAAATATATAAATGGTATTACACCAAACTAAAAATCTTCTGCACAGCAAAAAACAGAGTTAAAATGAAGAGACAACCTACAAATTGGGAGAAAATATTTATAAGTCATATATATAAGAGGTTAGTATTCAAAATATATAAGGTACTCAAACAACTCAATCACAAGAGAGCAAATAATCCAATTTAAAAAATGGGCAAAGACATCAACAGTAGATTGGATAAAGAAAATGTGATACATATACACCATGGAATACTACTCAGCCATAAAAAGAATGAGATTATGTTCTTTGCAGCAATATAGATGTGGCTGGAGGCCATAATCTCAAGAAAATTATCACAGGAACAGAAAACCAAATGCTACATTTTTTCACTTATAAGTGGGAGCTAAACAATGGATTCTAGTGGACATAAAGAAGGCAATAATAGACACTGGGGACTACTTGGGGGAGACAGAGTCAGTAAGGGTACAAAAACTAACAATTGGGTACTATGCTCAGTACCTGGGTGACAGGATCAATCATACCCCAAACCTCAGCAATCACGCACTATAACCCAGGTGACAAACCTGCACATGGGTCCCCTGAAACTGAAATAAAAGTTGAAATTGTTGGGGGAAAAAAAAAAAGGCAAAGGACAAAGGATGTAAAGAGAGTTTTTTTCAAGAGTACATGAAAAAATACTCAGCATCTCTAATCATTAGGGAAATTCAAACCACAATGAGATATAAGTTCACACTTGTTATAAATGGCTACTATCAAAAAGATAAAAATGTTGGTGAGGATATAAAGAAAAGGGAACTTTTGTACACTTTCAGTAGGAATGTACACTCATGCAGCTATTACGGAAAACAGCATGGAGGTTCCTCGAAAACTTAAAAACAGAACTACCATATAATCTAGCAATCCCACTTGTGGGCATATACTCAAATGATTTGAAATCAGTATGTTAAACAGATACTTGTAATCCCATCTTCATTGCAGCTTTATCACAATAGCCATGATATGGAATCAACCTAAGTGTCCATCAGTGGATAAATGGATAAAGAAAATATAGTATATATACGCAATGGAAAATAGATATATTCTGAATGAAAAGGCCTCAATAAAGAAGGAAATTCAGTCATTTGTGACAGCAGTATGAACCTGGAGAACATTAGGCTAAGTAAAATAAGCCAGACACAGAAGGACAAATACTACATGATCTCACGTACATGTGGAGTCTATAGAAATCAACCTCATAGCCACCATTCTATCCTCAGCTTCTACCAGAGGCCGTGTGGAGGAAATGGGAAGATGTTGGTTAAAGAGTGCAAAGTTTCAGTTAGACAGGAAGAACAGATTATTTGTGATATATTGCATAGCATGGTGACTATAGTTAATAGGGTAGATTTCAAAATTGCTATTGAAGTAAGTTTCAAATGCTCTTACACACAAAAAAAGTTAAGTATTTGGGGTGATAGTTGAGTTACTTGGCTTGATTTAATCATTCCTCATTGTGTTTGTGTATGTATGTGTATGGATAAAATAATTACTTTATACCCCATAAATATATATAATTTCATTGTATTTGACAAATTATATAAACAATTATATAAATTTATATATATTTATATATTTTATATTATATATGTATTATAGTATATATTATAGTATATTCTGTATTATAATATATAAGTATTATAGTGTATGTATTAGTATATTATATATATCATAATATATAATATATATGTACTATAGTGTAGGAGGTATTTGAATCTCAGTATGGTATACATATTAAAAACTACTTTTAAAAATTTTGTTGTAGTTGATAAAATTTATGTGTATATAATATTATGTATATATAATATATAATTTAATGTATATTAATTTTAAATTATTTTAATTTACATTTAAATAAATTATAAATTATATTTTAATATATTATATTAATATGTTATTAATTATATTTTAATATATTATTAATATATTAATTATATTTTAATATATTTATTAGTATGTTAACATATATTTTTAATTTATAATTTAAATAATATAAAATTTATTATATATTACATAATACAATTATATATTACATATGTTACATATGTTGTTATATATTACATATTGTTATATATATGTCATGCATAATTTATTATATATCTATAATTTAACATACTGTCATATAATCATATATATGTCATCTATCATATATCATGATGTATAACATATCATATATATGACATCTATATGTGATATGTGCTATGTAATATTAAATTATATATTAAATTATCATATATATTAAATTATATATTACATATACATAAAATTTATCAAAATAACAACAAAATTTTTAAATGTAAAAGAATGTTTAATATGTACACCATACTGAGATTCAAATACCTCCTACACTATCAGGCCTGAATTTCTGATTTCCTAGCCTGAATTTCTGATTTCCTAGCCCAAACCTACCTAATATGAGGCTCTCAACCTTTCTTCTCTTTGGCTCTTCTTCCTAGTGATTCTCAGTTTCAAGTGGGGAGAAGGGCATCTCACGTTCTCCTGCGTGAACAAGCCAGGAAAGCAGCCTGCTTTTCTTGTGCTGCTGCTTTCAGTTGACATCTTGGCCTCAATTTCCTAAACTGAAATCCTTGCAGATAATCACCTTTAAAAATGGCAAGGATGGTTAATGGGTACAAATAGTAGTTAGAAAGAATAAATAAAGAACTAGTATTCGATAGCACAACAGGGTTACTACAATCAATAATTTAATAGCACATATTAAAGTTACTAAAAGCGTGTAACTGGATTGTTTGTAACACAAAGGATTACGTATTGCATGCCTATATCAAAGTATCTCATGTACCCCTTAAATATATACACCTAAATTGTAACCACAAAATTTAAAAATTAAAATTAAAAAATGGCAAATAAGTATGTGGGACAGAGAAGTAAATAATTGCTTGAATTCATTTTATCTTCCCAACCTATTTTTTAATCTCTATTCTCATTGTCTTTGATTTGATTCAGGCTCTAAGCATTTGGACTATTCCAGCTATCTTCAGACTAGTCTGTTAACCTTCACACTGGTCTCATACATTCTCTAGACTTTTCAGACCAACCTCCTCATTGAGACAGTGAGACAGTATCTTTCTAAACTTGATTCAATCTTACCTTGCTTAGCAAAAGCAATTTCTGTTGTTGGTTCAAGTAAATAATGGCATTCTCTGGGAAATACTTGTGGGCCACTTTTGTGGGACTGAATCAGACAAGCTCTAATCCCTAATCCAGCAAGTTCTTAACTTTTTATAAAGTAACGAGTTCTACTTGAAGTATTTGATAGCAAAAACAGAATGCTACTTAATTTTGAGAGTTAACCATGTGTTGTTTACTTTATCTTTCTCATTGAGAACTTTAAGATCCTTAGTTTTATGTCCAAGTTCCTTATATAATTGTTCTTTTTGTTCATAGTTGTGTATACTGAGGCAATTTTATCTGTATTTTAGCTGTAAACCCAGACTGGCATTGACCATTTCCATAGAGACCCAGGGTTATCGATTCTGACTTTTTTGGCCTTTCCATGATCTGCAGAATTAGGAAGTTTTCTATTTACTGAAAAAAAAATAGTTGGGCAATGTATTTTACTTATCTAAAAAAAAGAGAGGCAAATTAATTTTTATATATTCATGAGTGGGCAATGCATTTAAGGGGAAAGAAGACAGTCACAGAATGCAGACCTTTGGGCTATGACAAGCTCAAAGTTACAATGACAAGCAAAGACTCTAGAACTGTTCAATGTGTAGCTGGAACTAAAAAACAAAAGGCACTGAATAGCATCTGTGAAAGCCTATAGAATATGAGACATTGCTAACTAGATATAATGCAGGCATACTGATAAAGTTGAAGATTCAGTTTCTGTCCAAAAGTTAACTATTGGTATAAATACAATAAAAGAAATATGAAGGGGGCATCAGCATCCAGTTGTATAAAGCTCAGATAATGTTTTACAGTAAGATGATATCTGAATGGGTATTGAAGAATTAACAAGAATTTATAAGGTAAAAAAGTAGAAGCCATTCTAGATGTGTCAAATGGTATTAGTGCTATAAAAACACCTAACACTTTCCAGGGAGTTGTCAGCAAAATGGACTAGGGCAAAAGTTCCAATATAGAAGTACTACAAAGAGATTCCCTTAGCCTACCCTTCCACTGTTATACAAGACATTGAATACAAGAATAAGAAGTTTACCCAGTGCCTAAATATCTCTGGAGGCTTTGAAAAAGAGGTGATCAGAATCATACTTCAAAGAGATTAACTTGAGCAATGATGGAAGTGTTCTGCAGGGGTGAGTGAAAAGAATAAAGAACAAGCAGTTTTTTTTGGAATGGTAATAAGAAACTAAAGATAATTTCTGGCAGTCCCTGAGGTAGTTCTTCTCGATTTCCCAGTTAAAAAAAAAACAAACATCAATAAAAAAAAAAAAAAACCTATAAAGGCACAAAGTCTACTTAGAGACAAAATCCGCCAGCATGGAAGTAGATATACGCCTCAACCCTCCCCCACATTCTGCCCCTAGGGTAGAGATAAAAGGTATATATACAAGATTATTAATCAGTCAGCTCTTTGCCTTAAAAAGCATTACCTATTAGTACTATGTCCCTCTTAGCCCTCATCAGTATCTCTTTCCATAAATATTCAGAAGCTGTAACTCCAAGAAAATGATAGGACAGAAAATGGAAGTGTTGGAACCCAATTACACAACTGTAATCTCAGCATCTTCCACCAGCTGGGTTTTTCACTTCTCTTGCCTACAGTGTTTTGATAGAAGTGATATTTCCCTGAATATAAAAAGGCCCAGAACCATGCAGTGAAGGCAGAATAAGACATTTCTATCACTACTGAACTGAGGTAAAGACACAATTCTGAAACACTAACAATTGGATAGGGAGCTATGAAGGTTGCTTCACTTCCAGCTGTAGATCTGACATGGTGATTTGAGTGAGGCTCAGTATAATACACCCAACACATTTAAATGCATCTTTAGTCAACAAAGTTCTCATATCGGTTTTCTTCTGTCTAGCCACTGAGAAGCATACACAGAAAAGACATATCATTATAAGCCTAAGAGAAATAAACTTCCTAAAAATTACTTTCTACAAAACTTAGAAAATTATTTTAGAAAAAAATGCTTGTCATCTTCACTGAAATGCATGAAAATATGGTCCCCAAGGAATGAGAACAGAAAGTTATGAGAAATACATCAGGTGAAATGAGAAAAAGAATTGAGAAAAAAAAACTTAAAATGCAGTAGAGTAATTTGAATCTACATTAGGAGAAAAGACTATCATTCATGCTGAAGATAATAAAATCAGTGATATAGAAGACACACTTGATAAGTTCTCCCTGAATGCAGCAGTAATCAGTCAAAGTAAAATGTCAAACTGAGGTGAGAAATTAGGTATTCATCTTATATTTTCCACTTCTGTAATTACAGATCTTCAGGAATAATAGCACAATAGCAAAATAAATAAATGAATAAAATTTTCCTAAGATGAAAAACTTTCATATGGGATTAAAAATTTTCTCTAAGGGCCAAGTAAAATTAGAAGACTAATGTTTATATATATGCCAGCAAGATTTTAAACTGCAAAATCTTGGACAATTGTGGGACAAAAGGAAAATACAATTTAAAATAAATGCTGGTTGTATCTACTTCTTACTGGTATAATTCAACCTAAATTTGAGAATTTTTTGGTGATGGATAGTGAAAGTGCTTAATACATTTTTTGTTTTATCTGGGAAATGACCTCGATAGGCTTCTCTGACATTTCAGAGTCACACATATATGGGATAAACTCCAGACACAAGATAATTGAATAGAGAATTATTTCTGACAAATTCACCCAAAAAAAACATTCCCAGAGGTAATATAGAACGTGAAAGGGAAGTAGAAACATTCAAGAAACCCCAACATATGTCTAACAGAATTTCTAGGATATGAGAATAGAAACAATATTCAAATATAAGGCTAGAAGGAGAAGAACAAAGTTGGAGGTCAGAAACTACTAAATTTCAAGATGTACTATAAAGCTACAGTAATCAAGACAAGGTGATACTGATGAAAGAATAGAAAAATAGATTAACAAAATAAAGAACCCAGAAATAGACTGACATAAATATAGTCAACTGATCTTTAACAAAGGAGCAAAGGCAATACAATGGAGGAAAGATAGCCTTTTCAACAAATGGTGCTGGAACAAATGAACATCTACATGCCAAAAAAAAAAAAACCCGAATCTAGACACAATTTTACACTCTTTATTTAAAAAATCAACTGAAAATGGGTCACAGATCTAAATGTGAAATGCAGACCTATAAAACTTCTACAAGAAAACAGGAGAAAAACTGTATTACCTTGGGTTTGGTAATGGCTTTTCAGATATACCAGCAAAAGCATAATCCTTGAAAGAATAGATAAAGTGGACTTCATTAAATTTTTAAATTTTAGCTCTGTAAAAGACACTGTCAAGAGAATAAAAAGACAAAAGCCACAGACTAGAAGAAAATATTTGCAAAGGACATATCTGCTACAGTACTATTATCCAAGATATACAAAGAACTCTTAAAACTCAACAGTAAGAAAACAAACAACCCGATTAAAAAATGGACCTATCAGAGTGAACAGGCAACCTACAGAGTGGGAGAAAATTTTTGCAAACTGCCTATCCAACAAAGACCTAATATCCAGAATCTACAAGGAACTCAAATTTACAGCAAAAAAAAAAGCAAACAACCCCATTTAAAAGTGGGCAAAGGACATGAACAGACACTTCTCAAAAGACATTCATACGAAAAAAAAGTGAAAAACATGTGAAACATGAAAAAAAAAAACTCAACATCACTGACCATTAGAGAAATGCAAATCAAAACCACAATGAGATACCACTGAGGGTCCCACACCAATTGCATCAGAAGTCCAAGCATGAAGCAAGGGATTCACAGCGCAGTTGGGAAGAGGTGATGTTGGTGCAAAGCAGATCAGAGTCAGTGTGAAAATTGCTGGCCGCAGACATTGCTGGAATCAGAAGTGAGGCAGAGATTATGTGAGACTTTGCATGATAGGGGTCTGCGCATTCTTGTGCATTTCTTAGCTCTGTGTGAGCAATATTTAAGTAGTCATTACATAAAATCTATTGAACCTATACAAAGAAGTGAACACATTGTGATGAGTTGGCTCCTACTAAGTGAGGCCTGGGGGTTGGTCCTTTATGGTTCCCCAGCACATATCTTAAAATAGTTCCTTTGTGGATAAACTCTCTTTGAATTATTCTATTTTGAGTGTGCCATCTGATTCTTAATAGGACTCTGACTTTAAAAGGTAGAGCATTGCTCTCATGAAATAATGAAGAATATCCTTCACACATCATATTGACTCACAACTGTTCCTACGAAGTGTGTGGATCTGATTCAACTGCAACTTTGTTCATGCAGCAATACTCTTCCTTTTCATACTCATAACTAGTGTTCTGACAATACTAATCCCAGTGCACCTTTTTTCAACTTAGTTATTATTGAAAAGATTTCTCCTTGACACCACAGCCCACAAAATGAGTTTTTAGTGACAAGACAAAAAGCCGCACCTGGCATCTTCATGTGCCACACATATGCTGAATCGGTGTTGTCCAACTTTATAAAAGCACATTATCTGCAAGCACATAAGTGACGGTAACTGCTTTTCCTCATTGTATGCCATTGATAAGACAATGCCCAAAATGTCTTTAATTTTTAAAAATGTGCCTATAGCTTGTCCTTTCACTATGAGCTTTATTTGTCAACTTTATGGGTGGTTTTACAAGTTCTTAGCTCTAATGGGTATTCTATTTTTATTTTCTGTCACTATTATAACTTTGATTGATACTTCTGATGTTTTGATCTCTCTTCTGCCTTAGTAGCAATTAATCAATTTTGTACTAAAAGCATTGTTTTATGCTTTTCTTAAAAAAAAAAAAAGGCATTTGTTTGCTAGAGCAGTCATTGTTCTTTGCTTAGAAAACCATGTAAAAGCTTTGAGTTTTATGAGAATTTCATAATACTGTACTGTAACTCTATCCATTAAAATCAATATTTGGATTCTTTCCCATCTTTCCTTGGTTTCCTATGGAAAATCATTGCACTAGCCAAATCACTTAAGTAGATGCTCATATTTTATATTTAATGTAGTACTATTTAGTATTTACATGTTCAGCATTATTTTAAGTTGTAGCATTTGTTCTTGTTTTATCACTACTTCATTTTGCTTCAATTTCTTTATGAAGTTTTAAAATTGTGAAATTGCAAACTTTAGTGAATTGTATCTATAACAGTAAGGAGAAATTACCATTTGTTTTCACAGATGAGTACTGCATAATTGTGTCCTTAAATGCAGTCCACCTTAGCACATGTGCAATTTATTACTGTCACCTATGTTAATGATATGTATTTTATATTAATTTTTATAATTAATCATCTTATATGTAAAATTTGTGAAATGTATGAGATAACTAATTAAAAACACAAAACTTTCTCAGACTACTTGAGGACACCAAGGAGCACCAATATTCTGCTGCCATACCAACAAACACTGCACTAGAAAAATAGGTTAGAAATAGGGTTCTGAAGTTTTAATAATCCTAGCTTTTCCACTTACTAGCTGGGTGACCTTGGGGGCAAGTTACACCTCTAAACCTTAGATACTATTATGATCTCTATTCTACAGTTAAGAAGCTGACTTCATCAGATGCTATGTTATTGTTATCTTTTTATTATTTTGTTTTTACCCTTACAGTAATGCTTGGTACATATGCATGTCTGTTTATGTGCCCATGTATGCACTACAAAATTGCATAATAGCCCAGCACCTCTTGACTTGTAAACTAGAGTAAACAACTGAAAAATCTCAATCGTTTGACATAACAAAGTTTATTTCTTGCTAATGCCATATATGTCCAATGCAGATCAAAAGGTAGAATCTGTTCATCATTGTCACTCTGAAATATAGGTTGATGAAAAAAATTTCTCAATACTTTAGAATCAACATGGCAAGAGGATAAAAATATAGAAAATCATGGCTTAGCTCATAAAATTTGTGCCTGATCCTTCTCACATCCATACACATTTCACTAAGTAAAGCAAATCATGGCCATGCCTAATTTCAAAGTTTGAAGAGAAGTACAATTCTACCAAGTCCCAGAAAGAGAGCCAGAATATCTATGAATCTTAAGGTAAATTGCTCAAGTGACAATTGTGTATGGATAAAGAAAATGGTAGTCAATAATGGAGAAATCGTTATACAAAGAGATTTGTCTCAATATATTTGACATTGTTTTCACTTTTCTAAATATCCAACATTTTCCATACAGATTATACCAATAGTATAGTCATAGTCATAAAAATAAAGTTATACTGCCATTAAATTAAGCTTTCTTTGCCTCAGGACTTGGCCTGAGTTGCCTTGAAAAGAGCCTGAGTGCAGGACATTAATTAAGGAGTATAATCCCAGGGAGTGAGATTTTAGGGAAAAAGAATGAAATAAGAAAGTAGGAGTTTAGTCCATTCTCACATTGCTATAAAGAAATACCTGAGACTGGGTAATTTATAAATGTATAATTTTTCATTGGCTCACAGTTCCACAGGCTGTAAAGGAAGCATGATGCTGGCTTTCGCTTCTGGGGAGGCTTCAGGAAGATTTTACTCAGAGCAGAAGGCAAAACAAGAGCAGGCATCTTACATGGCCAGAGCATGACCAAGAGAGTGAGAAGGGTGGTGCTGTACACTTTTAAACAACCAGATTTCATGATAACTCACCACTCAACCATCAGGAGAATAATACTGAGGGGATGGTGCTAACCCATTCATGAGAACTCTTCCCCCATGACCCAATCAATTCCCACCAGGACCCACCACTAACACTGGGGATTACAATTCAGCATGAGATTTGGGCAGGCACAGATCCAAACCATGTAATTCTGCCCATGGGCCATCCCAAATCTCATGTCCTTCTACATTTCAAAATACAATCATGCCTTCCCAACAGTTCACCAGAGTCGTAACTCATTCTAGCATTAACTCAAAAGTCCAAGTCCAAAATCTCATCTGAGACAAGACTAGTCCCTTCTGCTTATGTGCCTATAAAAAAAAAAAAAAGAAAGAAAAAAAAAGTTAGTTACTTCCCAGATACAACGAGAGTATAAGCATTGGGTAAATACTCCCATTCCAAAAGGAAGAAATCAGCCAAAAGAAAGAGGCTATAGGCCCCATGCAAGTCCAAAACCCAGCAGGGCAGTTATTAACTCCTAAAGTTTCAAAATTACCTCATTTGACTCCATATCTCACATCCAGGGCACACTGATGCAAGGGGTAAACTCCCAATGCTTTGAGCAGCTCCACCACTGTGTCTTTTTAGGGTCCAGCCTCCTGTGGCTGCTCTTAAGGGCTGGTGTTGAGTTTTCTGCAGCATTTTCAGGCACAGGGTGCAAGCTGTCAGTGGATCTATCATTCTGGAGTCTGGGGGACAGTGGCCCTCTTCTCATAATTCCACTAGGCAGTGCTCTACTGGGGAATCTGTGAGGTTTCTAACCTCACACTTCCCCACTGCACTGCCCTAGTAAAGGACCTCCACGAGGGCTGTGTCTCTAGAGCAGGCTTCTGCCTGGATATCCAGGCTTTTCCATATATCTTCTGAAATCTAGGCAGAGGCTCCCAAGCCTCAACTCCTGCATTCTGTACACCTGCAGGCTTAACACCACATGGAAGCCACCAAGGTTTATGGCTTACACCTTCTGAAGCAGCAGCCCAAACTGTACCTAGGCCCCCATTTAGCCACAGCTGGAGCTGGAGCTGCCAGGATGCAGGGAGCAGTGTTCCAAGGCTGCACAGAGAAGCAGGGCCCTGGGCCTGGCCCTTGAAACCATTCACTCCTCTTAAGCCTCCAGGCTTGTGATGGGAGGGGCTTCCCTGAAACCCTCCAAAATGCCTTCAAGGCTTTTTCTCCCTTGTCTCTGCTATTATCATTTGGTTCCTTTTTACTTATGCAAATTTCTGCAGCCTACATGAATTCCTCTCCTGAAAACTGGGTTTTGTTTTCCACCATATATGTCCAGGTTGCAAATTTTCCTAACTTTTATGCTCTGCTTCCCTTTAAAATATAAGTTCTAGTTTCAGGTTATTTCTTTGTTCATGCATATGAGTTTAGACTGCTAGAAGCAGCCAGTTCATATCTTGAACACTTTGCTGCTTAGAAATTTCTCCTGCCAGATACCCTAAATCATTACTCTCAAGTTCAAAGTTCCACAGATCCTAGAGCAGGGCACAAGGCAGACAAGCTTTTCACTAAAGCATAACAAAAGCAACTTCTCCTGTTTCCAATAAGTTCCTCATTTCCATCTGAGACCTCCTCAGCCTGGCCTTCACTGTCCATATCACTACCAGCATTTCAGTCATAACCATTCAACCAGTCTCTAAGAAGTTCCAAGATTTTCCTCCTATTCCTGTCTTCTTCTGAACCAACCATACCCATTACCCCAGTTCCAAAGTTGCTTCCACATTTTCAGGTATCTTTATAGCAATGTCCCTCTCCTTGGTACCACTCCTTGGTACCAATTTTCTGTCTGAGCCCATTGTCATACTGCTATAAAGAAATACTTGAGACTGGGTAATCTATAATGAAAAGATGTGTAATTGGCTCATGGTTCCACGGGGTTTACAGGAAGCATGATGCTGGGTTCTGCTTCTGGGGAAGCCTCAGGGAAATTTTACTCATGGTGGAAGGCAAAGCAGGAATAGGCATCTTATATGGTGGGATCAGGACCAAGAGAGCAAGGGTGGGGAGCTATACACTTTTAAACAACCATGTCTCATAATTCACTCACTCACTATCACAAGAACAGCACTGAGGGGTTCGTGCTAACCAATTCCTGAGAACTCCACCACCATGGTCCAATTACCTCCCACCAGACCCCACCTCCAACACTGGGGATTTACAATTCATATCAATTGGGCAAGACAATACAAGAATATATTATCTAGCACTACAGGCAACTGGTGCTTACACTCAGGCAACTTTCAGAACTATCCACTCAGTGGACAAAAAAGATGGCATTTATCAATCAAGTCCTTTCTCCATTGCTCAAGGTAGCACCACAGACCAACTCTCCTGTACTTCTGATTTGTTCTTGCAAGTGTGCACTTTTGGGAATGACAGCCACAGGCATCCCATGTAGTGGCATCAGGAGTCCTACGATATGAAACAAAAATTGAGATTCAGTGAAATCATACCAGCACAAAGCTGGCCTGTGTGGAACTAGTCATTTCAGCAGTGACTGGGATAAAAGGAGACACCAGTAAGTCATTAAATTGTGCACAAAAGGTGCCAAATAGAAACATACACACACACACACACACACACACACACACACTTACATGCATGGGTAGTGGTATGGGAATAAGCTTACCTGTGGCCTTGTATTTTTACTTTTGTCTGATTCACATACTGAATGATCCCAGTTAGATTATTGTTGTTGTTAAATGTATGTTATGAAATGTATATATGAAATATTTAAGATTTTAAAAATATAATGAAAGGCTATCTATCCAGAACAAGTGAAGCTGACCTTTCTGTATTAGTGATATTTGCAAAGTCTACCCCTTTTAGCTGAAAGGGCTTGGGGTACATCTTCACATCTGCTGGAGCCTGGCCAAGGATTTCTCAGATCTGCACTTCAATCTGAGGCTCTTCCTTCCTAAGCTACTTTTCTTCCCTCTCTCCTTTTAAAAGTTTCAGACCCGTATTGCAGTCTGAAGACTACTCTCCTACTTGTGCTTTCCCTTCTCTTTATTCTCTACAGGTGTTTTCCCCAATAAATCTCTTCTACATATGAGGACCCAAACTGACACAAGCCCCAACATCTAGATTAATTCTCGTTTTTTTTCCTTCTAATATATAAATTAAATTATGTAGTATATAATTTCTCTATTGTAATTCAATGCATTGACATAATGGTTCTTATTTTAACATTTTGCATTTAATAATCAGCTTCAAAAATCCTGATATCACAGTGATCACACTAGTAATGTACATTATTACCTGGACTTTTTTGTGTGGTAAAGATTAGGCTTCTGTCACACTCCACTGATTTCTCGCTTTTTACAGAGAGAGTACATTCCATATATTAAAGAATCCATTTTAAGAAAGACTATTATAAAAATGGAATGATCATTTGATCTGAGAGTGTTCTAAAAAACATAAAGGTGACATTCACATCAAGTTAAAAGTGTTTATATCTAACTATATATGTATAGAGATTATGTATACTACATAAACAGTAAAGTGTGAAATTTTGCGATTGAAAGATTGAAAGAATGAGAAGTACAATAAATATTTCTCATTGTCATGTAAAATATAATAATATATAGATTGAAAGCATTTGCTTAGAGCTATAAGAAAATGAAACATCCTAGAATATAATAGATGTTTCATCATGAACAGTCCTTCCCAACCCATGAGACCTATACTGAGATGGACCCTGGTAAATAATCTCTCATTACTTAGCACTGATAGTTTCTCCATGAATAAAGTATGGATTAATCCAATAATCAATAGAATTCCATTGTGCACTGTAATTTTGTCCCCATCCATCTCCAGGTCTCATATATATATGAATATATGGACCCTCTCTCTGCTTCTCCCTTTAAAAAAAAAAAAAAGAAAGCTAATCATTCCCAGGGTTCAGGAATGGATTTAGTAACATTTAATCAATCTAAAATCCCATCAGAAGTGAACAAGCATATTTGATCAATACAAGTCTGGTTATATCTTACCAGACATTAAGTCCAGTTTTTAGAATAAAACAAGAATACTGATCTCAATTTCAAGAAATCATAATTTAACAACTGTCCCTTATTGAGTATTTACTGTGTCAGGCATTTTGCATATATTGTATCCCCTAACTCCCAGTGTAGGGTACAAAAAAACTACATTCCTTTCGATCTAATTAAATATCATTAACATTTGCCATACTACATATACTCTGAAAAAATACATGTATGTGTATATATGTATATGTAAATATATGTGTATATATGCATATGTAAATATATATGTATATATGTATATGTAAATATATGTGTATATATACACGTGTGTGTGTATATTTGTGTGCATATATACACATATATGTATGCATATATACGTGTGTGTGTATATAGTATGTGTGTGTGTATATATACACAGACATATAGGTATATGTGTGCATATATATATATATATATATATGTATAAACCTGGAATAGCCAAACAATATTGCAAAAAGAAGAACAAAGCTGGAGGGCTGGCACTTCACAATTTCCAAACTTACTACAAATCTACAATGATCAAGTCAGTTTAACTGGCATAAGATTAGACATATAGAAAAATGTATCTGAATTGAGAGGCAAGAATTAAACTCTTATATTTATGATCAATTGATTTTCTACAAGGTGACAGACAATTCAGTGGGGGAAAGTAGACTCTTTTTAACAAATGGTGCCAGAACAAATAGATAGATATCCCGATCCAAAAGAATTTGGACCCCTATCTCACATCAGATTTTAAAAATTAACTAAAAATAGAACAGTTCAAGATAGCTGACTAGAATCATCTGGCACTGTGTCCTCCACAAAGAACATAGTAGATAATCACACTTCAAATAGAGGATCTAAGAAATAACACTGGAATTCAACAGAGAAATGACAGGAAAAATCTGAGGCATAAAAGGAGAGGAAAATGAGGCAGCCAGCCCAGCCAAGTTCATCTGGAGGCCTGTAGAGAATCCCCAGTGCAGGTAAAACATAAATGACAGATCCCCAACGGTCCACCTTCCCATTGCAGACTCCTACAATCCTAGCCACAGGAAAACCCTCGATGCTTGCAGGCCTTGAGACTACAATACAGAGCTGCCATGAGTTTGCACAATGGCATTGCTTCAGAGAGGAAGCTCACACTGGGTCACACAACCACCACCCCCAAGACCCAAACAGCTGCAGTGTGGCGCCATTTGAGGAGCCCAGCCCCCACCAGACTGCATCTTGCCCTGGAGCCCAACAGACTCTGCATCTCCACATTCCTGGAGCCCCCACTGACACCCGCCTGTGTCCACCCAGAATACTGGAGTGACATGACACTGGTTAGACCCAGCAGTACAGCAGGGTAGCCAACATAATGTCCTATACTCTGGGAAATAGGCAGTGCAGCGCACTAGGGAGGCTGCCCTCAGGACACAGGATGCTGAAGTGTGCGTTCACCAGAGCCTGAGAGCTACTTGCTTGAGGCCAGTGCCACTGAGAGCAACCTTATTCCCCTAATCTCAGCAGCAAGGCTGCAACATATGCCCTGAGGACAGGCTCTCCCCACACACCACTGCCCCAGTCACTGCCACTTGAGCCTGCCACCCAGGAGCCTGGGGATTGCCCTGCTCTGCCCACCATAGCCTGCATCTGTGCACACCACTGGAGGACCTGAGGGCAGGCCTCCCCAGCCTGGTATTGCCACAATTACTGCCATCACTCACACCACACACACTGCCTAGGGGCCCAAGGACCTGCACACAAACCCTGCCCACTGCTGTCACTGCTGGCACCTAAGTAAGCCACTTGCAGGCCAAGGAACTGGCCTCAGACCACTGACATTAGTACCCACATTCACTGCACAGAGGCCCAAGAACAGGCACACTTGGGCTTCCACTGCCACCACTGAGGCCTAAGGATTGTCCCATCTGGTGCCTGGGTTCCCAGCAAAGTCTCACCACAGTCTGTATTAACAACCTCCGCCTAAGCCACTAAAGAAATCACAGACACTACTGGTACTGTTTACAGTTGAAAAATCAGACAAAGACTACACTACAGCATGCAGCCAGAATCAAAACCAAAGTACCCTACCCATCTAACGTTACAGATGGGTCTACAAGAAAAAGTGCTCCCCTATGAAAGCCAATCCAAAAAATTGAAAGAAGCAACTATTATACCAGATGTACAGATATCAATGTAAGGATTTGGAGATATCAATGTAAGAAATTTGGAAAAGCAAGGAAATATTACACCTGCAAAGGAACACAATGATTCTTTGTAACTGATTCCAGTGAAAAAGAAATTTATAAAATACCAAAACAGAATTCAAAACGATACTATAGATGCTCAATGAGATACAAGAGAACACAGATAAACAATATGAAGAAATCAAAAAACAAGTTAGGATCTGAATGAGATATTCACCAAAGAGATAAATATCATTAAAAAAAAACTAAAATCCTGGAAGAAGTCAATGAATAAAATAAAAAATATAATTGAGAGCTTCAACAATAGACTAGATCTAAGCAGGATAATTCCAGAATGTAAAGACACATATTTTGAAATAAGCCCATCAGACAAAAAAAAGAAAGAAAAGAAAAGAAAAAGAAAAAGGTAACATAAAAAGATGGAGAAAGCCTATGTGAGAGATGTGACACAAAAAGTTACCAAATATACAAATTTTAGGCAAATGCATAGAAAACCTATTTAGCAAAAACAATAGCTGGAAACTTCCTAGGTCTAAAAAGAGATTTAAACATGTAAATACAGGAAGCTCAGAGAAACCCAAATACATACAACTCAAAGTTTTCTCCAAGGCACATATAGTCAAACTTTCATAAGTCAAATACAAAGAATTCTAAAAACAGCAGGAGAAAAACTTTTTCTGGTCACATATACAAGAACCTACATCAAACTAACAGTAGATTTTTCAGCAGAAACCTTACAGGCCGAGAGAGAATTGGATGACAAATTCAAAGTGCTGAAAGAAAAAAAATATCTGTCAACCAAAAATACTATAAAAGTAAAGTTAACCTTCAAAAAAGAAAGAAAAAAATAAAGTCTTTCCACAGCTAACAAATGTTGAGGTAATTCATCACCAAGAGACAAGCCCTACAAGAAATACTTTAGGGAGTCCTTCACTTGGAAGTAAAAGGATTATATCTACCGTTATGAAAACACATTACAGTATAAAACTCACTGTTGCAGCAAACACAAAGAAGTGAGAAGACTCAAATGTTACCACTACGGAAAACCACAGAACAACAACGATAAACAGTAAGAGAAAGAAACAAAGGATAAAATAAACAATCAGAAAATAATTAACAAAATGACAGGAATAAGTCCTTACACATCAATATAATCTTGAATATAAAAGGATTAAACTGTCCACTTAAAAGATATAGACTGGCTTAATAAATAAAAACAAAGATTTGACCCAACTATATGCTACGTAAAAGAAACTCACTTCACTTGTAAAAACACATATAGTTGAAAGTGAAGGGATGAAAAAAAAATATTCCATGCAAATAGAAACCAAAAGTAAGCAGGAGTAGCTACGCATATCCAATAACACAGATGTTAAGTCAAAAGAAATAAAAAGAGACAATGAAGGTCATTATATATTGAAAAAGAGATCCATTCAGGAAGATGATATTAAAAATCCTAAATATATATGCAGATAACATTGAAGAAAACATACATAAAGCATGTATTATTAGATAAAAAAGAGATAGACTCCAATATACCACAATAGTGGAGGACTTGAACACCCCACTCTCAGCATTAGACAGATCATGCAGATAGAAAATGAACAAACACTAGATTACAACTGTGCTTTATATCAAATGGACCCAACACACATCTACAGAATATTTCATCCAACAGCTACAGTATATATATTCTTCTCCTCAGCACATGAAACTTTCTCAAGGATAGACTTTATGTTAGGCCACAAAACAAGTCTCAATAAATGTTTAGAAATCTAAATTATACCAAGTATCTTTTCTGTCCATAATGAAAAAAGGCTAGTAATAACAAGAGGAAATTTAGAAATCATACAAATATATAGAAATTAAACATGCTCCTGAATGACAATTTGCATCAATGAGGAAATTAAAAAGTTATAAAATTTCTTGAAACAAATGAAAATGGAAACATGACATACCAAAATCAATGTTCAGAAAGCAAAAGCAATGTTAACAAGAAAGTTTATAGTGATAAATGCCTATATCAGAAAAGCACAAAGATTTCAAATAAACAACATAATGATGCACCTAAATGAACTAGAAAAGCAAGAACAAACTAAGCCCCAAATTAGTAGACAGAAAGAAATAATAAAGACTAAAGCATAAAGAAAATAGAGGCTAAAAAATTATAAAGGATCAACACAACAAAAATTTGATTTTGGGAAAGATAAACAAAATTGAAAAACCAATAACTAGACTAACCTGAAGGAAAAAAGAAAGAACACTTAAATAAATGAAAACAGAGATATTAAAACAGATACCATATAAATACAAAAGACTATTAGAGACAATTATGAATAACTAAATGCTAACAAACTAGAAAATCTGCACGGAATACTTCGATGCCTGCACATAAAAAACCTACAGTTTTAATCAAGAAGACATAGAAAACTTGAACAGATCAATAATAAGTAACAAGATTAAATCACTAATAAAAAGTTTCCCAACAAACAAAAGCTCAGGATGGGACCGAGTGTGGTGGTTCACACCTTTAATCTCAGCACTTTGGGCAGCCGAGGTGGGTGGATTGAGGCTGGGAGTTCAAGACCAACCTGGCCAACATGGCAAAACCCCACCTCCACTAAAAACACAAAAATTAGCCTGGTGCAGTGGCATGCACCTGTAGTCCCAGCAACTCAGAAGGCTGAAGTGGGAGAATTGCTTGAACCCCAGTGATGGCTGCAGTGAGCCAAAATTGTGCCACCACACTCCAGCCTGGGTGACAAAGTGAGTCTGTCTCAAAAAAAAAAAAAATAAAATAAAAATAAAAAAGAAAGAAAAAGAAAAAGTCCAGGATTGGATGGCTTCACTGCCAAATTCTATCTCACTAATAAAGAAGAAATAACTAATTTTCTTCAAGCTATTAAAAAAAATTAAAGAGGAAGGAATTCTCCTTAACTCATTCTATATGGCCAACACTACCCTAAATACCAAAACCATACAAAAATGTAACAAAAAATAAGATTACAGGCCAATATCCCTGCTGAACATAGATGCAAAAAAATCCTCAACAAAATACTAGCAAACTGAATCCAACACAACATCAAAAAGATAATACACCATGATGAAGTGGGATCTAACCCAGGACACAAGATTGTTCAAGATACACAAATCAATAAACATGACACATCAATAGAATGAAAGACAAAAATCACATAATCATTTCAATAGATGCAGAAAAAGCATCTGATAAAATTCAGTATCACTTCATGATAAAAACACTCAGCAAACTCAGCATAAAAAAAAACCTCTATATAATAAGGCCATAACATAATGCTGAATTGGGAAAGTTGAAAGTCTTTCCTGTAAGAACTGGAACAGGACAAGGATTCCCACTCCAATTCACCACTCCTATTCAACAAAGTACTAGAAGTCCTGAGCAATAAGGCAAGAAAAAAACTAAAATACATCCAAATTGGAAAAGAAGTCAATTTTTTTTCTTTGCAGATAACATAATCTTATATTTAGGAAAATCTAAAGACATCATTAAAACAAACTCTTCCATCTAATAGATAAATTCAGTAAAGCTACAGAATATAAAATCAACATACAAAAATCAGGAGAATTTCTCTACACCAATAATGAACTAGCTGAAAGAGAAATCAAGAAGGCTTTCCATTTACAATAGCTACAAAATAAATAAAATGCTTAGGAATAAATTTAACCAAGGATGTGAAAAACTTCCACAAGGAAAACTACAAAACACTGATGAAAGAAATGGGACACAAACAAATGGAAAGGCATCCCACACTCATGGATCAGAAGAATTAATATTGTTAAGATGACTATACTGTTCAAAGTGATCTACAGATTCAGTGTAATCCCTATCAAAATATCGGTCATTTTTCACTGATTTTAAAAAACAATTCTAGAATGTGTATGGAAACAAAAAAAAAAGAAAAGCCCAACTTAGCCAAAGCATCTGGAGCAAAAAGAACAAAGCTGAAGGTATCACACTACCTGACATCCAAATACATTACAAAGCTATAGTAGTCAAAACAGCATGGTACTGGCATGAAAAGAAACACAGAGAAATAGAACAGAATATAGGACCCAGAAGTAAAGTCATGTATTCATAGCCAACTGTTTTTCAAAAAAGGTGCTAAGAACTTACATTATGGAACAGACACCTTCTTTAATAAATTGTACTAGGCAAACTAGATATTTATATGCAGAAGAATAAAACCAGACCCTTATTTCACACCGTATATGAAAATCAATTCAAGATGGATTAAAGACTTAAATGTAAGATCCAAAAGTGTAAAACTATTGGAAAAAAACATAGGGGAAACACTCTAATACATCAGTCTAGGCAAATATTTCATGGTTAAGACCTCAAAGACACAGACAACAAAATCAAAAATAGACAAATGAGACATATTAAACTAAAAATCTTCTGCACAGCAAAGAAAACAATCAACAGAGTGAGGAAGCAAACTACAGAATTAAAGTAAATATTTACAAATTATTCATCTGACAAAGTATTCATATTCAGGGTATAAAAGCAATTCAATAAACTCAATAGCAAAAAAAAAAAACCCATTAAAAAGTGGACAAAGGACATGAGCAGACGTTTCTCAAAATAAGACATACAAATGACCAACAGGTTTATAAAAAGTTCTCAACAGCACTAATCATCAGCAAATACACATTAAAACCACAATGAGATAAGATCTTATTAATAAAATAACATCTTTATTATTGAAAAGACAAAAAATAATGGATTTTGTCAAAAATGCAGAGAAAAAAGAACTCAAACACCATGGGAATGTAAACTAGTAGATACACTATGAAAAACAATATGAAGATTTTTAAAAAACTAAAAATAGAACTACCATATGATATAGCAAACCTATTATTTATCCAAAGAAAGGGAAATCAGCATATCAAAAGAGTACTTGTACTGTCATATTTATTGCAGTACTATTTCAACAGCAAAAATATGAAATCAATTTAAGTGTCAATCAACAGATGAATAAAGTAAATGTGGTATATACACACAAAATGGAATATTATTCAGCCAAAAAATATGAAATCTTGTCATAAGCAGCAACATGGATGGAATTGGACATCATTATTTTAAGTGAAATAAGCCATACACATAAAGACAAATCTCTCACATTCTCACTCACAGACGAGAGCTAAAAAGGTTGACCTCATGGAAGTAGAAAGTATGATAGTTACCAGAGGCTGGGAAGAATTTAGGGGATAGAGGGTAAGGAGAGGTTAATTAATGGGTACAAACATACAGTTAGATAGAAGGAATAAGTTCTAACATTCAATAGCATATTAAAGTGACTACAGTTAACAACAATGTATTGTATATGTCAAAACAGTGAGAAGGGAGGATTTGAAATGTTCCTAACACATAGAAATGATAAATGCTCGGTGTGATATGTAACTATCCTGTCTTGACCATTACACATTCTATGCATGTAGCAAAATATCATATGTATCCCTAAAATGTGTACAAATATTATGTATTAATAAAATAAAAATAAAAATAAATTAACTCTAAATAAAGTCCACAGACATAGTGTAAGAGTTAAAATTATAAGTCTCCTAGCAGAAAACATAGGAGCAAATATATGTGACCTTGGATTAGGCAATGCTAGATTAGGTATGATACCAGGAAGTCAGACAAGCACAAGTAACAAAATTAAAATTATATAAAATTAACTATCAAAATAAAACTTTTGTGCTATAAATTATAGCATCAAGATGAAAAATCAATCCACAAAATTGGAGGAGATATTTAAAAATCATATATCTAATAAGAGTATCCAGAATACAAAGACTCTTACAACTCAATAAGATAAATAACCCAATTTAAAAATGGGAAAGGGAGTCAAATAGACATTTCTTCAAAGATATTATACAAATGTCTAATAAGCATATGAAAAGATGCTCAGCATCATTAGTTGAGTAATGCAAATCAAAACAACAGCAAAAAACCACTTCACATGAACTAGGATGGCTAATTAAAAAACAAAAAGAAAGGACAATAACCAGTGTTGATGAGAATGTGGAGAAACTGGAACCATTATTTCTGGTGGTAACGTAAAATGGTGCAACAATTTAGCCAATAGTTTGGCAGTTCCTTAAAATGTTAACATAGTGCTATTATGTGATCCAGCAATTCTACTCCTAGGCACATATCCTACATAAATGAAAAAATATGACCACACAACAACTTAAACACAAATGCTCATAGCAACATTATTCATAATAGCCAAAATGTGAAACAACTCAAATATTCATCAACTGAAGAGTACATTTTAAAATCTGACATAAGTTTTATTTTTAGGATGAACATATTTTAAACTTAGATTGTGGTAATGGTTGCATAATTGTAAATAAACTAAAACCCATTGAATTGTATGCTGTAAGTGGGTGAATTTAATGGCAGGTGAATTATATCTCCCTAAGGATGCTTTTTTAAAAAGGAGGCCATATATTAACAAATGATTAGTGATGGATATTGTAATTACCCCAATTTGATTATTATACTATTTATACGTCTATTGAAACATCACATTGTATCCCATAGATATGTACAATTCTTATCAATTATAAATTTAAAACTTTTTTTAAGGAGGCCACATGAAAGCGGTTTTAAATTTTCACAAATTACATAAAGCAAAGGTTTATTTTTAATCCTCTTTGCCCTAGAATGCTCTGAGGAATTCTCCTGAGAGGATAATCAGAGCACTCTCTGCTTGGAGATATTGTTTCACTAATTACATATTCAATTATTGTTATATCTTAGGCTGATAATATACCTTAGCAATGTCCCAAGATCATTGAAATTGGGCATAATTGTTTCTGGGTTTGGGGGAATTCTACCGGTGATGTTGTGAAATATATATATGGTATTCATACTCATTTCCTGGCACAGAACTCTTAAAAACCTTGGAATCCCTGGCAAGATGAGTGTTTTTTACATGCTACTGAGAAGACTGGTGGCTGAAGATAGCCTCAGGATGTGGGCTGCTCACCAGGAAGACCAAGGAATGATTAGAGGGGTTGGGACTTTCAGCCTGACCCCACAACCTCTTGGGAGAGTAGAGAGGCTGAAGGCTGAGTCAATCACCAATGTCCAGTGATGTAACTAATCATGTCTACATAATAAGGCCTCCATAAAACCCCAAAAGGACAGGATTCAGAGAGCTTCTAGGTTGGTGAACACATCAGCATGCTGGAAGGTGACACACTCCAACTCCAGGGGCACAGAACCTCCTGCTTTCACGACACTCCCAGATTCAGACCTCACTTTATGTATTTTCATCTGGCTGTTTATCTGCATATAAACTGGTAACATCAGCACGGTAAAGTGTTTCCCTGAGTTTTTTTGTGACTCTAGCAAATTAATTGAACCTGAAAAGAGGGCCATGGGAACCTAAAATATATAGCTAGTTGGTCTGAAGTATAGGTGACAGCCTACTACTTGTGACTGACATCTAAAGTAGAGGGCAGTCTTGTGGAACTGAGCCCTCAACCTATGGAACTTGACACTATCTCCAGGTAAATATTGCCAGAATTGAAATGAATTAGAGGACACCCAGCTGGTGTCCACTGGAGAACTGGTTGGTGTGTAGGGTTTTCTCCCACACATCTGGTATCAAAATTGTTGTGTTAGGTGGTGTGTGAGTAGGAAACCCACTCTGGTTTTTCACAACTTCAAGTCTGCTCTTTCAGGCTCCATAAAGCTTCAATTGAATAAACAAAAATCCCTACCTTGCTTCCCCACTGACTCCCATGCATCTCTAATACTACGATATGCAAAGTTGAGGTTTTTAATAAACTATTATTTTTTCACAAAAAGAAATTGGCTATAATTGTACTAAACAAAGACCTACCCAGCCTGGACTTCAGGAAATTGTACCTCTGGTGGAAGCAATCTGTCCTTGAAAAGCAGCTATATAAACGTGTAGTTTTATGTACTTTCTCACAGATACAGTACTAGCATTGCAAAAATTACTCTTCTAGCTCTTTGGTGGTGGTTCGATGGTGGGAAGAACATGGGTTTTGAAGTCATGCCTGGTTTCAAATCCTTGCTTTGACACTTACTAGTTATATGACCTTGGGAAAGTTATATAACTTCTCAAAGCCTCTGTCCGTCACGTCTACTGTTTAATATAGGAGATAAGGGAAGTCAACTGTGAAGACATATGTAAGGCAGGGGACACACAGAGGTGTCAAAAACTATTCAATGTCCTACAAATCCTCCCTTTCCATTTCAAAAGGACAGTATATTTCTGAGTAGAGATAAAGTAGCAACATTTTCTTCCCTGTCCCCTCCCATCCAACACACATATTCCAGAAGTACTTAGAACTCAGTAAATACTGTTGACTTAATTTTCATTCACTACAGATCAAAGGGTACATATCAAAGAAATATTGCAGTAGTAATACCTTCAACTGTGAGTGTCCCCAGATTTACTTTCCAGTCCCAGGTCTTACTTCCAAGCAGGTTTCTTCTCTGAACTCGTAGAGTGAGCTTTGAGTAGAATTACTGCTTAAGTGTTTGCCCCTTCCTTGAACTCTAACATGAGTAGGGTAACCCTGTGCATGTCTAAACCTCCAATTTATCTTGCCCCTGCAGCAAAAGAAATTGAGCATGAGACCAACTCAAAATCCTTTTACTGAATTTCTCTATGGCTCATCTTAATTGTAGTTGCACAAAGCTGATTTGCCAGGCACAGAAGAGCAAATAATAGTACATCATTTCCACCTGTTTAGATTTTGGTTAAAGTAGAATCATGGATAGAATGCTTTCTTCTTAACTATTTCTTCCTGGTTGCAAATATTAGAGTCTAAAAATATATTTTGCATTCCTAGTTCATATAAGCATTCTGACCCAATCACATAAAATCTGAAGTTCTGAGTTAGGTAGCTCTGAGCTATTGATGATCCCATGATCCCTTTTAATGTTCAGAGTGCTGAGACACCATAATGATTTGTTTACAGTTGTAGAAAGACATAGTTAAATCAGGATTCTTGGCAAATACCTGTTATTTTAACATGAGAATAAGCCCCATGGCCTGGCAGAGAACCATACAGTGTTCAGAACTCAGTCAACTGAGAGGAGTTATAAAACCGAAGTGTTCCTTAATAGACCACATTTGCCAAACACACCTCAACTTGATAATTCATTTATGAATTAAGCTTAATTAGCATAGCAATAAAGAAGTGCTTGAAAGGCATTTTGAATCAATTTGACTTTTGAATGGTATTACTACTAACTCTCTAGGCACATCAAAATCTTGTATTCAAGAAAGAAAAGTAATGGCAAACAGGCATATGAAAAGGTGCTCAGTATCACGGATCAGAGAAATGCAAATCAAAACTACAATGAGATATCACCTCACCCCAGGAGAAATGGCTTTTATCCAAAAGACAGGCAATAACAAACGCTGGTGAGGATGTGGAGAAAAAGGAACATTTGTACACCGTTGGTGGGAATGTAAATTAATACAGCCACTATGGAGAACAGTTTGAAGTTTCCTCAAAAAAAAAAAAAAAAAAAAAACCTTGAACTACCATATGATCTAGCAATTTTCCTGCTGGGTATATATCCAAAAGAAATTAGTATATCAAAGAGATATCTGTACTCCTATGTTTGTTGCAGCACTGTTTACAATAGCTAAAATTAGAAGCAACCTAAGTGTTCATCAACAGATAAACGGATAAAGAAAATGTGGTACATATACAAAACGGAATACTATTCATCCATAAGAAAGAATGAAATCTAGTCATTTGTAACAACATAGATGGAACTGGAGATTATTATGTTAAGTGAAATAAGCCAGGCACAGACAGATAAACATCACATGTTCTCATTTATTTGTGGGATCTAAAAATCAAAGCAATTGAAGCAATTGAAGTCAGGAGAGAGTAGAAGGATGGTCACCAGAGGCTGGGAAGGGTAAGGGGATAGAGGGGAAGCAGGGAGGGTTAACAAATACAAAAAAAAAAAAAGAAAAAAAAAAGATTAGAAAGAATAAGATCCACTATTTAGCATAATAGGGTGACTAAAGTCAATAATAACTTAAGTTTTTAAATAACTTAAAGAGTGTAACTGGAATATTAGTTACTCAAAAGATAAATGCTTGCGGGGATGGAAAAAAGCACATGCTATAAAAAAAGACACTGGAGCCCCCCAGAAAAGAAAAAGTATTAGCATTAAATGATTTTGTACTTGTACTTTTTCATCTTGTTTTCGTGACTAGTATATTTTAAAGACAACATTTCCACTTACTTTTAAAAAAGGTTATTGACTTATTGACTTGTTTCTCCTTTGGAGTTAGATTGTTCACTGTCTGTGGTAATCTTTCCATGAAGAATTTTGGTCATGTACTCAGACTCTTATTTGCCAAGGATGAAAATACTTGTTCAATTACAAAAGGTGATTTCAACAAAACAAACTTTGAACATGATATCAGTAGGTATTGCTGTGTTACAAATCATCCAAAAACGTAGCTTAAAAGTGTACTTTATATTGTTCATATGTTTATAGGTGGAATGGGTTTTTTATGGTTTCTGGTATATTCATAAAAGTGTACATATTCTGCTGTGACTTAAGTAGGCAGTTCTGCTTATCTTGGCTTGATCTTCTCACAGTTTTGGGGTCCACTGGCTGCCAGCTTATTCAGAATGGCCTCAACTCCTCTCTGAATGTTCTCGGTGGATTCTCTCCCTGGAAATATTGTGAAAACATGCCCAAGCTAATCTGATGGAAAATGAAAGCAGAAACACACAATGCCTCTTGAAGCCTAGGTTCAGAATTAACCTTTTGTCACTTTTGTTTTAGCCAATGAATATGGCAAGCCACAAGCCAGACTGTTTCAAGGGGTGGGAAAATTGCAGCTCCTCTCATCAATAAGTAGAGTCCGTAAGTAATATTGCAAAGGATATGGATACAAGGAAGAAGAACCTACTTCAAGCATTGGCTTCACACTGGGTACCTGTCCTTGAAATCACCAAGATAAATAAGACACTATACTGTGGCATCCTTGAGGTCATAGATTGTGAAGAAATTAGGAACCGAACTATAATGATGTGGGTCAATGTAAGAGAAAAGGGAACCATGGAAGACTTCAAGATCTGGTCCTAATGCCTCTTCTCCTGTGAGAATTAGCATTTTAACAGACTGTGGGGAGCAAAGGCACAAGGCAAGAACTATGTGATGTACTTAGAAAATTCCACAAGAACCAAGTGTGTGTAGGATGGGACTGTCAGGGGGCATATCATTTCACTGGAAGACCTTAATTTATCCTATACCTGCTTTTCCAGCCTTTTCTCTTACTGAAAAGGATAGGTTTTAGATCTCTATTCACCACCGCCCTCTACCCCCCAAAAAAAAACCCAGAGAAACTGAGTTAATGGAACAAATTATTAGGAAAAATGTTAGGATATACTACAGAGATAAATATAAGGGACAAGTTTTGTTTGTTGCTTTGCTTTTACCATTAGATTATTTAAATTACCAAATCTCCTTCAACTCTTATGAAAACCATCTGTAAAATCAAACCCTTTAATAAAAACTTAAAGTTGTCCATTCCAATAAGTAAGCACTCCTATAGGAGACACCTTTGGTTGTCTATACTGTAATAGAAGACAAAACCTACAAAAAAGAATGTGGGTGAAGAAGTTTAAAATGCCAGATATGTATATTCTCACTCCCCTGTTCATAAAACACAGGCATGTGACCCACTCCAGTCCAGATTTCCCTGAGAATTTATAGGAGGCTTCCGGGAAAGTTTTCCTTCCTAGTTCAAAATCAAAGAATCTACTGTGGAAAAAAAAATGTTTTATTTGGCCAAATGTTGTCTACCTGCACTATCTGGAATTGTTAAAGCCATCTTATAGCCATAAAGTGAGAATTAAGCCTAAATGAGATTAAGCCTCAATGCTAACAATTGTCATGGGAAAATATTTAATTTTCTCATGGGCTAAGCCAGGGATCAATAAATGAAAGGTTGGGTGAATTGTTTTAGATAAGTAGTTCACAGATTTAATTTACTTTGTGTGTGAGAGTTCATCACTGAAAATCCCATGTCCTGAAATCTTTGCATGAGTAAATTCCTAGCTTAGAATCTTGTCTGCCTCCATAGTCCATGAAGCATGAACAAACAGTTATAAATAAAATTACACAAAAGCATATAGGTTTTATCAGTGTGTTGTCAATTACATACTGCCAATCAACTTTAATTCAGCACCGATTTTATAGATATACATTATATTATCTTTGCTTCTTAATCTGCTGAAAGTATATTGTATCATAAAGAAAATGAGGGTAGGAAGTCAGACCTGAGATTAATTCCTTATTCTCCCATGTTGAACTATCCATTTATTTAATACATATGTATAATAGAGCCCTCATGTGTCAAGCACACTGTTGGGTACTAAAAATACAGTGGTAAACAACAATGATATGGTACACATCCTCCTGAAACTTGCAGTCCTGTGAGGAAACTTACAGTCCAGTCAGGCAAGAGAAAAAACTAAAAGGCATCAAAATTGGAAAAGAGAAATGAGCAATTAAAAATTATTTTAATGTTTATCAAGAAAAACTAATACACTGGAAAACAAATTATGGGGTTAGAAAGTCATGCCTAAGATTATCAAATACTATTATGAAAAACTATACACTAATAAGCTGGAAAACCTAGAGTAAATGGATACATTCCTGAAGTTCGAGTCAGGAAAAAATAGAAAACCTAAACAGTCCAATAATAAGATTGAATCAGTAATAAAAACTTTCTCAAGAAAGAAAAGTCCAGAAACACATGGCTTCACTGCCAAACTCCACCAAACTCACAAAGAAGAGCTAATATCAACTATCCTCAAATTATTTCCAAAAAAATCAGAGAAGGGAATTCTCTTCGACTCATTCTGCAAGCCCAGCATTACTCTGATACCAAAACTAGACAATGACGCAACAAAAAAAGAAAACTACAGGCCAATACCCCTAATGAACAGAGATACAAAAATCCTCAACAAAATACTAGCAAACCAAATCAAACAGCACATCAAAAAGATGATATACCATGAGCAAGTGAGATTCATCCCAGGAATGCAAGGATGGTTCAAGATATGCAAATAAACAAACATGACACATCAACAGAATGAAGGACAAAAATCATATAATTATCTCAATAGAAGCAAAAAAACCATTTGACAAAATTTAACATCCTTTCCTGATAAAAACTCTCAGCAAACTAGGAATAGAAGGAACATACCTCAACATAATAAAGATCATGTAAGACAAACTCACAGCTAACATCACACTGAGTGGAGAAAAGCTGAAAGCCTTTCCTCTAAGAACTGAAACAAGACAAGGATGTCCACTTTCACTACTCTCATTCGACATAAGTACTGAAAGTCCTGGCCAGAGCAATTGGGTAAGAGAAAAACCTAAAAGGCATTCAAACTGGAAAAGAAAAAGTCAAAGTGTGCCTCTTGCAGATGACATATTATAGCCAGAAAAACCTAAAGACTACACCAAAAAAACCTTAGATTTGAAAAATGCTTCAGTAAATTTACAGAATATAAAAAAACCAACAAATAACAGTAATAATATATACCAAAAATGAACTGCCTGGGAAAAAATTGAGAAAACAATTCCATTTATAATAGCTATAAAATAAAATATCTAGAAGTATATCTAACCAAGAAAATGGAAAACTTCTACAAGGAAAACTACAAAACACTGATGAAGGAAATGGATAAGGACACAAGTGGAAAGATATGCCATGCTCATGAATCAAAAGAATATTGTAAATAATGATGAGTTCATGTCCTTTGTAGGGACATGGATGAAGCTGGAAACCATCATTCTCAGCAAACTATCACAAGGACAAAAAACCAAACACTGCATGTTCTCACTCATAGGTGGGAATTGAACAGTGAGAACACATGGACACAGGAAGGGGAACATCACACACCAGGGCCTGTTGTGGGGTGGGGGGCCGGGGGAGGGATAGCATTAGGAGATATACCTAATATTAAATGACAAGTTAATGGGTGTAGCACACCAACAAGGCACATGTATACATATGTAACTAACCTGCACGTTGTGCCCATGTACCCTAAAACTTAAAGTATATTAAAAAAAAGAATATTGTCAAAATGGTCATACTGCTCAAAGTCATATACAGATTCAATGCAATCCTTATCAAAATACCAATGTCATTTTTCCTAGATATATAAAAAACAATCCTAAAATTCATATGGAACCAAAAAAGAACTCAACTAGCCAAAGCAATTCTGAACAAAAATAACTGAGCTGGAGGCATATTACCTGACTTTGAAATATATTACAAGGCTATACTAACCAAAATACCATGGTTAGTATAAAAACAGATGGAACAGAATAAAGAACTCAAATCCACATATTTATAACCAACCAATTTTCAACAAAGGAACATACGTTGCAGAAAGGACACCCTCTTCAATAAATGGTGCTGGAAAAATTGAATATTCATATGCACAAAATAAAACAAGACTCCTATATCTCACCATATATAAAAATTAACTCAGAATGGATTAAAGGCTTAAATGTAAGACACAAAACTATAAGACTACTAGAAGATAACAGAGGAGACACTCCAGGACACCGGTCTAGGAAAAGATTTCATAAAAAAAAAAGACCTCAAAAACACAGGCAACAGAATCAAAAATAGATGAGACTATAAATGAACTAAAATTCTTCTGCACATCAAAAAAAAAAATCATCAGAGTGAAGAGACAACCTACATACTGAAATAAAATATTTACAAACTATTTATGTGACATGGGACTAATATTCAGAGTACACAAGAAACTCAATTTAATGGCCAAAAAAAACAAATAATCTCATTAAGAAGTGGGAAAAAACAGTCAGAATAGCAAAAATGTCAAGAAACAATAGATGCTGGGGAGGCTGTGAAGAAATAGGAACACTTTTACACTGTTGGTGGGAATGTAAATTAGTTCAACCATTGTGGAAGACAGTGGGGCAATTCCTCAAGGATCTAGAACTAGAAACACCATTTGACTCAGCAATCCCATTACAGGGTATGTACCCAAAGGAACATAAGGCATTCTACTATAAAGACACATGCACACACATGTTTATTGCAGGACTATTTACAATAGCAAAGACATGAACATACACAAAAGCCCATCAATTATAGACTGAAGAAAATGTGGTACATATACACCATGGAATACTATGCAGCCATAAAAAGGAATGAGATCATGTCCTTCACAGGGACATGGATAAAGCTGGACGCCATCGTCCTCAGCAAAGGAACACAGGAACAGAAAACCAAACACTGAATGTTTTCACTCATAAGTGGGAGATGAATAATGAGAACACACAGACACTGGGAGGGGAATGACACACACCACGGCCAGTCAGGGGGCTAGGCGTCAAGGGGAGGGAGAGCATTAGGTCAAATAACTAATACATATGCAGGGCTTAAAACCTAGATGACGGGTTGATAAGTGCTGCAAACCACCCACACATATACCTATGTAGCAAACCTACACATTCTGCACTTGTATCCTGGAACTTAAAGTAAAATAAAATACAAATAAAAAAATTAAATGTGGGCAAAGGAAAACACACTTCTCAAAAGAAGACAGACACATGGCCAACAGGTGTATAAAAATGCTCACCAGCATTTTTTCACTTACTCACTAATAAGAAAAATACAAATTAAAACCACAATGAGATATGTTGGACCAGTCAGAATGGCTACTAATAAAAAGATTAAACAAAAAAACAGATGCTGTCAAGGATGCAGAGAAAAGCGAACTTTTTGTGTGTGTGTGTGTGTATCTTTTATTTACTATTATTATACTTTAAGTTTTAGGGTACATGTGCACCATGTGCAGGTTAGTTACATATGTATACATGTGCCATGCTGGTGCGCTGCACCCATTAACTCGTCATTTAGCATTAGGTATATCTCCTAATCTTATCCCTCCCCCCTCCCCCCACCCCACAACAGTCCCCAGAGTGTGATGTTCCCCTTCCTGTGTCCATGTGTTCTCATTGTTCAATTCCTATCTATGAGTGAGAACATGTGGTGTTTGGTTTTTTGTCCTTGCAATAGTTTACTGAGAATGATGATTTCCAATTTCATCCATGTCCCTACAGAGGACATGAACTCATCATTTTTTATGGCTGCATAGTATTCCATGGTGTATATGTGCCACATTTTCTTAATCCAGTCTATCATTGTTGGACATTTGGGTTGGTTCCAAGTCTTTGCTATTGTGAATAGTGCTGCAATAAACATATGTGTGCATGTGTCTTTATAGCAGCATGATTTATAGTCCTTTGGGTATGTACCCAGTAATGGGATGGCTGCGTCAAATGGTATTTCTAGTTCTAGATCCCTGAGGAATCGCCACACTGACTTCCACAATGGTTGAACTAGTTTACAGTCCCACCAACAGTGTAAAAGTGTTCCTATTTCTCCACATCCTCTCCAGCACCTGTTGTTTCCTGACTTTTTAATGATTGCCATTCTAACTGGTGTGAGATGGTATCTCATTGTGGTTTTGATTTGCATTTCTTTGATGGCCAGTGATGATGAGCATTTTTTCATGTGTCTTTTGGCTGCATAAATGTCTTCTTTTGAGAAGTGTCTGTTCATATCTTTTGCCCAATTTTTGATGGGGTTGTTTGTTTTTTTCTTGTAAATTTGTTTGAGTTCATTGTAGATTCTGGATATTAGCCCTTTGTCAGATGAGTAGGTTGCAAAAATTTTCTCCCATTTTGTAGGTTGCCTATTCACTCTGGTGGTAGTTTCTTTTGCTCTGCAGAAGCTCTTTAGTTTAATTAGATTCCATTTGTCAATTTTGGCTTTTGTTGCCATTGCTTTTGGTGTTTTAGACATGAAGTCCTTGCCCATGCCTATGTCCTGAATGGTAATGCCTAGGTTTTCTTCTAGGGTTTTTATGGTTTTAGGTCTAACATTTAAGTCTTTAATCCATCTTGAATTAATTTTTGTATAAGGTGTAAGGAAGGGATCCAGTTTTCCCAGCACCATTTATTAAACAGGGAATCCTTTCCCCATTGCTTGTTTTTCTCAGGTTTGTCAAAGATCAGATAGTTGTAGATATGCGGTGTTATTTCTGAGGGCTCTGTTCTGTTCCATTGATCTATATCTCTGTTTTGGTACCAGTACCATGCTGTTTCGGTTACTGTAGCCTTGCAGTATAGTTTGAAGTCAGGTAGCATGATGCCTCCAGCTTTGTTCTTTTGGCTTAGGATTGACTTAGTGATGCGGGCTCTTTTTTGGTTCCATATGAACTTTAAAGTAGTTTTTTTCCAATTCTGTGAAGAAAGTCATTGGTAGCTTGATGGGGATGGCATTGAATCTATAAATTACCTTGGGCAGTATGGCCATTTTCACAATATTGATTCTTCCTATCCATGAGCATGGAATGTTTTTCCATTTGTTTGTATCCTCTTTTATTTCCTTGAGCAGTGGTTTGTAGTTCTCCTTGAAGAGGTCCTTCATGTCCCTTGTAAGTTGGATTCCTAAGTATTTTATTCTCTTTGAAGCAACTGTGAATGAGAGTTCACTCATGATTTGGCTGTTTGTCTGTTATTGGTGTATAAGAATACTTGTGATTTTTGTACATTGATTTTGTATCCTGAGACTTTGCTGAAGTTGCTTATCAGCTTAAGGAGATTTTGGGCTGAGATAATGGAGTTTTCTAGATATACAATCATGTCATCTGCAAACAGGGACAATTTGACTTCCTCTTTTCCTAATTGAATGCCCTTTATTTCCTTCTCCTGCCTAATTGCCCTGGCCAGAACTTCCAGCACTATGTTGAATAGGAGTGGTGAGAGAGGGCATCCCTGTCGTGTGCCAGTTTTCAAAGGGAATGCTTCCAGTTTTTGCCCATTCAGTATGATATTGGCTGTGGGTTTGTCATAGATAGCTCTTATTATTTTGAGATACATCCCATGAATACCTAATTTCTTGAGAGTTTTTAGCATGAAGGGTTGTTGAATTTTGTCAAAGGCCTTTTCTGCATCTATTGAGATAATCGTGTGGTTTTTGTCATTGGTTCTGTTTATGTGATGGATTACATTTATTGATTTGCATATGTTGAACCAGCCTTGCATCCCAGGGATGAAGCCCACTTGATCATGGTGGATAAGCTTTTTGATGTGCTGCCGGATGCGGTTTGCCAGTATTTTATTGAGGATTTTTGCATCCATGTTCATCAGGGATATTGGTCCAAAATTCTCTTTTTTGGTTGTGTCTCTGCCCGGCTTTGGTATCAGGATGATGCTGGCCTCATAAAATGAGTTAGGGAGGATTCCCTCTTTTTCTATTGATTGGAATAGTTTCAGAAGGAATGGTACCAGTTCCTCCTTGTACCTCTGGTAGAATTCGGCTGTGAATCCATCTGGTCCGGGACTCTTTTTGGTTGGTAAGCTATTGATTATTGCCACAATTTCAGAGCTGTTATTGGTCTATTCAGAGATTCAACTTCTTCCTTGTTTAGTCTTAGGAGAGTGTATGTGTCGAGGAATTCATCCATTTCTTCTAGATTTTCTAGTTTATTTGCATAGAGGTGTTTGTAGTATTCTCTGATAGTAGTTTGTATTTCTGTGGGATCGGTGGTGATATCCCCTTTATCATTTTTTATTGCATCTATTTGATTCTTCTTTTTTCTTTATTAGTCTTGCTAGCAGTCTATCAATTTTGTTGATCCTTTCAAAAAACCAGCTCCTGGATTAATTTTTTGAAGGGTTTTTTGTGTCTCTATTTCCTTCAGTTCTGCTCTGATTTTAGTTATTTCTTGCCTTCTGCTAGCTTTTGAATGTGTTTGCTCTTGCTTTTCTAGTTCTTTTAATTGTGATGTTAGGGTGTCAATTTTGGATCTTTCCTGCTTTTTCTTGTGGGCATTTAGTGCTATAAATTTCCCTCTACACACAGCTTTGAACGTGTCCCAGAGATTCTGGTATGTTGTGTCTTTGTTCTCATTGGTTTCAAAGAACATCTTTATTTCTGCCTTCATTTCATTATGTACCCAGTAGTCATTCAGGAGTAGGTTGTTCAGTTTCCATGTAGTTGAGCGGTTTTGAGTGAGTTTCTTAATCCTGAGTTCTAGTTTGATTTCACTGTGGTCTGACAGACAGTTTGTTATAATCTCTGTTCTTTTACATTTGCTGAGGAGAGCTTTACTTCCAACTATGTGGTCAATTTTGGAATAGGTGTGGTGTGGTGCTGAAAAAAATGTATATTCTGTTGATTTGGGGTGGAGAGTTCTGTAGATGTCTATTAGGTCTGCTTGGTGCAGAGCTGAGATCAATTCCTGGGTATCCTTGTTAACTTTCTGTCTCATTGATCTGTCTAATGCTGAGAGTGGGGTGTTAAAGTCTCCCATTATTATTGTGTGGGAGTCTAAGTCTCTTTGTAGGTCACTCAGGACTTGCTTTATGAATCTGGGTGCTCCTGTATTGGGTGGATATATATTTAGGATAGTTAGCTCTTCTTGTTGAATTGATCCCTTTACCATTATGTAATGGCCTTCTTTGTCTCTTTTGATCTTTGTTGGTTTAAAGTCTGTTTCATCAGAGACTAGGATTGAAACCCCTGCCTTTTTTTGTTCTCCATTTGCTTGGTAGATCTTCCTCCATCCTTTTATTTTGAGCCTATGTGTGTTTCTGCACATGAGATGGATTTCCTGAATACAGCACACTGATGGGTCTTGAGTCTTTATCCGATTTGCCAGTCTGTGTCTTTTAATTGGAGAATTTAGTCCATTTACATTTAAAGTTAATATTGCTAGGTGTGAATTTGATCCTGTCATTATGATGTTAGCTGGTTATTTTGCTCATTAGTTGATGCAGTCTCTTCCTAGTCTCGATGCTCTTTACATTTTGGCATGATTTTGCAGTGGCTGGTACTGGTTGTTCCTTTCCATGTTTAGTGCTTCCTTCAGGAGCTCTTGTAGGGCAGGCCTGGTGGTGACAAAATCTCTCAGCATTTACTTGTCTGTAAAGTATTTTATTTCTCCTTCACTTATGAAGCTTAGTTTGGCTGGATATGAAATTCTGGGTTGAAAATTCTTTAAGAATGTTGAATATTGGCCCCCACTCTCTTCTGGCTTGTAGAGTTTCTACAGAGAGGTACACTGTTAGTCTGATGGGCTTCCCTTTGTGAGTAACCCGACCTTTCTCTCTGGCTGCCCTTAACATTTTTTCCTTCATTTCAACTTTGGTGAATCTGACAATTATGTCTCTTGGAGTTGCTCTTCTCGGGGAGTATCTTGGTGGTGTTCTCTGTATTTCCTGAATCTGAATGTTGGCCTGCCTTGCTACATTGGGGAAGACCTCCTGGATACTATCCTGCAGAGTGTTTTCCAATGTGGTTCCATTCTCCCTGTCACTTTCAGGTACACCAATCAGACGCAGATTTGGTCTTTTCGCATAGTCCCATATTTCTTGGAGGCTTTGTTTCTTTTTATTCTTTTTTGTCTAAACTTCCCTTCTCACTTCATTTCATTCATTTCATCTTCCATCATGGATACCCTTTCTTCCATTTGATCACATCGGCTCCTGAGGCTTCTGCATTCTTCATGTAGTTCTCAAGCCTTGGCTTTCAGCTCCGTCAGCTCCTTTAAGCACTTCTCTGTATTGGTTATTCTAGTTATACATTCTTCTAAATTTTTTTCGAAGTTTTCAACTTCTTTGCCTTTGGTTTGAATTTCCTTCTGTAGCTCGGAGTAGTTTGATCGTCTGAAGCCTTCTTCTCTCAACTCGTCAAAGTCATTCTCCATCCAGCTTTGTTCCGTTCCTGGTGAGGAACTGCGTTCCTTTGGAGGAGGAAAGGCACTCTGCCTTTTAGAGTTTCCAGTTTTTCTGCTGTTTTTTCCCCATCTTTGTGGTTTATCTACTTTTGGTCTTTGATGATGGTGATGTAGAGATGGGTTTTTGGTGTGGATGTCTTTTCTGTTTGTTAGTTTTCCTTCTAACAGGCAGGACCCTCAGCTGCAGGTCTGTTGGAGTTTGCTAGAGGTCCACTCCAGACCCTGTTTGCCTGGGTATCAGCAGCAGTGTCTGCAGAACTGCAGTTTTTCGTGAACCGTGAATGCTGGTGTCTGATCGTTCCTCTGGAAGTTTTGTCTCAGAGGAGTACCCAGCCACGTGAGGTGTCAGTCTACCCCTATTGGGGGGGTGCCTCCCAGTTAGGCTGCTCGGGAGTCAGGGGTCAGGGACCCACTTGAGGAGGCAGTCTGCCTGTTCTCAGATCTCCAGCTGTGTGCTGGGAGAACCACTACTCTCTTCAAAGCTGTCAGACAGGGACATTTAAGTCTGCAGAGGTTACTGCTGTCTTTTTGTCTGTGCCCTGCCCCCAGAGGTGGAGCCTACAGAGGGAGGCAGGCAGGCCTCCTTGAGCTGTGGTGGGCTCCACCCAGTTCGAGCTTCCCAGCTGCTTTGTTTACCTAAGCGAGCCTGGGCAATCGTGGGTGCCCCTCCCCCAGCCTGGCTGCCGCCTTGCAGTTTGACACCAGACTGCTGTGCTAGAAATCAGCGAGACTCCGTGGGCATAGGACCCTCCAAGCCAGGTGCGGGATATAATCTCCTGGTGCGCCGTTTCCTAAGCCCTTTGGTAAAGGGCAGTAGTCTGGCGGGAGTGACCCAATTTTCCAGGTGCTGTCTGTCACCCCTTACCTTGACCAGGAAAGGGAACTCCCTGACCCCTTGGCACTTCCCGAGTGAGGCAATGCCTCGCCCTGCTTCGGCTCACGCACAGTGCGCTGCGCCCACTGTCTGGCACTCCCTAGTGAGATGAACCCAGTACATCAGATGGAAATGCAGAAATCACCCGTCTTCTGCATCGCTCAAGCTGGGAGCTGTAGACCGGAGCTGTTCCTATTCGGACATCTTGGCTCCACCCTGTCAGAAAAGGGAACTTTTATACACTTTTGGTGGGAATGTAAATTAGTAGAGACACTATGGAAAACAGTATGGAAATTTTTCAAAATACTAAAATTAGAATTACCATGTGATCCAGCAATCCCACTACTGGGTATTTATCCAAAGGAAAAGAAAAATAGAATATCAAATGAATACCTGCACTTCCATGTTTATTGCAGCACCAGTCACAATAACCAAGATGTGGAATCAACCTAAGTGTCCATCAATGGATGAAGGGATAAAGAAAATATGGTATGTGTATAATGAAATATTATTTGGCCATAAAAAATGAAATTATGTAATTTGCAGCAGCATGGATGGAACTAGACATCATTATGTTAAGTGAAACAAACCAGGCACAGAAAGACAAAATATCATATGGTCTTCTTACATATGAGAGCCTAAAAAGTTGATACCATAGAGATAGAGATAGATACCAGAGGCTGGAAAGTGTGTGTGGAGAGGGATGGGGGATAAAGATAGGTTAATGGGTACAATTGCACAGTTAGATAGAAGGAATAAGTGCTAATGTTTGATAGGAGAGTAGGGTGACTGTAGTTAACAACAAAGTACTGTATATCTCCAAACAGACAGGACTTGAAATGTTCCCAGCAGATAGAAATGATCAATACTTGAGGTAATGGATACCCCAAATACCCAGACTTGATCATTACACATTCTATGCATGTAACAAAATATCACATGTACCCCAAACATACGTATAACTAGTATGTATCAACTAAAAATAAAAAAGGATCATCCTGGGGAAACGGTATTTAAGTTTGAGACTGTGGGCTAAGTTACTTAATTTAAGGTTGTTTGTTACATGTAAATTGGAGAAACCTTACAGTGTACACAGGATTGAATAACGGTTCAGCATAAGGCTTTGGGGAGAGATTCATAATTATTGTTTGTTTTGCATGTACTCATACTTTAGTCTTTCTATTTCAATTCATCTTACCTGGTCCTAATGGCTTTCTTGTATGTCTCTTATTATGTTGTATGCCAGGTGTTCCATAAATGTTCATTGAATAGAACCACCTTGCCTTATTTACAAATCTAATCAATTTAGCTTTGGCTTTCATTTCCATTTGGAAGGTAGAGGCCATGTTAAAGGCACAAACAAGAAAAAACTGCCTGTTTTCCCATTGTAGTTCTCCTGTGAGCTCTGAAATTTCATCAACCATTATGCAAGAAATGCTCAACTGTGAAAAATTAATGAGACTTTTATGCAACTCTCATCAAAATAGGGTAAGAGTGGGAAATTTTTCATCTAAATCTTATTGAGAAGCTCACATTTTTATGTATGGAATAAAGAAGGTTACTTTATTAATTGGCTCAATGAAGAATTATTTGAACTATTCTCAGAGCTAGCTGTAAGATGTACCCTACATTTAGCCTGGACCAGCTTGTCCTGGCAGGCTAAGGCCTTATCTTCTTAGTGAGAGATGACTGTGGTTTATTCAGAAGGCCATGACCCTGATCTGCCAGCTCAAGAGACCAGCAAAGATCCTGCCGTAAGTTATGAAGGGCCTTAGATATCATGCTGAAGACTTTGGGCCTTACCCTATAGCAGCCTAAATTTTTAAATAAGACAATGAAATTATCACATGTATGTTTCATTCAGATAACTCTTTTTGCACTGAAATCCTTGTCTCAGGATCATTTTCTGGGGCAACCTTGCCTAAGGCAAATATTGTTTTCACAGCCAGTTCCTAGAAGAAGTGATACCAGGAAGCACTGATAGGGGAATTAAGAGGTAAAACTGGAAAGGCATGTCAGTAAAGGATACGTTATTGAGAAAGTTATTATTGTAGGCAACTGAAGTTCAAATCCACAGGTGACTTCTGAGAGATCAGGTAGAAAAACCCATCAGAGTATTTATTAACCAGCTGAGACAAGGCAGGTAACCCACCCCACCTTCAACACGTGGAAATAAAGGGAAAATCTTGAGTGCCTTCAAGGGAAATTCCAGGCCCCTAGCTAACCTTTAGAATAAATGAGCAACTTATAAGCAATAAATTATTAATAACTTAAACAATAGCCTTCTAAGCAAGTCAGAGTCACAGGGTGTTCTGAACTAAACTAAAACACCTTATAGAAACTAAAAGACGACATTGTAACATGTGGTTCTGGAGTTGTTTTTCTACCCGGGTAGACCTCAGACAAGGTCAACTGTGGACTGAACTCTTGACTGCTGTTCTGTGTTCTAAATTTCTTCCTAAGTGACCTAGAAAGAGTCACGCTGACAGACAAAACCTTGACATTCCTTTCTGCTGACCCCGAAATTCTAGACAAAACCTTGCTTCCTTAATCCATTGCAAATCTGAAAATCTCTGAATCTGGCTACAACCCATAAGATCCTGCTTCAAAGTATCCTGCCTTTTTGGGCAAAACCAATGTGACTTTGTCTGTAACCTGTCTCCCCACCTTTAAAAACCCATACACATAAGCTATCAGGAGTTCAAGTCTTAAACATTAGCTATCTGATTCTCCTTGCTTGGTGCCCTGGCAATAAATGCCTCAATTTCTCTCACTGCAAATGTCATTTTCAGTGTTTGGCTTTGCTGCTTTTGGCAAGTGGACCCAAGTTCAGTTCATAATACAACTTTTTTTTTTATTTTGAGACAGAGTCTCACTCTGTCGCCAGGCTGGAGTGCAGTGGCATAATCTCAACTCACTGCAACCTCTGCCTCCCAGGTTCAAGCGATTCTCCTGCCTCAGCCTCCCAAGTAGCTGAGACTACAGCCAATTTTTGTTATTTTTTAGTAGAGACGGGGTTTCATCATGTTGGCCAGGATGGTCTCAATCTCTTCCCCTCATAATACAACTCTTATTTATCAATGGCTGAGGGCTGTTCCTGGGAGTGCTCACCGCCCCCACCCCTCAGCACTTTCTGTCTGCCCATGGCACAGACTTAGCAGTCTGCAGAAGCTGGAAAAAGCTCTGGGGAGAGAGTCTCAGGTGCTTGCTGTAACAAGCCCTTGGCACGTATGGAAACAGTTTAAGTGTTAAGGGGATATAGCAGGGAACTGACAGCATCTGCTACACATCTATAAATAAGTAAGTTATAAGACTGCTGCTCTTGTCAGGTGAGAAATAGTGAGGACTTGAGCCATAGCAGTGGCAGTGGGAATGGAAAGAGAAGGAAATGTTTGGAAATGAATTTAAGAAAATCAACAGAACTGGCAAGCAAAACAATAATAGTGGTGAAAAAGAGAGTCCAAAGGAACTCCCAGGTCTCTAACTTGAGGGTTAGACTGGATACCGTGAGCTAGTTTAGGAAATAGAGGAGAAGCCCTCATGCTGTTCCCTGAATGTATGTTAAGTTATAGGCACATCGTATTTGAGATAGCTGTCTGTATAGCAAGCTGAGTTTCCCAGGAAGTTGATTCTGGGGTGGAGATTAGCATATGGAAGGCTTATTGGAGACTGCACTTGGAATCAACTGATGGTGAAGGGAAGAGAAAGTAGCATAATTGAGCAGAGGAGGAAGGTGGGCATCAATGCAATCTCAACGGAAGCCTCAGCCAGCCCTATGAGAAGTACCAAAAATGGAATTACCCTCAGAGTTGTACTCACTTTTGTGGGGCACTTATACCCCTATATTGAGCATTCATTGGAAGGAGGCTACCCCAAAAAAGGGACGTGACATTGAGTGAGATAACTCTTCAGCCAAGACAATCCCTGAAGACGGCTGTCAGCTGTCAATACTCTCATAGCTGGAGTCATGGGTATTGTATTCCAAAACAGGAATGTGGACAATGCATGGCAGCATCTGCCACAGGCAGTGTTATCAGATGTGTCCAGTTGGTATTTGATGCATAGATCTAGTGCAAAGAAAAATCAGCTGGCAACACATTTGGACAGTTCTCAGTTTAAAAGAGTGTCTTTATAGCAGCATGATTTATAGTCCTTTGAGTATATACCCAGTAATGGGATGGCTGGGTCAAATGGTATTTCTAGTTCTAGATCCCTGAGGAATCGCCACACTGACTTCCACAATGGTTGAACTAGTTTACAGTCCCACCAACAGTGTAAAAGTGTTCCTATTTCTCCACATCCTCTCCAGCACCTGTTGTTTCCTGACTTTTTAATGATTGCCATTCTAACTGGTGTGAGATGGTATCTCATTGTGGTTTTGATTTGCATTTCTTTGATGGCCAGTGATGATGAGCATTTTTTCATGTGTCTTTTGGCTGCATAAATGTCTTCTTTTGAGAAGTGTCTGTTCATGTCCTTTGCCCACTTTTTGATGGGGTTGTTTGTTTTTTTCTTGTAAATTTGAGCTTATTGTAGATTCCGGATATTAGCCCTTTGTCAGATGAGTAGGTTGTGAAAATTTTCTCCCATTTTGTAGGTTGCCTATTCACTCTGATGGTAGTTTCTTTTGCTGTGCAGAAGCTCTTTAGTTTAATTAGATCCCATTTGTCAGTTTTGGCTTTTGTTGCCATTGCTTTTGGTGTTTTAGACATGAAGTCCTTGCCCATGCCTATGTCCTGAATGGTAATGCCTAGGCTTTCTTCTAGGGTTTTTATGGTTTTAGGTCTAACATTTAAGTCTTTAATCCATCTTGAATTAATTTTTGTATAAGGTGTAAGGAAGGGATCCAGTTTCAGCTTTCTACATATGGCTAGCCAGTTTCAGTTTCACGTATGTTTATTGCAGCATTATTCACAAAAGCAAAGACTTGGAACCAACCCAAAGGTCCAACCACGATAGACTGGATTAAGAAAATGTGGCACATATACACCATGGAATACTATGCAGCCATAAAAAATGATGAGTTCATGTCCTTTGTAGGGACATGGATGAAATTGGAAATCATCATTGTCAGTAAACTATCGCAAGAACAAAAAACCAAACACCGCATATTCTCACTCATAGGTGGGAATTGAACAATGAGAACACATGGACACAGGAAGGGGAACATCACACTCTGGGGACTGTTGTGGGGTGGGGGGAGGGGGGAGGGATAGCATTGGGAGATATACCTAATGCTAGATGACGAGTTAGTGGGTGCAGTGCACCAGCATGGCACATGTATACATATGTAACTAACCTGCACATTGTGCACATGTACCCTAAAACTTAAAGTATAATAATAATAAATAAATAAACCAGTAATTACTAAATTTAAAAAATAATAATAAAGAAAACTCAACCCAAAAAAATAAATAAATAAAAATAAATAAAAGATTGTCAGTAAGTAACTTGGGCAGATGGTATAGAACAGAGTTCTTTCTGGAACACTCCAAATATGATTACTCTGTGGTAAATAATGTTAACTTTCGTTGCTTAGAAGAAGGGCAAATAATGTCATTATAACACCATATAGTGGGTTATAGATTATCTGTTGACAATAAAACATATGGAAATGTAATTTAATTGCTTCATTTCAAAGGTGGATAAGCAAAATAGTACAAATGTTATGAAGAGCATAAACATATATAGTAGGAATAATGTTTTTCTCTTGGCGTGTATATGAGAATCATAACAAAAGAAATTACCCAATTTTTCTGTCAACTTCCTTTTCATATTAGATAAGGTCTATAAAAGTGTGATTAAAGAAAATATGGTTTTTAATACTCATGACAAGTATAGCAATTTGGAACAAAAATGTTAAATGTTTATCTAATAAATGCTGTGTTCCACATGATGAAAAAGTAAAAGTTAAAAAAAAGACAAAAATACTAACTAGAATAAATAGTATTTCCCAAAGACAACATAGCCAAGGGTATTAAAAAAAAGAACTGAGATCACTCTAACTAGTAAAACAGTTTCCCCTGGTACTTGTCATCCTCTGATCTCCCCAGGGTCATTGACACTTCTTTCTGAAAATCTCTGCAGAGGAAGTATAATATATGGGCCAAAGTGCTGATTTGGGAGTTAGACTCCCTCCTTTTCCACTTGCTAGACCTGATCAAGCTATGTGCAAGTCTCTCAACTTCTCTGTATCTCAGTTTTCTTATCTGTAAAATAAGGTTAATAAACACTTGCTTCTCAGTGATATTGCAAAATGCTTACTGGCACATAGTAATCTTTCAAAAAGCTGTTATTGTAAGTCATTGCTATTATTTGACGGGAAAGACCTGTGCAAAGCTACATGGGTGCCTTACTTCTGCACTCAGAACTTGTCAGAAAAAACAGTCATTGGCAGACCTCCTACCAGGGAAACTGAGGGCTAAAGTCCTCAAGATGCCAAAGCCACTTCTGCTGTTAATGTCTGATGCTGGTGAACAATTAAATTTCATTGTGCTAAGAAGTAAATATGAATTCCACATTTTAACTTCCCTATGTGGCAATAACCGAAACAGAGACAACCTAATAAAGCACCAGTTTTCCCTTTTCACCCAACTCAGGCATCATAAATTGTGATAATTCTGACTAGGAGGCTCCCCTGCGAGAGTCTCCATCTCAGAGGTTCATTGGATTTCATCCAGTCATCCACATTCAACACTAACTGGCTTGCAGCTGCAAACCAGCATTGTGCATGTGAAATATATCTTACAGCCTAAGTATGCTAAGTCACAGGTATTTTATTCTGTGAAAGAAGAAATCACAAATGACCAAAGATCCTGATTCTTCCCTTTCAGGAGGTTCTTCCTGACATCGAGATCTACTAGTTTTTAAACTAAACTATATGTCAATATGTCCATACCTGCATCTGGAGGAGGGAAGACAGAGATTGTTCCCAGGCATTCCTAAGCAGCACATCCCTGCCTACTACTTTTGGATCCCCTAGAAAGCCCATTGCTTACAGGGATGGTCTTTTCCAACCTACAAAACACACTTTCCACCCTCTTGTATCCACAGAGAGATTTACTTTCTCCCAACTTTGTTTCACACTCACAAATCCGAGTCACAGATACCCTCCACCTACCCCTATGACTGAAGAGTTGTTCAATCCTCCCTTCAGTGAGCCTTCCTCAGCGGCCTTCCTCATTTCCTCTGGCAAGTACAATCCTGGAAGACCTTCCCTCACACAGCTCTCCAAGTATTCCAGAAGTGCCTGAATCATAAAGTCAGTCCAGTATAGGCACATTCTGTTTTCCTGATTCAAAAGAAAGAATCAGGAAACTGTTATAGGGGGTTAGGGGGACATGAGATTATAAAATAAATGGAAGCAGGAACAGAAATGAACTTGGCAAGATTTCTTCAATGGTGGTATGAGAAACTCTGCAGAGCTTTTCTCAGAAAAACCATTACTGATGAAAATTATTCTTTAAGAAAATTAAAATTTCTAAAAATTTCCAGAATACAGCAAGTGTATGAATGTTTATTCAAGAAAATCCATTACATCTCTATAAAATGGTGACAGTCTGTCACATTTCAATTATGACAGGCTCCTTTACCCCTCCCCTCTGCCCTCAGCTCTGTGCTATGAAAGCTCTACTCTGGATGTACACAGCCAAGAAGAAGATCCCTCTCCCTCCCCCAGCTCCCAGACTTCTTCTAATTAGCCTTCACTTATAGGGTAGAAGTCCACTCTGGGTGCGGCAGGAAGAGAATGCTAGCTCTGATCAACCTTGCATCAATGGACCTTTCGTACAGGAAGAGGTAAACCAGGAAGAGACCAGGAGCTACTGCTCTTACCATTGACCTGCTTGCAGAGGAGGGCTATCACTCTTCGAGAAGCAGGCTACAGTCCCTGCCCCCAGAAGTAATGACAGAATTTCTACCATGGGGGAGAAGCAGGGAACAGTAACAGAGAGCTCAAAAGTTTTCCCTAAGGGAATTGGTTTTAATTTGAACAGAACAGGGAATTTCAAGCAAAGGTTAATGTCAAAAAATGGAGATTTGGGACCAGGCATGGTGGCTCAGGCCTGTAATCCCAGCACTTTGGGAGGCTGAGGCAGGTGGATCAACTGAGGTCACGAGTTCGAGGCCAGCCTGACCAACATGATGAAACCCTGTCTCTACTAAAAATATGAAACTAGCCAGGCATGGTGGTACATGCCTGTAATCCCAGCTACTCATGAGGCTGAGGCAGGAGAATCACTTGAACCTGGGAGGCAGAGGTTGCAGTGAGCCGAGATCGTGCCATTGCACTCCAGCCTGGGCAATAGCAAAACTGTGTCTCAAAAAAAAAAAAAAAAAAAAATGGTGATGATCAATTAATCAACTAATGAATTGGTGGGTAACTCTGTGATAGCAACAAGCAAAATCATAGACCAAATCACTTAGCAGAGAGAATCAGATAAAGATACAGCTAAAAAGAGCCCTCCTGAGGGGGAAACAAGCCTCAAAGACTACCTCTGCAAAATGGCCAAGAACTGGCTCAGACTGTGGAACAGTTTATGTTTTAGGATATTCTTGAAAACATTAGAGCAATCAGTAATCACTAGAAGCTAACAACTGGGTGTGAAACCAATAGAGGCAAACCAGATAAAAGCTTAACAGGGCAATCAGAGAAAGAGACACTTAGAGAGTGGCTAAAACCTGTCATCCCTGGGGTGGGAGGTAAGGGGGTCAGAGAAACTATGCACATTCCCAAGGTTGTACCTTTTAAGAAGCAACATTGGTGGCTACACAGTTTGGAGGAAATAAACTTCATTAAGATAATCCAGACAAAGTCACTAAAGAAATTAACAAGCAAAAAAGCAAATAACAATAAGCCCCAGAGAAGCAGTAGGAAAATAAGTATCCAGAGTTGCTTTCAATCAAAATATCAAGCTTTCAACCAGAATTTATGAGAAATACAAAGTATGAACAAAGTGTGACCCACACAAGAAAAAAACAGCAACAGAAATAGCCTTTGAAAGAGCCTATATGCCAGATTTAGCAAACAAAGACTTAGAGGCAGCTATTATAAATACATTCAAAGAACTAAAGGCCAGGCGCAGTGCCTCAGGCCCATAATCCCAGCACTTTGGGAGGCCGAGAGGGGCAGATCACCTGAGGTCAGGAGTTTGAGATCAGCCTGGCCAATATAGGGAAACCCGTCTCTACTAAAAATACAAAAATTAGCTAAGCATGGTGGTACACACCTGTAATCCCAGCTAATAGGGAGGCTGAAGCAGGATAATCAGTTGAACCTGGGAGGTGGAGGTTGCAATGAGCTGAGATGGCACCACTGCACTCTCCAGCCTGGGCGACAGAGAGAGACTACGTCTCAAAAAAAAAAAAAAAAAACACCAAAAACAAAACAACAACAACAACAAAAAAAACTAAGGAATATAATGCTCAAAGAAGTGAAGGGGTATATAGTAATGTCTCATCATAAACGATATCAAAAGAGATAGAAATTATTTTAAAAGAACCAAATGGACATTGTTTTAGTTGAAACATACAATAACCTAAATACAATAACTTCAACTATATAGAAATTAACTATATACTTGAGATGTCAGAAAAAATATCAGTGAACTTTAAGTGATGAATTAAGATTACACTATCTGAAGAACAGGAAAAAAAAGGCAAAAAATGAACAAAGCCTCAGAGAAATGTGGGACACCACTAAATATACCCACATGCAAGTAGTGGGAACTCCAGGGGGAGAGGAGAGACAGAAATGTGCAGAAAAGTATTTTAAGAAATAATAGCTTAAGATTTCCCAAACTTGATTAAAACACATTTATCTATACATGCCAGATGCTCCGTGAAATCCAAGCCACATAAATGCAAATATAAAATATATGCATCAGAGTAAAAATGTTAAAATGCTAAAAGAAAATCTTGAGAATGAAAAAGAACTTTTCACATACAAGGGAAACTCAGTAAAAAATGTCAACTGACTTATCAGAAAAAAAAAAAAAAAAAAAGGAGACCAGAAGCAGTGAGATATTTTCAAAATGGTGAAAGAAAAAGGAAATGTCAACCAAGAATTCTCACCACTCCTATTCAATATTTTCCTAAAAGTCCTGGCAAAGACAATATGACAAGAAAAGGAAATAAAAGCTATACACATTGTGAAAGAAGAAATAAAACTATTTGTTCACAAGTGATTTTATTGTCTATGTAAATAATTCCCAAAAAAAAAAAATTGACAAAACAGCCCCTAGAATAAATGAGTGTGTCAAGCTTAAAGATACAAAGCTTAATATGTAAAAGTCAATTGAATGATCAATTCAAATTTGAAATTAAAAGCATAATACCATTTAAACTGGAACCAAAAATTCAATATTTAGACATAAATCTAAAAAATACATATGAGATCTATGTGAAGAAAAGTAATTTTTTTTTTTTTTTTTTTTTTTTTTTTTTTTTTTGAGACAGAGCCTTTTTCTCTGTTGCCCAGGCTGGAGTGCAGTGGCACAATCTCAGCTCACTGCAAGCTCCGCCTCCTGGGTTCACGCCATTCTCCTGCCTCAGCCTCCCAAGTAGCTGGGATTACAGGTGCCTGCCACCACGCTAGGCTAATGTTTTGTATTTTTTTTTTTTTTTAGTAGAGACACGGTTTCACCATGTTAGCCGGGATGGTTTCAATCTCCTGACTTTGTGATCTGCCTGCCTTAGCCTCCCAAAGTGCTGGGATTACAGGTGTGAGCCACTGCATCCAGTCAAAAACCTAAAAGACTTTGATGACAGAAAACAAACATCTAAAATAAATGAAAAGATATTCCATATTCATGGATACAAAGGCTAAATATTCTTAAGATGTCAATTCCTGCCAACTTGATCTGTAGATTTAATGCAAACCCAGTCAAAATCCCAGCAAGTTTCCTTGTAGATATGGACAGACTGATTCTAAAGTTTATATAAAGAGGCAAAAATCCAAAATAGCTGATAATAAAGACAAACAAAATCAAATGACTAACACTATCTGACTGCAAGATTTACTATCAAGCTAAAGGAATCAAGATAGTGTGGTATTAGTAAAAGAACAGACAAGTCAATGGAACACAATACAGAGCCCAAGAATAGACCCACACAAATGAGGTCAACTAATATTTGAGAAAAAAAGGAAAGGCAATCCGAAGGAGAAAAGATGCTTTTTAACAAGTGGTGCTGGAACAATGGAATTTTCACATATAAAATAAATAAGTGAATCTAGATACAAACCTCATACCTTTCACAAAAATTAACTCAAAATGGATGGTAGACCTAAATGCAAAAACACAAAACATAAAATTCCTAGAAGATAAAACAAGAGAAAATCTAGATGACCTTCTCCTTGGCAATGAGTTTATAGACACAATACAAAAAACCAATCCATGAAATAAACTATTAAAATTATGAATTTCTGCCGTTTTCTGTAAGATACTGTTAGGAGAATGAGAAGACAAGACCATACTGGGAGAGAATTTTGCAAAACATGTATTTTAAATTGAACTCGTATCCAAAATACACAAAGGACTTTTAAAACTCAGTAAGAAATCAACCCTATTAAAAAGTAGACAAAAACTCTGAATACGCATCTCACCACAAAAGATATAAAGATGGCATAAAGCATGTTTTTAAATGTTCAACATTATATTTAATTAGGGAATTGCAAATTAAAACAATGAGATACCACTACACAACTATTAGAATGACCAAAATCCAAAATACTGACAACACCAAATGCTGGCAACAATGTACAGCAGCCAGAAACTTATTCAATGCTGACGGGCCTATAAAATAGTACAGCCAATCTGAAAACTGGTTTGTCATTTCTTACAAAACTAAACATACTCTTACCTTTCAGCAAACATGTTCCTAAGTATTGACCCAAATGAGTTGAAAACCTCCACACAAAAACCTGCATGCAAATGTTTATAGCAACTTTGTTGATAATTTCCAAAATTTGGAAGCAATCAACTTATCCTTCAATAGATAAACTGTGGTATGTTAATGTAATGGAATATTATTTAGCAATATAGCTCATTTAAAAATAAATGAAAAGCCATGAAAAGACATATAGGAAGTTAAAATGTACATGGCTAAATGAAAGACGACAATCTGAAAAGACAACACACCGTGTGATTCCAACAATAAAATGTTCTGGAAAATGCAAAAAGGTGAAAAGAGCAGTGGTTGCCAGAGCTGCAGAGAGGTCAAGGGAGTAGGGATGATTAGGGGATTTGCACAGATGATTTGTAGGGCAGTGAGACTTTTATATGTTATATGTCACCATGATGTTGGATACATGACATCATGCATTTGGCAAAATCTGTAGAACTGAAAACCACAAAAGATGACCCCAATGAAAACTACAGACTACTTTTTTTTTTAATTCCAGGGTAAATGTGTAGGATGCATAGGTGAACATATGCCATGGTGATTTCCTGCACCTATCAACCCATCACCCTAGGTAGTAAGCCCAGCATGCATTAGCTATTTTTCCTGATGCTCTCCCTCCCCCTGCTGCCCAGTATGACAGGCTCCAGTGTGTGTTGTTCCCCTCCCTGTGTCCATGTGTTCTCATTGTTTAGCCCCCACTTATAAGTGAGAATGATGGTGTTTGGTTTTTTTGTTCCTACGTTAGTTTGCTGAGGATAATGGTTTCCAGCTCCATCCATGTCCCTGCAAAGGACATGATTTCATTCCTTTTTATGGCTGCATAGTATTCCATGGTATATATGTACCACATTTTCTTTATCCAGGCTATCATTAATGGGCATTTGGGTTGATTCCATGTCTGTGCTATTGCAAATAGTGCTGCAGTGAACATACGCATGCATGTATCTATATAATAAAATGATTTCTATTCCTTTGGGTATGTATCCAGTAATGGGATTGCTGGGTCAAATGGTATTTTTGGTTCTAGGTCTTTCAGGAATCGCCACACTGTCTTCCACAATGGTTCAACTTATTTATATTCCCACCAACTGTGTAAAAGTGTTCCTATTTCTCCACAACCTCATCAGCATCTGTTGTTTGACATTTTAATAATCGCCATTCTGATTGGCATGAGATGGTATCTCATTATGGTTTTGATTTGCATTTATTCTAATGATCAGTGATGTTAAGCATTTTTTCATGTCTGTTGGCCACATAAATGTCTTCTTTTGAGAAGTTTCTGTTCATGTCCTTTGCCCACTTTTTGATGGAGTTTTTTCTTGTAAATTTAAGTTCCTTATAGATTCTGGATATTAGACTTTTGTCAGATAGATTGCAAAAATTTTCTCCCATTCTGTAGCTTGTCAGTTCACTCCAATGATAGCTTCTTTTGCTGTGCAGAAGCTCTTTAGTTTAATTAGATCCCATTTGTCAATTTTGGCTTTTGTTTCAATTGCTTTTTACATTTTTGTCATGAAATCTTTGCCCATGCCTATGTCCTAAATAGTATTGCCTAGATTTTCTTCTAGGGTTTTTATGGTTTTGGGTTTTAAATCTAAGTCTTTAACCCATCTTGAGTTAACTTTTGTATAAGGTATAAGGAAGGGGTCTGGTTTCAGTTTTCTGCAGATGGCTAGCTAGTTTTTCCAGCACCATTTATTAAACAGGGAATCATTTCCCCATTGCTTGTTTTTGTCAGGTTTGTTGAAAATCAGATGGTGTAGATGTGTGGTCTTGTTTCTGAGCTCTCTGTTCAGTTCCATTGGTCTATGTGCCTATTTTTGTACCAGGACTGTATTAAGTCCATTCTCATGTTACTAAGACACACCTGAGACTGGGTAATTTATAAAGAAAAGAGGTTTAACTGACTCACAGTACAGCATGGCTGGAGAGGCCTCAGGAACTTATAATCATGGCAGAAGCAGAAGTAAACACATCCTTCCTCACATGACAGCAGCAAGGAGAAGCAAAAGGGGGAAAACCCCTTATAAAACCATCAGAACTTGTGAGAACTCACTATCACAAGAACAGCATAAGGGTAACCATACCCATGATTAAATTATCTCCCACAGGGTTCCTCCTACAACACATGGGGATTATGGGAACTACAATTCAAGATAAGATTTGGGTGGGGACACAGCCAAACCATACCAAGTACCATGCTGTTTTGTTTACTGTAGCCTTGTAGTATAGTCTGAAGTCAGAGCATAATGCCTCCATCTTTGTTCTTTTTGCTTAGGATTGTCTTGGCTATACAGGCTTTTTTTTTATTCCATATGAATTTTAAACTAGTTTTTTCTAATTCTGTGAAGAATATGACCTCAATTTGTTTATATCTGCAAAGACCCCCTTTCGAAATGATATCACATTCATAGTTATCAGGGTTAAGACTTCAACATATCTTATTGGAGGACAAATTTAACCCATGACAAAGAATATCTATTGGAAAAAAAAACCCACAGATAACATAATACTTAATAGTGAAAGAGTAAATGCATATCCCCTAAGATCACAAACAGGATAAGAGTGTCTGTTCCTGCCACTTCTATTCAGATTTGTACTATAGTTCCTAGCTAGGGATATAAGGCAAGAAAAAAGAATGAAAGACAGCCAGACCTAAAAGGAAGATGTAAAACTATATTTGCAGATGACAATTTTGTATGTAACACAATTTTAGGAATTCAATAAAATGCTACTAGAATGAATAAACAAATTTAGAAAGATCACAGGATACAAGGTCAAAGTATAAAATCAATTGTATTTCTGTGCACTAGCAATAATCTAAAAATGAAGCAAATCAATTCCGTTTACAATAGCATCAAAAAGAATAAATTATCTCCAAAAATGCAAAATAGTTCAATACCTGTACACTGAAAACTACAAAACTTCATTGAAAGAAATTTAAAATATAAGTAATTGGAAAGACATTCCATGTTCATGGATTGGAAGACTTAATATTGTTAAGATGGCAAAATTCCCCAAATTGATCATTTTCAACATACTGTTATCAAAATCCCAACTGCTTTTATTTTAAACAAATTCTGTAAGTCATGAGTCTGGGCAGAGTTTATCTGAGTCTTTTACTCATAGTCTCACAAGACTTCAAAAACAAGGTGTCAGCCAGACTGCATTTCTTTCTGGAGCTTGTGTTCCTCTTCAAGTTCATGTGGTTGATGGCCAAATTTAGTTCTTGTGGCTATAGGACTGAAGGCCTCAGCTCCTAGAGATGATCCACAGTTGCTTACCACATGGCCCTCTCACAACATAGCAGCTCACTTCTCCAAGGCCAGCAGGATAATCTCTCATTCTAATCTGCAAAGATATGTCTTATAACCACAGGTATGTGTATCCCATCACATTTGTTATATTTATTGAGTAGAAATAAGTCACAGGTTCTGCCCACACTCAAGTGAAGGAGATTAGCCAAGGGCATAACATATTGTGAATTTCTTTAAAGGCAAGACATCCCTTAGAGTTGTCCCACTTGCTGAGCAAGGAGGTAGGGATTATCTGTCTACCAACTCCTATTTGTCATTGGTATGGATGTTCCTGGAGTTGTTATCTTGCTAGCATTCCTGGCCAGGTCCACATTAAGCAAAGTACATCCAGAGGAAGCCCTCAAGTAGTGAGTCCCATTGCTTAGAATAAGAAGCCTTCAGCATGTTTGAGAACTGTGAGGGCCTACAAGAAGTTAGCTGTATACTAATAGCACCTGCTGCACTCCTATAAGAGGAAAAGCCTCAGATAAACTTAAAGTTGGGGGTGGGGGGCGGGGGGGTGACAACAAATTCAAATACTTTAAACACCTATTTTCTAAAAGACACTTTGAATATCAGTATAAATACAAAAGGTTGAGATTATAGGATATGGACAAAATACTTGTAATAAATATATGAAAGTTCTATTATATAACACTAACTATGGTGCTCATAATGTTTAAAGCTTTTGATTTTTTTTAAATCCAAGAAAGTCATAATAAAAATACTAAGCAGAAAACCTTATAACACATTCCCAGACTCCAGACCTCATCCCAGGTTTTTGGCAGAAACACTCCCTCAGAGGTGCTGAGCAAAGGTTATGGTGAAAATGCCAGAGTGCCACAGGAGAAAAAGTAGGAGTCATGGAAGTCTTCAGACTTCCCTGAAACTTGAAGAAATAGAAGTTTGGTTTTATGTCTTCCATCTATCAATCAGTCTCATATGCAAGGTACTTGGTTTCCCCTTGGTGTCCCTCTTTTATCTGAATACTAATTTGGTCTCCAAAAGGAAAAGTGATGAATTCTAGACTATGTCCTTTGGAGTTGAGTCCTCTCATAGTCATACCTTAGCCATACCTTTCCCTGGGATTACTATCAACAGAAGCATTTATGGCCAGGGCTGGATTAGTACCACATCCTCATTGCTCACTCCCTGGTGTGCATTAATAGAACCAAGTATGTTATAGCAGTCCATGAAATGGATAAATATGCATAGGTTGATGTCCTGGCTCTTTCAATTACAGACTGTGTGACCTTAAGCAAGTCCATTAACTGCTTTGGCAGATAGGTTTTCAAACGGTAATAAAGAGATTGAATGAGTTCTTAGTTCTGTTCACAATAAATGTCCTGAGCTCATCAGGTCTCTCTAGAATAGCACCACCTAACAAATTTCTATGATGATAAAAATGCTATCTGTTCTGTCCCATACAATAACCACTAGCCATACTGAGCAGTTGGAAGAAGACAAGGACTAAGGAACTGGAGTTTTTAATTCCAATTGATTTAACTTTAAATAGCCACATGTGTCTGGTGGCTACTGTACCAGACAGTACAACTCTAATGACAAAAGCATGGGTAGAGAGAATATTTTCTTACTCATATGCCATCAAACAGTTATTTCATTTTGTTATTCATAGAGTTGTTACAAGGATTAAATGAAAATACATGTAGAGAACTTCAAACAATACCTGGTCCATAGTAAGCACAACATCAATGTTAGCCTTTGTATTAGTTCTCTTATTTTATTAGTTGGCTGTTAAATTTTAATTACTAACTAGCTGATTTTTGGCTTTGATAAGATAAACAGATTTATGAAACTCTGAGCAATTATCTCCTTTGGTTCAATATTTATCTTGATGGGAAAAGGAAAAATGGGGCTTATGAGTATGATAGAAACAGTTAACCAATCTCTGACAATTTAACTTATCCAGCAGCATAATCCCAAAAATTTAGACTTGAATTTTCTCTTTTTATAGAGTAGTTCCCATTTGTGATATTTTTTGTATAGTTTCAGCTCCATTTCCTCCGAGCCCTTAAAGGGTCTCAACCTCCTTTTCTGTGGCTAGATAGTTTTACCACTGAAAATAGCTCATTTTACCTCTTGTTAGGTGCCCTTCCGAGCAAGATAAGATGGCTAATTACATATGCCATTAACCCAACGCAGTTCCAACTAATTGACAAAAAATATTCTATAGCAGCAATTTTTGAAGAACAAAGTTGTATGAAATACAAGGTCATACTTCAGAAGTTTGTCCCCAGGAACAAAGAATTCTAAACATTTACTGTCTTCCTGTGAATTCTGCTGAAATCTGTGCCTATTATGTGATATCCCAGAACTATGGAGCTTCATCATTTAACCAAAATTGAGAGTGCCTGCTACATACAAGAAGCTCTGCTAAGCATCATGAAGGAAACAAATGTATCTAAGATGTAGTCCCTGACTCTCAAGATGCTTGCATTCTCTCTTACACTTACAATGCTCCGGTGGGTCCCCTTAACCCCTAGGATGGTATCCTTAGCACAGGCCATAATCCATGGTGCTATAGCCCCAGCTTTCCTACTGAGCCTGGTCTCCTCCGATGGGTCCCATGCTTCAGTGATGTGATAATACTCTGTGCTCTCTTTCATCGGAGCCCTTCTGCAGCACATGCAAGAACTAACCCCCACATCACTCAACCAACACTCATTAAAGTCCAGTCTCATTTTACCCTGACACGCACACACCCCATTCATTCACCACTTCTTAAATCCTTACATGATTTCTCCTATGATAACTGCCCCAAAGCCTTTCTCTTTTCTTTCTGCCGACATTGCAGCTTGAGCATAACCATATGGCAATGGCTGTGATGGAAATTATGTTTTGTGAATCATTCAACCTTGAATCATAAGTTTCCTTGAAGACAATGACCAAGTCTTCTCATTTTTATAACCTCAGGTCCTAGACAGAGGAGTTTTCCAAAGTTTACTTAGTAACTATAAAAATGAGATTACTATATGATTGAACTAGATTGCAAAGCAAAATATCACAAGATACATTCAGATTTGCAAATAAATTTCCATGAGAATTTAAATGGGATATAGGTTCATGTAATAAGATGTATCTGAAAAATTTCATCATTTTTGCTTAAGGTGAGAACTAAATCAGTCCCTGAAGTTAAAGGCAGAGATGAGAAGGAAATCATATCACACATGGCAGACAGGATCTAAGAGTTTACCACTGTCACCAATATTTATTTACTCACTCCATGACCATGTATTTGCTGAGTGCTTTGATAAATCCAGGGAGAATGCAGAATTTCTGCCCTCAAGGATCTCTAGATGTAACAGAGCAGATAAGAGTCTTTGTGTATTCTTATATAAAAGGATATACTTTAATATGTTATATTTATATAATATCTATAAGCTTATATTTAGTGTAATATATAATACAAGCACATTCTGAAAATGCCATTCAAAAAAAAATTCAGGTTCTTCCTTCAGAGAGCTCAAGAGACGACATAATACACAGGCTAGGGGAAAGTGAATGACAGTTTTAGTCAAGCAGACATCTTCAAGATGGGATTATTTGTGCTTTTTGCAACCAGAATGTGATGTAAAGTGCATACAAATCCATTCAGAAGTCATTGAAGGAAGAATAGCAGATTAGAGGTTCTTCTATCCAACCTGTGGACACAGAACCCCGCGACAGTACAGGTTCCCTCAACTGCTTCCTTCTTTCTCTTAGTCAGCATCCCACCCATGAAATGTTGTCTTTCAACTCCTGGATTCAGATGAAATGCCATAGTGCAGAACATGAATCTGACTCCCTGAGCAGCTGTTGGTGGGCTAGTGATACAGGAGCCTTAACTCTCTCCTTAAGGACCAGAGGAAGCAAAAGACAACAGAAGGCAGGCAAATAAAAGTGTCTCCTTTCTCTCTCCAGTGAAGTTATCAGAGGTGAATTTCTGAGAATGTTTCACAAAGCTTCAGTTAGGTATTTATTTCTCAATCACCTGTGACTGGAGGATTTCTAGAGGTATATTTAGGGGTGACTGCCAAATGCCTCAACTCAGATTATCAGTAAAAAATTCAAAGAATGAGGGCAGCAAACATCTTAAAAGAATCTGCAATGGAATCCTAAGGACAAATACCTCAAAGCAATGTTCCCATCTCATATTCATAGTCATCAAGTTACTTACCCACAAATTCATAAGGAGAAAAACAAATTGGAAATAAGGACTTACCTATTCTCTGGGCGCTATCATTAATGCAGCAAAGTATGATGCCCACCCTATTAGGTCCTAATGCACTGAACAGATTAACCAATCTGAAAGAACATTTTAATTTACCAACAGAATTCAGAGTTTAAAATGCACGTGGGTATTGTTTCTGTTTATTTGCCTCAGACTCTGCCTCAGGCTCATTGAACACTGCTCAACAAAAAAAGCATCTCAGTACAACTTCAAGGCAAAATTCCAACTTTAGGAAATGTATTGACAACTCTTAAAAAACTAAGAAGAAAGAGCAGGCCTTATATTCTGCCTCCACTGTGGAGAAAGCAAGTGACTCTTTTACAATACTATTGCCCCAAGAGGTATGTTAGCAATAAACACTACAGGAGTCTAGTATCACTTAGAGTTTCTTGTTTCCAAATTGCATATGTTAAGTCGAACATACTAAAAGAGCCAGAAATTGTTCCTTCTAACAGTTTGATCAACTCTAATTTGAACAAGATAATCTGAAATCTTGACTCTGTCTTCTTGAATGGTCATCAGAATAGAAATTTTGTGCTGCTTCTACCATGCACATACTTTTATTTTTTAGAATTTCTTTGAAATAAGGTGTAATGAAATTAATATGTTTTGGAGTCAGAATTGGACTCAGATTCCAGATCTGCCTCTTAATTGTTATGTGACTGACAGCACAGGTCCTTCAGGAAGCAGAACCTAGGGAGAAGAATAAAGTGTTAACACCTCACTTGGGAAGTACAAGACTGTGGGGGGTAAGAATGAAGAGGAAAGAAGTGAACAAAGTGTGATGTGATACTTTAGGAAACTGGCTACTACCCACAACAAGCTGGGAAAAGACAAAGCAAATTAAGTGACAAGTTCATTCCTTTGGAATGCAGGGCTTCTTTAGGCAGGTTACCAAAAAAAAAAAAAAAAAGAAATAAGAGAGTCCACTGAAGGTGGAGGGAGAGATGGAAATTTATGTTTGTCTTCCATTTTTCATTTCCCGTTGGTCAATATTTACCCCATGGGGAGTTAACTGGCCTATATTTCTAAGTTGTCTCATCCAACTACTCAGCAGTCACTTAGGAGGCGGGATCCCATTCCCAGTGGTGTGTTTCATCTGATACTGGTTTTCTAGTGCTGCTTAACAAATCACCACAGATTTTCTTCTTAAAACAACACGAAGTTATTATCTCTCTTTCTGTGGGTCAGGAGACCAGCACGATCTAGCTGGGTCCTCTGCTTAGGGTCTCATAAGGTGGAAATCAGGGTGTCAGCAGGCAGCATCTGCATCTTGAGGCTTGACTAAGGGAAGATCCACTTCTAAGCTCCCTCGGGTTGTTGACAGAATTCATTTCCATGTGGCCATATGACTGAGGTCTCTGGTTACATGCCAACTGTTGGTGTGGGACCACTTCAGTTCCTAGAGGCCTCTCGTCTCTTGGCCATGCTGCCCTCCTCACAGCATGGCCATTTACCGCAGGCCAGGAGAATAAGCGTTTTTCTGATGCCTCCTCGCCTTCTCCTAAAGGACTCCCCTTGCTATAGACTGAACGTTTTATGCCCCCTCAAAATGCATATGTTGAAACCTAATCACCAATGTAATGGTATTAGGAGGCAGGACCTTTAGTAACCAAATTAGGTCATGAGAGTGGCATCTTCATGATGGGATTAGTTCCCTCATAAAAGGTACCCCATGGAACTCCCTCACCCCGCTTCTTCCATGTGAGGACAGTGAAAAGATGACCATATATGAACTAAGAAACAGGCCCTCCTCAGACACCAAATCTGCCTGCAGCTTGATCCTGGACTTCCAGTCTCCAGAACTGTGAGAAATAAATGTATCTTGTTTCTAAGACACCCAGCCTATGACATTCTGTTATAGCAGCCCAAATGAACTAAGACATTCCTGATTAGTTAATAACTTCCCTGTTGATTAACTCAATGTCAGCCATCTTGACCAGAAGAGGTGCTAACCAAGGGTGAGGAATTTCTAAAAATGAGTATTAGAAGAGTGAGATGATGACTATCAGGGGGATTGTCAAGATCATCTCTAGCTGCGGGAGCTGTAGTTTATCCCTCTAATTTTCCTTTTATAAGTTTCTCCAGGAAAGAAACAGAACAGAATCCTGGAGAAGCTCTTTCACAGACGATATGAATTTACTATACGAAGTGAGTCCAAGTGGCACAAACCAAGTAGATCAAAACCAAGGCATGCATTTCCCTAGATACTGGAAATGTGGTTGCTACCATAGGCTCACAGTTGTATTCTGTTGGGGAGTTACACTTGCTAATGGAATCTGCTTTGGTCAAGATGGCATTCACTCTACAGATGACCCAGGCAAGGGTACAAAGTCCCCGTCTCTTTGCCACAGTTTGAGACTTCTCTGAAAGACCATCCCAGCTACAGAGTTTCTTCTATTATTGAGACTGGTGTTATAACTGTATCACTATTCAACTTTTCCCAGTGACAGTCCTGCTTTCTATGCCCCTTTACAGGTGTTCCCAAGAGCATTCTCCAATAAACCTTCTGCATACAGATGTTACAGTCTTGGAGTCTGTTTCCCAGGGTACTCTACCAATGACAAGCCTAGGCTGTTTAACAACGGCCTCTTTTGTGATAATCTACTTCTCATTTGTAACCTCTTCTTTCCATTCTTGACATAAATGGAAGATTTCTGAAAGCCAAGGTCACATATAATAGTTAAGTTGTACCCATATCCACTCCTGGAGCAGAGGAATTCGAGTCCTAAATTGGTGGTGTTCAAAAGGGCCCCATGGTGGCTTAGGCTAATTCCGAGTAAGATATCTTGCTAACTCAGCAACAACCAAAAAAAAAATATCTTAAGGATGTCTAAGAAATTGGCCACTGGCCGAGAAGAAACAAATCTCATACATCAAGAATATAACCAAGCTGAGCCAGAAACTTCACAATAGAACCCTAAAAGTCAGCAAAATAGTCCAACAGAGGCCGGGCGCAGTGGCTCACATCTGCAATCCCAGCACTTTGAGAGGCCAAGGTGGGTGGATTACGAGGTCAGGAGATTGAGACCATCCTGGATAACATGGTGAAACCTTGTCTCTACTAAAAATACAAAAAAAATTAGCCAGGCGTGGTGGTGAGCACCTGTAGTCCCAACTACTCGGGAGGCTGAGGCAGGAGAATAGTGTGAACCCGGGAAGTGGAGCTTGCAGTGAGCCAAGATCACGCCACTGCACTCCAGCCTAGGCAACACAGTGAGACTCCATCTCAAAAAAAAAAAAAAAAATTGTCCAACAGAGTTATTATAAATAGGGGCTTACCAGAGGGAGCTGGCTACAGTATCAGTGAAAAGCTAACGTCACTGATGAATATGAACGGGGACTGACTTGTCTAATTGGCTTTGAGATACAGAGGAGAAAAACTGGAAATTTTCTTGGAACAAATTCAAATACAAAAATGAACACAGAGTTTCAATCTGTTGGACTGATTTCTGACTTGTCCTTCTTAACCACTAAAAACGTCAATCTTTTCACGCTGCCAAGCTGACAATGAAAGTATCCGACTGTAGGAAGTAAACATGGAAAGAAAAATAAACAAAACTTTATTGGATTTGCTTTTTTTCCTTTTCCACATATTAATGAACCGATAGCAATCTTCTTTTTAACGTTGCTACTTGACAGATAAATATTTTCTGATGGTTATAACTTCTAAAGCATATAATCTGACATTCTTTTATAGGATATATTGAGTGTATAGCTAAGCTCAGTGATGTTTTAAATTTGTATACTCTTGTGCAGCAATCACCCAGATAAAAATATAGAGACATCACACATCACACTAGAGAGTTGTCTCATGCCTCTTTCCAGCCAACAGTATAACACCCACCTCCCATCCACTGAAGGTAAGAATTTTCTAAAGTCTGTCAATCCCTCTTTTAAAAGAAATCAAATCAAATCCTAAACCACTGTTCCTAAGATCTGGGTTCTCCTTACCATGGTTTGGGGTAGAGAGAGAGAAAAAGGGTAGATGGGGCTGGGCAATAAAAGTTTGGATACCCTTCTATGAAAGGAAAACTAGGAAAAGCTCCCATTTCTTCTTCCTGAGTCTACAGCAGCAAGAAACACACCCAAGTTAATTTTTTTTTTCTTTTTTGGAGACAGTCTTGCTCTGTCGCCCAGGCTGGAGTGCAGTGGCATGATCTCGGCTCACTACAAGCTCCGCCTCCCGGGTTCATGCCATTCTCCTGCCTCAGCCTCCAGAGTAGCTGGGACTACAGATACCTGCCACCACGCTCGGCTAATTTTTTGTATTTTTTAGTGCAGACGGGGTTTCACCGTGTTATCCAGGATGGTCTCGATCTCCTGACCTCGTGATCTGCCCACCTCAGCCTCCCAAAGTGCTGGGATTACAGGCATGAGCCACCACGCCTGGCCTAATTCTTAAAGAATGATCCTATTTCAATAAATTTTTATCAGGACAGCAAACTATCTTGCTGTATATTTCATTTCTTCATGAAATGAACAAAAAATACATCCACCAAGTTAAACAATAGAAAATAATTAGCCAGGCGTGATGTTTCACACCTGTAATCCCAGCACTTAGGGAGGGTGAGGCAGGTGAATCGCTTGAGTCCAGGAGTTCAAGACCAGCCTGGCCTAACCAACACAGTGAAACCCCACCTCTACTAAAAATACAAAAATTACCCAGGGGTGGTGGTGGCCACCTGTAATCCCACCTACTCAAGAGGCTGAGGCAGGAGAATCACTTGAACCTGAGAGGTGGAGGTTTCAATGAGCAGAGATGGTGCCACTGCACTCCAGCCTGAGCAACAGAGCAAAACTGTCAGAAAGAAAAAGGGAAAGAGAAAAAAAGAGAAGAGAGAAAAAAGGAGAAAAAAAGAGAAAAGAGAAAAAGAGAAAGAAAAAGAGAAAGAGAGAGAAAGAGAAAGAGAAAGAGGAAGAAAAAAAAAGAAAGAGAGAAAAAGAGAAAAAGAAAAAAGAGAAAGAAAAAAAAGAGAAAGGAAAGAAAAAGAAAATGAAAAAAGAAAGGAAAAGAAAAAGAGAAAAAGAAAGAAAAAGAGGCAGCAAAGAGAGAGAAAGGCAGCAAAGAGAGAAGCAAAGCAAAGGATTTCAAAAGAAAAACCTTAGCTTTGTAAAGGAAACAAATGTCAACAATAGCAAAACCTGTAGATTCAGTGAGGACTCAAATACCATCATATAAGCCAAATGAAGTTGCATCACTTTCAGCTTATTTTCTGAGTGGTTAACTAGAATTAGTTGTGTAATCACAGGACAAAAGAAAGCTTAACCTTTAAAAGCACATGCTATAGCTTATAAAAGGTCATGGATTAGAGTGTGAACATATCACTTGAATCAGTCCCTGGTGTATTGGAAAAAGAAGGAAAGAAGAGAAAGGAAGTAGGGGTGAAGAAGAGTTGACAAACATACTTCAAGGCAAGTTTGTACCAACTTCCTAGCAAAAAAAGCATAAATACAATAATATATACATTTATATATTAACATAAAAATATATATTATACAGACATATATAAAGTATATTTATGTGTGTATATAAAGTATACACAAAATACTACTCATTTTCTTCCTCAAAGCTATGACACTTTCCATTCCATCTCCTAATGGAGACATGCCCTGATGTCTCACCTGGACAGTCCATTGCTTCTTTCTCATTCTGTGACTTTCTGTCCAAGCTATTCTCTTTCCCAAAATTTCAGAGGTAGCTGAGTTTGAGACCAGCCTGGGCTACATGGAGAAACCCTGTCTCTACTAAAAATATAAAAATTAGCCAGGTGTGGTGGTGTGCGCCTGTAATCCCAGCTAACTCGAGAGGCTGAGGTATGGGAGGCAAGGCTAAGAATATTGTCTGCTACCCTAATGGGAATTATTAGCACCATGATAAAGTTCTCCAACCCTTATTTCTTTCTATTTCCAAATTATGGAAGTTCTCTGGGGAACTCCCATCAGAATCACCTTGCTTTTCAGCCCAGGCCTTGCCTTTTATGTCTTTCTTCAAGAATCTGGAATATTTATTTTCAGGAAGAATAGGAAGGTCCTCATATTATATTTCCCTCATACATTCCATTTCCTTTTGTCATAAGTTGGGTTCTCAAAGAAACAGACTCTTCTTTGGAGTTTAGTATTCAGTATGTTTTTTAGGGAGTGCTCATAGGATCAACACAGGTAGAAGAAAGGGTAAGAAAGCTAGAGTGGGCAGAGGGAGAAGTTGAACTCACCAGCAGCCTCAGCCAACTGGAGTTCTGGAGGGAGCTCAGGAGAGGGAAAGACCAGGCAGAGCTGTCCCAAGTTGAGCCAAAATTGCTGGGTCTTCATACTCTCACCTCGATTCATCATTGAATGTAGGCCACCTGCATTAGTCAGGGTTCTCCGAGAAACAGAACAGAATGTATACCTACACGTATGCTATATATACAGAGAAAGAGATACAGAGATTTAATTTAAGGAATCGATTACTTTATTGCAGAAGCTGGCAAAATCCAAAATCTCCCGGTTGGTTAGCAGGCTGGAGACCCAGGAAAGGGTTACAGTTTGAGTTGAAAGACTGTTTGCTGGGAAAAATCCCTCCTTCTTCCAGGGAGGTCACTCTTTTTAAGGGTTTCAACTGATTGGATGAGACTCACATTATAATGGGTAATCTGCTTTACTCAAAGTCTAGTTAATCTCATCTTAAAAAAAAATCTTCACAGAAATGGATTAGACCACTGGGTACCATGGGCTAGCCACGTTGACATATAAAAATTAACCATCATATCACCCAGAAAGTCACGACTTTGAGAAAGGTGGCTCTTTACAGCTGAGACAATCGCTGAAAGGGCTGACAGCTGAAAACAGTCTGCTGACAGCACTCCCAGCAGCTGAGCCAATGAGTCCTTCCTCCAAGTGAGACCTGGAGAGTGCAAGCCTGTGTTCATCACTCCAATGAAGTTGACTAAATGTATTCAACAATTAAATTTACAATTTTAAAACCTTTTCAACAGTATGTTTCAGAGCAAAGTTGTTTGTTTGTTTGCTTTGAGAGAGTCTCACCGTGCCGCATAGGCTGGAGCGAAATGGAGTGATCTCAGCTCACTGCAACCTCCACCTGCTAGGTTCAAGTGATTCCCATGCCTCAGCCTCTCGAGTTAGCTGGGATTCAGGCACACGGCACCACACCCGGCTAACTTTTATATTTTTAGTAGAGACAGGGTTTCTCCATATAGCCCAGGCTGGTCTCAAACTCCTAGCCTCAATGATCTGCCCACCTCGGCCTCCCAAAGTGCTGAGATTACAGACTCGAGCCACCATGCCCGGCCTGCAAAGCAAAGTTTAATAAACATATATGAAGATATAGAAATTAAGCATACATATGCCTTTTTGTTCAAAAGAAGTGATTAGGCAGAAGTGTTTTAAATATCTGAAATATTTATATATGCAGTAAGCCACAGTGTCATGTCTTGTATCGATGCTACACAGCATAGTTACCAGCACTCATCCACTGAGCCTCCCTTAGAGCTAGCTTACATCTTTTATCTCTTTCAGATCCAGATACAGTAGCCTTTTAAGGTGGCTGGGGTGAAAAGGGGGAAATAGACAATTTAGAGAAACTTATTCTGTAACTTACGTAATTATCTGATAATAGCTCCTGAAGTCAACTAGTGACTACTGCGTAAGAATAACTTGTCAGAGTTCAGAACAGAAACACAAATCTATAGAGAGCCTATTTTCTAGCTCACTCATTTTCTGTTTTTCTCCATATCATACATTCGTTGCCCAGCAATGAACATACTATACAGAGAGAGCCAATTAAATATTTACTGAAGTTTCTGGAGGAAAAAGAGAAGGAAAAACAATCAGTATGGGGAAAGGTGAGATTTCTACAGCTACCCTGAGGATTAAGTCAGATGACATAAGAATTGTTGGCAGCATTTGAACTTCTGAATAAAAAAAACAAAGTTAATCCTAAATTTTTCAGTTCTGTAAGTCTATGAATTTTCTCTATTTTGTACTTGTCATGAGATGTATCATACAAAAGAGATGCTAAGATACATGTGATATTTGAAGACAATTATAAAGCAAACACCAACGTAACCACAAATTAAGGCAAGAAATAGAATATTACCAGCGTCTCAGAAGGCACCTAAGTGCTTCTCCCACCTGCCTATGGACAACCAGTTGCTTTGACTTTTATTTCTTCTGTGTTGCATAGTTTTTGTTTCCCTTCCAGATCTGCTGGCCGTCCTTTACCTTACTGTATACACCAGTAAAACAAAGTTAAGAATTATATTGACAGATTCTCTTGTCCTCTGGTTTCTAGTTGAGTGAGACCAAGAAGAGATACTGGAGGAAGATTAGAAAGAGAGGGGAGGAAATGTTTTTGTCACCCCAGTTTAGAGCAATGTCTGACAGCAGCTAAGTCTCTTTTTGGTTTGCAGCTCCTGCAAGTCATAGCCCTTCCCTCTGTGATTCCCGTGCTGTCATGATTCTATCTTCTATCTGAACGCCTCAGCATCTTGTCTCTGGTAATATTACCTTCTTCCTACATCCCTCCAGCCCATGGAGGTCCAGCTGTTGCTAATCTCTGGTAAAGTCCACTATCCCCTCTTTGGTTTAACTATTCTGTTGCCCGTGTAATCATTTCCCTGCATTTAATTGCCTCTATCAAAATACCTAGGATGGTTTTCTTTTTCCTGACTGGACTATGAAATTAAGAGAAAAATTAAAATGCTGTCTACAACATCAAAGCTTTCAACATTTGATCACCAAATATGTTAATCAGGATAAGGAAGTTTCTCCTATTTATATTTTGTTAGTTTTCTAATTTTTTTACTTGTGGTAAAATGCAAATAACATAAAATTTACCATTAACATAAGATTTACCATTTTAACTATTTGTAAGTATATAGTTCAGTGGTGTTAAATACGTTCATAATGTTGTGCAACCATCACTTCCTTCCATCTCCAGAATTCTCTTCATCTTGTAAAACTGAAACTGACTCCGTAATCATTGAACAATAACTCCTCATTTCTCCCTCCCCCTGGCAACTACTATTCTACTTTCTGTCTCTATGATTTTGACTACTCTAACTGCCTCATATAAGTGGAATCATATAGTATTTGTCTTTTTGTGACTACCTTATTTAGCACAATGTCCTAAAGGTTTATCTATGTTTTCACATGTCAGAATTTCTGAATATTCCATTATGTTTATACATTTTTACTTGTCCATTAATCTGTTGATGAGCACACTTATGTTGCTTCCACATTTTAGCTTGTGAATAATGCTTCTATGAAGATGGGTGTACAAAATATCTCTTTGAGACCTTGCTTTCAATTCTTTTAGATATGTATGGAGAAGTGGTCATTCTTTTTTAAATTTTTTTTAGAAACTGTCGTGCTATTTTTCCGTAGTGGCTATATTATTTTACACTCCCATCAACAGTGCATTAGTGTTTCAATTTCTTCACGTCTTCACCCACATTTGTTTTCTGTTTGTGATAGCCATCCTAATGGATATAAAGTAGTATCTTCTTATAGTTTTAATTTGCATTTTTCTAATAATCAGTGATACTGAGTACCTTTTCATATGCTTACTGGCCATTTGTATATTTTCTGGGTTTTGTTTTTGTTTTGTTGTTTTTGAGATGGAGTTTCACTGTTGTTACCCAGGCTGGAGTGCAATGGCACAATCTCAGCTCACTGCAATATCCACCTCCCGGGTTCAAGTGATTCTCCTGCCTCAACCTTCCCGAGTAGCTGGAATTACAGGCATGCGCCAACACGCCCAGCTAATTTTGTATTTTTAGTAGAGACGGGGTTTCTCTGTGTTGGTCAGGCTGGTCTCAAACTCCCGACCTCCAGTGATCCGCCCGCCTCAGCCTCCCAAATTGCCAGGAGTACAGGCATGAGCCACCACGCCCGGCCTGGCCATTTGTGTGTTTTCTTTAGAGAAATGTCTATTGAAGTCTTTTGCCCATTTTTTAATCAGGGTGTTTTGTTGTGGTTGAGTTTTAGAGGTTCTCTACACTGAATATTAATCCCTCTCAGACATGATTTGCAAATATTTTCTCCCCTTCTCTGGGTTATCTTTTTACTCAATTGCTATTACAGATTTTTTAAAGTTTTTATCATGAATAGATGCTGAATTCTATATTTTACTATGTCTATTGAGATTTTCATATGTTTTTTTCCTCCTTTAATCTGTTAATATAGCAAATTACATTAGTATTCTGTTTTCCCCCAAAGAATACTAGGGGAATTGAAAGGGAAATGAAGTGATACGGAAACGAAACAGGAGAATAGCCTGTCCAAGGATGCCCTAGAGGCAATAGAGAATACGCTATACAAGGATGCCCTGTCAAGTTGGCCACCTCTAAGAGTAACTGATGCTCAATCCCATTGAGCATTCTGAGAAGCCTGATGAATTTACATCCACTGAGGGGATGAAAGGAGCAAGTATTTACCAATCCTCCAAAGGGGACCTCTCACTGGAAAAAATGCCACCCAAAATATTAACTCCTTCACTTTCATGTTGTACAAGCATGAGTGCCAGTAGGTTCCCACAAGCACCTCACATTGAAGTGTCAGAAAAAAAATCAGGAAGAAAAAGCATCCAAGGCTGAAAGTGAGGTGCTGTCAGATTGCAGCTATGCAAATATGATTAAAGCCTGTGTGGCACTGTCTCCCTAACAACAGTTAGAGTGAAAGGTAGGGCCAGAGGATTTGAAGTAGTGCACAAAAGATGTCTGATGTTAAATCAACATTAAATGTTTAAACCTTACTTTCTCATTACATATTTATCTTTTCTATAAATTTCTATTTATGTTGTGTTCATATTCCATTTCTGTTAATTTTGTTCTCATCCTTAATAAGTGGTATCAAGGTTATTCTGACAGTATAAAAATAATTGGGAAAGTATCATCTTTATTTCCCAAAAGAGTTTTAGGTTGAAAATATTTCTTCTGGAATGCTTGAGAACTCACTGATGAATATATATGATTTGAAATTTTCTTTGGTTTTAATTATGGTTTCAGTTCCTTTAATCATTAGGTAATTATTTATGTTTTCTATTTCTTCTTGGGCTTTTTGGTAAGTTGATTTTTTAACAGAAATATTTTCATTCTTCTAAATTTTCAAAGTTAGTGGCATAAACCTTTTAAGAACTAGAGGATCTGTAGTAATACTCCTTTAATCATTTCTGATACCATTATTTATGCTTTCTCCCTTTGGAAAATAATTCTAACAAGGTCAGTCATGAAACAAATTATGGAAATTTTTAAATCCTATTATTATGTTCATCTTCTATTTCAGCAATATTTACTCTTAACCTTATTTATACCTTCTCGATTTTTAGGTTGATTTGACTGTTTTAATTTTTTAAACTTTTCTTGGACTTTAAGTGAAAAGATGTATTAATTATAAACCTCCTGTCATGACGCTATTTTATATACTCTTTGTTCTGCTTTTTCTATATCTTTTTTCCCTCTTTTCTTCTTCTGAATTATTTTTCCTTTTTCCGTCAACTAGTTTGTACTTCTTTCCATTTCTGTTCTTTTAGTGGTATCCTAAAAATTGCATGTGTCTTCTCATAGCATATTAATCTTTTTTTTTTTTTTTTTTTTTTTTTTGAGATAAGTCTTGCTCTGTCACCCAGGCTGGAGTGCAGTGGTACAATCTTGGCTCACTGCAACCTCTGCCTCCTGGGTTCAAGCAATTCATCTGCCTCAGCCTCCCAAGTAGCTGGGATTATAAGCATGCACCACCACTCCCAGCTCATTTTTGTATTCTTAGTGGAAACGGGGTTTCACCATGTTGGCCAGGCTGGTCTCGAACTCCTGACCTCAAGTGATCCACCTGCCTTGGTCTCCCGAAGTGCTGGGATTACAGACATGAGCTACTGCACCCAGCCTCCCTTCTCCTTTTTACTCAACTGTTTTGTTATTGCCATCATGTGCTTTGATTCTATATTTTAACCCAATTAAATGTTAGTAAATTTAAATAATATTATGTAAAACTAACATTTATCACTTTTTTGGTCTTATTTCTTTCAATATCAAATTGTCAATATGGAATTATTTTTCTTCCACCTGACTTTTGAAACTCTTTTGTCAGGGACTGCTGATATGAACTGTCAGGGTCTTTGCTTGTCTGAAAATATCTTTATTTTGTCTTTATTCTTTTTTCTATTTCACCTTCATTCTTGAAAGGCATATTTGAAGGTATAGAATTTTATTTTGGAAGATATATTTTTCAACTTATTATGGACCACATTCCATTGAATGATTATTGTTATCATTGAGGAGAAAGCCTACTAACTACCACTCATTAGAATTAATCTTTTTTTCTGCCTGAAGATTTTGTTTGCCTCTAGTTCTCTGTGGGTTCACCATGAGTCTAGATCTGAGTTTCTTTTTTATTATGCTTTGGGTTCTTTGGGCTATTTGTGTCTTAGGTTTGGAATCTTTCATCAATTCCAGAAAACTATCAACTGCTATCTCTTTAAATATCAACTCTTTCTCACTCTGTCTCTCCTCTCCTTTTGGGGCTCTAATTAGAAGTATGTTACAATTTTTAACTCTATGCCTTAAGCCTCTACTGCCCTCATGTGTGCTTTCCATTTTTTGTCTCTGTGTTGCACTTGGAAAATTTCTTTTGACCTGTCCTCCAGTTCACTAATGTTCTCATTACCCAAGTTTCATCTGCTATTAGGCCCATCCACTGAGTTTTTTCATCAGTTTTACTGTGATGTAATTTATCATTCACTGAACTTTAAATTTAGGCTATTAAATTTTTTATTTCCTAAAGTTCTATTTGGTTTACTTACAAGCTTCTTTGTCACTTTTTATAGTTTTATTCATCCTTAGATTTTCAAATCTGTCTACTTTGTTGTTTTATAATCAGTGTCTATTAATTCTAATATCTTTCATTTCTGTGGGTCTGTTTCTGCTGTTGCTATTGTAGCAGATGCTGTCTGTGCCTCCCACCTACCCCCTCAGACCTTTCCATGTGCTCTGGCTGACTCAACTGCCAACATCTGTACTCTGTACCTGGTGGCTCTTTTTGTCAGAACCACAGCAAGCTGTGTTACCAATTTGTGTGGCTGCCTAGAAGTGCCAAGGAATTCACAGTATCAATCCCCACACTGGAGTAACCATCAACCAATAATCAACCAGAAGTGGCAACTGCCTCACCTTTCAGATGGTATTGAGATGTGGGTTTTATACTACTTCCTAGAGTTTACTCATGTGTCTATTTTTTTGTTGTTTTTGTTTTTTTGAGACAGTTTCACTCTTGTTGCCCAGGCTGAAGTGCAATGGCATGATCTCAGCTCACTGCAATCTCCACCTCCCGGGTTCAAGTGATTCTCCTGCCTCAGCCTCCCTAGTAGCTAGGATTACAGACACGTGCCACCATGCCCAGTTAATTTTGTATTTTTAGTAGAGATGGGTTTTCTCCATGTTGGTCAGGCTGTCTTGAACTCTGGACCTCAGGTGATCCACCCACCTCGGCCTCCCAAAGTGCTGGGATTACAGGTGTGAGCCACTGCATCTGGCCGTGTCTATTAAGTTCTAACTACTCACTTTTGGTTTTATTAGCTGCCTTCCCTGTATCACTTCTCCATTTCCTGGTTAGTGTCATCTGCATTTCCCAAATAAGACATGTCCTCATAACCCTATCTGGAGACTGCTACAGTGAAAACCGAAATTAAGATAGTTTGTTTGCTTGTGTTCTTAGCTACCCAGAACTGTAAGCTTGTCATTTAACTTGGACATTTTCTGAGGAACTTCTTTCAGGGCCTAGGACATATGTACATTTATCCACATATTTGAATTTGCTTCTGCTAATCTCCAACTATTTTCCTGGATCAAAGTGATGCAAATTTAAGCTAGCAATTCACTTAAGGGCCAGCCAGTATATTGTTCAAACTTCTCATTGCCTTTTAACTCCCTGCTCTGCTCAGCACAAAAGTAAATTTCCCTGCAGTCCCCTGGGAGTAGAGATCTACTGAAGATTTAATTCTGGATCTTCTTTACACTAAAGAGTGATGTTTTGAGTCTCAGCTTTATTGAGAGAGGGTCTCTCATTAGGTGCCCCACCTTGGGGAAATGACATCTTTTGTGATTTGATAAATGTTATTTGTCAAAACAAGATTTAATGTTCAATTTACCTTTCTGGGCTCCCACCTTTTTGATATTAACTGTATGATTTCTCACTATCATGACATCTCTAACACTTTTTAGAAAATGTAGTTAATCCAGCATTTTTACTTGCTTTAAGTGGAAAGGTCAGTTTAAATACCTAACTATACATATTATCAGAAATTGAGTTCTATTCCCTTTTGTGGACAGCCAGCTTGAGATAGGTTTCCCATCACTTGCACATGAGAAAGTCCTAATACATTCAGATAAGGAGATGTGACTACTCTTGCATCAAAATGATGTGCTAAATGACTGGCTAAGTGTAGAAGCAATGCTACATTTTTCTTTGTCATTTGATCATTCCTTGAAGCAAAACTTCTCAGAACTTGAAGTATATTGTTTCTCTAGTATATTCTGTGCACATGTTTCTGTCACTTTGTGAGTATGACTGGGTTATATTAATTTATCAATTCTATCTAACTATATAAGCTATAAAGACCCTCAGGACTATGAACCAGACTCATTCATTCATTATTCAGTCAAAAATATCTTTTTATTATGTTTTGTACAGTCACTAAAAATACAATGACAAAAGCAGCCCTGGTCACTGCACTCATGTAGCTCACATACAGATGAGTAAGACAGACATAATAAAAGAATCACATAAGAAAATGCATAGACATGTTGCTATGAAGTGCTATGAGAGTATATAATATGGGAAAGTGTCCTAGCAGGCAAGTCAGGAAAGGCTTCTAAGGAAGCAGTAATTGAAGTTGTTAGCTTCAATGGAAAATATTTGACTTTTTTAAAGGAATTAAAATTTAAAAAAATTCTGATTTAAAAAAAAAAAAAACAATTTTTGCACATGAGGGTCCCTAGACTGATTAAGCTGGAAATCAAGGAAATTCTTTTAACTCCTGTCCATATCAATAAACTCTATACAGGATGCTTTCTAACCACAGGGTCACGCCCTAACTATATAAGCATACATCTTATAAAAAATATCCATGTTATCCTAGTATTTTTTATTTTAGGTGAAATATAATTGGCCACAAGTTATTTACTAGCCAAGCTTAAGAAACTGGCTTAATTGGAGAACTCAAGGAACCTCTTCTTGTAATTACACCTGAAACACTAATATGTGGTGAGCATTATTTTTTGGACATATTTTTCAATGGAGTGTTTAAGATTTATGGGGTCATTTTTTGTGATTATTTCTGACGTTTTCAGACTATTTTCACCATTTTCAGAACTCAAAACAGCAGCTCTAACTCACTAAGTCATACCTGCACCTCTCATAATTTACTCTGCAGGGCACTAACTGAACCAGAACCATTCTGTGTTTTCATCTGCAAAGCAAGATCTAGGAAGTAGAAGTTTCAGTATTTGAGCCAAAGTAGGGCAATTCAATTTTTTATAAAAGTCACCTTGAATTTTCCAGTCTCCCAATATATCATTTCTCCTCACTTCACCAAACTCTAATTCTGTAGAAATTTTAAGAGGTGCATTTTAAAATAAACATTTAAAATATCCCAACTTTGTTTTTTCTTCATATTAATCCTATAAGCTTAAAAATGTAATTTACCTAAATCAAGACTTAATTCCCAACTGTGACTATTCCATTGATAAATGCTTTTATTATGTTAGACACATAGCATGCAGTACAATTCCAAAATAAACTATGCAATATTGTCAGCTGTCTAAAATTTAAGACAATGAGTCAAAGAATCAATTTGCATTCACATATTGTATTTGATAACATTAATTTCAAATGAAGATTGATTTTGATGCTTAAGCTGATATTTGTCTTTTCAATTTCATTAATGCAATATTTTTATAGTATTAAGCAATAATTTGCCAAGGTGCTGGAACACATTTTATTGAAAATTATGTAAATGTTTGTCAATTATAAAAACAATTTGCATTATAAAACTGTTCTTCACATAATTCTGAGAAACTTTTCAAAACCATTGTTCAGTAACTTCTTAAGGCTACATCTCATAGAATTTTTAAAGGTGGATATGTGTGTGTTGATACAGTTTATATTAGTTCTATTTCACGTCACCTGAAAGAAAGGTGTATAAATCAAGGTAGAACAAATATATTTTACAAAGAGAAATGTAAGTAAACAAGCTGTTCATTTCTGGTTTGTCTTTACCTTAGAAGAACAGGATGAGTGACCAAAGTAAACTTCCAATAATCACATGTGACTACTAATGTTAACCCATTTTTATGTGACAAAATACTTTATGATGTTCTATGTGTGCTTTCATGTCTCCAACACAGAGATCAATACATCAGACTTGAAAGAAAAAATGTTAAGTCATCTCCCCACTCCACTCCTGCGGCCTCATTTCTCTCTACTTCACCTCCAGTTTTTCTCAAAATGATTGGAAAGATGTAGAAGGTGACTGGAGGGCTCGGCCGAGTTCAAAGCTAGGCTAGAGTAATGGCTAAAACTCTTAAATGTGTCTATTAGAAAGGAAATTAAATTCACTAACAAAGAGTGCTTACCGATTATTTTAAACCTTTCTATTACTGCATTCAAGTGTCTCTATTTCCGTAGTCATATGTGTTATATACCTATATTTTTCACCTGACCGATATGTAGGGGAACTTGTTACGTATTTAATAACATTTAGACCAGGGGTCAGCAAACTTTCAGAAGCATTAATCCAAGTAGTCATTATCCCTTCCCTTCTTCTGTTCAATTAAAAATGGGGTCAAAAACACCTACAAGTATTCTTGGCTTCAGCCTTAAAATTTTTTTTAATTGTAAGTTCTAGAATACATGTGCAAGATGTGCAGGTTTGTTACACAGGTAATCGTGTGCCATGGTAGTTTGTTGCACCTATCAACCCATCACCTAGATATTAAGCCCAGCATGCATTAACTATTCTTCCCGACGTTCCCCCTCCCTCAAGAGGCCCCAGTGTCTGTTGTTCCCCTGCCAGTGTCCATGTCTCTTTGTTCAGCCCCCACTTATAAGGGAGAACATGCAGTGTTTGGTTTTCTGTTCCTGTGTTAGTTTGCTGAGGATAATGGCTTCCAGCTCCCTCCATGTCCCTACTAAGGACATGACTTCTTTCCTTTTTATGACTGCATAGTATGCCATGGTGTATATGTACCACAGTTTCTTTATCCAGTCTATCATTGATGGACATTTAGGTTGATTCCATGTCTTTGCTGTTGTGACTAGTGCTGCAGTGAACATACACTTGCATGTGTCTTTATAATAGAATGATTTTTATTCCTTTGAGTATATACCCAGTAATGGGATTGCTGGGTCAAATGGTATTTCTGCCTCTAGGTCTTTGAGGAATTGCCCCCACTGTCTTCCACAATGGTCAAACTAATTTACATTCCCACCAACAGTGTAAAAGTGTTCTTATTTCTCCACAGCCTCGTCAGCATCTGTTGTTTCTTGACTTTTTAATAATCACCATTCTAACTGGTGTGACATGGTATCTCATTGTGGTTTTGATTTGCATTTCTCAAATGATCAGTGATGCTGAGCTTTTTTTCATGTTTGTTGGCTGCATAAATGCCCTCTTTTGAGAAGTTTCTGCTTATGTCCTTTGCCTGCAGCCTTGAAAGTTCTGAGCCCATGAATTCTCCCTATCTTCTCTATACTTGGGCAACCAGGCAGTTCTCATAATTTCCACTTAAAAATACAATAACCCCACCTGAGGTTATTCTTTAAGTCTTTATCAAATAGATTTTAAGTTGTTTAATTTTTAATGTAATTATACTGAGCTCTGTTCATGACCCAAGTTGTCCATAAACTGTTCACTGCCGATATAGGGCTCCAGAGGGCCCTGTGGTAAAAGTACCTGAAGACGAGGACCCTGAAGAAACAGGAACAGGAGGGCTGATTGAGGATATCCCCACAGGACCCAAACCAGGCTTCTCCTACTTGACAATCTTGTATGGTCTGTGGCACTTAATCATCTCATTGTGCCAAAATATGCCAGCATGGACCAGGATTATTTTTTAAACTGAGTACAGTAAAGCTGTTTTGAATATGGATCTAATGTATGACTGCTTGCTTTAGAAAGAGCTATGAGATGGTCATCAGCTTGGTTCCTTTTAGGGAATGAATAGGGAAAAGGTGTGGACGTCTGATTGTTCCATGAAAGATAGACTATTCCATTTCAGTTGGAAGGTTTCATTTTCAAAATAAACTGACTATTGAATGAATGAATGGTGAATAAAACAGACAAGAACTTTACCAATAACAATGTGTTAATAATAAGCAAACATTAAGTATCAAGTGTCAGACACTTTCCTAGGCACTGGAGTCACAAAATAGACAAAAACTCCTTCCCTCATGAAACTTACATTCTACTGGGGAATAATAAAATACTGTATTACAGAGTGATAAATGCTAATGAGAAAACATAAGGAAGAACTCAGATATGAAATCTCAGCAGGGGTGTTGGCATTTTAGAAAGATGTTCATGGAAAACCTCAGTAAGAAGGTGGCTTTTGATTCAAGATCTGAATAAACTGAGAGACCAAACCATACTTCTTGGAGAAGAGAACTCCAGGCAGAGGGAACAGCACTACGAAATCCCTAAGGCAGGAGTGTTTATGTAGTGCACATGGAGTACCAAGGAGATCTGTGAAGCTGATTGGAAGGAACAATAACAGTAAAATTCAGAGCCTGTGTTATGATTTGTAAAACCTTATATGATCAGGCTCCTTACATAAAGTAGAAAGTCCCTGGAGAATTTTCAACAAGGTGTGACATGATCTGACATTTTAATAGTATCAGTCTGGGAAGCCAGTATATTGGATAGATTATAAATATGGATATTAAATCACTAAGAATTATAACAGGAGTAGCATTAGAGAGTTAACTGAAAGCTAAAGTAATAAAAAAAAAAAAGTAAGAGGGAGTGGGCTAAGATGGGAGGCAGTAAACAACTGCAATAAAGAGAGGTAGAGGAAAATAGAGTCCAATTACATGAGGTTCAAACCTGAGTGTTTTATGAGGGAAAAAAGATATGGAAGGGGATACGAAGAGGAAGTATGGCACCTTCCTGACCTCCAGACTCCTTGGTAGGGTGGATGTAAAAGACCACAGAGGAGCCAACAAGAGCAGAGCAGTTTTCAGTTAGAGCAAGAAAGTGAAGACAACTTTCTCAGAAGATGCTCTGCAGAAAGGTTATTTTGATCATGACTGACCTTGTGTTCCTAGGAAAAAAGTGTAAGAATTTCAAGAGATGATGAGGTGAGGGAGACAGGTCAGAGAAGGCAGTAGAATTATATGGGGAATGAGCAATGACCTGAGAGTCCTAAACATCTCACGTTGCACAGGGGTAAGGAATGTGATGGAGTTTTTGCTGCTGGTCCCCAGGCAGATAGCAATGGAGAATTTGTGAGTGTTGAGAGCAGGTTGGGGAGGGAGTCTTTCCAGGAGCAGAACTAGTCCTAGACTTCTAATTCACTCCACTGAAGAAAGTACACCCTAAAGAAGGGTGATCTTTTTTAATGTAGGCTCACTCTGGACACCCACTGTCTTAGTCCCTTTGTGCTACTATAATGGAATACCTGAGACGAGGTAAGTTTAAAAGAACAGAGATTTACTTCCCCATAGTCCTAGAGGCCACGAAGTCCAAGAGCCAAGGTGCCCACACCTGGTCCAGTGAGGGCCTTCTTACTGTTTCCTCACGTAACAAAGTACAAGACGTAACAAAGTACAAGACGTAACAAAGTACAAGACGTAACAAAGTACAAGACGTAACAAAGTACAAGACGTAACAAAGTACAAGAGTAAGCTAGCCAAATGCTTCTGAAGACTCTTAAGGACTTTAATCCCATTCACGAGGGAGGAGCCCTCATAGCCTAATCATATCTTAAAAGCCTTACCTCTTAATACTATCACATAGGCAGCACCAGAATTTTAGAGGGGAGACATTCAAACCATAGCAACTGCCAAATGGCAGTCTGTAGGATTCTTACCCCCTTCTGACTCTGCTGATGGTGGACTGCTGAGAGTGTGGTCTTACTCTGGCTCAGGCAAGCAAACAGCCCCTGATAAATGCACGATGCTGAGCCTGCAGCCAGAGCAGACAATGCCTTGACTCTTGCTGATGGCAATCTGTGGAAGTGTTCTTATTCTGAAAGTTTGGAGGCCTTTGGATACCTGATGAATGAGAGGTTGAGGATAACTTTAGGAATATTTCCTCATTAAAAACAAATTCTATCCATTGAGCACTTGTGTGCCAGGCTCTGTGATAGCACTTGATAATACATTCTCATTTAATCCTCTAATACTCCCCTCCTCCGTTTGATATTGTCCCTTTTTACAAATAAGGGCATTGAAGCTCAGAGCTTTGTGTTCCAGTAACCCATAAGTAAGGATTTGAATGCTGGTCTGAATGTTTCCAGTCCTTGACCTCATTACTATTCTCTACCACCTCCTGGCTGAGGGGTCACAAAACTGTTGCTTAAGAGCTGTCAGTTACTGAGACAATCTTAACCAAAAGTAAATCACAAGGAAATTATTCTTAGCTCTGACGGAAGCCTGTTGCAAAGGTGGATTTGTGGCCACCTCTGTGGATAAATACCAGGAAGAATTATCTCAAGTCCAGGGTCTTAACTTTCCAGTCAACTGCAATCCTCAAATGAAGGATTTTGATTGCCTGAGGATGTCAGCCTGTCTCTCTGACCCATTCATTATACACCAAGATCTGGGAGAGAATCTACAGCCTCTATACCCATCTTAGAGAGAGGTGGCTCCTAGCATTAGAGAAGCTACCTATACCAATGGGATAAAAGTGGGGGGCTGACACAAAAAACTAGGTCCAGACCAGCTGAGAAAAATGAGCCCCCATAGTAGTGCAACTCTCCTAGCTGCCCTCCCTTTCAATGGTCTAGGGTGGCACCCTGGGAATTAGAATTAGAAAATTAGTTTTCTGCAAATCAAAACCACAATGAGATACCATCTCACACCAGTCAGAATGGCAATCATTTAGTCAGGAAACAACAGACGCTGGAGAGAATGTGGAGAAATAGGAATGCTTTTACACTGTTGGTGGGCGTGTAAATTAGTTCAACAATTGTGAAGACAGGGTGGCAATTCCTCAAGGATCTAGAACCAGAAATACCATTTGGCTTAGCAAATCCATTACTGGGTATATACCCAAAGGATTATAAATCACTCTACTATAAAGACACATACACACATATGTTTATTGCAGCACTGTTCACAATAGCAAAGACTTGGAACCAACCCAAATGCCCATCAATGACAGACTGGATAAAGAAAATGTGGCACATATACACCATGGAATACTACGCAGCCATAAAAAAGTTTGAGTTCATGTCCTTTGCAGGGACATGGATGAAGCTGGAAACCATCATTCTCAGCAAACTAACACAGGAACAGAAAACCAAACACTGCATGTTCTCACTCATAAGTGGGAGTTGAACAATGAGAACATATGGACACAGGGAGGGGAACATCGCACACCAGGGCCTGTCAGGGAGTGGGGGGCTAGGGAAGGGATAGCATTAGGAGAAATACCTAATGTAGGTAACGGGTTGATGGGTGCAGCAAACCACCACAGCACGTATATACCTGGTTAACAAACCTGCACGTTCTGCACATGTATCCCAGGACTTAAATTTTTAAAAAATTAGTCAATTTTCCCTTCATATTAGGACTAACTACGGTAGCCCTTGCAAGGTGTTGATCAGAAAGGTAGTGTGGGACTACGCTGTCACCAAAAAAGCACAAGGTGCTACTCAGTTCTGGTCTCCTAGTACCTCCTGGTAGTACGGGAAAGCAAGTATCTATCTGGTCTAAGTTCAGTCAGCTAGAGATGATGAAGACATACTAACCTCAGGGTTAGGCTCAGCTGAACCCTGAGCTAATGATGACTGAGGTTGATAATATACTAATAGACACAGCCAACTACCCCACAGCAGACAATGCAAGAATACAAGGCAAAAACTTACTGAACATGGTCTCATTAAGTGGTTTAAATATTATCCTGTCCTAATATCCTAATAATTACTACCTTTACTTTTTTTAATGTCTTTCAGTGCCTTTTTACTTCTACCTTTTATTAACTTGCCGGTTCACACAGCCTACCTGAGAAATGGAAAGTTTCTAGACTCAGAACAGCTCACTAGTTGCCTTCTTCTCAACCCATTTTTAGGACCCTGAAAACACTCTAGATAAGAAAACAATTGCATGCTTTGGTTAAGCAGCTGTTTTCTAGAAACTTGTCTAAGAAAAGGATTTTTCTACTAATACACCATAAATTGAGATCAATTTCTAAGGGAATGATTCTGACCCTAAGATGTCATTGAAAACCACACGAAGAATATAAAATGCTATTTAACAAAGTAACTCTGGTAAAATATTTATAACGTAAATTGTAAACTACACTAAAAAGGTGGTACTTTAGACTACAGGAAGCCAAAGTGACTGCTATTGAGATGTGGGCAAGAGGCCTCACTTCAGATGTATACTCAAGAGTTTGTTTTACAATAAAAAAAAATGCTCAGATAACTGCATTGAACAAATGTTCTTCCCATTCGGTTCCCCAAGGCGCCTGAGAAGTCATTATTAACTCTCCTTGAAATGTTCAGGTTACACACACGATTGAATCCACTTGATGGGATTGCAAATTGGTCTTAAATAGCCCAAAAGCTTTTTTTTTTTTTTTTTTTTTTTTTTGACTCTTCAAGCTAATTAGACTAAAGCCCTCCCCAAATTTACTGGTTTCAGAATTCCCTTAATCCAGGTGTTACAGCCTTAATGGAATGCAAAATACCTCCCAGGTGCCCCAAAATGTTCCTTCTCTTTAATCTCAGAGTTGTGGAACCAAGCCAAATCTCCTGCAGTTTTTACAAGCATGAGGATCTGGAGGTGCTTGGGCAGCATACAGATCTGGATTAGAATTCTGACCCAGTCCCTGGTCAGCCTTGCTCAGCCATGCCCCGCCTTATATTTCTACAAAGAAGATAATACATTTGTCATAGGTCTGTTTAAGAAAAACATGTATCATAGAGTGCCTGACACTTAGTAGATGCCCAAATGTTAATTGATTAAATTCACTTATTTATCCTGAAGGTCATGACCAGAAGTGTCAGAGGGGTGTGACATAAATGGGTCAAGGAGGGCTGATGGGCAGGCAGCACTTAGCCCCCTAAGGAGGGCAGCTGGGGCTCACTGCTACCCAACTGCTCTCTGGGAAAGGTGGCTCCCATGTTAAGGAGACATCTGCTTTTTCCCTCATTTTGTCAAGTCTGAATTTTTATGTCAAAAATCACAATTTAACTATTGGCTTAAATCTTTTTTAAAGTACTCTACAAACACAAAACACACCTGCTAGACCAATTTTAGCTGTGGACTATCAGCTTGCAAAGCCAGCTTTATATGTTTTAACTTAACCAGAAAAAGAAAAGCAATAAAGAAAAGAGGAAAGATGATTCCATAACACAGAAGGGAGTACATTTTATTAACATGACCTATAGAAAGGAAGGTTGTAAACAACGTTGCTAAAGAGAAATAACTTAATTAAGGCAGTTTTTGCACTATAGACTTTTGAAACCACATATACTGAATAATCAAAACTAAAGAAGTTGTTTTTAAACCTAGCTGCACTCTACTTCGGAAGCTTTTTAAAAATGCCAGTGCCTAGTCTCTACATTCAGAACTTCTCATTTAATTGATGTGTTGAGACCCACGCAGTGTATTTTTTTAAAAAAAGCACCTCTTCACCTCCCTACCCCTCACCTCTACCCTGGGATTTTTAACCAAAATTAAGAACCAAATATAAAGCAGTGGCTCTCAAAGTACCTGGGTTTAAAGCAAAACAAACAACAACAACAATAAAAACCTGTATCTTAGACTTACAGAATCAAAAAACCAGTTACTGGAGGAAGGACCCAGAAATTTCCTTCGTTAATTTTCTCCCCAAATGATTCTGATGCAGATAGCCCCATAGACCACACTCTTAGAAACACTTGCTGATGTTTGGGTTAAGAAACAATGCCTTCATCCTATTTAGCACGTTCAATATGTGCACACTTTTTGACCCGAATATCACTTCATAAAATTAGAAATGCAAATCAATGAGATATCATCTCATGCCAGTCAGAATGGTGATTATTAAAAAGTCAAGAAACAATAGATATTCGCAAGCCTGTGGAGAAATAGGAACGCTTTTACATTGTTAGTGAGAATGTAAATTAGTTCAACCATTGTGGAAGACAGTGAGGCAATTCCTCAAAGACCGAGAGGCAGAAATACCATTTGACGCAGAAATCCCATTACTGGGTACATACCCAAAGGAATATAAATCATTCTATTATAAAGACACATGCATGTGTATGTTCACTGCAGCACTATTCACAATAGCAAAGACACGGAATCAACCCAAATGCCCATCAATGATAGTCTGGATAAAGAAAATGTGGTATATATACACCATGGAATACTATATAGCCATAAAAAGGAACAAGATTATGTCCTTTGCAGGGACATGAATGCATCTGGAAACCATTATCCTCGGCGAACTAACACGGGAACAGAAAACCAAACACTGCACGTTGTAAGTGGCAGGTGAACAATGGTCACAGGGAGGGGAACAACACTCACAGGAGCCTGTCAGGGGAGGGCAGGGGGTGAGGCGGGGAGGGAGAGTATTAGGGAAAAGAGCTAATGCATGCTGGGCTTAATACCTAGGTGATGGGTTGATAGGTGCAGCAAACCACTATGGCACATGTTTACCTATGTAACAAACCTGCACATCCTGCACGTGTACCCCAGAACTTAAAAAATAATTTTTCATGGAGGTATTAGGAAAAGGCCAGAAATTTGCTCACCACAAAGCATGGTAGGACTGACATTGAAACTAACTAATGATTTCAGCGAACTTGAACAAGGGCAGTAGAGTAGTAACAAGGACAATACAAATGTAATAGGGAATTGGGCAATTGTTGGTTAGTAGCCAGAGGTCCTTGCCAATACAGGAAACACCAGGAAACACAAGCATCAGACCATACTTGCTATCAGGCAGGAAGGCAGTGGCTTTTTCTAAGAAAGCCACCCAAATGCAGGACCCACACAAGTGGGAGGGAGTGAAGGACAGAAGCGCTGCCGGGGCTGCAGGAAGCAGAGAACAGGCCAAGGAAGGCAGAAGGTAAAAGGTAGGCTAAAGGAGCACAGCCACCCATCGGCATTCATGACAAGGCCTGGGTCTTGGTGGGATCTTCAAGCAGAAACCATAAGTGGGAAACTGAGGCAGAACTTGGTAAACAAATATATACCTAGTTCCTCCCCTAACCAAAGTTTCTGAAGTCTTTTTTCTCCTAGTTTCCGCAGCACTGTTTGTTGATTATAAGGTTTCTGGTTGGTTAGGTATATTTTGCGAAGTAAACGGACTCTTTATAACGGACTCTGTTCACAGGCATGCCACATTTTTATTACGCAAATAATTCTTAAAAGGTTTGCTTTCAGCAGTTATCTCAATCAACATAATTAGTTGAACACTAGTTGTGTAAACTAAGCTACGACCTAGGCATTACAGTGTGAGACAAAGGAAATAAAGATATAGAGAAATGTGCCCTATACCCCACCCAGCCCCCAGCCCCATCAACCATAAATGCAATTGAAAATAAACAAGAGGAAAATGCAAACTCCCCACTGTATTGTGTTCTTTACAATACTAATGCCAAGGTTGTTCAGGCAGCATCAACATGAGTCTGAGAGATCCTCAACTGATTCCCAGTTGCCGAGAATCAGGAAATACTTGACTGTGTTTCCCAGAGTTCTGAATGCCTTAAAACAGAAACCATTTTCCTTACAGGAGAGACAAGATGGAATCTTTCTCCCAATTGAGTTATACTTTTCCTTGCAGACACCAAAGCAGTGCTGCTTATGCTCAAAGATCTCTGAGTTTTTTATGTGAAATTACCATTTTTACCTACAGTTCACCTATCTTGCACAGAACTAGGAGTCAAGAGGCAAATCCAGGTGATTGCCAGGATAGGACGCCCAGGAGGGATTACTCCTTCCCTCAGGTGAGAGAAAAACATCCTTCCCAGGGGGCTCCCATGACATCCGTGTAATAAATTCGGGTAAGTGTGTCTATTAGTCCGTTCTCACACTGCTATAAAGAACTACCTGAGACTGGGTAACTTATGAGGAAAAGAGGTTTAATTGACTCACTGTTCCGCAGGCTGTACAGGAAGCATGGCTGTGTGAGGCCCCAGGAAACTTACAATTATGGCAGATGGTGAAGGGGAAGCAGTCACATCTTACCATGGCAGAGCCGGAGCGACAGTGAAAGGGAAAGTGCCCTACACTTTTAAACCATCAGATCTCGTGAGAACTCACTCACTATTATGAGAACAGCATGGGGAAAATCTGCCCCCATGATCCAATCACCTCCACCCAGGTCCCTCCCCCAACATTGGGAATTACAATTCAGCATAATATTTGGATGGGGACACAGAGCCAAACCATATCAGTGTGCTTCCTCAGTTATGTTCACATAGTGGACACATATTATGCATAAACTGTACTCACCATCCCCCACTCACACCACCACAAAGAAAAGGATTATCACTTAGTTTTGCTGTGGAGTTCACAAACAAGATATACAAACTTTGCTAACTGCAAATAATCTGGAAAAAGTTTAAGGCAGAGAATATATGAGAGTTGAATCGCGTTATTCAAGTATGTTTCACATGTGCGCTGGAGCCTACTGGCTATTTGCTGTCTGGTTCTTTCAGATGTATAGCTTCCTCCATTTCCTTGAATTTTCTCATTCCTCTCAAAACCAGCAGGAGAGCCATTGCTTTGTGTATCTGGTTTTTAAAAGACTCCTTTCTTGCCTTTGACATAGTTACTCCGGTTTCCTAGTCAGGCTTTGAACTGACTTTTCACATGAGCAATGAGATGCTGTGTCCCTTTGAAAAAATATGCTGTCCTTCAAATTACTGCAGTAGCTCTCAAACTCTAGTGTACACTAGAATCACCTGGGGGTGCTCGTTAAAACAGACTGCTGGGCTCCATCCCCACAGTTTCTCATTGAGTAGGTCTGGGGTGGGGCCAGGCAATTTGCATTTCTAACACATTCCCAAGTGACACTAAGGCTGCTGGTCTAGGCACTACACTTTTAGAACTACTGCTATAAACCAGCATCCAGTTCCTATGGGTTTCTGAGCCGAGTGGTATGTCACAATCAACACGCAAATGGCATCAGGAAGCTAGCATAAGGCATATGCTTGGCTTGTGCATATTTGGTCCCCTCAGAAAGTGTCTCACCTTGAGCCTTCACTTCTTAAGGCACTGTTTCCATGTCTCCTGCCGCCTTTTGTATATGCTGGCTTTGGTGGTGAGAATTAGAAAAGGATGCTTCAGTAGACTTTTCAGATGCCTACCCAATTATCATCCCTCTTCATCTGTTGAACCCAGTGGCTTGAAAAATCTTTAAAACAAAGCTTTAGTGCTGTCTTCAACCAGCTTTACAAAATACAAAATACAAAATAGCAGGCTGCCAGAACAGCCAGACTAAAGTGACAGTAGGTCCCTGGCATCTGCAGGGTCAAAGTGCCTCATTGTCCTACCCAATTTAGTCACTGTTGAGCTCTCCTCATACCTAAGGGGTTACCCAGAACCCCTTAAGGGTTATTAGAAAACTACTTATAAAAATAAAGTTGGGTTCAAACTTGGCTTTTTTCAGTTTATCCCAGCAGCCACGACTTTTTAAATAAATTTTAAAACCCCATTTAGTCTCTGAGTAATTATATGTTGAGATAAACATCTAGACAATACAGAAATGTTTATTTTTCAAGCAGCAGACATTTATGCTTTGCTCCTGTCCAATTAAACCAAAGGTTTAATTATGTAAATGTGGGCTGGGGCTAAGATCCAATGGAGGGACAATTACAAAACTGCACAATTTTTGAAAAATCACCTAAGTAACCTGGAGAATAGACTTAGTGCTTGAACTACAGGAATCTAGGAAAAGGTGATAGTGTAGAGTTGAGAAATTCTGGCATGATATGATGTCGTGTATGTATAAAGCCTTATATTGAGAAAAAAGAGAGCAGGCATATGAAAGAACATTGTGCAAGCCCTTTGCCTGCAGCAGCCATCTTTGCTGGGACAGGTTTCATAGATGCTGTAGATGATTTGCAGATGCTGATTGAGGTTTTCCAAAAGATCCTCTTTCTTTCAGCATCTTCTCTGAAACTATAACTGAATCAAAGACTTACAATATGTTCAACATTCAACAAATATTTATCTAGAATCCACTATGTGCCAAGCACTTAATTAAAACAATACACATACTAACATTTGTTACCACTTAATTTGTTTTATTGAAAATTCTTTCTGTTCTACTAGAAGGTCATTCTCTGCCATGACACAATATATCCATGTAACAAATAAGCATTGTATCCCCTGGATCTAAAATAAAAACATTTGTAAAATAAACAATAAAATTTTCTCTGTTCACCTTAGATTTTAGCACTAGAAGAGTCATTCTGAGCAAATCTAGAACAAGCGCTAGACTACTCACAAACTATCACCTGGGGGAAATCAACCAGAGTTTCTGCTGCCAAACAAAAGACCAGGTGTACCCCATCAGCAGTTCTCAAACTTAAGCACGCATCAGAATCTCCCACAGGACTCATTAAACACAGACTACTGGGCTCCAGACCCAAGTTTCTGATTCAGTAAGTCTGGGGTGGGGCCTGCGAATTTGCATTTCTAATAAGTTCCCAGGTGATGCTGATGCTGCTTGGTCCAGGTACCATACTTTGCCTAGAATATAATGATTATTGTCTACAAGTTCTCTGTCTTGCTGGGATGCCCCTTTCCAGGCCCAAGAGCAGAACATTTTTGGGTTTGTTTTTGTTTTCTGTATGGCTGTTGATGTTTTCAGGTTGCAAGTGTCTTCAGCTCTAAGTCTGTATATGAGTCAAAAAGAAAACTAGGGAACTCATCATTCCCTAAGGAGTCATTCCTTAGCTTCCTAGTCAGCCTCCCTTCTTTTTCTACCCTTCAGAGTCTCATGTTTGCTTTCTCTAAAATGTGCAGGCTTAATGCTAAGTGAAGTAAGCCAGACACAGAAAGACACATACTGCATTATCTCACTAATTTGCAGAATCTTTAAAAAGTCAAACTTAAAGAAATAGAGAGTAGAATGGTGGTTGTCAGGGCTTGGGGATGGGTAGTGCAGAATGGGGAGATGTTGACCAGAGGGTACTAAGTTTCAGTTAGTAATAGATCTTGAAATACGCTTTCAAGATCTATTGCACAGCATGGTGACCATAGTTAATAATCATGTATTGTATATTTCAGATTTCTAAAAGAATACATTTTAAATGTTCTCACCACAAAGAAATACACATTTGAAGTGATGGACACATTAATTAGCTAGATAAACTCATTCTACAATGTATATCAAAACATCACATTGGACCCATAAATATGTACAATTATTCATTGGTTTAAAATAAAAATTTAAATTAAAAAACTTGAAAATGAAAAACATCCAGGGTATTTAGCTGTACTTACCAGGAGAATAGGGAAAAGGACATCTCCATCTTCCTGGAAGCAGAAGTTTCTGGACCGCACTTTGAGAACCACTCCATTAGATGATCTCTGCATCCCTTCCAGTTCTACCCTTTATCATTATACTTTTTTATTTATTTTTTCATTTTCAGTTGACACATAATAATCATACATATTTATGAGATACAGAGTGATATTCTGATATATGTATACAATGTTTAATGTTCAAATCAGGGTAATTAGCATAACCATGCCCTGAAACAGTTATCATTTCTTTGTGCTGTGAACATTCAAAATTCTCTTCTAGCTTTTTGAAAACATATATCATAGTTAGCCATATTCACCCTACAATGGTGCATAACACCAGAACTTATTCCTATCTGGTTGTAATTTTTTTGTCCATTAATCAATCTCTCCCCGTCCTTTCCTCCCCAATCCCCTTCCCAGCCTCTAATAACCACAATTCTACTCTCTACTTCTATGAGCTCAACTTTTTCAGCTTCCACATATGAGTGAGACGATGTGATATTTATCTTTTGCTTAACATAAAGTGTTCCAGGCTCATTCACATTGCCAAAAATCACAAGCTTTGATTTGTTTTATGGCTAAATGGTAGTCCATTGTGTATATATACCACATTTTCTTGTTATTATAATTTTTAAAGTGTCTCTGTGAATTCATGAAACACACGGTAGAGCAAACACTGAGCAACATAGAGAAGTGATAGGGCTGGCTCTCTGGGCCTCTCTATCCTTTCCTTTGTTCGGATTAGCACCTGATTGATTGGCACTATCAGGTGTGAGGTCTGAGGAGCATCTGCTAACTCCCAGCCTCCAAGCTTCACCTAGCACACCTGTGCAGATCGTGCCTCCAAAAAAGGATTCTGGTTTCCACTATTTGCTAACCTGAGGCCCATCCTCTGGGGCTTCTTTCTTATCAGAACTGATCTGCTAAACCTTTCTATGAACGGTAAAGGTGAGTGCAAAGTGACCATCTACCTCCCAGAAAACAACTTTACAGGATCTTCATTCCTCCTTAACTCAGAGGAGAGATTAACGATGGTTTCGGGTACTTTGAATCGTCCTAGTCAAAACTGGCATCACTTCTTGCCTGGTTTTCACAATGGCTTCCCAGCTGCTCTCCCTCATACACTGACATCCCCTTCTAATGGCCTTTCAGCCCCGCAAAATCTCGGTGATCTTCTCAAAATGAGATTCTCATGGCTTGCTTGGAACATGTTCATGATGCAGCTGTTAAAACAAATGGTGAAATACATGGTATGTCTGACATGACCCTGCCCACTGGTCAGTCTCTTCTCATACCACTCTGTGTCCCCTGTGCTCAGACACAAAGACCTGGGTTGGCTTCCTCAACAGCTTCTTTGGCTCTATACTCCTTTCTACTACTGAGCTTTAGCTCTTAGTGCTCATTTTCCCTGAAATGCATTCCCTACTTAGCTAGTTAACTCCTACTCATTCTCCTTCAGATATAAAATCAAGGCTTTTCTTGGTCACGTAGGCCTGGCCATGCCCTGCTGTTACTCATTTATGCATTGATCCTTTCCTTCATAGCAACTGTAATCAAATCATCACAAAATTTTTTTTCTTTATTATACGCATTATATCACCAGCACCTAGCACAATAGCTGATACATATGGCATGTTCAATAAATCTCTTGAATGAAGTATATTTGAGCAGGAGAAACTTCCTCAGAAATATCACATCTTAATCACATGTGCTACAAAAAAAAGAAAAAAAATATTTGTTTCACTTCAATAATGCCCAGCATAAAGGAGTCATTCAAACATACTGAAAGAGATCAATGATTTCCATATTTTGTTTCATTTGCTAAAGAACTAACAGAGTGCTCAATACTCTACATAGTGGATTTTTGCCATTTACAAGAGCTCTGTGTAGAGACCTTGGCTAATCCCTCAACACATGAACAAACCTATAGCATATTATTTACTCCACAAAAGTGTGGTTCAGTGATGACAGATAAGCCTTTAACTCCTCATGCTTCAATGAAATGACTGTTCTGCCTCCTGACTTTAAGTTGTATTTGCATAGAGACTCAGTCATGAGTTTCCTAGGCTTATCTCCAACCACTGAGATAACTGCTGGTTAAGCATTCACTAAAGTTTTGTCTTTTATTTGATGAGCCATTGTGGAGTGAACCAAAGCATTCGCTGAAAATTTATGAGTCACTTTTTTTGTTCCATCGAGCGCATATGGTAAAGCTAGCTCTGGTCAAGGACAGAATGCTAGCTAAAAATAATTTGGAATAAATTAGACTGTTAAATTCAACCAAGAACCAACATTTTTTCACTTTGTCCAGAATCACAGACACCATAACGTGAATAGATATCTACTTAGAGCCTTACAGGTGCAAAATTCTTAATAAGCTACAAGCCTCAGACTAAATCATAGTAATTATTTATATATGAACAAAATCCCAGTTCACTTATTTAAGTGTAATTTGCACAAACTATACAACATCAGTTAAAATATATTTGCAGCTACTTTTTAAAGAAAACCTGTTTTGAGACATTGCATTTATAGAATTGAGCTAAAAGATTGTCAGATATTCATAGAACAAAAACGAATTTTATGTACTATAAAACACATGTAATATGACTCTACTGCAAGGGTAGTTATTCAAAGCTACATGTCAGTGAGCAAAACTGACTTGGACCCCAAGCAACTTCAACCAATCAGAATTTTTAAAATGCCTAATCACAAATTGTCACAAAGCCAGAGAAATGTGTATGTGCCAACTATCAGAATTTAGTAACTAAGCTATAGTAGTAGATGCTGTAGTGTCTCACAAACAACATAAGTCAATTGAAAAGTAAAAGCAATCAAAACATAGCTACCTAAAATTGGAAAAGAACATAATAAGGCCAGAAAGTTTGAACTGGGTCATGCAAAAAAAGGATGAAAGGCAATTTGAGAGAAATTACTTTGAACAAACGCAAGGATAGGTAACAGGTATCATTTTAAGTACCCAATTTGATGTCTTGGTGGAGACTGCCTAGAGAGGCTGAGAAGATCTGCGAGGCAGGGGCTGAATTTAGCAGGAAAGAAAAGCTAATCAACTTTCAATATCTGTCATGGGCTTGAAAGAAAAGGCTGGTGAGACACATGCCATATTTTGCTGACCTTAACCTAGGATCTCTCTGCTTTTAAAGCTACTTCTGACTCCTCCTTGTCTGAACCAGCCGAAGCAATTGGCTTTATTTGGAGTGATATTTTTCTCTCTCTCACACACACACACACATACAAATTAAAGTTGTTTTTTCACTGTACAAAATTTCTAGCTAAGGGAGCTAATGCATAGCAGACAGTCATATCCCACTGAGATGCAGCAAGGTTTACCAGCCAGCTAAGCGGCTTGCTGCTGCCCAGCGGCTTGCTGCTGCCCAGCACCTCACAGCATGGTCAGTTCTAGACCCTGCCTCAGCATTTTCCAAATTACTAAACAAGCCTTTAGGGTCACTCACTATTAGTTAAAAGTGTGGTGGTTAAATGCATAAATGAGGCTCAGAACTTGGTTTATGCATGTGATTGTTTGCTTCTAGACATAGTCTTTGATACAAGTTGATAGTTTTAACTGGGAAAGTAGATATAGATGAATACACCTGTAAGTAATGCCAACTATGCAAATGTTGAAAAGAGCCCTTTATAACTGAGCCTCGAATGATTAGTAGAATTTTGAAAGCAGGTTGGTGGTTTAAAAAAGTAAATATTTCAGCCTGAGCAGCCCTGAAGAAAATGTTTTTGATTTTAGTTCCTGCTGCTCTCTCCAAAAAATCTCTGGGTACTTTACCAATAGAGTCATGCTCCACATGACAATGTTTCAGTCAACAATGGACTGCATGTATACTGCACATACAACGGCTGTCCTATAAAACTATAATGGGGCTGAAAAAATCCTATCCCCTAGTGATATCACAGCCATCACATTGTCATATAGCACAATGCATTATTCGCGGGTCTGTGGTGATGCTGCTGTAAGTAAACCTACTGCACTGCCAGTCACATAATAGTACAGCACATACAACTATGTACAGTATATAATACTTGATAATGATGATAAACTACTATGTTACTGGTTTATGTATTTACTATACTATACTTATTGTTATTTTAAAGTGTCCTTCTACTTATTTGAAAAAAAATTAAAAGTTACCTATAAAACGGCCTCAGGCAGGTCCTGCAGAAGGGATTCCAGAGGAAGGCATTGTTATCATAGGCGATGACAGCTCCATGCTTGTTACCATTCCTGAAAACCTTCCAGTGGAACAGGTTGTGAAGGTGAAAGACAGTGATATTGATGATCCTGACCCTGTATAGGCCTAGGCTAATGTGTGTGCTTGTGTCTTAGTTTTCACCAAAAAAAGTGTAAAAAGTGAAAAAACATAAAATAAAAAATTTAAGAAATAGAAAAAAAGCATATAGAATAAGAATATAAAGAAAAAATATATTTTAGTACAGCTACAAAATGTATTTTAAGTGAAGTATTATTACAAAAGACTCAAAGTTATTTTAAAAGTTTATAAAGTTATAGTAAAATAAGATTAACTTATTGGATAAAGAAAATTATTTTATAAATTAAGTGTAGCCAAGTATATAGTATTTATATTCTACAGTATTATACAGTGATGTTCTGGGTCTTCACATTCACTCACTACTCACTCACTGACTCACCCAGAGCAAGTTCTAGTCCTGCAAGTTCCATTCATGATAAGTGCCCTCTACAGGTGTATCATTTTTTATCTTTTATTTTGTATTTTTACCGTAACTTTTCTATGTTTCGATACACAAATGCTTACTATTGTGTTACAAGTTGCCTTCAGTATTGACTACGGTAACATGCTGTACAGGTTTGTGGTCTAGGAGCAATAGGCTATGCCATCTAGCCAAGATGTATAGTAGGCTATCCCATATAGGTTTGTGTTAGTACAGTCTATCATGTTCACACAATGGCAAAATCACCTAATGACACATTTCTCAGAACATATCCCTATCATTAAGTGACATATGACGGTACTACTAAAAGCTTGGTTTACGTTAACTCTACTCTTCTGCTTCCTGGCTGTGTGAATTAGTGTATGTCATCCTAGGATATGCTAGTGAGAGAAAAAGAAACTGCAGAGCTAGAAAACCACTGCTGTGGCCAATGATTCTCTTGCTCATTTTTCTTTTTATTGATTTGTTTATTTTGACTTTTATTTTAGGTTTGGGGGTACACCTGAAGGTTTGTTATGTAGGTAAACTCATGTCACAGGGGTTTGTCATATAGATTATTTCATCACCCAAGTATTAAACATAGTACCCAATAGTTATTTTTTCTGCTCCTCTGTCTCCTCCCACCCTCCACACTCAAGTAGACTCCAGTGTCTGTGGTTCCCTTCTTTGTGTTCATGAGTTTTCATCATTCATCTCCCACTTGTAAGTAAGAACATATAGTATTTGGTTTTCTGTTCCTGTGTTCGTTTGCTAAGGATAATGGCCTCCAGCTTCAATCATATTCCCACAAAAGACATGATCTTGTTCTTTTTATGGCTACATGCTATTTCATGGTATATATGTACTACATATTCTTTACCCAGTCTGTCATTGATAGGCATTTATGTTGATTCCATGTCTTTGCTGTTGTGAACAGTGCTGCAATGAACATTCACATGTGTGTGTCTTTATGTTAGAATGATTTATATTCTTCTGGGTATGTACCCAGTAATGGGATTGCTGGGTTGAATGGTAGTTCTGCTTTTAGCTCTTTGAGGAATTGCCATACTGCTTTCCACAGTGGTTGAACTAATTTACACTCCCACCAACAGTGTATAAGTGTTCCCTTTTCTGCACAACCTGCCAAGTTTTCTTGACTTCCACAGCGAATGAAGCCATGAATGTGATGTACAGTGTACTGTACTTCCCAGTATACTCAGGACAATGAAAAGGAATAGCACAAACTTAAAATATTAATGACAGGCCAGAGGCCTCTTTGCTGATTCAAGATTTAAGGCATTTTTTTTTTTTTTGGTTGGGTCAGGACACAAGGGCTCCAAGTGTTCCATGCCACAGAGAAATTTTTGAGTGATCTGCATTAGCCTTGCTAGTTAGAAAGACTCCCTGCCTAATCACAGATAGTTGCCCAGAGCAGCTCCCGCATGGACGACAAAAGGCCTCAAACCTGCTTGTGTGTGTCTGCTGTATGCTGAAGCAAATCCAGTGCTTGTGGCCAAGAAGAATGGGATGCAGTAAATTGCTTTAGTATGCTTCTCTGACCACAATTGGTAAGTTAATTTGATTAGTGACAATTTTAATGATCATGTTTTCTATAAAAACATGGATTTTAGGGTAGCCTTTTGTGCTTTGCATTCATTTCTATTAAAATCTTGGCTAAGTGCACAGTTTGACGTTAAATAGTACCATCTTAAGACGGGTTCTACTGAAGCAGGGCCTGAGAAAGGGACTCTTGTGCATTCAACTGATTTTTGAGGGAAGTTTCTTCAGGAGAAGGGACATCAGGGAAATAGAATAGGAAAGGGGAACAAAGCAAAGCTGGAGACCAGCTTCAGCCTGACCCCTGGGGAAGTTCTAGACAAAAATGGCACCACAGAGTTAGTTGCACCTTGAGGGAAGAAGACTGGCCTTTGTACACATTTGCCAAAGTCATTAGCCAAGGTGGCTGGGCGCGATGGCTCACTCCTGTGTTCCCAGCACTTTGGGAGGCTGAGGTGGGTGGATCACTTGAGGTAAGGAGTTCAAGACCAGCCTGACCAATATGGTAAAACCCCATCTCTAAAAGCCCAGGAGGTAGAGGTTACAGTGAGCTGAGATCACGCCATTGCACTCTAGCCTGGGCAACAGAGAGAAACTCTGCCTCAAAAAAAATAAAAACAAAGTCATTAGCCAAAGTCAGTTCTCAATAGGGGATATCCGTGATGATTATCAACATTCAACAGCAGCTGGGGGATCTGAGTGGGACACCCACAACACCCACAATAGGAATTTTCATTGGCAACTGGTCACTTATGACTATTTTATTAACCAGCTGATTTCTCCTACTTTACCCTCCACCTTTCTAGTTCAGGCATTGACAATCTTTTACATAAAAGTACATATTTTAGGCTTTACAGGCCTTATATCATCTCTGTCACAACTACTCAACTCTGCCGTTGTAGCACTAAAGCAGCTATAGATAATCCGTAAACCAAAGAGCCTGCCTGTGTTCCAATAAACATTAATATTAACAAAAACAGGCAGCAGATCAGATGTGGCCTGCAGGCCGCTGACCCCTGCCTAGTCCATCTCCCGCCTCTCTACTTCCTGACTTATTTCCTTGACTACTCGTCTATGCTCTCTCTCAAACATAATCTCACATGTAACCATGTGGACTTTTTCTCTTTAAGTCTGTACCTCCTCCTCTCCCTCTTCTCTATTGCCTCCTGGTCTTCTATTTTCTCTCCTATTCCTTTAGTTATCTTCTAACTCACCAGTATATCCATATATTCTAAAATGCAGTCCTGTCAGGCTGGTCTTCCAGACTACAGCAAAAACATTGTACCTACTACCCAGTAACAAATTCTGTACTCATTCTAAATGGCTGCAAGAATCCCGGGTTTTGTTTGTCTTTCTTCAATTTAGCCATTTCTTTGGTAAAATGAAGATTGGTTCATGTTTTATCTGATGTATTTTGAACAAGAAAAGATATTGATTTTCAATCAATCTGGTTGCCCAAACCTCATGCCCTCCTCAAGGAGGACCTCAGAACTTTATATAATCAATATTCAGAAAAGCAATCAGACACAGCAGGTGGAGTTTTCTGTGAAGCAGAGATAAGTTTGTTTTCTATGTAGAAGGCTCTTTTATCCCCCCATTTTAAGGTTGCTTCAGTCTCCTAGAACCCACTTCTTCATGTGACTGCTCTAAAAAGAATAGTCTAAAATATCTTTCCACTGGCAGGAGGGATTCTTCTAGAGTGGGGGTCTCAGAGACAAGAAGGCATAGAGGCACAGCAGAAATCTCTAGATTAATAGTCTTTATAGTTCTGTCTTAGTTAAGGCCAATTTGCCAAAGTAAGAAATCACTTGAGAGTGTAGCTGTGGCTACAAACTAGACAGTTGCTTTCATAGAAGAGGACCCAAAGCAGACATTCTTGGGGATGGGGTGGCAGCCATCACTGTAGCAGCTGGTAGAGATCTCAGATAAATCTCCTAGACTGACACCTGGGGCAGTAAAGCAGTTGGAGGTGGGGATATGCAGAAGGGTGAGGGATACAGGAGACACTCACTCAAAAACACCAAACTACAGGAGGCCGAGGTGGGCAGATCACGAGGTCAGGAGTTCGAGACCAGCCTGGCCAACATGATGAAACCCCATCTCTACTAAAAATACAAAAATTAACTGGGTGTGGAGGTGGGTGCCTGTAATCCCAGCTGCTCAGGAGGCTGAGGCAGGAGAATTGCTTGAACCTGGGAGGCGGAGATTGCAGCGAGCTGAGATCACGCCACTGCAGTCCAGCCTGGGTGACAGAGCAAGACTCCATCTGGACAGAACAAAACAAAAAAAACACACACAAAAAAAACTACAAGAGCAACTTTACTTCTCATGGGGAAAGTCCCAGGGGAAAGAAAAATTGCCGTCATTGAAAGATGTCCTCTATTACTGATTCTAGAAGTCATCTCGGTGAGGAAAAGAATTCATCTTAGGGGCTAAGGCAGGTTCACTTCTGAGGTACAAATTACAACAGCAATTATGTATCTGATCCCACTTGGAACAATAGGTCTTAGACTTAATTGGCAATAGAAATTCATTTCTGGAGTGCAGGAGGCTCAGCTCACATAGGGAAGTTCACTTTGGGCCTAACAGTGTGGAGAAATAGTAGGAGGCAGGGCATTCACTATCCTGTATTTGTTTTCCTTCTTTCTTCAGTATTCAGTGAGGGTTGGGGACTATCACTGCTAGGAATGCAAACCTGTAAATTCTACTTATAGAATCCTTGTCATCTGTGAGGTAACAAGGAAGTAGCTTGCTTGCCAGAAAGTAGGGGTATCTTAATTTAGATTCTCCCAGGAATAGATCATGAGACAAGGAATAGAGAACAAGTCATTTATTTGGAAGGTGATCCAATAAACCGTGGCAGGGAAGTGGGAATGAAACAGAAAAAGGAACGTATCAAGCCAGCTACCACTGTGGGCAACTACAGCTTCATCCCACTGGGAAACTCTAGATATCCATGCAGTACAGACAATTCAGAGACATCCCGCTAAGACATTGATTAAGGGCTGATTATGGGACATTAATTCTGTGGCACTTCTAGCCTAGCTTGGGCACAAGCAGTGCACTCCAGCTGCTTTAGACAGCCCTCCAGTAAAGAAAGGCACTTGCTAATAGAAGTAAGATAGGGAGTAACCACAAAGGTAAGGCCCATGAGGATATGGAGGGGCACCAATAGAATCTTTTACACAGTATGACCCTGGATCTCAAAAGTGTAGGTTCTGGAAAGAAATAGCATGAATGCAGAGTCCAAAATGGATATAAAACATCTTGGTTTCCCTCTTTTGGAAGTTCAAAGCACGTGACCTGGACACTAAATGGAAGAAAGGAGTCAAAAAGACCTAGAGAAGAGGATCCTATCATCTCAAACTTAGAAATGTTATTGAAAGAAGGGGCTGTTTCAGAGTTATACATATTTTCCCCTCCCCTCTCTCTCCCCACCAAACACGATCATTTTATAGTGTAAGAGTCTTTTGTCAGAAGACCTATTCCATTTGAACCTTAAATTCAACAGCAGTACACTAGACAATGGGTACCAATTAGCCTGGCCCTTTGGAGAAACTGAAACTCTCTCTCTCTTTCCCTCCCTCCCCTCCTCTATCTCTCTCTCCCCTCCCCTCCCTCTCTCTCCATTTGTCCCTCCCTCCCTTATTTGTTTTCTCTATTTATTTGATTCCCCCAAATATACTGCATCTCTGTGGTGGTATCTGATTGATAGCAAATTGGAGTTAGAGTCGAACATATCTGCTTAGTACTGGAAACACTGCTTTGCTTGGGAAATACATGCGCACAAGGCAATATGTACTTAGATTGCAAATATTTAGTTTAGTAGATTCCAAGTATCCTGACAGCTCTTCAGAACTTTGGAAATATGAGAGACTTGATATTGAGGGAATTTCTGGATTTACCAAAGAGCAGTGCAACTTTCCATAAGAAATACCTCAAGCTGCAGCTGCTGAAAAAGAGATCCAGGCACAATTCAGATACCAGGACACCACAGAGCCAGGATGGAGCCAAAGAAAAACACAATTAAAAGGACAGCACTTTGGTGGGGAGTGGTGGCTCATGCCTGTAATCCCAGCACTTTGGGAGGCCGAGGCGGGCGGATCACGAGGTCAAGAGATCGAGACTATCCTGGCCAACACAGTGAAACCTCGTCTCTACTAAAATACAAAAAATTAGCTGGGCACGGTGGTGTGTGCCTGTAGTCTCAGCTACTGAGGCAGGGGAGGCTGAGGCAGGAGAATAGCTTGAACCCGGGAGGCAGAGCTTGCAGTGAGCCGAGACTGTGCCACTGCACTGCAGCCTGGTGAGAGAGCGAGACTCCGTCTCAAAAAAAAAAAAAAAAGGACAGCACTTTGGCTGGACACGGTGGCTCACGCCTGTAATCCCAGCACTTTAGGAGGCCGAGGCAGGCGGATCACGAGGTCAGGAGATCGAGACCATCCTGGCTAACATGATGAAACCCCGTCTCTACTAAAAATACAAAAAATTAGCCGGGCATGGTGGCCGGCACCTGTAGTCCCAGCTACTCAGGATGCTGAGGCAGGAGAATGGTGTGAACCCGGGAGGCGGAGCTTGCTGTGAGCTGAGATCGTGCCACTGCACTCCAGCCTGGGTGACAGCACAAGACTCTGTCTCAAAAAAAAAAAGGACAGAACTTTGTACATTTTTTGTTAGACCTTTAATTTCCTCCCAAGAATAGGAATTAACTTTAAAAAGGAAGATAATTTTTAGGATTAAATCAAATAAAGACATCAAGAGACAGTAATAGGAACTGATTTATATTCCCAGCTAAACACCCAAAAACCTGGACAAAATATATGAAACCACAGTTTTCAGATATTAAACAACAAAGTAGCAGTATAGTGATCCCCAAGAGAAGAAAAGCAAATAAGATGAGCCCTTCAACTTTACCAGTTTACTGTTTGAGAGCAATTTCAGGCCACAGTGCAAGGAGTAAAAACACAAAGCCCAGCAATCTCCTTGAGTTGAGAAGATGGAGACTGGAGATCAGAAGACAAAGTCAGCTAGAATTTGTGATACAGAAAACAAAAATAAGGGATATGCAAGAGGAAGAACTCCAGATTTCTACAAGGAGTTCCCTACAGTCTTTGGCTAAGTAAAGAAGCACATGTGAGACAGGGAAAGAATCAATGGAAAAGAGTATGAAGAGCAATTCCAGAAGTCCACACACAGATCGGAATCATTTATGTTCCTACCAGTCACATTGTAAAGATATTTATTGCAGTACAAGGTACATCATGTAGAAGAATATCACCATAGTAGTGAGCTAATTTGGTGCTCAACAAAAGAATAATCTAGACCCACAATAACAATGCTTAAAAGCAAAATTCAAAAAGATCCAGCTGATTCTGAGTAAATTAATTGTACATCAGAATAGAATCCATAATTATTTAAATAAAAACAACAAAATTCAGCAATCAATAAAATAAAAAAACAACGTAAAATTACAACGCCAACTATCCAATCAAAAATTATAAGGCATGCAATGTGGCAGAAAATTTTGACCTATAGCCAGCCAAAACAAAAAAAAATAAGTATAAATAGATCAATAAATGACTGAACCAATAGAACTAGCATACAGGAACATTAAAATGGCATTATAAATATACTGTATATAATTAAGAAAATAAAGGAAAAATTAGCATAATGAAGGCAATGAAAGATAATTTTAAAAGATACAAATACGTTAAAAGTGATATAAAAAAACACACTAATCAAAGTAAAAAAGGAAACAGGGAAAGTATTTTAGAATGAGAAATATTGCTAACAAAAAAGGGACTTTTATAATGATTTTAAAAGTGTTGGCCGGGCGCGTTGGCTCATGCCTGTAATCCCAGCACTTTGGGAGGCCAAGATGGGAGGATCACTAAAAATACAAAAAATTAGCCGGCCTGGTGGCGGGCGCCTGTAGTCCCAGCTACTCCAAAGGCTGAGGCAGGAGAATGGCGTGAACCTGGGAGGCAGAGCTTGCAGTGAGCCGAGATCGCGCCACTGCACTCCAGCCTGGGTGACAGAGCGAGACTCCGTCTCAAAAAAAAAAAAGTGTCGATTTACCAAAAGCATGTGTTTTTATTTTTTAGGGCTACCTTAACAAAGTACCATAGACAGGATGACTTAAACAACAGAAGTTTATTTTCTCACAATTCTAGAAGCTAGGACTCCAGTATCAAGCATTGTCAGGATTTGTTGTTTCTGAAGTACCTCATCTTGGCTTATAGATGGCCATCTTTTTTACAGGATATTCCCTCTGTGTGTGTCTCTATCCTAATCTCTTCTTATAAGGGCGCCATCCATATTAGACTGCAGCCCACCCTACTGACCTCATTTTAATTTAGTTACCTCTTTAAAAGCCCTAACTCCAAATACAGTCACATTCTAAAGTACTGGGAGTTAGGACTTTAACATCTGAATTGGGCAGAAGGAACACAATTCAGCTCATAACAGTACATAACAATCCGAAATATACATGCACTCAGTAACAGAGCTTCAAAATATATGAAGCAAAAACTGAGAGAACCGAAAGGAGAAACAGACACATCCACAATATAGTTGTCACTTTCAATACTTCTTTCTCAGCAATTAATAAATAAAAACATCAATGAGGTAATAGAATGCTTAAACATTATTGTCAATCAAGTAGGCCAAATTTACATTTATTAAATAGTCCATCAACGACCATAAAATATTCATTCTTTTCAACTACACATGGAGCATTCATCAAAATAGGCCGTATCTTGTACCGTGAAACTAATTTCAACCAATTTAAGAGAAGTAAAATGATACAAATCATGTTTCTGACCAAAATAGAACTAGAGATAATAACAGAAAGATATCTTTAAAAAACTCAATATTTTTAAAACAACTAAAACATTTCTCAACAACTGCTTGTGTTAAAAAAGAAATTACAAGGGACACCATGTCATAAAAGAGATCATGTCCTTTGCAGCAACATGGGTGGAACTGGAGACCATTATCCTAAACAAACTAACACAAGAACAGAAAACCAAATGCCACATGTTCTCACTTATAAATGGAAGCTAACCATTAAGTACACATGGGCACAAAGAAGAGAGCAATAGACACTGGGGCCTACTTGAGGATGGAGGATGGGAGGGGGGTGAGGATTGAAAAACTACCTATCAGGTTTATCACCTGGGTGATGAAATAGTCTGTACACCAAACCCTTGTGACATGCAACTTACCTATATAATAAATGTGCACATGTACTCATGAATCTAAAAATCTAAAATATATATATATATATATTTTGAGCTGAAGGAAAATGAAAACACAGCATCACAAAATTTTGGGGATAGAGATAAAACAGTACTTAGAAGAAAATTTATAGCACTAAATGTCTGTATTAGGAGGGAAGGTCTCAAATAATTTAAATCTCCAACTAAATCAACTAGAAAATATGAGTAAATTTAACCCAAATAATTAGAATAAAGTAAATAAGGATAAGAGCAGAAATCAATGAAATGGAAAAACGTAGAAATTGAATAAAACAAAATCAGACACTTTCTTAAGATCATTTTTAAAAACTGATAAACATCTAGTCAGTCTTACTGATTAAGAAAAACACAAATAGCCAATATCAGGAATGAAAGAGGAGTCATTACTACAGATCTTATAGTTATTTAAAGGATAATAAGGGAGTATATAAGCAACTTTATGCCAATACATCTGACAAAGAAAATGAATATTTGCCATTTAATCCACAAACTATCAAAGCTCACTCAAAAAGAAGGAATAACCAGAGTAGTTCTGTATCTGTTAAAGAAATTGAATTCTTACATCAAAACTGTCTCACAAGTAAAACTCCAGCCAAATAGCTGCACTGATGTATTCTACCAAACATTTAAAGAAGAAATAATACCAATCCTTCCCAAACTTCTTCAGGAAGTAGAGGAGACAAACTTCCCAAGTCATTTTTTAAAAATTTTTAATTTTTGTGGGTATATAGTAGGTGTGTATATTTATGGGGTACATAAGATATTTTGTTATAGGCATGCAATGCAAATAATCACATCATGCAAATAATTGCATCATGTATTCATTCCCTCAAACATTTATCTTTTGTGTTACAAACAATCCAATTACACTCTTTTAGTTATTTTTAAATGTATAATTAAATTATTATTGACTTTAGTCACCCTGTTGTTCTTTATCCATTCATCTGTTGATGGACACTTAGGTTGCCTCCAAATCTTCCAAGCCATTTCATGAAGCCAGTATTTTCCTAACATAAACTAGATGAAGATATCACAAAAAAAATTAAAAATACAGAAATGAAAATGAAAAATCATAAACATAGATGCAAATATTCTTAACAAAATATTGGCAAATTGAATCCAGTAATATATTTTTAAAAATACATCATAACCAAGTGGAATTTATCCTAGTAATGCCAAGTTGTATCAAAAGTCAGTCAATATAATTTGCCATATTAACAGACAAATAAAGATAGGTCATGTGAGCATCCTAATAGATGTGACAAAGCATTTGAAAAAAATCAACATTTATTTGTGATGAAAAGCTCTCAGCAAAACAGAAATAGAAAGAAATTTTCTGATAAAGAGTGTCTATAAAAACATATAGCTAGCATTCTACTTAATAGTGAAAGACTGAATGTTTCCTCCTAACATCTAGAGGGAGACAGAGATGTCTGCTGTCACCAGTTCTATTCAACATCATACTAGATGCCCTAGCCAGAACATTAAGGTACAGAGAAGAAGAAATAACAGAAGAGGAAAGAGAAAGAAGGGAGAGAAGAAAAAGCATACAGATTGGAAAAGAAGAGGTAAAACTCTATGGTGAAAATGACATGAACATCTATGTAGACTAGCCTAAGGAATCTACAAAAAAAAAGCTACTAGAACCAAGTGAGTATAAGATTGTGTGATGCAAGGTCAATATGCAAAACCAATTGTATTTCTTCTCTACAATAGGAGTCAACAACTGAGAATTAAAATACCATCAAAAGGTGTAAAATAGGGATACATTTGGCAAAAAATTAAATTTGTACATCAAAAACTATAAAACATTGATTAGGTAAATTTTTTTAAACTTAAATAAATAGAGTGAAACTTCTGATCCTCATGGATTGGAAGTCTCAATAATGTCAAAATGTTGATTCTCCACAAATTGGTATTCAACACAATCCCTATAAAGTCCTAGCAGCTGTTTTGCATTTGTTTTTTTTGGTTTTTTTTTTATTATTATTATTATACTTTAGGTTTTATGGTACATGTGCTCAATGTGCAGGTTAGTTACATATGTATACATGTGCCATGCTGGTGCGCTGCACCCACTAACTCGTCATCTAGCATTAGGTATATCTCCCAATGCTATCCTTCCCCCCTCCCCCCACCCCACAACAGTCCCCGAAGTGTGATGTTCCCCTTCCTGTGTCCATGTGTTCTCATTGTTCAATTCCCACCTATGAGTGAGAATATGCGGTGTTTGGTTTTTTGTTCCTGCGATAGTTTACTGAGACTGATGATTTCCAATTTCATCCATGTCCCTACAAAGGACATGAACTCATCATTTTTTATGGCTGCATAGTATTCCATGGTATATATGTGCCACATTTTCTTAATCCAGTCTATCATTGTTGGACATTTGGGTTGGTTCCAAGTCTTTGCTATTGTGAATAATGCCGCAATAAACATACTTTTTTTTTTTTTTAGAAAAAAAAGATTCTAAAACTTATTTGGAAATACAAAGGACCTAAAATAGCTACAGTTTTGATAAAGAAAACATAAAGTTTGAGACTTCCTTGACTTCAAGATATATTATAAAGCCACACTAGAGACTACAGTATAATTTTAAAGAAATAGACCCACACATATTTAGCCAACTGATTTTTGGCAAAGTTGTCAAAGCAATTCAATGTGTAAAGAACAGTCTTTTCAACAAATAGTTGGAAACAATTGGATATTTATATATAAAACAAAAAAAAGAACCTTGACACCTTATTACATCCACAAAAAATCTTATAACATTACCTTATATTAATATTACCTTATAAAATACACATAAAAATATTAATTAAAAAATCAATATGATCTAATAGATCATAGACCTAAATTTAAAACTTAAAACTATAAAACTCTTAGAATAAACCATGAGAAAAAACAAAACCAAACCTTTATGGCCTTGGGTTAGCCAAGATTTTCTAAGACCAAAAAAGCACAATCCATAAAAGAAACACTGATAAATTTAACTTCATAAAAATAAAAACTTTTACTCTTCAAAAGATATTAGTAACAAAACTTTTAAAAGGTTACAGGCTAAAAGAAAATATTTGCTGAAAGCATATCTAATGAAGAACTTGTATCCAGAATAGAGGTTAGCAAATTACAGCCCCTCCACGCCCCGCCCCCATCTGTGTCAGAAGTTTATTATCTGTATTATCTGTGGCTTCTTTCAAGTTAAAATATCAGAGTTAGGTAGTTGCAATCCAGACCGTATGACCTATAACCCTAAAATATTTACGATCTGGCTCCTAAAGAAAAAGTTTGCCAACACCTGAGAATATTTAAAAAACTCTTACAACAAACTAAAAATAAGATGACTTGATTTTCAAAATAGGTAGAAGATTTGAATAGACACTTCACTAAAGAACATATATAAATAGCAAATAAGTACATAAAAATATGCCAAGTATCATTAGTTGTTAGGAAAATGCAAATTAAAATCACAATGATATACCACTACACACAGCTAGAGTGGCTAAAATTAAAATGACTGACAATATCAAGTGCTGATAGAGATGTGGTGTAACTGGAATTATTCTATGCTAGTAGGAGTACAAAATATTACAGCCACTTTAAAAAAACAGCTTAGCAATTTCTTAGAACATTAAGCAGATACCATTTGAGTATCCAGACAGGTATCTATTGCCTTTTAAAATGACATCCTTTAATAGTCATTGCATACTTTTAACAAGCCATTTCAGATAATTCTACAAATGCAGTGGAAAGATGATTTTAAAACTTAGGGAAATATAACCAAGGATGGAATCGGCAATAAAATAATGACAGTCAACCCCTCTGTAAGGCTGTTATTTAATAACCTAAAATCATCCAAGATGGCACTTCTAGACACATTTTCTCACTTTTTTTAGTCTCTTCTCTCCAGGAATTTGCTGCAGGAAGCGATTAAAGCTGGTGATTTCAATAGGTAGTGAAAGCAAGTGGTTAATGGCAAGGAGCTATCAACATTTTCCCTCTTCTGCGCTGTCCTTCCCTGAGCTGTTGTTTCAGAGTGGTTAAAATCAACCGCAAGCATTTTCCCAGGTGCAAACATCAAGCAGAACACTGTGATCAGTCCTGAGGATTCCATATACTCCTGTCACTGAGGTTTTTACAAAGCAATAATTGATGTTTGAAAAACTGCTCAGTAGTCTACAAGATAGGAAGATATTATTATCATTATCTAGGTGAGGTAACTGAAGCTCAGAGAGGTCGTGCTGCAGCAAAGATGACCCAAACAGTGCTGTGACTTCAAGCAGATTTTAGCTCTTCTATCCATAGCTCTTTCTATCCCTTGACAACTTACCAGCTGGGAGGTAGATTATGTTAGCACTTACCAGCTAATAGCTTACAGGTGAGCCAAAATCTTGCCCATAAGGTGGCTGGCTGGAAACTATGTGACCAAATGAGCTGGATGGTCCACTCTCAGCAGTGAGCAGCCTCCAGTCTTTATCTCATTGTGCTGTGTGGGCTGTAGCGTGAAAAATGTCAGGAGGCACTGATACGTGTTATCTGGCATTGATGTATTAATCTTTTTGCCTTTGTGTTCTACATTTCAAAGGAGTGATATTCATACCTTGAACTATTAGGATTTAAAGAATTCAAAACGTCTGATCCCCTCTCTCCATAAGAACTTGGAATCAGACCTCTTGTGGAGAATTCTAGCCCAACCCAAAGGGATTGGGTCGACCAGAGAGGCCACAGAAAGGCAGAATTTGCACATTACTAATCCCTACACCTTCTTCCCAGGCACTCCCATAGCACCCCACATTTCAACATGTCACACAGGCAACTGCGCTGAATTATAATGTTCTGTTTCCTTGTTGATTTCTCCTGCTAAACTGTAATCTTTTTTAAGAGCAAAAGATCATTCACTACTGTACCCTGATTGTCCAGCACAGTGCCCACACTGCTGCAGTAGTCTCTTAACCAGACTCTGCTGTACTATTGCCTTCCTATGACCTTTCTTCAAGTTTGAGTAATGTATTTAAAATGGAAAACAAGTCAGGTAACCCACCTGCTTAAGACTCTCCAATGGTTGAAAATGTTCTACATCTTGATTGTGGTAGTGATCATATGACCATAGGCCTTTATCAAAATTCATAAAACTGTACATCTAAAAGGGGTAAATTTTACTGTATATAAATTATATACCTCAATAAACCCAGCTTAAAGTTTTAGAAATTAAAATCTCCTATGGATATCATTGTTCTTAAAACAAAATCCAGGATCTCTACCATGGCTGACATGGCTTAATGACTCACGGTCCCACAGGAAACAGATGACATACTCAAATTAGGAAAAAGTTGTAAATAGTTCATGGAACTCTCCTCAAAACTGGGCAGATTGTCATGAAGCTACAGGTATAGTGGGGTACAGGTAGTACCCAGGCCTGAAAGGAACGTATGGCTACTGTTACCTGGAGACAGAAACGCTGTGTGGAGCTGAGCCTTTCAGTTAAATATGCGAGCCCCCATCTCCTGCTAGGAGTCCTCATTGGCAGGATCCAAACAGAAGGCAAGGGGCAAGAGCATGTCACGCCCAGGGCCATAGAACAGGGTGGAGGGTGGAGCTAGAGAGGAAAATGGAGAGATATCAGTAAATAGTGATAAATGGTCTGGCCCCTCTTTCGTACTACAACTTCAAATGCACCTCCCTCCAGAAGCCATCCCCCTCCCACACTGTGATCCAATCACACTGGCCTTTTCCTGTCCACCGTAGGCCCTGTACAGTTACTTATCTCTGTGCCTGAATTCCCTGCCCCTAGATCTTTGCGGTTGGCATCTTTCTTGACATTCAAACTGTCCTCTCAATCAAAAGCAAAGCATCTCCCCCAGCTTCTCCTTAGCACTCATCTTGGTTCTTCCCAGGCAGAAGTAACGCTTACCATTACTTTTTTATTTTTTTATTTTTTTTTTTTTTTTTTTTTTTTTTTTTTTTTTTTTTCTTTTATTATTATTATTATTATACTTTAGGTTTTATGGTACATGTGCACAATGTGCAGGTAAGTTACATATGTATACTTGTGCCATGCTGGTGCGCTGCACCCACCAACTCGTCATCTAGCATTAGGTATATCTCCCAATGCTATCCCTCCCCCCTCCCCCCACCCCACAACAGTCCCCAGAGTGTGATGTTCCCCTTCCTGTGTCCATGTGTTCTCATTGTTCAATTCCCACCTATGAGTGAGAATATGCGGTGTTTGGTTTTTTGTTCTTGCGATAGTTTACTGAGAATGATGATTTCCAATTTCATCCATGTCCCTACAAAGGACGTGAACTCATCATTTTTTATGGCTGCATAGTATTCCATGGTGTATATGTGCCACATTTTCTTAATCCAGTCTATCATTGTTGGACATTTGGGTTGGTTCCAAGTCTTTGCTATTGTGAATAATGCGGCAATAAACATACGTGTGCATGTGTCTTTATAGCAGCATGATTTATAGTCCTTTGGGTATATACCCAGTAATGGGATGGCTGGGTCGAATGGAATTTCTAGTTCTAGATCCCTGAGGAATCGCCACACTGACTTCCACAAGGGTTGAACTAGTTTACAGTCCCACCAACAGTGTAAAAGTGTTCCTATTTCTCCACATCCTCTCCAGCACCTGTTGTTTCCTGACTTTTTAATGATTGCCATTCTAACTGGTGTGAGATGGTATCTCATTGTGGTTTTGATTTGCATTTCTCTGATAGCCAGTGATGGTGAGCATTTTTTCATGTGTTTTTTGGCTGCATCAATGTCTTCTTTTGAGAAGTGTCTGTTCATGTCCTTTGCCCACTTTTTGATGGGGTTGTTTGTTTTTTTCTTGTAAATTTGTTGGAGTTCATTGTAGATTCTGGATATTAGCCCTTTGTCAGATGAGTAGGTTGCGAAAATTTTCTCCCATTTTGTAGGTTGCCTGTTCACTCTGATGGTAGTTTCTTTTGCTGTGCAGAAGCTCTTGAGTTTAATTAGATCCCATTTGTCAATTTTGGCTTTTGTTGCCATTGCTTTTGGTGTTTTAGACATGAAGTCCTTGCCCATGCCTATGTCCTGAATGGTAATGCCTAGGTTTTCTTCTAGGGTTTTTATGGTTTTAGGTCTAACATTTAAGTCTTTCATCCATCTTGAATTGATTTTTGTATAAGGTGTAAGGAAGGGATCCAGTTTCAGCTTTCTACATATGGCTAGCCAGTTTTCCCAGCACCATTTATTAAATAGGGAATCCTTTCCCCATTTCTTGTTTTTGTCAGGTTTGTCAAAGATCAGATACTTGTAGATATGTGGCATTATTTCTGACGGCTCTGTTCTGTTCCATTGATCTATATCTCTGTTTTGGTACCAGTACCATGCTGTTTTGGTTACTGTAGCCTTGTAGTATAGTTTGAAGTCAGGTAGTGTGATGCCTCCAGCTTTGTTCTTTTGGCTTAGGATTGACTTGGCGATGCGGGCTCTTTTTTGGTTCCATATGAACTTTAAAGTAGTTTTTTCCAATTCTGTGAAGAAAGTCATTGGTAGTTTGATGGGGATGGCATTGAATCTGTAAATTACCTTGGGAAGGATGGCCATTTTCATGATATTGATTCTTCCTACCCATGAGCATGGAATGTTCTTCCATTTGTTTGTATCCTCTTTTATTTCCTTGAGCAGTGGTTTGTAGTTCTCCTTGAAGAGGTCTTTCACATCCCTTGTAAGTTGGATTCCTAGGTATTTTATTCTCTTTGAAGCAATTGTGAATGGGAGTTCACTCATGATTTGGCTCTCTGTTTGTCTGTTATTGATGTATAAGAATGCTTGTGATTTTTGCACATTGATTTTGTATCCTGAGACTTTGCTGAAGTTGCTTATCAGCTTAAGGAGATTTTGGGCTGAGACAATGGGGTTTTCTAGATATACTATCATGTCATCTGCAAACAGGGACAATTTGACTTCCTCTTTTCCTAATTGAATACCCTTGATTTCCTTCTCCTGCCTAATTGCCCTGGCCAGAACTTCCAACACTATGTTGAATAGAAGTGGTGAGAGAGGGCATCCCTGTCTTGTGCCAGTTTTCAAAGGGAATGCTTCCAGTTTTTGCCCATTCAGTATGATATTGGCTGTGGGTTTGTCATAAATAGCTCTTATTATTTTGAGATACGTCCCATCAATTCCTAATTTATTGAGAGTTTTTAGCATGAAGGGTTGTTGAATTTTGTCAAAGGCCTTTTCTGCATCTATTGAGATAATCATGTGGTTTTTGTCTTTCGTTCTGTTTATATGCTGGATTACATTTATTGATTTGCGTATATTGAACCAGCCTTGCATCCCAGGGATGAAGCCCACTTGATCATGGTGGATAAGCTTTTTGATGTGCTGCTGGATTCGATTTGCCAGTATTTTATTGAGGATTTTTGCATCAATGTTCATCAAGGATATTGGTCTAAAATTCTCTTTTTTTGTTGTGTCTCTGCCAGGCTTTGGTATCAGGATGATGCTGGCCTCATAAAATGAGTTAGGGAGGATTCCCTCTTTTTCTATTGATTGGAATAGTTTCAGAAGGAATGGTACCAGCTCCTCCTTGTACCTCTGGTAGAATTCGGCTGTGAATCCATCTGGACCTGGACTTTTTTTGGTTGGTAAGCTATTGATTATTGCCCCAATTTCAGCTCCTGTTATTGGTCTATTCAGAGATTCAACTTCTTCCTGGTTTAGTCTTGGGAGGGTGTATGTGTTGAGGAATTTATCCATTTCTTCTAGATTTTCTAGTTTATTTGCATAGAGGTGTTTGTAATATTCTCTGATGGTAGTTTGTATTTCTGTGGGATTGGTGGTGATATCCCCTTTATCATTTTTTATTGCATCTATTTGATTCTTCTCTCTTTTTTTCTTTATTAATCTTGCTAGCGGTCTATCAATTTTGTTGATCCTTTCAAAAAACCAGCTCCTGGATTCATTTATTTTTTGAAGGGTTTTTTGTGTCTCTATTTCCTTCAGTTCTGCTCTGATTTTAGTTATTTCTTGCCTTCTGCTAGCTTTTGAATGTGTTTGCTCTTGCTTTTCTAGTTCTTTTAATTGTGATGTTAGGGTGTCAATTTTGGATCTTTCCTGCTTTCTCTTGTGGGCATTTAGTGCTATAAATTTCCCTCTACACACTGCTTTGAATGCATCCCAGAGATTCTGGTATGTTGTGTGTTGGTTCTCGTTGGTTTCAAAGAACATCTTTATTTCTGCCTTCATTTCGTTATGTACCCAGTAGTCATTCAGGAGCAGGTTGTTCAGTTTCCACGTAGTTGAGCGGTTTTGAGTGAGATTCTTAATCCTGAGTTCTAGCTTGATTGCACTGTGATCTGAGAGACAGTTTGTTACAATTTCTGTTCTTTTACATTTATTGAGGAGAGCTTTACTTCCAAGTATATGGTCAATTTTGGAATAGGTGTGGTGTGGTGCTGAAAAAAATGTATATTCTGTTGATTTGGGGTGGAGAGTTCTGTAGATGTCTATTAGGTCTGCTTGGTGCAGAGCTGAGTTCAATTCCTGGGTATCCTTGTTGACTTTCTGTCTCGTTGATCTGTCTAATGTTGATAGTGGGGTGTTAAAGTCTCCCATTATTAATGTGTGGGAGTCTAAGTCTCTTTGTAGGTCACTCAGGACTTGCTTTATGAATCTGGGTGCTCCTGTATTGGGTGCATATATATTTAGGATAGTTAGCTCTTCTTGTTGAATTAATCCCTTTACCATTATGTAATGGCCTTCTTTGTCTCTTTTGATCTTTGTTGGTTTAAAGTCTGTTTTATCAGAGACTAGGATTGCAACCCCTGCCTTTTTTTGTTTTCCATTTGCTTGGTAGATCTTCCTCCATCCTTTTATTTTGAGCCTATGTGTGTCTCTGCACGTGAGATGGGTTTCCTGAATACAGCACACTGATGGGTCTTGAGTCTTTATCCAGTTTGCCAGTCTGTGTCTTTTAATTGGAGCATTTAGTCCATTTACATTTAAAGTTAATATTGTTATGTGTGAATTTGATCCTGTCATTATGATGTTAGCTGGATATTTTTCTCGTTAGTTGATGCAGTCTCTTCCTAGTCTCGATGTTCTTTACATTTCGGTATGATTTTGCAGTGGCTGGTACCGGTTGTGCCTTTCCATGTTTAGCGCTTCCTTCAGGAGCTCTTTTAGGGCAGGCCTGGTGGTGACAAAATCTCTCAGCATTTGCTTGTCTGTAAAGTATTTTATTTCTCCTTCACTTATGAAGCTTAGTTTGGCAGGATATGAAATTCTGGGTTGAAAATTCTTTTCTTTAAGAATGTTGAATATTGGTCCCCACTCTCTTCTGGCTTGTAGGGTTTCTGCCGAGAGATCCGCTGTTAGTCTGATGGGCTTCCCTTTGATGGTAACCCGACCTTTCTCTCTGGCTGCCCTTAACATTTTTTCCTTCATTTCAACTTTGGTGAATCTGACAATTATGTGTCTTGGAGTTGCTCTTCTCGAGGAGTATCTTTGTGGCGTTCTCTGTATTTCCTGAATCTGAATGTTGGCCTGCCTTGCTAGATTGGGGAAGTTCTCCTGGATAATATCCTGCAGAGTGTTTTCCAACTTGGTTCCATTCTCCCCGTCACTTTCAGGTACACCAATCAGACGTAGATTTGGTCTTTTCACATAGTCCCACATTTCTTGGAGGCTTTGCTCGTTTCTTTTTATTCTTTTTTCTCTAAACTTCCCTTCTCGCTTCATTTCATTCATTTCATCTTCCAGGGCTGATACCCTTTCTTCCATTTGATCGCATCGGCTCCTGAGGCTTCTGCATTCTTCACGTAGTTCTCGAGCCTTGGTTTTCAGCTCCATCAGCTCCTTTAAGCACTTCTCTGTATTGGTTATTCTAGTTATACATTCTTCTAAATTTTTTTCAAAGTTTTCAACTTCTTTGCCTTTGGTTTGAATATCCTCCCGTAGCTCGGAGTAATTTGATCGTCTGAAGCCTTCTTCTCTCAGCTCGTCAAAGTCATTCTCCGTCCAGCTTTGTTCCGTTGCTGGTGAGGAACTGCGTTCCTTTGGAGGAGGAGAGGTACTCTGGTTTTTAGAGTTTCCAGTTTTTCTGCTCTGTTTTTTCCCCATCTTTGTGGTTTTATCTACTTTTGGTCTTTGATGATGGTGATGTACAGATGGGTTTTTGGTGTGGATGTCCTTTCTGTTAGTTTTCCTTCTAACAGACAGAACCCTCAGCTGCAGGTCTGTTGGAGTACCTGTCCGGCCGTGTGAGGTGTCAGTCTGCCCCTGCTGGGGGGTGCCTCCCAGTTAGGCTGCTCGGGGGTCAGGGGTCAGGGACCCACTTGAGGAGGCAGTCAGCCCGTTCTCAGATCTCCAGCTGCGTGCTGGGAGAACCACTGCTCTCCTCACAGCTGTCAGACAGGGACATTTAAGTCTGCAGAGGTTACTGCTGTCTTTTTGTTTGTCTGTGTCCTGCCCCCAGAGGTGGAGCCTACAGAGGCAGGCAGGCCTCCTTGAGCTGTGGTGGGCTCCACCCAGTTCAAGCTTCCGGGCTGCTTTGTTTACCTAAGGGAGCCTGGGCAATGGCGGGCGCCCCTCCCCCAGCCTCGCTGCCGACTTGCTGTTTGATCTCAGACTGCTGTGCTAGCAATCAGCGAGACTCCGTGGGCGTAGGACCCTCTGAGCCAGGTGCGGGCTATACTCTCCTGGGGCACCGTTTCCTAAGCCCGTCGGAAAAGCACAGTATTCGGGTGGGAGTGGCCCAATTTTCCAGGTGCCGTCTGTCACCCCTGGAAAGGGAACTCCCTGACCCCTTGCGCTTCCCGAGTGAGGCAATGCCTCGCCCCTGCTTCGGCTGGCGCACGGTGCGCTCACCCACTGACCTGCGCCCACTGTCTGGCACTCCCTAGTGAGATGAACACAGTACCTCAGATGGAAATGCAGAAATCACCCGTCTTCTGCGTCGCTCGCGCTGGGAGCTGTAGACCGGAGCTGTTCCTATTCGGCCATCTTGGCTCCTCCCCCTACTTTTTTAAATAAAAACATGTATATTGAAGTCATACAACATGATGTTTTGATATACATATACCTAGTGAAATGATTACTACAGTCAAGCTAATTAACGTACTCATCTTTTCACAGTTACTTTTCTTGTGGTGTTTTTGGGGAACCACAGTCGGTGGCGCAGGGGTAAAAGAATTTGCCAAGACAGTGGTAGCTCAAGGAAGTCAGATTTATTAGAGAAAGTGAAAAAATACATTGCCAGAGAGAGAACGGGCAGCCTCAAAGAGAGAAGCCAATTGCCAAGAGACAAAGGCTTGCTGGAGATTTTATAGGATAGTGTTTATGCTGTATGTCGAAGAGGGCTTTGTGCAATATTGATAATGCCAAGGTTGCAGTGAGCTGACTTGCAGGTGTCTGGTGATAGCTGGATGCAGGAAGATTGAGAGTTATTTGCACAGGAGGGCTGTGTCCTGAACCATAAGGAAAGGTAAACTTGTAGTTTATCCGTTTTCTCTTTTTGCTTTCCCCTGCTGCCACCAGCCTAATTCCCTTTCTCTACTTAGGACTCTACAGTGAGAACACATAATATCTACTTTTTGTAAATTTCCAGTATACAATACAGTTTTAACTATAGTCATCAGGCTGTGCATTAGATCTCTAGGCTTATTCACCCTATATGACTGTAACTTTGTAACTTTGTACCCTTTGACCTACATCTCCCCATTTCTTCACTCCCACTCCTGGTAACCACCATTCTACCTTCTGCTTCTATGGATTTGACTTATTTAGATTCTACATATAAGTGAGATCATGCAGTATTTGCTTTTCTACACATTACTTTCTCTCTCTCCAGCACCTAGAAGAGTGCCCACACCAAGTGCCTACGTGTTTGAAAGAAGGAAAGAACAATGGTGGTCCTGCTGCCTTGTCCCTGAGTGGCCATTCTTCCTGGCACAGCTGGGCAGAGTGGGAGAGTGTTCAGACTAGGGAGGGAGGATGATGTGGGTAGGGGATGGGAGGCCTAAGTGATTGAAGCACCCCATGTACGGTGAGGGAAGTCAGGGCTAGAACAGACAGATATACCCAGGATGCCCAGAGATTCATGGGAAAAACATTTCTTTAGCTTTTTCAAAAGCAGCAGAAACCACTCTCTACACATTAAAAAAAAAAAAGCATACTAATTTACGTTGCATTCCCAGCCCTCAATCAACCATAGAGTGCACTATCTGATTGAAAGAGCCCGATCAAGGCCATTTTCTCTAAAGAGTGGATCCACACGGGTCAAATCATGTGCATTCAATACATATTTGACCAATATTCTGATTCACTGAACTCCACCAGGGAAGAGACAATCTCCCTCTCTAAGGGAAAAAAGAAAAGATCCTGAGAAAAATAGTCTGTGGTTTCTTAGTGCAGTAACATTTAGTCACCGAGCTATATAGCAAGCTAAAGGTCTTTTAACCAAGTTGATTTAAAATAAATATCTATGCTTTCCAGAAAGCACTGTTTTTAGGTTATTCTTATGCCTTATTTCTGAAAACAGTTAATTGAGGCAATTTCTTTTTAATTAAAAAATGCATTTGAAAAAAAAATTACTCCCAACCAGAGCCTGCTTATTTCTTGCTGCCTTTTAGCTATTATTTTCCCTTATCATTTTGTAGGCGAAATGACACTGCAAAATTTTTTCCAGCATTTACTCAATTTTGTTCAGAGCCACTAAATTTTATATACAATCATTTTCCTCTTTTGCTACAGAGAAATCTCATGAATTGCAAAAATGTGAACAGTTTGAATTAGAATAAAGTTTTCCTCACATCGTTTTCTATATATGGAATCGTCTCATTCTCCTCATTCCCTGGTTTTAAAAGAACTGACTATCCCAAATATTGACTGGAATTTTTCTTCATGTAGTTTAGAAGACAACATTATTGATTACACTGGGCTTTTCTTATTTACCACCTTTTCATCTGTGATGGGCCATATGGGTATTCAGTGTTTAGTTATGTGTGTCTAAACTCTTTGAGAAAGACAGTTTATTTGTCAGGCTGCAAATACCTAGAGAGCCCATAACAATTTTCTTTCAACAAGCAATCGTTAGGCTTCTTCTGGCTTGGAACGATACGACCCCAGATCCTCCTGGGTGGCACATATGGTCAGAGACAAAATGGCCTAAGAGACTCTGGACCTGACTTGGATTGAAAATTTAGCCCCAATCACCAAAGAGGTCAATTTGTCGGGCATGATGGCTGCAGCTCCACTCACAAACCCTACATTTCTTTTTTAAATGGTATGTTTCCTTCTCAAGAGGCTGTCCAAAGAGGAAGACAGGGATGCACACCCAGAAAATGGCCTCGATCGGGTTCTTTCAATCAGATTGTACACTCCATGGTTAATTGAGGGCTGGGAATGCAACATAAATTAGTTCCACAGCTTAAAATGAGAGAAGTGGATAGTATCTCCATTTTTCAGAGAAGGAAATGGAGGCTTAGAGACGTGAGATAACAAGTGGCAGAGCCCAGATCTGAGTCCCAAGTTGCACCCTGGAGCCTGTGTTTGCCCCACTGTGTAAGCAGCCAAGCTGACTTCCCCAGACAATGGGGATCTGCAGCACCACACAAGGGAACTAGGTTATGACAACTAAGACTCCGGTTTCCAACCTCATGGCCTCTGAAATTCCCTAGGGAAAAATTTCTGCTGCTGTTCACTTATCCTACTGATAAGGACAGCTACTTAATGAAAGTGAGAAATTACGACTCTACAGCTAGTCTGTCACCTAATGTCCCAGAGAACAGGCTTTTTGTTTGGGAGGAGCAAAAATGACTACATCCTGGAAAAGACCACTCCTGGCCAGGCGCGGTGACTCAAGCCTGTAATCCCAGCACTTTGGAAGGCCGAGGCAGGCGGATCACCTGAGGTCAGGAGTTCAAGACCAGCCTGGCCAACATGGTGAAACCCCATCTCTACTGAAAATACAAAAACTAGCTGGGTGTAGGGATGGGCACCTGTAATCCCAGCTACTAGGGAGGCTGAGGCAGGAGAATCGCTTGAACCCAGGAAGTGGAGGTTGCGAGTGAGCCGAGATCGTGCCACTGCACTCCAGCCTGGGCAACAGAGTGAGACTCTGTCTCAAAAAAAATAAATAAATAAAAGAAAAAAAGAAAAGACCACTCCCAAAGAAATGATATCCTGCCTCCACACCTCCACCACCACCACGAAATTACCAGTACATGTATTCCCTTGGGATTCATCACTCATATTTGAGCATCTACTTTGTGTCAGGTGCTACCAGTGCTGAGGATATAGCAGTGAGCAACACGTTTCCTCCCTCAAGAACTTGAGGCAGACCAGTGGGGATGACAGAAACAGGTATCACAGTAATGGTGGACACATGGAAGGCCATCATCCCCAGCTTATTTGGAGAAGGGTGAGAGGGGCTGACACAGGAAGTGATGTCTAAAAGGAGACTGGAAAGGCGAACAGAAGCTCAGTGAGGAGACAGCAGCTGGGATTGCAGCAGCATGGGTCAGGAAGAGTTCTAGAAAACAGCAAGGACAAAGGTCTGGAAATAAAAGAGAGCCCAGGGAGTTTAGTTTGGGGAGTGGAGAGAAGTTTAGTGATCCTGGAAAGATGAGTTGATGTTAAGTTATATATGGCATCTGCAGCCACAGAAAAAGATTGGGGCAGTGTGGTAGGAGGACAGGATCTGACATCCTGAGCTGGCACCTGAATCAAGGCTATCAAATGGAAACAACAATTTACCCACCTCTAAGCAATGTGGTGAGGAGCTACTGAGCTAACCCATAGAGAATGCTGTACAGTGCCTGGCCTATACAAAGTACTGGGTAAAAGGTAGCTATTACCATCCTTGTTACTTTATTCTGAGGGTCAGGAGAGCCATGGAGGAGTTTCACAAAGGGAAAGACGATCAATTTATGCTTTAGAAAGGCTGTTCAGGCCAGGCGCCTGTAATCCCAGCACTTTGGGAGGCCAAGGTGGGTGGATCACCTGAGGTCAGGAGTCCGAGACCAGCCTGGCCAACATGGCGAAACCCTGTCTTTACTAAAAATACAAAAATAATTAGTCGGGCATGGTGGCAGGTGCCTGTGATCCCAGCTACTCGGCAGGCTGAGGCAACAGAATCGCCTGAACCCGGGAGTTGGAGGTTGCAGTGAGCTGAGATTGCTCCATTGCACTCCAGCCTGGGCAACCGAGCAGAAAAAAAAAAAAGAAGAAAGAAAGAAATAAAGGCTGTTTAAGGGACAGTGTGGCAAACACATGTACAAAGGACAAGGCTGAAGGCAGGTGAAACTAACAAGGAAACTCTTGGGCAAGAAACCAATCCCTTCCACATTTCATAGCACAAAGTCAATATTTAAGAATGCCAATTGACTGTACCCAGTAAAGGGAAAACATTTTTTGAGTGAAACATTAGGATACCATCCTCTGTTCATACCTACATGTACTATACATTAGACATAAATTTTGATATCCAGGAGACAAAAGCAAAAGGACCTAGAGTGTAGGGAAGCATAGGATGGGGGAGTGGAGGGATCCAGAAGAGCAAGACCACCCTAGATATTTGGGAAGGGAACATTTGGCAGTAGGGTAGGAACAGGGCAGATGGGGCAACGGGAGGTGCTCTCGAGCTATATTCTGCCTGCTTCACAGTTTTGCCTTACAGATCTGCATCTTATTGCCCGCTTTTTCAGAAGCAGACACCAATTGTCACAGGCTGGGTTCCCCAGCAGACATCTCATTGGCATTTGTGATGCAAGACACTTATTTGTTAAGAGTCAACACCTGTGAAAGAAAGCATGTGGAAGCAGGACTGAGGAATCAGGAAGTTGCCGAACTGCAACGCAGGCCTAATAAAGTCTTCAGGAAGCTGGCAGGAGGCTCAGAAATGTGTATTGCCAATCTGAGTTGCCTGGTGGGCTGAAACCTCCCTGTTACGACAGACCATCCTAGAAAAGGCAGAAACCTGGCCAAGTGACTCTCTCTAGCTGAGAGAGCCCAAAGCAGCTGACAGCTGGAAGCAATCTTGCTGACCACACTCCCCAAAGCCCCATAGCTAAGCAGACGTCCTTCTCAGAAGGACAGCACATATCTGTGTCTACCACACTTTTCCTTCCTACCTTCTGAGAATATTTTTTGAAGAAGGTTTATTTTACTGCTGTCTTTTCCAGGTTATCTTAACTCTGGGATCTTTTTTAAATAATCATTCTTGTCGGACTGAGAGGCACTTTGTGTTGGAAAATATTGCACTATATACCAATGAAAATTGCATGTTGTAAAAAGATGTGCATTTTGTTCTATATAAGCTAACTTTGTTAATATGCAAGGAAGGAAGGATCTAAAGAAGTATCTGTCACTCCTTTGACTATAACAGTTGATTCAGTTGATCCGGTTAGTTAGAAAGATGCTGGTCCGTGCTTCATAGCTCCTCGGGCCTCCCTCCTGATAGCACAAAGTTGGGCAAAAAGAAGACAATCTGGCCAGGTGTCGTGGCTCACGATGCCTGTAATCCCAACACTTTAAGAGGCCGAGGCAGGCGGATCACTTGAGGCCAGGAATTTGAGACCAGCCCGGCTAACATGGTAAAACCCCATCTCCACTAAAAAAAAAAAAAAAATTAGCTGGGTATGGTGGTGCATGCCTGTAATCCCAGCTACTCAGGAGGCTGAGGCACAAGAATCGCTTGAACCCCAGAGGCAGAGGTTGCAGTGGGCCGAGATTGCTCCACTGCACTCCCACCTGGACAACAGAGCGAGACTCTGTCTCAAAAATAAATAAATAAATAAATAAATAAATAAATAAATAAATAAAAGGACCTTCTTAGAGACAAAAATTAGCCCTCAATAAAGTTAGTCAGTATTAGCTAGAGCAAACCAGCTAACATTAGGAAGTTGGTCTCTGGCTATAGCTGAGATGTAGATGACACCTAGACAGCAGGGGTGGGAATGGTTAAAGTGTGACTCTCATCTGATCTTCACTTAATTTAGCCCATGGTGTCAGTACCCAGAGGTCTAGCTCCCAGTTAATACCCTTATCTAGTCCACGGTAGCATAGTCCCAAACTGTACTCTCTAAATTGCTATGATTTATTACCCTGTGAGTCTTCTCCAACCCTCTACCACCGTCCCTACTCACTTTCTCTTTAAAGTATTCACTAACTAAAATCATTCAATTGGATAGAAGAGCATTTTGTCCTGTTCTTTACTGTAAAAAACAAAAGTAAAAAAAAAAAAAAATCTTTTAAAAAAAGAAAACTAAAAGAAGTGCTTTTCTGTTTATATGGCTCTTGTCTAATTTCCTAACCATCACCCACAACTCCATTTTGTGGTAGTATTTTTCTTAATTCCATACAGTGATATAAAATGTCGGTGTTGATGAGTCATTTTTCCTCTTCAACTTGATAACTTCTACAGAGTTCTTATCATGCCAAGCATTCCTCCACAAAATAAAGTCCAGAACAGATGACTCATATACCTCTTATTAGAAAGAAAACATCAAACGGGTGAATAAATAAATAAATAAAGCAAGTAAGCAACCATAATCCACTACCTGCTTAGTGTTAAGAGGACTTCTCAAGCGTCAGAACAGCTTTACAAAACTCACTGCTGAATCAGCCTTGGAGGGAGAGATGTGGCCGCCCAGCCCAGCTGGTGCACGGGAGCGGGGCTGTACTGGGCTTTTCAAGAGTGGAGAGAGGAGGAGAAACATCCCTAATTTTTACTATTAGTATTCTTAGAAATTTGATTATTTTACTTACATGTGAAAAAAAAATTTAACCATAGGTCTCAAGAGAGAGACAAAAGGGAATACACATTATACTCTAATCCTGGCACTCCACCATCATCCAGAGCAATACAAGCTACGGAAGACAAGGACGTGCTGAACACAGATCTAAAGACTTGGGAGTCAGGCAAAGACAGAGGGAGATTTTCTCCAGTTTCTTGAATTATTTCTGTTTCAAAATATTCAGTAGCAAGACTCATAGCAGAGTACCCCTTGCCAGCTATGCCACAACTCTATCAAATGGTCTTCCAGGAATTGATTTTGATCTGCTCAGTAATGCTTAGACCCACATAAAGAAAATAAAACTAATGTAGGCCCCATGGAAACTTCAGGGAACATCCCCCAGGCGTTTATTACACCAACATTGCAGGTGCACAGTGGCATAGCAAGAAGCTCTGAGACCACAAGCAAAATATCAGATAGGCTTTTTAAATTTTAAAAATAAATAGACCCCTAGCTTTGTGCACTAAAGGGGTTTGTTGAGTAGTATTTACACCTGTGGAGAGAGCAGAAGGTGTCAGCTGAGAGAATCAGCGTTTTTCTCTAACTCCATTATTTCTGCAGTGTCCTCATGCAGGCCAGAGACCCCAGAGTGTTTTATTCAAGCTGTGCAAACAATACCAGGAAACAGGCAACTCTAAAAAAATGTACTGAACTTAAAATGGGGGAAGTGCCTGTTCTGGCTCTCTTGAACTCTTTCATTTAAGAGGAAACTCCCACAGTGTGGACAATGCACTGGCCTTGGGCCCTGGAACCCTGGCCTCTGGCTGGGTGGCCTTGGACAAGTCACCCAAACTCTCCAATTCTTTCCTTCTGTAAAATAAAAATGGTACCACTTCAGACAGAGACTGGTGTAAGGATCAAATGGGAAGGTAAGTAGAAGCATTCTGAACAGCACGAGAATAGGAAATATTATAGAGATTTTAGATGTTCCTTGTAATTTAAGTAGTTCAAGTGAAGTTGATAGAATGGGGAGAGTAGTTTTCAGATGCTCCATCAATGTCTTAAACCCCAAAGCTTGAATCTTGAGGACAGATGTAGCTACACCAATATGCTTGGTTTTCTTCTTTACTTCTTTCTGCCCTTTTAATCCACCCTCTTCTATTCTGGAATTCCAATCCTTTATAGTGCCCCATGTTTCCTTCCCAGCCCTATACATTCTTATTAGTTAATACTGCAGTGTGTAGGCCAATTTCATGATGTTCTGATAATTATGATGTAGTGGATTAGCCTGAGCTGGCTGTAAGAAGCTGTTACCTGTTGAATTCTGCAGGAAGCAGACTTCTTAATGAGAATTCATGGACAGGAATGTTGTTAGTGAATATTCTTGGGAAAAGAAAGGAAAAAAAGCCAGACTGAGTGAAAGGAGAAGTTTGGCTGCAATGTTTCAGTGAAGGCCTCCACGAACCCTATGGAAAGTTTTGTCATGTATGGGGGCTCTTCAGAGCTGTCCATGCTTTCAAATCCCCATAATGATCAGCCATCAGATGTAGGCAGCCCTCACAAGGGGCATGGCCTTCAGTTAAGGCAATAAGAAGCTGACAACTGAAGTCTTTCTTCCATCAGCACTCTCAGTAGCTGGGGGAATAGATCCTCCAATTCTGATATGAGATCTAAGTAGTGCATTTCAGTAGTCTTCCCCAGAAGCCACCAAGCCACCATGAGTGCATCCACCCTTCACTGAGAGGCTGATCTGAACCTTTGCTCTTCCAGGTGAAGGAGACTCATGACCATGTCATGGCATCAGACACAGCATTTGAAGCAGAAGGCTCAAGCTAAGCGGCCAGGAAAGACCAGGCAGAGACAAGTCTAGGAAGTTCTCACTATCAGAAAAGAGTAGAAAGTTTAGGAACCAGAAGAACAAAGTCGGAAGGATTACCTACGTTTCAGGAACCAAGACTGCCAAGGATGCAGGTCCAGGTGTAAAGCACAGGAGGAAGGCCCAGAACCAGCATCAGGAAGTGAACCCAGAGGGCAGAGGCAAGTTCTACCCTCACTGTTGGGGACCAGCTGAGTGCCAGGCCCCCAGCTCCTCTTCTCCAAACCTTCCTGCTGTCAGAAACATAAAGGGCATGCAGATATTCATTTAACAAATTCTTCCTATGAATTTTTCGAGCAGAATAATGGTTAATCTCTGTTGGATAATGTGCTTCCCCTCATCAAGATGAAAGCTGAATTGGCCATTGTGATTTTCCTCCTCAGCCTTGGATTCCAGTAATTTTCAAGTTAATTTCATTGCCGATTTTCAACAACCACCTTGTCACAGAAACCTAGTAGAATTTCCTTCTCTCTTTTCTCTGCCTCTTTGTATCCTTATTTCTCACACTTCCTAATGTAACAGGGTTTTTTTTATCCTTTAACTATCTGAAATCCCTAACTGGGCATGCCTAATAGGCATCCCTATTTTATAACTAGTGGCCTGTTGCCTGATCCTAGCCACTACTCTGAACAGGGAATGTAAACTGTACCTATCGGGGAGATGCATAACCGTGAGCTGAGAATTTGTAGTCAAGGATGAGGGCTAAGGTTGTATTTACTCTTCTTAATTTCCTGAAATTATTAGATACAATCCAAAAGAATAAAAAATGAAGAAAACTGCATCTAAAATGAAAAATAGAAAATGGCTACAATTTCCAACCCCAGGCTGTGAAGAATACTGTCAAAAGATAGTAAACCTTAGACCCAAACTAGAGATAGTGAAAAACAATTCATACCTCCTTGAGTCTTAATAAGAATACGGATTTCTTTGAAAATAAGTGGGAGGGACCCATGGGGCCCAGCTTTACCTAGAAGGATGAGGAGGAGGACCATGAGGCCATGTGAGGTGGAGGCCATCCTGGAGAAGAGGGGAAGGGTAGAGGGGTCTTGTTACACATTGATGAACACAGGGAGAACAAGGACTGAAGAAGTATTGTTTTCACCTTTGCTTTTTCCAAGTAAGACTCCTATGCTGAAAACAGCCTGAGATGAGGCAAGGAGGAAAAAAGACCAGAAATAGAAACTAGCTTTGAACTTGCTTACAACATCCAACAAAGCAAAATAAATTAGTACAGAATCATCAAATAGAAGACCTATGAGCCATGGAGCTATGCTGCGAATTCACATGGATCCTCTGGCTGGCAATCTGCTTACCTGGAGAGGGAGAGAAGGAAAAGATTACCCCCAAAATCAGAATGATAATTCTAACACTGATGCTATGATATATATGAAATAGAATATAATAAAACTACTACCCAAATTTTAAAAACCATGAAAAGCAGCAAGAAAGAAAAAATATGTATCTGAAATGCAATGATGTGTACTTTTTGAGACAATTAGGCAAAATGGGGGAAAAAGGACAAAAGAAGATGACAAAGAGAAGATTAGAGATGTGGAAGATGAAAGCAGTTACCTAATATAGAATTGTTATTTTTCAATAAGAGAATGGAATAAATGAGCCCTGAAAAAAGTTCAAAATACAATAAAAGTTGGCAGAGATAAAAGAAAGCCCTAAATCTGCAGTCGCAAAAAAACACACTATGAATTAAGAAAATTTGCAGAAAAAAATAAATCCACTATCCACACTGAAAAAGTAAAGTCACTTACAAGAGGATAAGGGTCATCAGGTTACTACATTTATTCTCAAGAAGGATGATATTGCCTTCAAGGGGACAAAAATTTATTATTGGGGGAATGAAAAAAATATTAGATATTATAATAGTTTGTGGCCTTCCAGAGGACCATAATACATAAATAAATATAGAGCATATCTGTAATATTAAAGGATCTTTGGGGAAGCGAGCAATGATGAAAATAGAAACACTGTGTTAGCATAATACATCCACAGAATATTCAATTCCAGAGCAATGTTTACGGAATCTTCAGAAGACATAACCGTACCCCAACAATTTCAGGCCAACCAATTATCAGCCATAAATACGGTCCTTAGACATGCTTATGCAGAGTCAGGACCTAACAACCATAAGCCCTCATGAGAAAAACGGATACAGAATGAGCCCCAGCCAGCCAAAAGATGACCCAAAGTAAAGAACCAGAAATGGGGAAGCTTTGATGTTGAAGGACTGGCGGTGAACACTGGAGCCATTAGAATTTTATAACATTTAATATGTTTTGTAAACTTTGACATTGTGAAAATAAAGAAATTAAAAAGCAAGGTAGTGAGATATGGGTGATGGATGAACAAGGGCATTTATTTCCCTGTATTTCGTAGCAAGGAGTCAATAGAGCTACCCTTAAAAAATATTTACTGTCATAACAGTGGCCCCCAGAGGAACTAAAAACCAGATTACAAATCTCTCAAAATGTCAGTAGAAGGGGAGCAACAGAACCAAAATAAAGAAGACATAAACCATATAACCAAAGATGGGAGACTGAAGATGGAAAACTATGGAAGCCTTAGAAAGAGAAAACCCCTAAGATGACAGGATTGAAACACACGTTATGAATGGAATAATTATGTTACATGTGTATGTGTAAATATAATAAATTCATCAAAAATTATCAAATTGGATTGAATAAACAAAAACTAGCTGTATGCTTTATATTATTCAAATACTCATTCATAAAGGTTATAGGTGAAATTATTCATATTACAATTCTTTTTTGCACTTATTTATGTCTTTGCCAGACAGAATTCAAGGCAAAAAATATATTAAACAAGGCCAAAGCATAGTTTATCATCACAAAAACATTCAATCTAGTGATATCAATGAAGACATCACTAATGTTACATTTTACATTCTAATTATTATAACATAAGAATACATAAAGTGTAAAATGCAGAAAATTTAATGAGAATTCTTCAAATAGAGGAGGATTTTGACTTATTTCTCCCAACCTCAAATAGGTTAAATACTCAAAAATTTAGTGAGGATATAAAGAATCTAGAATCTAATTCATTAAATTATATTTTTATAATTCTACATCCTTAAAAAGAGTATAGAGCTGTTTTCAAATACTTGTAAAAATATTTACAAAAACTTGGCTATATATTGGGCACAAAATAAACCTCAAAAAACAAATTGTAATAATAGTAATGACCATGCTCTCTGGTTATAATGCAATAAAAGTAGAAATGAGTAACAAAATGAATCACCTGAAAATGCTAACTCATTCTTTAACAGGTTATTTAGTTCATGATTCTGTTATTGGCTCCAAAGTTGCAGAATATCTAGAAAATAATAACATTAAAAGCAATCAGTTAATAATAATCCATAGCAAACAGCTAAAGCTGTTAACAGTAGAAAAATTGAAGTTCTATACTTATATTACCAAATATTACTAAATAAGAATTCAACTCAATAATTTAAAAGGAATTAAACCTAAGGAGAGCAGAAGGAAAACATTATTTATGATAAAAAGAAATGCATGTGTTATAAAATAGAAGACAGAAAGTAGAATTAATCAATATAACCAAAAGGCGATTCTTGGCAGGGGAAGTAATATACATAAATCAGCAGTTAGCCTAAACAAAAATTAAAAAGGAGAAGGCACAAACACAAATAATAACAATGAGACTAAAGGGAGAAAGAAACCTCATCTGCATAAGATATTAAAAAGAATTATGAGTACTTTATAAAAACTCTACAAAAATAATTTTGAATTTCTAGATGAAATAAATATTTTCTAAGAAATTATAACATCCAAATTGGAAGCATTCTTGATTTATTTCATGACTATAGATTTATCATCTTTCTCTTCTAAGGTCAAAGAACAACTACTCCCCACACACCCTATACCCAAGAAAACTAGGTCAAAAAAGATTCAAAAGCTTTTTTTTCCAAATCTTTAAAGAACAAATAATGTGGTATTATTTCAACCCTTTCAAAGCATAGAAAAAAAATAAACTTTCCAAATTCAGATCAATTTTGCTAGCTAATGACAATGTAAAAGTCTCTAATATAGGTAAATATGAATATGAAAAAATGTACCATGACAAATAGGGCTTATTAAGAAATGAAAGGGTTTTTCAACAGCAATTAAAGGCCATGGTCTTCCATCTGACATTGATTACTCCTTCATTGGACCAATCTTGTCACTAATCCCCAGCCCTCTAGGTTCATTCCTCACCTGTCTCTTCCCATCATCCTCCACCACAGTCTATACTCCATCTTGTTGACAGAGCTTTCTAACACACATCTATATTTTTTCCCCTGCTTACACTCCATTAGAGATTTTCCACAGCCTTTGGGATAAAGTTTAACTCCTTGATCACAGCACGTGAGGGAGGCTCTACCAACCTCTTTAGCCTTGTTTTCAGCCCACACACATGGGGTTGATCCTCTAGCCATTGCAAAATACTTGGAGATCCTCAACTCCTTTTACTTTTTCTTGACTCTCTGTTTTCCCAAGTGCTGTTTCGTCTGCCTAGAACACTTTTCTTCCTCCTCCTATGCTTACTCAGGCATCATCTTCCACTCAAAGAAGCCTTCCCCAGTGCCCCCACTAGTCTGTGTTGGCTTACTTCCCCACCTTTCTAGTAGCATCTTGTGCAGACCTCAGTGGAACTCATCATCATGAATGGGAATTGTTAGTTTGAATGGCAGTCTCCCACTCTACACCCTAACTTCCTTGAAGACAAAGAGCTTTCTATCTTGCACTGAGCATATGCCTGGCATATGGCAGACACTAAATAAATACCAAAGGAATGAGTACTTCCGATTCTGGTAGAAAATCATCTCCAGATCAGGAAAGTCACTGCAAGTGGTTAATGAAATCACCCAGAAATGGGATTACTTTGGGGGGCTCTGCTTAAAACTACAATATGCCAGCTTCGGACCATAAGAGATTTCTTTTTCAGGATTGTCATCATGTGAGAAATAAATCACTATCTCAGAGAATGATGTGTTCTCATGAGGTGTCTTCTTACACATGGGAGGATTAGAGGCAGAATTTCGTAGTTTGAAGGTGATAGAAGGCTAAATACTAAGTAACCCATCTAAAAACTCAGTTGAAACAAGCACAGATTTATTTGCCATCACTGCATAGCAGCACATCTGTACACCAAGGTCCCTGATTTGCCATTCTAGAAGAGGAGCTTCACACTCAGTATATCACATTGTTGGTTTTTTTGTTTTGTTTTGTTTTTTCTTGAGACGGAGTCTCGCTCTGTTGCCCAGGCTGGAGTGCAGTGGTGCAATCTCAGCTCACTGCAACCTCTGTCTTCTGGGTTCAGGCAATTCTCCTACCTCAGCCTCCCAAGTAGCTGGGATTACAGGCACCCACCACCACGCCCAACTAATTTTTGCATTTTTAGTAGAGATGGGGTTTCACCATGTTGGCCAGGCTGGTCTGGAACTCCTAACCTCAGGTGATCTGCCCGCCTCAGCCTCCCAAAGTGCCTGGATTACAGGTGAAAGCCAGCGCACCCAGCCATCACATTGTTTTATATTGCAGATTTTATCTTCAATACAGGGGAGAGACCACTGCTCCCCTGAAGCTGCTACAGTGTTTCTTAGCAAGGTTTCAATTGTATTTCTGGGTCCTACATTCTTGGACATTCCTATTTCAACCACAGCTCCAACAGTATATATTTTATATCATTTATTTTCATCTTGCAATTTTATTTAAAGACTACTTTCAAGCTTTTTGGGAGAAAAAAGCTTGGGCGTTGCACTGATGTAGTGCAACTCATATTTTACACATGAAGAGCAGGATGCCAGATAGGTTAGGTGAGTTTGCACACACAGTTAGTTATTAAAATCAAGAACCACAATATAAGTACTTAAATTCTAGATACAATGTTCTTGTTTTGGGGAGAATAATACTTGTAGTCATTTCTACTTTGTTACAAGTCTATCATAGCCCAAAAGTCTACATGATTGATGTCTAATTCTCTTGATAGAGCATCAGCTACTTTTATTCAATTATCTGGCAGGGGAGGGTTTCCTATTTTCTAAAATATTACTCAAAGACAACACTTTTGTGAAAGTTGTCACTGTCAAAACAGAGTCACTGATGTTAAGAAAACCCTGACAAGTAGAGCTGGTAAAGGCCATGAAAAGAGGGTTCTCATGCTTGTATGCCTGATAGCAAAAACTATCACAGACTGCAGAAACCACAACCCTGCACAAACTGCCATCACAGCCTTACATAAAAAATTCTTCTGCAAAGACATCTGCAGACTGGTGTCATCCTTGTTATGGATATTTGTAGCCAAGGATAATTATTTCAAAACAGTTATCCAATCCTCTTGAGTTTTTCCTTTAAATGCCTTTATCTCCATATACCTTTCTGAATATGCACATAGTTTACCATGGCATGTGTATTTCCATTGCAATTCTTTATTTCCTAATGAATATCTTTTATTTTAGAGAGCCTCTCCCTGTTCGTTGTTTAGGTTGATGTACATGGTATCAGAAATGGGACCTGAAAAATATCACCATTGAAAGGAATCAGTGATTCTTGGAAGCAATGCCCAGTACTGACTTGAGCCTTTTGACCTCCCTGCTTCCATGACTAGCCTTTTCTGCTCTGCTGAGTCTTCAGTCTGATTGACCCTCCCTCTTTTTGGTAGAGGATTTTTTTATATTATTTCAGATCTGGTTTGGATAAGGGCACCTTAATAAATGACCATGCATCCCTTCCGGGATAATAAAAAGCTTTTTGTCCTTTCTGGAATAAAGACAAGTGACTTAGGGGATAGAGTAATCTTGGTTTCTACAAAATTTACATTCTGTCTGTGGGTCATCTCTTATCTGGTTTGCACACCTAGTTTAATAATTGGTTCAATCTGCATACGTGGGTTAAAACTTTCCAAACACTCTCATCTTGGTTTCTTTTGATTTGGTTTGGCTCTTTTCCCTTGCTTATTTCTGAAAATATCCCAGGAGCAAAAATAAACATTCTAAATGCTGAATGCAGGATGGCTAATTAAAAGCCACTTAGGGTGACTGCCACCATCTAGAATGTCAGTCCAAACCCTGACATTCTCTGAAAGGACTTATGAGATTTTCCTTGCTTTTGAGAGATTAATAAGAAATGGAATGGGATTCTCAAACACTAAGGCATGCCAGGTTTTCCACAACTCCTGTCAGGTACATATTATGGTCTGTTCTTGTGCCCATTTTTAAACCAATGGGCAAAACTACATCAAAGAAAATTCAGAGCTCAAATGGTCATTATACTAAAAACCTGCAATTATGGAGTTAACATGTAGAGTTTTCTAAATTCTCATCTATTTTTTTCTGCCCACTTTGAATCTGCTGACTCTTCAACTGGTGTTGAGATAAAACTCACTGCTTATGGCATTTCGGCCAAGATTTTAAAAAAAGAAATATTAAAGGCCTTTCACATTAATGGCTTTACAAATTACAACAGCTCTATGGTAACCAACAACCTAGATACCTTTTAGAAATACAAATTTAGGTTTAACTGACTAACAATTGTGTTTGATGACAAAACAGGTAATTTAAAACTTAATAATCTAAAAAGAAAAATAAGTAGATAAATGTTTACAAAAGTCAGGCTCTCAGATCAAACAGATCAAAATCTTGGGCTCAGAGCTATAATATAAGGTATCTCTATCCAGCATAAAAATTTTGCTTTTTCCACAATACAGAGGCCAAAAAGAAAAAGCCAGGAAAAAAACTATTAAAAATTTTCCCCTCCCACATTTGCTAATTAATCAAGCCAGACCAGCAAACAAAAGATATATTTGTTACCAGTTCAAGGCTACTTGAAAATATTGTTTTTGTTGTACAATTCAGCCAGTCCTAACTAAAATGTAAACAATTTGAAATTTAACCGTAAGCTCATTTGAAAAAAAAAGGAGGGGTAGGGAAAGAGTAAAAGAGATTTTTAAAAATCAAACTAACATGGAAACTGCTTTACCCAAAATTTTGGTTCATAGCCTTCATTAGAGTCCCGATCAGAGCAAATAAATTTTAGCTGTGTGAATGGGCATAAATTTTGTCAGAAATATAATTTGGATCCAATTGTCTTTTATAAACTGATGAGTTTATAATTACCATCTCATTACTAAAACTCTAAAATGAAAGCTATAAAATCTTTGTGTGTGTGTCTCTCTCCACATATATATGTGTGTGTGTGTGTGTGCGTGTGTGTTTATATGTATTTACCCATATGTCATATATTGTGTCTACATGATAAAAACTGGTGTAGTCATACAGAAATCACTTAAGGAATTCTATTTAGACAAATGAGCACTCACATAAAATATAAGATATATAGTAATTAACTCAAAGGCTTTTTAGTTCACATGACTTAAGAAAATCTTTAATAATAAGCTGGTTTTTAAATTATTGGTAAAATACAAATAGAAATCTCTTCAAAATTGTCAGCATACTTTTTTGCCTGGATTTACTGATCAGTAAGTTTTATATGTGTCTCTGCTAGATGTTTTAAGCTGCCAAACTTTGATTCAAAGGTTATAAAACTATAAACCCAGTCTAAAACAGAATTATCTTTGTTTATGTAATTTTTATGGGTAAAACTAATTTAATATTGTTGGTTTAATTAAAACAGCTGTATCTCCTGAGTTAGCAGCAAGATACCCATATTTTTAACTTTAAGGTTCTTACTTAGGTGAACATCTGATATTCACATGATATAAAAATTGTTAATAGGGAAGTAACTTGAAATGGTGACTAACTTTGCCTAACCTCTTAGTTCTCATAAACAATCTAGGTAAACTGCTAAAAATAAATAAATTAGGAGAATGTAAATAGTATAAATATCTATAAATGAACTCATCATGTAATATGAAACTTTAAAGATATGTTATATTATGTTAAATTAAATAGATATTCATTAAATGTGTGAGTCATTTCTAAATATGTGTTTTGGATGAGAAAAAACTTCAAGAATGGCATAAAGATGTGTTCTTTTTCAAAAAAATAATAATTTTGTCTAATTCAGAAATTATTTAAAGGTCGTTTTAAAAGGCACAGACTAGAAATAAAGCAGCAAGCAGGACAGAGAGATGTGAAGAAAGTTATGACTATAATGATGTATTTTTGGTAAGGAAGGTTTAAAAAAAGAGAGTATACTTGTGTATGACAAAGAACCTCATGTTGTACATTTGTGTCCTAAAGTAAAATGACTGGGTACTTCAGAAAGAGAAAGTAAAGGATAAAGCAGAAAGTCCTGAGTAAGTTGTGATAGGGTATGTGAAAATGAAATTTATGAAAGGAATTGTGTTTGTGATTCAGTTGGTTATAATTAAAAGATAATTATTTACGTCTTTCTTTCTGAAGATTAACTTTGATGTTAAAAAGACATTAATACAACACTTACAAAAAGATCCCCTATGCTAGAACAATGAGGTTTGCTTAAAGTATTGATTTGCTTTTAATAAAATTGAGAAGTTTTGATGTTTAATTCTGAAACCTCTTTCTTTGACAGCCATCTTCTAAACTACAGGCAGTTTTTATTTCTGCCACATTTCTTCCTGAGATATTTTTAATTTCCCTTATTTCATGTTGAAAATTCAGCTCTCTTCCTCCATCCCCTTAAAAAGATATATCTTTTTACTTGGCTGGGTGATAACTTTCTCCTTCTGCCTTTTAATCAACTCCTGTAACTCTTTCTCTCTGGTTTCAACTCTACTATCACAGCCTCATGCCAAAATGTTTATATTAAAGGCCTAGAAGTGCAGTATTTTCTTCCAGTATAAGTTGATCATGTACTCTTGGCTTTTCTTGATAAACCTGAATTGTTCCATGTAATGAGAAAACTTTTCATGCTGTTAACTAAGAGCCATGTATTCTCCTGCTCAAGGTCTGGTTTTCTTGTTTACTTTCCTCTATGACATAGTGTCTATGCATAACCCTAGACAGTCTTTCTGTGTCTGATTAAATTCAAGTACCCTTTGCATAGGGTTGGACATCTAAATGGGCTTACCATAAAGAGAAGCAATCATGGTGTACAAAGCTTTTCTTTTCCTTTCTGGTAACTGGCCTAAAATTAAAAAAAAAAAAAAGACTTTATGTTTCATCAAGACAATTTCCTGTGTTGTCTTTATTTTTTATAACTTACGGAAACTGAGCTTTAGCAGAATTAAGACTTTTATATCCATGTAACTTTCTGTATTGCTTTTGAAGTCTTTTTAATATCACTCTGGTTAAATAAATGGCTTTTATTTACAGTGACCTGTGATTCTGTTTTGATCAAGTGCTTTGAACATCTGGACATCTTTGGCAGGTTTTCCCAGTATCAAAATCCTAAATTAAGTATTTGGGGCCTAAAATTAACTTTGGGATTTTCTAGTTGTGCCCCTGAGAGTATCAAAGAATGTGTCTCTCATCTTGCAGAGATATTAAATGATTCGGCTTATTTGATAAATTATGTGGAAAACATTGTCAAATAATAATACTAGATTTTCTTTCCACTACATTTATGGGTATGTTATTGATATAAATGTTCCAAAAATTATATATGTTTATTAACATTTAATAGATTATCAGTCATATTTTTGGTTTTATGTAAAATGGTATTGGGATGGATATATTATTAATTTATTCTAAAGATTATGTGAGAAATAAAAAGTCTGATAGTCCTGATGTGACACCATCAGTCATGATTCTGGTTTTTATCTTAAAATGCTATATGTATTAGAAACATCTAAATGTCCTTGTCAATTGGGAAAATTCATCAGATTTTTAACCATGACTAAGTCTTTTTATTCACAGTTATTGTTTGAATTCTTCTTTAAAAGCATCTATAGTCCAAGATTGTATTTTATGGAAAACATTCTAACAAGTACTCTTGCAGACATATTTCTGATCACTTTAACATCAATGGACTAAATATAAATTTCCAGAATTCTAATAAATAAACTGATGGGTTTATGAAACTGCTAATCAAGATTAAGCAAAAAATTGATTACATAAAATTAAGTATTTGATAAAGATATTTTAATGGCTTTTATTTAAAACATTTTTCATTCCTTATTTAAATGTTTGGTTTTCCAGATCTAAGAAAACTTTTTTCTCATAAGCTATAATTTACAACAATTTGGCAAAGTATACTTTTATAAATGAAGGTCAAAGTACTTGCTTTTCTCTCTACTTGAGTCTTCTAAAATTCAGAAACTATTCTTGAGTATTCTTATTTTTACTACATAAGTTTAATTAAAAATATGCTGTCTCTTTATGAGGAGGATATAATTGGAAACACTGGCCATATTAACAAGGCTTTGACTAAAGTGTCATATTTAAGACCTTGCATAAAATGCCTGGCTTCAAGAGTTCCCGGCCTTAGAGTGAGTGAGTAAATTTGTCACTTCCTGACAGGCCCAAGAACCTTATCACTGTGAGCAAAATCTAAAATCTATCTTGGTTTGGCTTCCTAGGTTTTTAAATCTGAGATTCTTATATAATCAATGTGGAAAGAAAAAGTTAGATTTCTAAAAAAAAATAAGTAAATGAACTATAATACACCTGTTATTAGATTGTAGCCCTATGCATTATTTTCAAGTGCTTGTTATCTACCTGTAGACAGGACTAGTTCCTGAATTCTAATTTTCTCCAATATTTGGCTACAACTCTCCAAGTGAAAACAAAAAATTTCTGTTCCTACAGCCTTATAAACTGAAACTAGACAAGTTTTAAGGAACAAGCCTTGTGCCTCTTGTATGGGGCACACAAAAGTTCACCACACAGCCCAATGCGATGACCAGAGACATTCAAACTACAAATCAGGAGGAGATGTTGTCATGTGGTAAACAGAGTCTCCCAACATGTTGGGGTAAGACTCCATGTCATAATGAGACTTTTACCCTTCTTAATGTTACCTTTTTCACTTGGCAGGGTAATGGTACAATTAAAGTTTCACAATCAATGGCTTCTGCTGGTAACTTCACAAAACCTAAGACATAGTTTAGTATCGATTGGCTAAATAAGAAAATGTCTGTACTATTGCTAGTACTACATGCTGTACCTGGATAAATTGCTGTGGAAAAGTTGAGACTCATACACACAAAATAAGAAGACAGGCTACATGGTTACAAGTCTTAACTAATTCCCTATCACGATTTGATTTATTCAGTCGGTTGTCCTTAAGCCTAAATTCATGACTCAAAACCATTATGCAAACTAGAATTGTCATATAACTATTAATTTTACTTTGCATTTTCCCTTTTTAAACTTTGTATCTGTTACTTGTTAAATTTTTGGCAGAAGTACAACTCCTAACAAAACAATGCTGCCCCAGCACTTTGAGATGATAACAAAAGACTATAAAACAGACAAAATTGAATTTAATAATGGACTCCAGGTAGCCTTAGTCTGACAGCCATTCTCTTCAAGACTCCCTTGTTGCCTAAATGTGGCTAAAAACTTTTGACACTGGCTTTTAGTTGCCAAGCACTCCCCTCAATGTAGGACATGACCAGCAACTAGACAGGTCCATCCTAGCATCAAGAAACATCAAAACCTAAATACAGAATGATTGATCAGTGATACTTTTGGAGAAAGATCTTGATCAAAAGGGGGAAATGTGAAAGTTGTGAGAATCAAAATGGAGTCCAATGTTACAATAATCCTGGCAAATAGAGCTGCGGAAGGCCATGAAGAGAAGGTTCTCATGCTTGTATGCCTGATAAAAACTGTCAGGAAGGACTGCAAAAAAACTATAGCCTTGCACAAAGGCCATTGCAACTTTACACACAAAAAAATGCTATTACAAAAATATCTGCCAGCAAGGCCGGATGCAGCGGCTCACGCCAGTAATCCCAGCACTTTGGGAGGCCAAGACAGGCGGATCACAAAGTCAGGAGATAGAGACCATCCTGGCTAACACGGTGAAACCCTGTCTCTACTAAAAATACAAAAAACTAGCTGGGCGTGATGGTGGGCGCCTGTAGTCCCAGCTACTCGGGAGGCTGAGGCAGGAAAGTGGCGTGAACCCTGGGGGGCGGAGCCTGCAGTGAGCCGAGATCATGCCACTGCACTCTAGCCTGGGCGACAGTGAGACTCCGTCTCAAAAAAAAAAAAAAAAAAAAAAACAGCCAGCAACTGCCTGTCCAACCTCAGACCAGCATGGCCCTTGTTATTGGTCTTTGTAGCCAAGGATAATCATTTCAAGACAATTATGCAACCCACCTCATTTGTTCCTTTAAAAACCTGTGTCTTCCCTTATCTTTCAGTATAGGCATATGGTTTACTATGGCATGTGCATTCCCATTGGAATGCTTTATTCACAAATAAATATATTTTCTTTTAGAGAACCTCTACGTGTTTGTTATTTTGGTTAACACTTTAAAACCTAAAACTAACAAGACAATACACATAGTCAGATGATGTTACAGGATGCATAGCTCAAGCAACCTGGAAATTGCCTAGCAGATTTCTACTCTAATTAAATCAATTGTCCGTAAATCACAAAGCAAATTAAAATGCAATGAAGAATGATGTAAGTTAACTTCAGGGTCAACCATTGTGTTTATACCAGCACCATCTGTGCATCTGCTCACTAATTACACTCTGTATTGGTCAATATTTAAATAGCTGGGCAGCCCTACCATGAAGATCATATACTTAAATGTAAATGAGTTGTGAATGCAGGAGCCACCAACTGCTCTACAGAAGAATCTGCGTTCTGTAGAATCTGTGTGGATTGCTCTTACCACATGGGCTATGGAACCTCAGTCTTCGGAAAATCGTAGATGACATCAAGACATATAATCTCCAATCTACATTGCAGCTAAAGTGAAGTTATCACATGTAACCACAAACCAAGTCACCTCCCCAAGGTACCCTGGTAGAGACTTCAATTATACTTTCAGACCTTCCAGGGCCATCCTGCAAAGTTTCATATAGCTATGGATGAAGTAGAAGATAGCACTAAAGGAAGTATATTATAGTGAATCTCCTATACTATTTCAGTTTTTACCCCATACACACTAGATCATGCCTTTTGTGTTCTAGAGAAACATGATGAAAAAATATCCTACTTTGCTTTTTTCAAAACTCATTACAATGTCATCTCTTGTCAGGTCTTATCTTACCCAAGTTAGATATCTTAGGAGACAGTTATTTTTCTCTCCTTTTGTATGTAAATTATTATACTCTTTTTAATAATTTGTGTTTGTTTCTTGACAGAGAGCAATTTTATATATCTCTGGAAGGAGGAAGGGAAGGAGAAGAGGAGAAAGGAAGGGAGGCAAGAAGAAAGGGAGGAAGGGAGGGAGGAAGGAAGTAGCTATTGAGTCTTCAAGATGAGGTCAATGTGGGAGACACAGAAAAAGATACAGACCAGATGAGTTGTGAGAGGATTGCTCTTACCATGTGGGCTATGGAACTTCAGTCTTCAGAAATTTGAAGATGACATCAAGACATATAATATACCTTCAAATTTTGTTCTGTATATGTGTACATACAGTAAATTATATACCATTTTTATTTCAGAGTATAAGCTCAAAAGATTTGCTGAAAGTGACAAATGTCTTTATAAAGCCCCAAGTTAATAGATCTCCTTAGGGATGGTAATATACCTGGATAGACTTTTCCTATTACATTCACAATTCTAGAGCTGAAAGTGAGCAAAACTCCTAGTGCTTCACCTGAGTCTCCACCCTTCCCTTGTAGATAATGTTTTCTGAGTATATTACTCATTTCATGAGATTTTGTGCAGAGCCAGATGTGAGCATGTACAATCTGGTCTACCTATCAATCTGGTACTGGCTAATGCCATTTTAAGAGGCAGTATCCAGACAGAAGGCCATTGTGAGAAGAAACCAGGCCTAAGACATAAAGATGGAAATAGAAACCAGTGGTTAGATTGGCCCCCGTCTCCAAATTGACAATCCCAAATGAAAATGCTAACAAAGATGTATTGAAATTTCACTTGAGACTAATTATGTACAAAAGTTTCAAATTTCTGGGTTACAAATAGGAGATGTAGTAAATGTGTTGGAAAATAATGTTTAATCAAAAAGCACTGAGTGAGTAGCAAGTATAACTCAATGAATAAAATTCTTAGACATACACCTAGCTCATACAGTTTGCGCTCAAAAAACATTAGAGATCATGTTCAAACCCCTAACTTTACCAAAGGAGAAAACAGCTCTGAGAGACTTCCCTTGGGCTAAGATCTTTGAGTTAGTGCCAGAATGGGATTTCTAACTCCAGCTTGAATGCTCTCTTTTTTCCACCCATCTGAGATAATTCATTTACTATAAATCATTTTTAAAATACAACATGAAAACATCATTATTCAGTATTTGAGAAGAGTAACATGAGCTTTACAAGCCTACTTTATAAGGGGTTTTCTTTTTTCCACATAAAAACAACTCTATTACAGTTAATTGTTTTTATAAAACCAATAATAGGTAATACTCATCATTATACACTATAAAACAGTGTACATACAATTTTTACATTCAGTAGTATGTGATGTTCTACATGTAGCCATTTGGACTTTCTAAAGTTTAGTTAAATAATAAAACACTTGAATCATGATTGTCTTTCAATCCTTCTCTAATGATTTAAAATGGTTATGTTTCATAAGAGTAAGAGGTGGAAAGATTTTCTTGACTGCTTCTTATTTACTAATAGCAGATACTGTCCTCTTGTTTAACATAAGCAATAGCACAAACAAAAAATTCACTTAAGATTCTAAAAAATAAAAAGACCCTGCGCAAACTTTAATTGCAAAAGGACCCCAGAGAACGAGAACCTTAACTCTTATTATTTTCTTCCTTGAAATAATTTTCTGTCTGAAAACCCCATTTTCACTCCTGCTGTTTATCTCCTCCTTTCTCTCCTCAACTTCTCATGTACACTCCAACCATAGAGGCCATTTGCTGGTAGATATCATTATTCCCTAGAATTCTATCAGTTAGGATGATTGAATCTGCAAATAACTTAAATCGCTTAATCAAATAAACTTACAGAAGAAGGAACTGTGTTATTCAACATGTGCAAAGACAGAGTAGTTCCAGGTACTCATGGTTAGCACTCAGTGACATTATCAAAGACCCAGGTTCTTCCCTTCCTAGGTATAACTTCCTCCTAAGTCTGAATCCCCTCAGGGTTCTAAGATAGCACTGATTGCTACTGACAGTTGTGTGTTTGCTTGTTCATACTGGTTATGGATGTAATACAAGTACCTTCCAATTTGGCAAACTTAGATCTTATGCCCACTCCTGGACCAACTGCAGTTCCCAGGGGAATGTCACAACTTGATTGACTTAAAGTCTAATCAATCAAAATTTCCATTTAAACCTAAAGATGGGGTGAATAACTGAAGAGATCCAAAGTGCTCTTATCCAATTAGAGTTAGGTAATGGATTTAGTTTGACTACTAAGTGTCTGTCTCAGTAATAATTTAAGTCAGTGTGCCAGCAGCCAGAAATCCAAGCTGCCCTAGGTACACCTTAAATGCTCCTACCTCTACCCCATCATTCCTCAAGATTTCTTTCATCAAACTTCCAAAATAATATAGCAGCTGGGGTAAGAGGGAAACTGGCATAAATTACTGTACCCATTTGCATGCAATTCCTGCTTGTGGTTGGCAGAACCCCTTCTTCAATTTTTTGGATGGCATACATAGCAGACCCTGCTGAATCCAGCTATTTGGGTTTATGTAAATTATCATTGCACATTAGAATACTGATGCCTTTGAACCACTAGCACACAGATTAAATTGGACTTTCCAGGAGTGGAAACTGAACATAGGTAGCTCTTAATGCTTCCCAGATGATTCTAATATACAGTCAGGATCGAGAATCACTAGTGTACTAAACATTCTGATTATCTGAATTTCTCAGTTAATGTCCCTGAGTTGTCTAGTTATGGCCCCATACTTTGAATTCAGTTCCTTTGAAATTTACCTAGGTGACTTAAAGCATAATCCATTTAAATAAAACATCATCTGTGGTATAACAACTACAATTTGGGGTAAGGACACTGTGTCAGCTTCCTTTTAGAGAATGCTGCTGAATCAATAGATGAATGTCTGAACCAAAATATTATATAGGCATGAGGCATTTTATATTGCTTTCTGTCTATTTCTGGATGTAGTGTATAACATACATTGGCAACATTTCATTTTTATATTGGAATGGAATCTCCATAGGCTTATATTGAAATTGGTTTTCTGCTGTAATCTCACATTTTAACAGCCTCTATAGACCGGCTCAGAAACAGACTCAAAATTGTTGAGAAGAATATTTGGCATCATAATTTTTTTAAAATTATACAAATGCTTCTCCCTCCCCCGTCCAAACCAACCGTGGGAGATATTGAAGTACTGTTACAACTGCAATGGAAAGTAAATACTTGACATGTTCAATAGTTATTTTACAAAAGCTAGAAACTGTTTTTCCTCCCAAGTGCAGAGTCTTCAGTCATCCTCAGATTTTTAATAGGATTTTGACATTCATTTCAAATGATGGAGGAAAGCGATTTAATCACTTGTTTTCTTTGAAAGTAATACTATAGGCACAGGAGCTAGTCAAAGCCCCTAAAGCATCAGGTTGGTGACCTTCTCCTTGTCACATTCAGGCTGCCTTCCTGATCAACCAAACCCACTCATTTTCTCATATCCACCCACCAGCCACCCTCAGTGCCATTATCAGTTGCCTTAGGACCTATAAGATTCAGAAGGGAGGCAGCCACCTGCTCCTTCTTGTCATGATCTTCTCTGTGAAGTCTCTCCAGGCAGCAGGAATCTCACTTCTGATCCCACAGTTTCTCTGGGGCTCTGCTGAGATTCAAAGTGAGATCCACCACTTATTATTTATGGGTTTTTTAAACAACCTCACCTCTACAAATCTCACATCCGTAAAATGTAAACTTTACCTCCTAGTGCCCTTGGGGAGATAAAATGGGCTAATCTACGGACTGTGCTCACTCTGCACAGGGCATGGCACGTGTATGGTCTCAGATATTAGCTGCTGTGAACACACCATGGCTGCTGCTGATTGTTGGCACCCCAATGTGGCTATTCTGTGGGATGTCTGGCATATCTCTTTGTTTTTCTTGCATCCATTTTCTCCCTTGTATCCCCATTGCTGCCACCCTACCTCAGGCTTTTGTATCATACATACACTAACCATGGTAGTCCCTGCTTATCTTCGAGGAATATGTTCCAAGACCCTCAGTGGATGCCTGAAATGCAGGTAGTACCAACCCTGATTGCTTTCCATCAGAGCATGTTTCTGTTCATGTCTTCCACCAATAAATGCAGTTCCTTTTCCATCTTAAGCACTTATCATGCACTGTGGCCATAATTTTTGCAGTTTAAGATATGACAGACTGCATGAACTTCTTTTTCCTTCTTCACAATTTCACTGATAGATTTGTTCTTACCATAGGTCTTAGCAACCTCAGCATATGATGTTTTTCTTTCCTTATTAAGTTGAGAACTTTCACCTTTTCACTGAAAGGAAGCACTTTTTACAGTTTTTCTTTGTCATGTCTGAATTACCAGCATCACTACTCTTGTGCTTTAGAGTCATTATTAAGTAAAGTAAGGGCTAATTGAACACAAGCACTGTGATAGTATGACAGCCCAATAAACCAGACTGCTTCTAAATGACTAGAAGGCATGTGGTGTAGACAGCATAGATACACTGACTGGACAAAGGAAGGATTCAAGACCAAGCAGGAGATTTCATCATGCTACTCAGAACAGTATGCAATTAAAAACTTACGAACTGTTAATTTCTGAAATTTTCCATCAATATTTTCAGACCGAGGTTGACCACAAGTGACTGAAACCACAGAAAGTAAAGCTGCAGATAAGGGGAGACTACTGTACAGCCACAGTGTCCAGAATAGTCCTTTTCCCACCTCTAGCTGCTCACCTCTCTTCTCCCACAAGGGGGAAAAAACTGTTCACTTTATCACATCACTCAAATATCCACAATGTGATTCCTCTCACCTCTCTAAACCCTACTCATGTTCATTAAAAAGTGTTTTCTGGACTCTTCAATGCAATCCTTCAAAGCCCTATTCATGCCCTGGCTCTCCTGTGAGACTTCCACTAAGAACCTCAAGTTGAATGAAAGACCACAGATGCAGATTAACACAAAATGACCCGGTTGCCCAAATGTACCCCTTTTTGTTGTTAGTACAGTTTTTATCCCCCACTTAGAACCAGATGGAACACACTATGGAATACACTTTAGGAAATGCTCTTTCAGAGAAATAATATAACTAAAAATCACAGGAGCCTAATATGCTCCATCTCATGGTTCCCATGCCTAAAGAACAAAGGGCCAGTGGCTTAGGAGAGGGAGTTCAGCCAAGCCTAATTCGACACCATCTTGATGAGCCAAGCTTCCATGAGTCTGCACTTCTGTCTCTGATCTCTTGAGGAGAAGGCTTTGGGAGAGATGATAGCATCATGTGAGATCATCAAGCAATGACATCCGACATCTGATCCTTCAATAACACAGAAATGGTATGGGCTTCCCCCAGTCACTCTCCAAAGTCCCCTCTCCCATTGCCTTCTCAGTATAAACCTTGCTTGTTGCTTGAGTTTGAAATGATTCGCCTCATTGCTGCTCCAAGATGCACCAAACATTGTTTCTATTGCAGTTAGACAAATGAAATAGCCCAGAACTCTGAGAAGAATGCTTTGCTATTGGGTGCAGAGACTGGTCTAAAAGCTAACAAAATGCATGTTCCTCTGCCACTTGTATCTCCATCAAAACATGCAACTCTGTAAACAAGAGAAGGGGGCTTGTGCTCACAAAGGGGGCCCTTACCACTCCTAATTAGCAGCCTGAGTCTTTTACCTGTGGCAACAGAGGCTCCATTAAGGACACCTGTTCTCCTCATCTCAGTTCCAAGTCTAAGTGTACAGTGGTCAGTGTAACTGCAGTCACTGTTTCATAATGCAATACAAATAGGGAGAATGTATAATTTATCAACCAGACTGGAACACTTTTGAAAGTGAAAGGTGGTACCAATTGCAATTATGCCAGGACAATAGGCACAAAACAGAATGGTCCTGGGAAAACTAGGAATCACATTACTGAACGTGCAAGGCTGTGGTTCCTAGAAAATGCTATGGGGACAGTATTCTCTGTCCTGAGTCCCCAGAGATGAAGATGACATGACCAACTGACAGAACAGGTGCCCCATTACTTTTGCCACCACCACGCAGGCCTTTTCTGCCAACTGATGTCTGAAATGGAAGTCCTCCACCACTCCAACCTTCTCCTCCAACATCATTCCTCAGGACGAAGGGGAGCTGGCTTCTCTGGTTTGCTTCCATCTTTGCCCATCTTATTTACTCAAAGGAAAAAAGGAGTTCCCTTGGAAATTAAGTCATAAAACCAACTAACTATTCAAATTAATAATTCCAAAAATGTAGTTTGATTTGTGATAGATATACAAAAAGAAAAATCTAACTTCCCGACGCTCCAGAAATAAGGGGGATTCTGGTATCAAGAACAGGTGGAAAAATTAAAGAAAAAAGATTTTAACTAAGCAAAACATATAAAAATCAGCTAAAATACAAAAATGACTTAAATGGTAAAATTTGACATGCTCATGAATGAAATAGTTAACTATTATAAAGATAACAGGTCTTTCTAAATTAATTTATAGGCTTAATACAATGTCCATCAAAATTGCAACAGTATTAGGAGATGGAGCAGTTGTGCCAAATGGTTCTAAAGTTTATCTATAAATACGTTCTTTTGTTCAACTTTGTTTTTAGTATTTCCATAAATGGAGGATGTCCAACCTTTACAAATATTAGAATGTATTAAAAATTATAATGCCTAAAATATTATAATACTATTTTTTAGAAGTAAATATTGATATACATCTAAGAACCAAACATGTGGAGGTGATTTTATTAATCAAATTATGAAGCAATTATTTCAATAGTTGTTGGAAAATTCGTTTTTGAAAACAAAAATTCTAGATCCTCAGATCAGACTATAACCAAATAACCAAGATGTATGGAAAATTTAGGTGTAAAACTGAAACCAAAACATAAATATATATTCATATTTATTTGATTTCTCAGTGAAGAAGGATTTTCTATACACTAAAACAATGGAAGAAATCACAAAGGGGAAAAGCAGATTTGGTAATATAAACCTCTTAAACTTCTACAAGTCAAAACATCATGAACAAAATTATAAGTCAAGATCTGAACATATTTGTAACTAATGGACAAAAGAGGATAATAGTTGCATCAGTTATCTATTAATACCAATGCTGCCTAACAAGCAACCCAAACCTCAGAGGACTACAGCAATGACCATTTATTGCTCACAGTCTAGAGTCAGCTAGGGGTCAGCAAGGTGGCTCTATGGTTCTTGACTGAGTTCACTCCCATATCTGAGAATCAGCTAAGATCAGTTGATTAAAATGGCCTCCATTCCTTCCCATGTCTCTCATTCTCCAGCAAGCCTGGCATATACTCTCAATGATGGCAGATGTACAAGAGGAAAAGTGGAAATATGAAAGGTTGTTAAACGGTTAGGCTCAAAAGTGGCACAAAATCACTTCCACCTTATTTTATGGATCAAAGCAAGTCATGTGAAGTGGGATGTTGACTCTGCTTTTATGGGAGGAAATTGAAAGCCACCGGACAAAATGTTGAATGAATATAGGAAGAGGTGAAAACTTTGGACCATTAATGCAATTAGTCAATGAAAAAATAATCTTATCCAATTGATAAGCAGGCAAAGGGCTCAAGTAATCACAAAGAGTAGCTATATAGAAGACAAATAAAAATATAAAATCTCAACTCACTAAAATAAATGGAATATAATTTTAAAGAAAATGTAAAATAAGGTGTCCTAAAATCTAAAATTAGTAAAATTAATTTGATAAGCCCCAAAAATATAATTTTTAAAATAAGAAAACATTATTTCTCCATCTATTTTCTAATTTGATGACATTTAAAGAATGGAAATTGGAAACTCACATGGAGTTGGTACAAGCACGTATTAGCACAACTTTTCTGGACAAACACTGGGCACCATGTGTCAAATGTGTTTCCTCCATTACCTGTAACTTAAAGGAGATAAATATCCCCTGAAGAGGTTTGCGAAATATCAAGCCATCATAGCAACACTAGTCTACACTACAAGAATTTATTAATGATTGAGAGAGAGAATGGACGGATGGAGATGGGAAAGCAAGCTACTGGGGCAAGAATGTGAATGAATGGTTCCCCTTATACAGGCTTTCCATGAGTAGAGAAGAGCATTCCTCTTTTTTAGTAGAAGACACTTTGGTTTCTTACTCAGCATCCATCCTTCCTTTTTATCCTTCTTAATAGAACCTTAGGTTCTGTCTAGGCATTCACTGCATTCCCTAAAATCCTGATAAATGTAAGCCAATTGGGACACGACAGTTTCCCAACAGTAACTGCTGTCTCTGGCATGGGCACATGACCTAGATGGGCCAATCATACCAAAGCTCTTTTTCCTGCTGGTCTTGAATAAGGACACATGTACCCTGATCACCATTGGTGATCATTTTGCAACCATATGGGGAACAGTCCTAGAAGGAGGCAGAGCAGAGATAGAACCAGGGCCCTTAGTACCATCGTTGAGCCTCTGATCACCATGTCTGGAGCCTGCTCTGCCTCTGGGCTCCCAAGAATGTGAGCTGTCTCCTTATTGTTTAAGTCAGCAGGAATCCAGGTTTTCTATGACTTACGACCAGGGCATTCTAACCCACACACCTCCCCACACACATACACTTTCTCCTAGAATTCTCTCATTCCAAAACATGTGCAGCCTTTGGAACTGAAATTTCTCTTTTTATAGTGCATTTTAGTGATCTATTGATGAAGCATTAGAAAAATAGGTACAGAAGTACATTGTTTTACTTGGTCCCCCTCTAACTAGTACATGTGAAGACTGTGATGTACAGAAACCATCTCTTCATGTGGAACTGAAATTTCTTTATGGACTTCAGAGCATGATACAGAAAACCTCACTTGGCACTGCTGCCCTCCTGAGGGAAGTACCAGGATGTCAGACACACCTGCTTACTGCCCTCCACTCAGGTGCTGGAACCACATTTCACACATGCCTGGGAGAAAGTAAATGTAATGGTGGTGGCTTGCCCTCCATGGATCTATTCGTGTTTAGAGATACAAGCCAGAATCTCAGACCAAGTCTGTTTTATGAGACCAACAGGGCCTGGCTTGATGCTGTATCTCCTACTATATTTCTGATTTAAGGCAAGTCTTTTTTGTGTTCGATATTACTTAGCTATGAGAATACTACTTGCCTCTCTACTAAAGATGGTTACAGTCCCAATATTTCCTTATATGAGAACCAAAATACTGAAACATGTGCTACAGTAAATGTCTCTTATAAAGATACAAGTTGCAGCTTTGCTCTCTAAATCGCAAGTTTTTAAGCTCCATTATAGTGATTATGACCTTTTATTTGAAATGTTCTTGAGATTTTTTCAAAGCCATATCTATACGATTAGATGTAAAAAGAATATTTCAACACACTTTTAATAGGACATGAGGGTCCAATAAAACAAATGTTCTGTAGATATGAGAAAGTTCAAATTATTGGTGCCTTTTTCAACATTTTTATTAAGATTGTATTGAGTCTTAGCATTGAGTCATAAGCTATTCCTATAGCGCAAATGAAAACTTCATCAATTTTGACCGCATGAGAATGCAAATTCTGTTCTTCCAAGTATCTTAATGAATAATTAATATCATGTTCAATGATCTGGCTGCAAGCACCAATCAGCCAGCCAAAATAAATTGGATTTGTATTGAAGAAATATTTCCCCATGTTCATCACAAAGATTACTGTTTCTTTTAGGGAAAGCCTATAATAGTATGAAATGAAGCCCTGTTGGAATACCTTGCTGCTATCTGCATAAATGATTATTCCTTTTTGGAACTACTCTGTCACAGCACTAGCTGATCTTAAAGACCTATTTGTAAAAGATAATTGTTAATAACAACAGAAATTACAATGATTTTTGTGGAATAAGGTACACATCTCCCTTTTCTTCTTTTTTGAACCTACATTTCCAGTGCTTTGGATCCAAGGGAAGCCCTTCATAGCATGCTAGTTGCCAAAAACCCTGCCCAGTGCACTTTCTAATCATGTTGTAGCATGAATGAAAAGAAAGACTGGAGAAATGCTGAAAAAATGATTTCTACATTTTTCAGAATGATAACGTCTATCAGAGCTATGAGCTCAGGAGAGCAAGTGATCATCAGGTTTCACTGCAGAAGTCTGAAAAGCATAAAATAACTAAATAGCACACACAAAGCCCATTTCATAAAATCATCTATCTGGTTTTTGAGTCCTCACTACAAAAAAAAATGCTATCAAATAGTTATTTTTGTCAGTGGCACTTATGGGAGACACAAAAGACTTCAGAGCCCACCTTCCTCTTCTGAGGACAGCGTGGTACTTGGTGATGATAATAATAATGAAACCACTGAGTAAGCAAAGCAATTTGGAGGGGTTAGAGAGAGAGTTGGAGTTTATATACTTAGAGAAAGAATTATGTCTGTAGAGGTAAGAATAACATATTTGAGCTAAATATATGATTTTAAATTCTTGTTACTGGAAAATTATAGGTGCGAAATGCTGTTTAAGCAAATATATCCCACTGTATACTATAGTGTGAATGCAACAATCCATGCAATTAACTAGATAATAATGATGCTAAACCAATAATTTTTAATTAAACTTTGTTATAAATGTATCACAAATATTATCAAGTTATCAGTTTAAAAACAAAGGCAACAATTAATCATGAAGCAGTGTGTCTGGGACTTCCTGTGAATTTCCTAATTTCTACCTATAAGTATGCACAATAGGAGTTTTGCCATGCTGTCAATTACTGAGTACCATTTGTTAAATTACTATTCCTCAGTAAGCTGATTAGTGCACACACTTTAGTTTATGAATACTGAAATATAATAACTTAATTCAGACACCTTCTGTTAGTGACAAAGATAAAAGTCAATGGAATTGAATCATCTGGATGGATGACCTGTGAAGAAAGACCTGAATTTTGCATTTGTTTTTGACCCAGCAGGAAGATCTTTGCGGACTAGCAGTGGGTCACAGAATATAGCTTGCTGTAAAGACAACCTATTCCTTGGTGATCTTAAATGTAAAATCAGAACTCCGCAAAGATGAAAGGACTTCCTGTCTTCCATTTACTTCTATCCCCTCGTCTTAGCTGTCTCATATTCAGACTGAATAAAACTACTCTAAACTTCTTCCACATGGCAGCCTATTAATTAAAGAGGGCTAATTTTATCCCTATGAGTCTTTGGTCCTCCAGGCTATGCATTCCCATGTCTTCGGTCGTGGCTTAGAATCTCATCACATCCTGGTCACTCTGCCCAATAGCAAATCTGGTGCTGAGTTGAATGGCTGAGAAGGAGGAGATGGGGAGAGAAAATACTTGGCAGAAAAAGTGGCATACAAAATAAGCACAGAAAAATAGGAAAAGCACCTGGTAATCTCAGGACAGAGTAGAGGGGGAGTGATCATCCAGGCAGTGAGCACATTAGCCTGCCAGGAATGGAAGGTCCTTGGGAGGAATAGAGGAAGGAGGTGGTGCTGGCAAGCTAGTCTGGAACCAGATAGTGTCCTGCCCAGCTGAGAAATTTGGACTTTACTCTGGGAAGAAGCCAAGAAGGCTTTTGAGCACAGGAATAAAATGTTCAAAGTAGTATTTTAAGAACATTAAATCTGACAGCAATCTAAGGCTAGCAAAAGGCAAGACATTCAGTTAGAAGACCACAAAGCATTAGTGATTATGGACTTGGACTCTGGAACCAAACTGCCTGATGTGGAATTCCTGCTCTGGCATTTACTGTGTGAACCTGGACCAACTGCTCAGCTACTCCAAGCCCATTGCCACAACTGCAAAGTAGGTATAGTAATATTACCTACTTTATAGATTGGTTGTGAGGATTAAATGAGTTAATATGTGCAAAGCACTTAGTATATGACATTATCATCTAAATTATCATTATTATTATCATTATAAAGCCACAGTGGGTATAACATAAGATCCCGAAATGGCATGATGATAAAGGAAATGTAAAGGAAGGGACACATTTGAGAATTATTGCAAATGATGTTTCTTACCTTCCTCCATTGCCTCCCTTTGTCTTGCCTTCTCTTGCTGGTCAAAGATATAGGTTTGGGTCTAACTACATGTGAGAGTATAAAGTCATGAAAAAATTTGTTTGGGGCCGGGCACAGTGGTTCATCCCTATGATCTCAGCACTTTGGGAAGCTGAGGTGGGCAGATCACTTGAGGTCAGAAGTTCGAGGCCAGCCTGGCCAACATGGTGAAATTCCATCTCTACTAAAAATACAAAAAGTAGCCAGGCATGGTGGCACATGCCTGTAGTCCCAGCTACTCAGGAGGCTGAGGCACAAGAATCACTTGAACCTGGGAGGCAGAGGTTGCAGAGGCCCTCCAGCCTGGGTGACAAAGTGAAACCCTATCTCAAAACAAAACAAAATTTGTTTGATAGACAGGAAATAAATTCAATTTCTGTCAAAAAAATCTAAACATATCCATTAACTTGTAGATACTTTACAGAAAGGGTTATATCTGTACAGACTATATCCCTAAACTCTTGGCTCACATAGAAACTCCAAGATATCCCAAGTGTCCTATTCACCTCCTCCAGCTATTCTCAGTCTAAAGTCTTTCCTGAGCCAGGGGCTAAAATGCTGAACTCATATGTTCAGATACTGATATACCTCCAGTGGTTTTTTTGTTCAAAATGTAGAGTTTCAGATTCTAAGATCACAGCGTTTGAGGTTCTAGAACTTCATCATCATTTTCCATTAATTAGACAACTTAATTTTCAACTTAACATGTGGGAATTAGGGTTTAAATTATTAAAACTAACTTATTAACATACTACCTTTAATTCCTCATAAAACAAAAATATTACATATAAAAATGTCCACAGCTTGCTTGTATCTCTTTGTCATCCACATGTCTACTTCTTGTACTGTTAAAATTGTTAAGTTTACATAGCCTAAAAATTAAAAAGAAGGTTTCTGATGAGTTAATTATATTCAACTCCTGGAACCTCAAGCCCTCCCTATCCTTCATACCCAAGAATGAAAATGGCATTGGAAAACATAGAGCTAATTTTTATTAGTTTATGATATTATATAGTTGGAGAAATTCCGGGAAAAAAGAAACCATTGGACTTAACCTGTAGAAATGTCAATTTAAAAATAATAGTATCACAGTGGCACTAGAGGAAAGGAGAAGTCATGTGCTGACTTAGGAAAAGTATCTAACAAGAATACCAGACCTCTTCGTGGGTAGGAAGATTAAGTATGTTTATTTAAACACATTTGTTCTATTTGAATATTATGTGTTATCAGTATACCACAGATGTTTTACTATACTAGTGACTGACATCTGTTTAAAAAAAAATAGACATTCTGAACTATTTGGACTTGAAAATGCTGAGAAAGAGTTGTTCCTACCAAATTCGACCCATGCAGTTTTCCATTTCTCTACCTTTTAATACATACTTTAGATTCATACCTTAACTGGCTGTTCATTCACCACCACCTTTCCCCTGCATCCTTCTTTGGACCCTTTTCTGTGGCATGCATGTGCCAACTCATGTGTTCATCTTACACCATGGACTTTATAGCAAGTCAGCACAAGATGGACACAAAGTAATAGCTAAAGGATGCTTTTTGTCAGTAAAAAAAAAAAAAAAAAAAAAAAAAAGCCTACACAAGACTTGCAACTACTCCACCTTGTCTCTCTTGCTGTCCTGCAGGTCCCACCTTTATCAATGACTAACCACAGGGCTTCTACTAATGAGGATCTGGAAGCCTGGAACAGGACAAATCTTGCCTCCTGGGTTAAGCCAGGAGCTAAATCAAGCAATCCCTAGAGGTAACTACAGTTCTTAAGACCTAGTTTCTCTGACTCCATCAATGATTCATCAGACCATTTCTGGGGCTTTTAACACTTAGTGGTGGCACAGGAAGGCTGTATTGTCTAGGTGAAGTCTGGGGGCTCTGCTCAGTACTTGGCCAAGTTTGGTCTTCTATGACAGGAAGCCTGGAGCTGAATCCAGGTTCATCAGTAAAATAAGGATAGTAATAGAATCTAATGCATAAGGATGCTTTCAGTACTCAATAAGATAATCTACATAAAGAGTTAAGCACAGTGCCTGGCCCATAGAAAGTGCTCAATAAGCAAGCAGGGATGGGAGAGCCAAAAATAAATCTCTCCCGAGCTCAGTGAAGTGTCAGCATCTGAGATTTTAAGAATCAAACTGTGGAAACTTGGTCTGGATAACAAACTCTGAGGAAGGACTCTTTAACCTGATGTGACTTATTTGAGTTACTGTTTCCAGAAAGAGGCCTAGAACCTATTTTCATTCTTTATCCATTGAGTTGAACACAAGAGTAAGAACTCCAGAGTAGCCACTACATTGTCTAGAATCTTGCTCCTTCCCTACTTCTTCAACAACACTGTAAACTAGTTATTTTCTTCACCTGTCAAATAGAAAAACACAAACTGGAGAGGGATAAAATGAGCTTCCCAAGGCCACACAACTGGAGAGTGGTAGGACCAAGGTTCACACCCAGGCTGTGTCTCTAGAATCTCAACCAACATAAATTGTCAAAACCGTAATTAATAAAAAGTAATCATCAACTCCTTCCTTGGAAAGCTGAATCAGAATAATTTGCTTGTTGTTCTCATGCCTCAGGCTACAGAAATCTGGTTAAGATGATAGATAAGGACAATCTTAAAGAAGGGAGACATTTAAAGAAGAAATGTGCAGCCTATATGGAGAGGAAGGTGTTCTTTCTTTTGAGACAGAGTCTTGCTCTGTCACCTAGGCTGGAGTGCAGTGGCACGATCTCTGCTCACTGCAGCCTCCACCTCCCAGGCTCAAGCGATTCTCCTGCCTCAGCCTCCCGAGTAGCTAGGACTACAGGTGTGCACCACCAAGCCCAGCTAATTTTTTTGTATTTTCAGTAGAGTCGGGGTTTCACCATGTTGGTCAGGCTGGTCTCGAACTCCTGACCTTAAATGATCCGCCTGCCTTGGCCTTCTAAAGTGCTGGGATTCCAGGCATGAGCCACTGCGCCCAGCCTGGGAAGGTGTTCTTATTAGACGCCCAGTGCTAATTTTTAGATGATGGTGAGAAGAGGGCAAGGTAGGATGCAGAAAAGCTTATATCTTAATTTGTGGGTAGATGCGTGTCACTTGTAATCTCACTTCCTGCTCCCTGACTAACTGTCAGACTGGTTACCACAATCCCACAGCAGCAAGGCACACACACAAATTCTAAAGTCTGAGACAATCATTTCTATTTGTCATACCCTGAGGATGGCACTGGGATAGAAACGTTTGGTTAACCTACAGAAAGACAAGCATAACATGCAAAACAGAACAGTTTCCTGGAATACAAACATTAGAAGGGGCTTTCTAAATCCAGTTCTGCCCTTTCTTTCACAAGTAAAGCACCTAAGACTCAAAGAGGTTGAGCCACTACTTGCCCAAGTTCACATAGGAAGTTGGCTTTAGTCAGGACAAGAACCTGGTACTCCTGACCTGGTATCTCAGTGCTTCTTTACTACAGCTAAGAAACAAGAGGCCAGGCACGGTGGCTCCTGCCGGTAATCCCAGCACTTTGGGAGGCCAAGGCGGGTGGATCACTTGAGGTCAGGAGTTCGAGACCAGCCAGGCCAACATGGTGAAACCCCATCTCTACTAAAAATATAAAATTATCTGGGTATGGTGGCACGCACCTGTAATCTCAGCTACTTGGAAGACTGAGGCAGAAGAATCACTTGAAACCGGGAAGCAAAGGTGGCAGTGATCCAGGATCATGCCACTGCACTCCAGCCTGGGCGACAGAGCAAGACTCCATCTCAAAAAAAAAAAAAGGCCAGGCACAGTGGCTCATGCTTGTAATCCCAGCACTTTGGGAGGCTGAGGCAGGCAGATCACGAAGTCAGGAGATCGAAACCATCCTGGCTAACACAGTGAAACCCCGTCTCTACTAAAAACACAAAAAATTAGCCAGGCGTGGTGGCGGGTGCCTGTAGTCCCAGCTACTCGGGAGGCTGAGGCAGTAAAATGGCGTGAACCTAAGAGGTGGAGCTTGCAGTGAGCTGAGATCGCACCACTGCACCCCAGCCTGGGCGACAGTGCACGACTCCGTCAAAAAAAAAAAAAGGAACAAGAAAGTGACTCAAAGGTAAATAAATAAATAAATAAATGGTATCAAATTATTTTCTTTCTTGCCCTACCTTTTCTCTCCCTCTCCATCTATCTCTCTCCTTCTCATTCTCTCTCACTCTTTCTCACACACGTACACATGCACATGCACCTACATACACACACATTACAAATAAAGATGAATAAACACATTTACTAGTGAGACTGGCAGATATTAACCAACCATAGCAAGAAATTTTGAATATCTACCTGTTAGCAACACAGTGCTTCAGTAGGAAAAAAAAAAAAAAAAAAAAAGCCATAGATTCTAGGGATTTCAGGGGTCTAACAACATAATATGATGACCAAAGGCCCAGACATCATCTTTCCTTTTGTGTCTGGAATTGGTGGGTTCTTGGTCTTGCTGACTTCAAGAATGAAGCCGCGGGGCCGGGCGCGGTGGCTAAAGCCTGTAATCCCAGCACTGTGGGAGGCTGAGGCGGGCAGATCACAAGGTCAGGAGATCGAGACCATCTTGGCTAACACGGTGAAACCCCACCTCTACTAAAAATATAAAAAATTAGCTGGCTGTAGTGGCGGGTGCCTGTAGTCCCAGCTACTCGGGAGGCTGAGGCAGGAGAACGGCGTGAACCCAGGAGGCGGAGCTTGCAGTGAGCCCAGATTGCACCACTGCACTCCAGCCTGGGTGACAGAACCAGACTCCGTCTCGAAAAAAAAAGAATGAAGCCACGGACCCTCAAGGTGAGTGTTACAGTTCTTAAAGATGGTGTGTCCGGAGTTTGTTCCTTCAGATGTTCAGATGTGTCCAGAGTTTCTTCCTTCTGGTGGGTTTGTGGTCTTGCTAACTTCATGGGGTGAAGCTGCCGACCTTCAGGGTGAGTCTTACAGCTCATAAAGGCAGCACAGACCCAAAGAGTGAGCAGCAGCAAGATTTATTGTGAAGAGTGAAAGAACAAAGCTCTCACACTGTGGAAGGGGACCAGAGCCGGTTGCCGCTGCCGGCTAGGGTCGCCTGCTTTTATTCCCTTATCTGGCCCCAGCACGTCCTACTGCTTGGTCCATTTTACAGAGAACTGATTGGTCCATTTTGACAGAGTGCTGATTGGTGCATTTACAAACCTTTAGCTAGACACAGAGTGCTGATTGGTGTATTTACAAGCCTTTAGCTAAACAGAAAAGTTCTCCTAGTCCCCACCAGATTAGCTAGACACAGCACTGATTGGTGCATTTACAAAAGCCTTAGCTAGACACAGAGTGCTGATTGGTGCATTTACAATCCTTTAGTTAGACAGAGTGCTGATTGGTGCATTTACAAACCTTTAGTTAGAAAAGTTCTCCAGATCCCCCACCCAACCTAGAAGCCCAGCCTGCTTCACCTCTCAATGGCACTGGCAGTGGGACTTTGCAGCACCTAGCCCGGGCACTCCAGCAGCCCAGAGGGGAGCTCGTTCCCTGATCAAGCCTAGCAGGCGCCAGCCGGCCACGCTGAGTGCTGGGCCCGCCAGTCCGCGCAAGCCCGCGACCCGAGCCAGCCCGCGCAAACCCGCAACCCGCGCCAGCCGGGCCTGCGAGCTCGGCGCGCAGCCCCAACTCCCTCCCGCGCCTCTCTCTCCACACCTCCCCGCGAGCAGAGGGAGCCGGCTCCGGCCTCGGCCAGCCCCAGAGCGGGGCCCCCACAGTGCAGCGGCGGACTGAAGGGCTCCTTGAGTGCGGCCAGAGCAGACGCCGAGGCCGAGGAGGCACCTAGAGCGACCGAGGGCTGCTAGCACGTTGTCACCTCTCACTTTTACAGCAAGAACCCTCGTTAGAGTATTATGTAGTTTGTTCCCCAATCTTCAAAAAATAAAAAGGTTATTGAACTGGAGAGAATTCAGAATCAAGCAACAATGATAATTAACTTTATTGTGTAGGATCTACTTTCCTTCCTGTTAAATTGAATCAAGGCTAGAAAAGGAATGGCTTGAGCACCTGATAGATTTGGGTGCCAAAAGTGAACTGAATGAGATGGATAAGATTTGAGATGTCAAAAAGAGATTTAGGTGTTCATAACAAAAAAATGCCCTGACCATCCCAATAACAGTGCTCTGGAGAGGCCCACAGAGGAGACCTGGAATCTTCTTAGATCTGGAAGTACTTGTTCTCCCAAAGAGACACAAGGAGGCTGTGCTGGGGGAGGAGTGGAAGAGAGGGGTTCCTGGCTGCTCCATTTTCTGGGCACCTATGGAGTCAGACACCAGAAGACAGCAACATGGAAGAGTCAGAGGAGCTGCCCTCACAGGAGGACGGGGACTGATGAGGAAACTCACCTCTTGAGAGTTGATACTGATGATGGCTAGTGAACACTGTGAGGAACTGTGCCAGATGGCTTCGTTCCTGAGAGGAGAGACAGGAAGGGAAGGGCAGAAAGAAAATGTGTCACCAGCAGACTGTAAATGCTGGAGCTAGACTAAGGTTCAAGACACTACCCCTTCTCGGCCCACATTCCTCCTCCTCAACAGAACGGTCATGTGGCTTAGGGACTCTCTGGGTAACATCCAAAGCACACCAGAAAAGCACCCTCTGGGCCCTGCTAAACATACAATAGGAAAACAAACATTTCAGTGTTCATATTACAGACCCTAAACCTAGTCCTCCAGGACTTGTTCCCTCATCCAACTCTCCCTTCAATCCTAGAAATAGAGTCTGCGTTTTTATCTTTTTACACGTGAAGCTCGGAGAGTTTATCCCTTGACCAAAGTCAAAAAGTTGGGAAATGATAGAGCTGAAATTTGAACTCGTTATTTGTCTGGCTCCAGATTCTATATTCACTGAGATAATTAGCCACGTGGATTTTTAAGGCCCTGAATCATTTGCCTATGTTTACTACCAGGATATGTGTTTCTATGTGTTCTTTTCATTTGAGGCCCAAAAGAAAATAGGTAGCAAAGAGAAGACTGTTTTAGAAGATGAGATACAAGGCTTTTTAACACAGACGGAACTTCTCGAAAGTGCTCAGATTTTTTAAGTTAGCTCTCTTGGGTGTTCTTTTTAATATGCATGTCACACTTGATAAGGTGTCAGCAGGAAGGAATCATGTAATACTTATGGCAGACATCTGAAGAACATAATTGCTCCAGCTGACATGTGTGACTGCTCTTTCATTATCGTGTCAAGAGGACAGTTCTGCTTATAAATTGTTTGCGGTGAAAATAAAATAGGAAGCACTTGCTTAAACTTTATTATAGCCTTTTAGAGAACATAATTATAATTATAAAGTGTTCTTCCTTGGTGTGAATATTTTATTTGTTCTTCAGAGGACTTCTTTTAAGATCAGAAAAGGCAATGTTTTTTCAGCAGAAGATGTTAAGGCTAAAAGTTCCATTCATGGAAACTTTACTTGAATGTTCAACTTTACTTGAATGTTCAACTTGAATGTTCAACCAGAATGTTCAGAGTTTCTGAAAGGCCTAAGTATACAGGGCTTGCTGTGCACCCTTGCAGAGATTAACAATATCCTAGCATGTTGCCTTGCTGAAGTTCCCCTAGGATATCAAGGCCTCAAACTAATCTTCAGGACTAGCAACAATCTACAGTAGAAATTAAAGTAGGCCGGGCGTGGTGGCTCATGCCTGTAATCCCAGCACTTTGGGAGGCTGAAGCAGGCAGATCACAAAGTCAGGAGGTCGAGACCATCCTGGCTAACACAGTGAAACCCTGTCTCTACTAAAAATACAAAAAATTAGCCGGGCATGGTGGTGGGTGCCTGTAGTCCCTGCTACTCGGGAGGCTGAGGCAGGAGAATGGCATGAACCCGGGAGGCAGAGCTTGCAGTGAGCCGAGATCACACCACTGCACTCCAGCCTGGGCAACAGAGCAAGACTCCATCTCGAAAAAAAAAAGAAAGAAAGAAAGAAAAGAAATTAAAGTAAAAATATATATATATTTATTATAGTCAGGACAAGGACTGCTCCAACTCCCCAGAAAAAAAACAGCCAAGCCAGGAAGTGACTTTCACACCTGCTAGTGATCCCCAGAATAGGTAACTCCAAAGATCAGATGTTGGGTCCTCAATGTGAATCGATTTCAGATTATACTCAGTATTCATACAATCTTAGGAATTAGAAAGGGCTTAGAGGCCACCTTATTCTTTTTTTTTTTTTTTTTTGTGAGATGGAGTCTCGCTCTGTCACCCAGGCTGGAGTGCAGTGGCACAATCTTGGCTCACTGCAAGCTCCACCTCCTGGGTTCACGCCATTCTCCTGCCTCAGCTTCCCGAGTAGCTGGGACTACAGGTGCTCGCCACCACGCCTGGCTAATTTTTTTGTATTTTCAGTAGAGACGGGGTTTCACCGTGTTAGCCAAGATGGTCTTGATCTTCTGACCTCGTGATCCACCCGCCTCGGCCTCCCAAAGTGCTGGGATTACAGGCGTGAGCCACCGTGCCCAGCCGGAGGCTACCTTTTTCAATGCATCATCTTGTAGATGAAGTGATTAAGTTCTGAGAGATTATGTGCCTTGCCTGCAGTTAAACTGCCTACCAGGGACAGAAACAGGAAGCAGACCCAGGGCTCCTAACTCTAGCTCTAATCATCTTTCATCTAAAGATCATGAAGAACTGGATACCTGGGAGAAGACAAAGGGGGAAACAGGAATCAGGAAAAATATGAAATATGTCTCTGAGACCCCTCACCTTTCTATTCTGTTCTCTGTGTTCAATAAAATGAGAAGATGGAAACGCATGTGGAGGGTTTCTATGGAACCAGCATTGTAGTGGTGTACATCATGCTGTCTGCATTATGGTAGGAAAGACCAAGTAGAAGTCTCTAAAACTGCCCCAGTCTTAGCCAAAACAGTAAGTCAAAAACAAACAATATTGTATCCCAGGAGGAATTTCAAAGGTTCATATTACCCTGAAAGACTTAAATGAAATAGTGGCACATTCCATCAAATCTCCTCTCAATGTTTTGGCACTTGAGAAAACCAGATGAAATGTGGCAAAGGAGAGTAGACTACCATAAGCCTAATCAGATGTGAGCCGCAAGTGCAGATGCTATTTCCGGGTATGGTGTCTTTACTAGAGCAAAACAATATGGCCTGGGGCACTTGCTATATCACTATTATTCTGGTAAATGTATTTTTCTCTATCTCCATCAATGTAAAGCATAAAAAGTAACTTGACTTCACATGGTAGGAACAGATTTCTACTTTAACTGTCCTGTCCAAGGGCCAACCTAACTCTTCTGTTCTCTGTCAAAACATTATCCACAGGAAACTTGATCATCTTGACATTACACAGAACATATTAGTGCTCCTCTACATCAATGACAACATACTTAATAGACTAATGTGGCAAATACTTTGGATGCCCTGGAAAGATACATTATGGTGGACAGTGCAAGGAAAACCCTATGAAGATACCACAGCTTGCCATGTTAGTGAAGTTTTAAGGAGTGCAGTGGCCCGGGGTACACCATTACAAGCTGGGGGTAGTATATATCACATTCGAAAATATTATCAGTGTATTTCACACCTGCCCCATGCATCAGGCGACTTGGAGACTGACAGTTTTGTGTGGGATGCAGGCTGTGGTGCAAGTTGCCTTACCACTCAGGTTGTATGACTAAGGTGCTAATGTTACTAAAGATAACCACAGCAAGATATCATGGATGTCTAAAGTCTTTGGCAAGCCCAAATTGGAAAGGCAATGTACAGATCCCTAGTATTTCTGAGCTCAGCCACACCTTCTGCGGCAGAAAACTACTTATCACTTGAAAAATAGTTCTTGGTATGCTGCTGGGCCTTGGTAGAGCTAGAGAAGTCATGATAAAACAAGTTGAACAGAGTGCTTCCAAAATCCAAAGAGACCATCAACTATTTAGTATAGGAGGTAAGCGTTGAACAGAGTGCCTAGACTTGTATCGTTTTGCTACAGTTTCTATTCCCTTCAAATTTATATTCTATAAAAATTGAACTTGTCCATAAATGAGAAGATATGTTTCAAGGTGCTCCTGCCCCCTCTTGCACTGCAGGGTAGTGGGAAGACCTCTTAGAAGTGGCAAAAGTAACTGGGAACCATAATGGGTTGGCCAAAATCTCCAAACTATTATATACCTTGCTAATATCCCTTCCTTCAGAACTCATGCACCACTAATTGTCTAAATCAAACAAGATTACTTTTTATTTTATGGTATTCTATGATATTTTACTTATTTATACAGACACAAACATACACACCCCCATAAATATGTTTTGTCTTCCTGTCTAGACTGAAGGGCCTACTTGAATGCCCCTTGTAGGGTCCTGATTCGGGCTGAGCAGGTACCGGTGTGTGATAAAAGTTTGTTGCTTGACTGCTGGGAAGGTAGACCTTCTCACTGTTCCTTTTTGCCACACTCAGCTTGTTCATTTCACCTGTCCAGATTCACAGCGAAGCATGAGCTACTTGTCTCCAGTATTTTTCCCCCACAGTTTCATGGACGCTTCTTCTCTAATCAGACTTTTCTAAGGTAGAGAAAACTACTGTTTTGTGAGGAAAAATGCAAAAGAGCCCCAGGGTCTCCTAAGACTTCATAAGATACTCTGCTCTGCCCTACAGCTGTCTTATCCACTCTCGCTAGGCGGGGCACCCTGCCTTCCTCGTAGATCCTGGTGTTATACACCTTGGGAGGAATCTGTGTAGTTGTGTGGGGTCGGGGGGAAAACCATCAAAGTTGAGAAAAATGGCAAAAAGCCCCCCATGCACGTTCAATCCAGACATTCTATGGTCCACACCTAGCAATTGGGATAAGCATTGATAATTTACAAGGAAATGATATGGAGTGCGAGGAAAGTTTCTTCCATATTACTCCACATTTTCCTGTAATCAATATTCCTGGTCTATTTCAGCGGTGTTCATGTCACAGACTTCCTGCCTCCAAGACTGGCTCTTGCTCTTGCTATATTTGCTCTCACCATTTTCAAAATTAAAGGGCTCTATTTTTATTCTAGACCTGCCTTCCTCCCCCTCTTACCAGATTGCTTGGAATATAATCTGTCAAGAGGGAACAAAACCTGCTTTTATCACCCTCAGTATCACTAAGCCTCTCATCATTGTCAACCCAAGTGGACAACAGACTTGCTTTGCATATATTGAATTCTAGGCAGGATGAGGTCCCTGGGGCTCAGCATGTGCGGTACAGTTCCTTGCCAACATTCTGGCTAACTTAGGTTTCCCTTTAGTAAAGAATTCACCACCTAAATAGCCTCGTCTTTAAGGACCTACAAAAAAACAATCACTCTCATGGGTTTCCTTTAACACCCAGTATTTTTAATCCTTGGAGAAAAAATTTTAAGAACTTCAGCTCTGCTACTCTAAAAGCAATGGTAATTCTCAGAAATACTGTTTCAATAATTAGATAACAGATACAATTAGAGCTGTATTATTAAGTGCTAAAGGCACAATGTATAAAAATCCTCCCTACTCAACTAAAGAAAGTTCTGGCTTTTGGCTGAAACCCAGTACACCTACCTTGTTGTATGTGAGGACAATCAGCATCCACTGAAAACCTTGTTGTGGATGAATGGCAATAAATCTTGGATTCATTGGAACTCTAAATATGCCAGAATTTTGGGAGCTCAGAAACTTTTTCAGAAGAAAAGAAAATCACAATGAAACATGTCTCATCTAGACCCTCTACATAAACACATTTTTTCTCTAACTACAGATTTCACGTTCCCTTCAACGTCCTAAGAACTGTTCTAGGTAGGTTTATCTGGTTGAAGGAAATAGAAACTCCCTCAAATTACCTCAAGTAATACTGCACTCATGGAAAGAATGCACAAGCACAGGACCCCCAGCTGTGATGTGTTTACAAAACAGTAGAGCTCTCCTCTCTGTGTTCAGGATGCCACTAGATGCAGAGAGATGATTTTGACTTGCTCTATCTCAGAGCTTCTAGACCAATGAAATCCTGGAGTTGGGGGGGAAAAAAAAACCTGTATTTAACTACCTTTTAGAACTGAGGCAAGATAGTGCTCAGCAGTTAAGTACTTGGGTTTAGTAGTTATTCAGAACTGGACTCAAGTTAAGCTCTACTACTTACTAGCTGGTGGTTGTGGGCAATTAATTAAAATTCTCATTATTTCAATAGGTTTTTGGGAAACAGGCGGTGTTTGGTTACATGAGTAAGTTGTTTAGTGGTGATTTCTGAGATTTTGGTGCACCCATCACCCAAGCAGTGTACACTATACCCAATGTGTAGTCTTTTATCCCTCGCCACCCCCAACCCTTTCCCCTGAGTCATCAAAGTCCAATGTATCATTCTTATGCCTTTGTGTCCTCATAGCTTACCTCCCACGTATGAGTGAGAACATATGATGTTTGGTTTTTCCATTCCTCAGTAACTTCACTTAGAACATTAGTCTCCAATTCCATTGAGGTTGCTGCAAATGCCATTATTTAGTTCCTTTTCATGGCTGAGTAGTATTCCATGGTATATATGTACCATGTTGTCTTTATCCACTGATTGATGGGCATTTGGGCTGGTTCTGTCTCTTTGCAATTGCAAATTGTGCTGCTATAAACATGTGTGTGCAAATATCTTTTTCATATAATGACTTCTTTTCCTCTGGGTGGATACCTAGCAGTGGGATTGATGGATCAAATGGTAGATCTACTTGTTTAGTTCTTTATGGAATCTCCACACTCGTTTCCATAGTGGTTGTACTAGTTTACATTCCCACCAACAGTGTAAAAATGTTTCCTTTTCATTACATCCATGCCAACATCTATTATCTTTTAATTTTTTAATTATGGCCATTCTTGCCGGAGTAAAGTGGTATCACATTATAGTTTTAATTTGCATTTTCCTGATAATTAGCAATGTTGAGCATTTTTCCATATGCTTCTTGGCCATTTATATATCTTCTTTTTAGAATTGTCTATTCATGTCCTTAGCCTACTTTTGATGGGATTATTTGGGTTTTTTTCTTCCTGATTTGTTTGAGTTCTTTGTAGAATCTGGATAAGAGTCCTTTGTCAAATGTATAGATTGTGAAGATTTTCTCCCACTCTGTGGGTTGTCTGTTAACTCTTTTGATTATTTCTTTTGCTGTGCAGAAGCTTTTTCGTTTAATTAAGTCCCATCTATTTATCTTCGATTTTGTTGCTTTTGCTTTGGTGTTCTTGGTCATGAAGTCTTTGCCTAAGCCAATGTTTAGAAGGGTTTTCCTGATGTTATCTTCTAGAATCTTTATGGTTTCAGGTCCTAGGTTTAAGTCTTTGATTCACCTTGAGTTGATTTTTGTATATGGTGAGAGACGAGGATTCAGTTTCATTGTCCTACATGTGGCTTGCCAATTATCCCAGCACCACTTGTTGAATAGGGCGTCCTTTCCCTACTTTATGTTATTGTTTGCTTTGTTGATGATCAGTTGGCTGTAAGTATTTGGCTTTATTTCTGTGTATTCTATTCAGTTCCATTGGTCTACATGCCTATTTTTATACCAGTGTCATGGTGTTTTGGTGACTATGGTCTTATAGCATAGTTTTAGGTTGGGTAATGTAATTCCTCCAGATTTGTTGTTTTTGCTTAGTCTTGCTTTGGCTATGTGGGCTCTTTTTTCATATGAATTTTAGGATTGCTTTTTCTAGTTCTGTGAAGAATGATGGCGGTATTTTGATGGGAATTGCAATGAATTTGTAGATTGCTTTTGGCAGTATGGTCATTTTCACAACATTCATTCTACCCATCCATGATCATGGGATATGTTTCCATTTGTTCGTGTCATCTATTATTTCTCTCAGCAGGGTTTGTACTTTCCCGTGTAGAGGTCTTTCATGTCCTCGGTTAGCTATATTCCTAAGGTTTGGTTTTTGTTTTTTTTGGCAGCTATTTTAAAAGGGGTTGAGTTCTTTATTTGATTCTCAGCTTGGTCTCTGTTGGTGTATAACAGGACTACTGATCTATGAACATTAACTTTGTATTCTGAAACTTTGCTGAATTCATTTACCAGTTCTAGGACTTTTTTGGATGAGTCTTTAGGGTTTTTGAGGTATATGATCATGTCATCAGCAAACAGTGACAGTCTGACTTCCTCTTTACTGATTTGGATGCCCTTTATTTCCTTCTCTTGTCTGGTTGCTCTGGCTAGGACTTCCAGTACTGTATTGAAGTGGTGAAAATGGGCATCTTTGTTTTCTTCTAGTTCTCAGGCGGAAATGCTTTCAACTATTCCCTGTTCAGTATAATGTTGGCTGTGGGTTTGTCATAGATGGCTTTTATTACCTAAAGGTATGTCCCTTCTATGCCAATTTTGCTGAGGGTTTTAATCATAAAGGGATGCTGGATTTTGTCAAATGCTTTTTCTGCCTCTATTGAGATGATCACATGATTTTTAACCTATTTATGTGGTGTATCACATTTATTGACTTGTGGATGTTAAACCATCCCTGCATCCCTGGTATGAAACCCACCTGATCATGGTGGATTATCCTTTCAATATGCTGTTGGATTTAGTTTGCTAGTATTTTGTTGAGGATTTTTGCATCCATGTTCATCAGGGATACTGGTCTGTAGTTTTCTTTTCATGTTATGTCCTTTCCTGATTTTGGTATTACGGTGATACGGGCCTCATAAAATTATTTGGAAAGGATTCTCTCTTCTCTATCTTTTGAAATAGTGTCAATAGAATTGGTACCAATTCTTCTTTGAATGTCTGATAGTATTCAGCTGTAAATTCGTCTGGTCCTGGACTTTTTTTTTTTCTTGGTAACTTTTTAATTACCATTTCAATCTTGCTGCTTGTTATTGGTCTGTTCAGAATTTCTATATCTTCCTGGTTTAATCTAAAAGGGTTGTATATTTCCAGGAATTTATCCATCTCCTCTAGGTTTTCTAGTTTATGCCCATAGAAGTTTCCACAGTAGCCTTGAATAATCTTTTGTATTTCTGTGGTGTCGGTTGTAACATCTCCCATTTTGTTTCTAATTGAGCTTATTTGGATCTTCTCTCTTCTTTTCTTGGTTAACCACACTAATGGTCTATGAATTTTATTTATTTTTTCAAAGAAGCAAATTTTGTTTTGTTTCATTTATCTTTTGTATTTTTTTGTTTGTTTGTTTCCATTTCATTTACTTCTGCTCTGGTTTTCGTTATTTATTTTCTTCTGCTGTGTTTCAGTTTGGTTTGTTCTTGTTTCTCTAGCTCCTTGAGGTGTTACTTTAGATTGTCTATTTGTGCTCTTTCAGACTCTTTGATGTAGGCATTTAAGGTATAACCTTTCCTTTTAGCACCATTTTTGCTGTATCATGGAAATTTTGATAGGTTGTGTCATTCAGCTCCAATAACTTTTTAATTTCCATCTTAATTTCATTGTTGACCCAATGATCATTCAGGAGGTCATTTAATTTCCATGTGTTTGCATGGTTTTGAGGGTTCTTTTGAAGTTGATTTCCAATTTTATTCCATTGTGGTCTGACAGAGTACTTGATATAATTTTGATTTTCTTAAATTTACTGAGACTTGTTTTGTGGCCTATCATATGGTCTATCTTAGAGAGTGTTTCATGTACTGATGAATATAATGTATATTCTCCATTTGTTGGGGAGAATGTTCTGTAAATATCTGTTAAGTCCATTTGTTCTAGGGTATTGTTTAAGTCCATTGTTTCTTTGTTGACTTTCTGTCTTGATGACCTGCTGTCAGTGGAGTATTAAAGTCCCCCACTGTTATTGTGGTGTCATTTATCTCATTTCTTAGGTCTAATAGTACATTTGGGAGCTTCAGTGTTAGGTGCAGATATATTTAGAATTGTGGATTTTTCCTATTGGACTAGTCCCTTTATCATTATATAATGTCCCTCTTTGACTTTTTTAACTGCTGTTGCTTTAAAGTTTGTTTTGTCTGATATAAGAATAGCTACTCCTGCTCACTTTTCATGTCTATTTGCATAGAATATCTTTTTCCACCCCTTTCCTTAAGTGTATGTGAGTCCTATGTGTTAGGTAAGTCTCTTGAAGACAGTAGAAACTTGGTTGGTGAATTCGTATCCATTCTGTATCTTTTAAGTGGAGCATTTAGGCCATTTACATTCAACATTAGTATTGAGATGTGATGTACTATTCTATTCATCATGCTATTTGTTGCCTTCATTTTCTTTTTCAGTGTGCTGCTGTTTTATAGGTCCTGTGAGATTTATGCTTTAAGAAGGTTCTATTTTGGTGTATTTCAAGGATTTGGTTCAAGATTTAGAGCTTCTTTTAGCAATTCCTGTACTGCTGGCTTGGTAGTGGCAAATTCTCTCAGCATTTGTCTGAAAAAGACTCTCTTTCATTCATTTATGAAGCTTAGTTTCACTGGATATACAATTTTTGGCTGATAATTGTTTTGTTTAAGGAGGCTAAAAATAGGACCCCAATCCCCTCTAGCTTATAGGGTTTCAGCTGAGAAATTTGCTGTTAACCTGATATGTTTTCCTTTATAGGTTACCTGATGCTTTCGCCTCACAGATCTCAAGATTTTTTCCTTCATCTTGAGTTTAGATAACCTGATGACTATGAGGCTAGGTGATAATCTTTTTGCAATGAATTTCCCAGGTGTTCTTTGAGCTTCTTGCATTTGGATGTTGTTATGGTTTGCTGTGTCCCCACCCAAATCTCTTCGTGAATTGTAGTTCCCATAATCCCCACGTGTCATGGGGGGGACCCAGTGGGAGGTAATTGAAGCATGGGGTGGTTTCCCCCATGCTATTTTTGTGATAGTAAGTTCTCATGAAATCTGGTGGTTTTACAAGGGTCTTCCCCCTTTGTTCAGTTCTCATTCTTCTCCTTCCTGCCACCATGCAAAGAAGGATGTGTTTACTTCCCCTTCCGTTATAGTTATAAGTTTCTTGAGGCCTCCCCAGTCCTGCAGAACTGTGAGTCAATTAAACCTCTTTTCCATATAAATTACTCAGTCTCAGACAGTTCTTTATAGCAGTGTGAGAATGGACTAATACAGTAAATTGATATTGGTAGAGTGGGGTGTTGCTATAAGGATACCTCAAAATGCGCAAGTGACTTTGGAACGGAGTAACAGGCAGAGGATGGAACAGTTTGGAGTGCTCAGAATAAGACAGGAAAATATGAGAAAGTTTAGAACTTCCTAGAGACTTGGAGGGTTCAGAAGACAGATGTGGGAAAGTTTGGAACTTCCTAGAGACTTGTTGAATGGCTTTAACCAAAATGCTTAAAGTGATATGGACAACGAAGTCCAGGCTGAGGTCATCTCAGATGGAGATGAGGAACTTTTTGGGAACTGGAGTAAAGGTGACTTGCTATGCAAAGAGACTGGCAGCATTTTGCACCTGCCCTAGAGATCTGGGGAACTTTGAACTTGAGAGAGAATGATTTAGGGTTTCTGGCAAGGAAATTTCTAAGTAGCAAAGCGTTCAAGAGGAAGCAGAGCATAAAAGTTTGGAAAATTTGCAGCCTGATGATGCAATAGAAAAGAAAAACACATTTTCTGGGAAGAAATTCAAGCTTGCTGCAGAAATTTGCATAAGTAATGAGGAAAATGTCTCCAGGGCATGTCAGAGACCTTCACAGCAGATGTTGAGTGCCTGTGGCTTTTTCAGCCACATGGTGCAAGCTGTCAGTGGACCTATGATACTAGAGTCTGGAGGAATGTGGCCCAGAGGCCTAGGAGGGAAAAATAATTTTGTGGGCCAGGCCCAGGACACCCTGCTGTGTGCAGCCTCAGGACTTGGTGCCCTGGTTTCCAGCCGCTCCAGCCAAGGCTAAAAGGGGCCAAAGTACAGCTCAGGCCATTGCTTCAGAGGGTACAAGCCCCAAGCCTTGGCAGCTTCCATATGGTGTTGAGCCTGCAGTGCACAAAAGTCAAGAATTGAGGTATGGGAACCTCCACCTAGATTTCAGAGGATGTATGCAAACACCTGAATGTCCAGGCAGAAGTCTGCCGCAGGAGCAGAGTCCTCATAGAGAGCCACTGCTAGGGCAGTGTGGAAGAGAAATATAGAGTTGGAGACCCCACACAGAGTCCCCACTAGGGCACTGCCTAGTGGAGCTGTGAGAAGAGGGCCACCATCCTCCAGACCCCAGAATGGTAGATCCACCAACAGCTTGCACTATGCATCTGGAAAAGCCACAGGCACTCTAGGCCAGCCTGTGAAAGCAGCTGAGAAGGGGGCTGTATCCTGCAAAGCCACAGAGACAGAGCTGCCCAAGGCTGTGGGAACCCACCTCTCACATCAGCATGACCTAGATATGAGGCATGGAGTCAAAGGAGATCATTTTGGGTTCAATGACTGCTCTATTGAATTTTGGATTTGCATGGGGCCTGTAGCCCTTTAGTTTTGGCCAATTTTTCTCATTTGAAATGGGTGTATTTACCCAATGCCTTTGTCCCCATTGTATCTAGGAAGTAACTAACTTGCTTTTGATTTTACAGGCTCATAGGTGGAAGGGACTTGCCTTGTCTCAGATGAGACTTTGGACTTGGACTTTTGGGTTAATGCTGGAATTAGCTAAGATGTTGGGGGACTATTGGAAAGGCATGATTGTGTTTTAAAATGTGAGGACATGAGATTTTAGAGGGGCCAGGGGCAAAATGATATAGTTTGGCTTTGTTCTCACCCATATCTCATTTTGAATTGTAGTTCCCATAATCCCCACATGTCATGGGAGGGACCTGTTGGAAGGTAATTGAAGCATGGGGGCAGTTTCCCCCAAGCTATTCTCGTGATAGTAAGTTCTCATGAGATCTGATGGTTTTACAAGGGTCTTCCTCCTTCACTTGGCTCTCATACTTCTCCTTCCTGCCACCATGTGAAGGACGTGCTTGCTTCCCCTTCCATCATGATTGTAAGTTCCCTGAGGCCTCCCCAGCCCTGTGGAACTGTGAATCAATTAAACCTCTTTTCCTTATAAATTACCCAGTGTCGGGCAGTTCTTTATAGCAGCATGAGAATGGACTAATACAGATTTATAGATCTCTAGCAAGGCTGGGGAAGTTTTCCTCGATTATTCCCTCAAATATGTTTTCTAAATTTTAGATTTCTCTTCTCCCTCAGGAACACCAATTATTCTTAGGTTTGATTGTTTAACATAATTCCCAAGTTCTTGGAGGCTTTGTTTTTTTTTATTATTATTATTCTTTCTTTTTTGTCTTTGTGGGATTGGATTAATTTGAAAGCCTCATCTTCAAGCTATGAAGTTCTTTCTTCTACTTGTTTGATTCTATTGCTGAGACTTTCCAGTGAATTTTCCAATTCTGTAAGTGTGTCCTTCATTTCCAGAAGTTGTGATTGTTTTTTATTTATTCTATCTATTTTACTGACAAGTTCTCCATTCATATCCAGTATCATTTTTTTGATTTCTTTAAGTTGGACTTCACCTTTCTCTGATGCCTCCTTGATCAGCTTAATAGCCAACTTTCTGAATTCTTTCTCTGGCAATTCAGGGATTTTTGTCTGGGTTTGTACCCATTGCTGGTTAGCTAGTGTGATCTTTTGGGAGTGCTAAAGAACTTTGTTTTGCCATGTTACCAGAATTATTTTTCTTGTTCCTTCTCATTTGGGTAGACTCAAGCGCTGCTGTTTCGATTCTTTTGTCCCACAACGTGTTCCCTTGTTGTGGTGCTCTCCCCCTTTCTTCTAGGGATGGGGCTATCTGAGAGCCAGACTGCAGTGATTGTTATTTATCTTCTGGATCTAGCCACCCAGTGGAGCTACTGGGCTCCAGGGTGGTACTGGGGAATGTCTACAAAGAGTCCTGTGATGTGATCTGTCTTCAGGTCCCTCAGCCGTGGATACCAGCACCTGCTCCAGTGGAGGTAACAGGGGACTGAAGTGGACCCTGTGAGGGTCCGTGGTTGTATTTTTGTTAAGTTATGCTGGTTTTGTGTTGGTTGGCCTCCAGCCAGGAAGTGGTGCTTTCAAGAGCACATCAGCTGTGGTTGTACAGGGAGATACAAGCTTGCCCTAGGGTCAGGCAGTAGGTGGGCCATATAGCTCCCAGGAGATTACGTCCTTTGTCTTTGGCTACCAGGGCAGGTAGAGAAAGACTAACAGGTGGGGCAGGGTTAGGTGTGTCTGAGCTCAGACTCTTCTTGGGCAGGGCTTGCTGTGGCTGATGTGGGGGATGGGAGTGTGGTTTTCAGGCCAATGGAGTTCTGTTCCCTGGGAATGATGACTGCCTCTGCTGCGACACACAGGTCACCAGGGAAGTGGGAGAAAGCCAGCAGTCACAGGCCTCACCTACCTCCCACGTAGCCCACAGCCTGAAAGACCAGTCTCACTCCTACCGTGCCCACCCAGTAGCACCAAGTTTATTTTCAGGCAGCCCGTGAGCAGAGCTGAGAACATGCCCTAGGCTACAAGCCTCCCAGCTGAGAAAGCAAGCTGACTCACAGTTCCTCAGTTGTCCCACGGAGCCTGCAGCAGCAATCCACCTCCTTCAAAGGGTCTGTGGATTCTCTCGGCTTTGCTGGCATATTTCTGTGGTAGTTCTTGGAGCAAAAGTTCATGATGTGAGTCTCCATATGTTGTTCTGTCCATCCAAGTGGGAGGTGCAAATTAGTCCTGCCTCCTATCTGCCATTTTCCCTCAGTCCACTTTCAACTAAAATTATTTAAACCAATGAATTCTCTTCTAGAAAAAATGAGAATTGAATAAAATTATTTAACCAAATAGCTCGGTCATAATAAGTATTCAGTAAATGTTAGCTGATTTTGATTATAAAATCTAGTTTCCTAAATTTACAAATGACAAATATATGGCCAGAGAGGTAAAGTGAACCAGCTGAGGGTATATTATCTGCATACTTATATAGATAGGTCTTGAACTGCGAACAGTGAAACACAATAATTGAGTAAAGTCTTTCCTTTAAAAGATAAAACTCACTCCTTGTCCTATGTTATAGGCAAATAAATAGATGTTCCAAACAAGAAAAAGTAAACCACATCTGTTGAGTGTTTTCTGTTTCCCAGACCCTGACCAGAGACAAAGTGGCAAACAAACATATGAATGAACCATAGACCTGTCTTAAAGCACTTAAAATTTACTTGGACAGACAAGGGATAATCTTAATTAACTAATAAAGCATTTTCTAAGCAAATGCCAGATATGTGGAGCAGGTCAAAGTGTTGTCTAAGAATGAAGGAGTGAAACACTTAATTCCCCGGAACAGTCAGAGAAAGCTTCTTGACAAGACTGTTTCTTTTTTGTTTTTTTGGTTTGTTTTTTTGTTTTTGTTTTTGTTTTTGTTTTTTTTGAGATGGAGTTTCACTCTTGTTGCCCAGGCTGGAGTGCAATGGCACAATCTCGGCTCACCACAACCTCCGCCTCCCAGGTTCAAGTGATTTTCCTGCCATGGAGTTTCTGAGTGGGCAGCCAAGGAAAGAAGGAAGGAAAAAATATGAGCAAAGGCCTAGAAGCAGGAATGCATTTAGTTACTAGAGAGAAAGTCATCAGTCTTCATTTTCTGTCTAATTCTGGGATTTCACAGAAATGTCATCTGTGTATTGTAAAATCGACTTACATGACATATTTTGAGAAATAAAATTTTGTTTCATTGAAGGATTATATTTTAAGTCCTTTCCCATTACTTTTGGAACATTAAACACTCTCATAAGTGAATGCAAAATGTAAACTATAAGTAACCCAGGGATAAAAAGTGTACATGCAAATGTAGCAGTCTAGTGGTATCAGGAATATATTGTCCTTTATTGTCATTAAACATTCCCTTTTTAACAATTAATTTGCTTAATATGCCTCCTCCTTTTGAAATAGATCAATTATAAAAATACATTTTAATCCATCTTCTTAAATTCTAAATCAATAGAAGTTGGCTCCACTGGGAAGATGGTATGGAGACAGCGGTGAAAAAATGTGTTATTAGGGAATGACACATGTGAAAACAAAAGAGCAAAAGTGGAATTGGTCTAGCAGAGGGGTCAGACAACGATATCTGTCAAAGTCTCTGCCAGCCTCATGGGAGCTCTGGCATCATGCATTGGGTAGAAATGGCAAGACCGTTATGGCACAGTCTTGCTCTGTCACCCACAGGGGCCACATTGAGAAGAGCATGACCTCAGCTCAAAAGTTGAGGTGAACTGGAAATAGTCAACAGCTGGACACTTCAGAGAACCACATTTCCCCCAGTTGGGATGTGTGTCCTTTCTTGAAGAGAGATAGAACTGGCCCATTTCTGTATCTGCCACTTTTCAGCCCTTGTGTTGCATGGTTCCATTTCTCCAAACAAGTTTGAGAGGAAGTTCCTCCAGGGTTCTTGTAGACCTCTTTACCCAAGGAGAAACTAAAAGAGATGTTAATGAGACAAACTACAGCCTTGTTGCTGCAGTCAGACACAGAGCCACAGCTGATAATTACTTCCTCCTCCACTGTGCATTCTAAACTCCCTTCACCCTCAACTACCAACATTGCTGGTCTTTGTGTCTTACCTGCTGGTGTGACCCAAACCCTCATTCCTATGAGTAGATGTGGCATGTGGGCCCCATGTCACAGTATCTTTCTCAGATCAGGTTTGCTGCACTTGTCTGTTTATAGACACAATTGGGCAAGGGAGAAGCAAGAGGCACCCAAGTGGATTACCTGCCCCTATTGTTTAACAACAGCCCCATCTCCTGTTATTCAGGTTCAGTTCCCCTGCCAAGATGGTGGCTATTCTCACCTGCTTCTCCCTGAATATAAGGGTCAAACAGGTCTCAGAAGTTAGCCATAGCTTACAGTTGAATGGGACCTTGTGTTTCTCCTGGCAAGTGTGCCTTTTTTAAAAACAAGAGTTCCTTCTCTAATGTTTCAGAGCCTGGAGTTTCAGGAATGAGAAGCAAAAAGCCCCCTCATGTGTCACTTGGAATAGTGGTAAATGGGGCAATTTTTGCTCCCATCCCTTAGCTCCTGGACCTGTGCATTCTTTCTTTTGGTAACACAGCACCATATAGAAGCCTCTAATAATGTGTGTGTACTGCATCCTGGAGAATGGCACCACATCCTCAGAGTATTGCTCCAACACTTCAGCAACTGTTCCAACACTCTACTAGGCCAGATGCTTCTGGATGATGCAACACATTAAATACCATAAGTTTACACTGAGGAAAGCGCTGCTGGTACAAATGTGCTGAGTCTGGGCTATTTGCCCATGAAGGCTTCTTGTGTCCCCTGGTCTTGCTTGTTCTAAATCCTAGATGTACTGCTTCCAGCTTACAACAGGATGCTGCTGGGTACACCTGATTTTATGAGTTGGTGATTCACCAGGACCTTATACATCATAGGAAATTCTGAACTCATGGTCATTTAGTGCCCCATGACCAAGTATTCTGTCTTTACAAGGAACTATTCAGGTGCCAGGAGTTGTTTTTCAAATGGTATTATGGCCTTGCTGCATAAACTCAGGTATCTGCGTATTTATTCTCATACTAATAGGGTTTGCTGGATCAAATAGCCCAAGCAACAGAGCTGCTTGTGTTGCTACCCGGACATATTACAGATGCCTTTCTTGTTTTGGGCCCCATTTAAAGAAGGCAGCCTTTCAAGTCACCAAGTATATTGGCCCAAATACCATTTCTAGAATGGAAATATTGTACCTTCAAAACCCCATTGCTATCAATAAATTAAGTTGTGTGGTAGCCCCTACCATCATCAGACATGGTCTGCAAAGGACAGCCAACACTGAAATTTTTTAATGATGCTGGTATGCCTTTAACCAGTGCCTTTCTGGTAGCTTTGGTAAATGGTATGTGTCTTCTTGCCCTCTCATGGAACATAAACCTCTGGTGGATTTTCTGGCCTCACATAGTATCTCCATTCCAGCATGCCTGCTTCCCTGACACTTTCATTCTCTTCTTACAGTATCTACAATGACAATTCTGGTATTACCACTTCACTCAGTATGGATTTTCATTTTTCTCTTGCTTCTTGAAGCCTCACTAGTCAGTTTGCACTGTGCCCTGGAGTCTTTGCCAAGGCATCAAATCCTTCATTCTAAGAGTGCCTCCAAGCCAGTAAACTCATCCTTACCCAGTCTTATGTTCAAGAACCCTCAAACTCTAGTAGCTTGGGTGCTGTTGGTACATGTTGGTACATGCTGACTAAGTCCTGTAACTTTTTTGGAGTATAATACCTTTCTTCCTTTATCAGACCCAGGACATCCCAAACTGGGTCATGCTGTGACTTAACACTAATATAGGCCTGGCAGCCAAGAGAATAGGTGAGGCCTTATCTTGATGGGAATGTGGCAGGGCTATTACCTTGCAGAAGATGGGCTCCATATACATTACCTAGCCTACAATGGCTTCTCACATAAAAGAGGAATGTATTACCTCCTTTTTTTTTTTTTTTTTTTTTGAGATGGAGTCTCACTCTGTCACCAGGCTGGAGTTCAGTGGCACCATCTTGGCTCACTCCGCCTCCTGGGTTCAAGCAATTCTCCTGCCTCAGCCTCTTGAGTAGCTGGGATTACAGATATGTGCCACCACACCCAGCTAATTTTTATATTTTTAGTAGAGATGGGGTTTGACCATGTTGGCCAGGATGGTCTCGATCTCTTGACCTGGCGATCCACCCACCTTAGCCTCCCAAAGTGCTGGAATTACAGGTGTGAGCCACCACACCCAGCCTGTATTACCTCTTAATAGGGGAAAAGGCAACCTCTGCAAGCTCTAAGAGCCCAGAGGAGTCTGGGAAGCTAACATCTGGGAGGCAGCCAAAAATTTGTCCCTGTCCCACGCATTAGAATCTCAGTTTTCTTACCCAAAGTCCCACCCCTGGCATAATATCTCTGCCTCAGCTCTGTAACCAATGGTCTTTGAAGCTGAGAACTGTATTTAATCCTGAGTTTGGCCTTTTTCTTTTCTCCAAATGCCAAAGATAAAGGCCTCTTTGTAAGCTACCAAATAAGACTTGTGACTTTGTTAGTTTTCAATTTTTAACTGCCTTCAGCTTTTCATTATTCCTCTAACAGGCATTAATACAACTCAGTAACAATCAGCCAATTTTCATTTTCCTTGTATTGATTGTCTCCCCTGTACTTTTCAAATGCCTAAATCATTGCATTGGAACATTCTCTCAATTCACCAGAGAAAGTTTTTGCAATCAGGCCAACACCTTATGCCAGAGATTGTCTACACCCCCCTCATACCACCTGGGATACCACCTGGGATGGTGATCTCATTGCCAGCCAGGCTGTGAGTGATCCAAGCCCAAAACTTCATCTTACCACCTGTTTTCTTTGAGCATTCCTGGAACAACCATCAGTTAGGTCCTCTGGGAATCAGATGCTGGGATAGAGTTAAGAATGCAAACAGTAGATTGAAGAGTAACACCTGTGAAAAGAGACGGGCGGAAGGGGGACTAGGTAAGCGGAGATAGCAAACCATAATGCATATTAGACCAAGTCTCGGCCAGCTCACTAAGAATCTCTGGAGCAACAACTGTCCATTACAGCAGTCCCAGCTCTGAGACTGAAGTAGACTTGAAGAAGAAAACCACAGAAGGTTGCCAGGAAACGAGACTCCTTGCAACTAAGGATCACGTCCTTTCTTGAAGGGGGATCTGAGCAATGCATCTCTATGTCTGCCATTGTGATATCTAAAATAATAAGACTTTACCCCATATGTGGGCCTGAATATATATTAATCTAATTAAGGCTAGACTGCCCCTAGTGAGTATTTGGACAAACTCTGCATGGCCTAATGAGGGCCTGAACCCTCACTCATCTCCAGAAGCCTCTCAGTTCCCCTCAGTCTTTCCTAGTATGTGCCCAGATATCTTCTTGGTATCTCCATGTCAAAAGAGTTTAGGCATAATCTTAGAGAGAGAAGCAAATAAATACACCCCTACCTTTGAAACTGTGTCTTATGTTTTTAACTAGCCTGCTCTGAAAAATAAGTCAAATGGCCTACAATTGAGTCAACCAAAGAAACTAAGTCATGGCTACAAGTTCTCCAGTCAGACTCCAAATGTAGAACAGCTCCCACGTTGGCATCTTACAGGTTACACTGCATTGGTTATAGTAAAAACTGCTGAAGATTAAATCGCCTAAATTCTGACTGTATCATGTTTGCAGAATTTCTGAGAGTGGATAGAAAATTCCACAATGCTGATACAAGAGTAGTGAAGATATTCATACTACAAGTTCCTGCTTAAGAGCTCTTGCTTGATGGAGTAGCTCCTTAGGAGCTAAAAACAACATCATTTTCTAAGAACTGCCCCATTTGTTGCCATTTTGGGAAGGCATTGGACAAACATTCCCCCCCTCCCCGAAAAAAAGTGAATTTCTAGCCCATAAGACTCAAATATCTTCTCCCAAGGGGAATTGTTGCTGATTTAAGAATGTGTTCAACCTGGATAGGAGGAGTACCTAGGTGTAATTGAGTTCAATGCTACTGTTAGCAAATAACGATCTGGTCCAGAAGTGTCTGAAGGTGCACCCCAGAAAATGAAGAAAGGTGTGGTGATCTCTGGAGGAGATGGAGGTGAAATAACTGAAAAAAAAATAGGAAACAACACATTTAGGGATGTCGTGTGGCCCCACAAAGGAGCAGAAGTCAAGAAAAAGATGGGGAGAATCAGGAATTGGCTAAATGCAGTGCCTCTTAAGCTCAGAAAAACCACATGGGACACTGACCATGAACATTCCTTGAGTATCTTCACCTCAGAAGTTGAGATCACCAACTAAGCTGACAATTGAAGGGACCAGGAGGAATCAGTTTTGTCCTAAGGTGGAGTAAAATGAGTAGCCACTTTCCAAATTCCTAAAGACCACAGAAAGTGAGCTCACTAGGGCTCTGGGGACAGAAATAAGTCCAAATATCAAGGAAGGCAGTGACCCTAAGTTTGTGGCAGAAAATGCAGCTCAGGACTGGCCACATACCCTGTGCACAATAAAAGTGCAAAAATGAAAGGGTGAGGCCTCTTGTTCAAACCAGACTCCTTGCAACTGAGCAAGATGCAACAGCAGGGCATTAAGCCAAGTGCAGGGCCTTCTGGGCATCCCTGAAGAAGTTGGTTATATTAGTTATTTATTGCCAAAGAGAATTAGACTCTATCTTTGAAGAAAGGAACAGCAAAGAATTTGTGGACATATTTTTAAACTTCCACAGTGGCCCTCTGGTTGGAAATTATTTACATTCCCCCCAAATGCAAAATGAACTCACCTCCCAAGACCCCTCAGAACTCTCATCCCCTTATGCCATCAACTCAAAATGCAGAACCTTGCATCCAAATCAAGTCCAAGAGCGTGTGACCCAAATCTGTTTAATTATCTATTACTACATAACAAATTGCCCTAAAATTGAGTGGCTTAAAGCAATAAACATTTACCAGCTCACAGTTTCTGTGGTCAGGAATCCAGCAGTAACTTAACTGGGTGGTCTAGCTCAGGAACTCTCATGAGGCTGCAGGCAAGATGTCAGTGAGGACCACAGTCTTCTGAAGGCTTGACGGCAGCTGGGCAATCTACTTCCAAGATGACTCATACACAGGACTATTGGCAGGAGGCCTTAGTTCCTAGCCACACAGGTATTTCCATAGAGCTGCTTAAGTGGGGAAACAGGCTTTTCCCAAAGTGGATGATTCCAGAAAGAGAAAAAGAGAAAGTCAAAATGCCTTGTATGTCCTTATCTCAGGCATCACAGTCACTTCTGCCATATTCTACTTGTTAGAAGCAAGTCAGTAAGTCTGCCCTCACTCAAAGGGAGGTAATTAAGTAAAGAAGGGCTATCAAAATGTTTGAAGATTTATTTTAAAAACCACCACACTGACCAATTCACTACTTAGAGCATTATTTAATTCAAGAATACTTTCCTATAAGAATATTATTCTGAGTTCATGTCCTTTGCAGGGACATGGATGAAGCTGGAAGCCATCATTCTCAGCAAACTAACACAGGGACAGAAAACCAAACACCGCACGTTCTCGCTCATAAGTGGGAGTTGAACAATGAGAACACATGGACGCAGAGAGGTGAACATCACACACTGGGGCCTGTCAGGGGTCGGGGTGAAGGGGAGGGAAAGCATTAGGACAAATACCTAATGCATCCGAGGCTTAAAACCTAGATGACAGGTTGATAGGTGCAGCAAACCACCATGGCACATGTATACCTATGTAACAAACCTGCACATTCAGCACATGTATCCCAGAACTTAAAGTAAAATAATAAAGTATGTAGGTAAGGTTTTTTAAAATGATGAGATACAAAAGTGATACAATTTTGAGACAATATCAACCTCCATATCTGGGTAATCGTGTCTAATAGAGATTACAAAAGTCACAAACAGGCAATGTAGTATAGTGGAAAGAACACTAACCTTAAAATCAAGACTCTTGAGTTATAATTTTGGCTTTGCCATTTTCTACTCATGTAAAAATGGACAAAGAATTTGCCATGTTCAATCTCCTTGTCAAAGAAAGAGAGAGAGATTGCTATCTGCACTAAATTTCTCACAGGATATTCTAAGGAGCAAATAACATGTACCGAGAGCCTAAACTGCATTTCTACAGTGATCTTAGCGATCTAGCAATGTGTTTCTAGGCATGTAGAAAAAGCATATACTTTAGGAGTTAAAATCTCCCAAGCAATCAGTAAAAAATACCTGTCAATTAACCCCTCGAGCTGTCATTGGATGGGGGAAGGCAAGATTTCCAATCAATCCCACAGCTTCACTGCAGGAAAAGAACTTAATCCCCTTTGTCAGTTTTACTTGAAAAATCCTGGGGTGAAAACCAGAATCTTGAGTCTTGGGATTCTTGAGTCTTGGGATTCTTGAATCTTAAAGCTACCCCTGGACCCAGTAACTGCGACCAGGTAGGCACAATTTTGTGATTTAAAATGTAGCCTCTTTAGATCATTTGGAGCCCAGGAGCCTGTGATGTATAAGGAATTGGTGGCCCCTACACACATTAGAACCATGGAAATGGAGAGATAGGCATTTCCAAAAGAAGAGGCCTGGATATTTGAGAAGAAGAGGAAAAAAATTCTGGGCAAATAAAACAATAGTTGTCCTTTTTAGAAAAAAAAAAAATAATAATGAAAGCTCAGGCAAAGTAAAAAGCTGAGGTCATTGAAAGGAACTGAACATATAAGGCCACTCCATCCCATGCCCTAGTTTCAAGGTAAGAAAAACTGCAAGAATATGTTCCACTGAAATTTGACCACAAATAAAGCAAAGCTACTGCCATCCTAATACGGGTAGTGTGGAGTGAAAAGTGTCTAGGGCAAGGAAGAATAACATCAAGCCATGGAAAGGGAGCCTCAGGGGTCAGGAATGTCCTGAGCTAGCCAGGTGACACAAGCATTCAAGGGCACTGAGGGAGAGTCTCTGGATGAGATTGGAGGTATTTGGGAACAAAGACAGTAGAGACACTGCTGGTAACTGCTGTGAGTCATAACAAAATCCTTTAACATTGATTTATGCCTCACTTACATTGCCTAGGCTGTTGTTGCTTAGGAAACCATTGACTACTGAAATAATAATGCCAAAGAGCTAAACGAATTAAAAGTATCCATTTTAAAAGTGATAGGGAACATCTATTAAAAGGAGGCAGGAAGGAATCAACATTTATAGAGCAACTACCACGTCCCAGCTCTGAACAAGGAGTATTATGTTATATCTCATTTAATCTTCAGAAGCCATCTACGTGAGTGCAGAAAGTAAGCTCCTTGAGGGCTGAGTTTTTGTCCATTTTGTCACTGCTGTATCCCCAGCATCTAGAACAATGCCTGCAACTTAGAAAGCACTCAATAAATATTTGTTGAAAAATATGAATAAATATAATTATTTTTGCTTCTCAGATAGAAAAACTGAGATATAAATAGAATAATGAAATTGCTAAAAGTGACACGGCTTGCCAAGTTTTTTTTTTTTTTTTTTTTTTTTTTTGAGACAGAGTCTCAGTCCGTCACCCAGGCTGGAGTACAGTGGCACAATCTCGGCTCACTGCAAGCTCCGCCTCCCAGGTTCACGCCATTCTCCTGCCTCAGCCTCCCAAGTAGCTGGGACTACAGGAGCCCGCCACCACGCCTGGCTAATTTTTTGTATTTTTAGTAGAGACAGGGTTTCACCGTGTTAGCCAGGTTGGTCTCGATCTCCTGACCTCGTGATCCGCCTGCCTTGGCCTCCCAAAGTGCTGGGATTACAGGCGTGAGCCACCGCGCCTGGCCTAGCCAAGACTTTTTAAACCCAATCTATGTATATCACAGCCTATCTCCTTGGAAGTCATTTTCTGCTAAAAGAGAACTTGTGAAAAAATTCTGACTTCATTTACCATTTAAAATCTGCACACTTCGAGAAAGAATTGGAAGGACCTAGTACACAACTTGCCACACTATTTATTTCATCATTCAGAAAGTTTAGAAAATAGGTACTCCATATTTTGATCAATAAGAAAGTACTAGCTCATGAAACAGTTGTGATACAAATCTTAAGAACCATACTATATGCCATAACAAATGATGAGAAGTTTGGTATAACTGGATGTGTACCCTAGACACTTCCTGAATATAAGTGAAATCCCAGGGTTAGACTATCTAAAGAAGGAAAAAGAAAAAAACTCCAACATTGGCGATTCCCCAAAAAAACAATCAAATAAAAACTACCAAGGCAAATTTACCTGGAGAGAGTTAAACGGGTAAGATAATCAAAACAAAATAAAAAAACACTGAACTTTGCCCCAATCACAGGCAACTGCAGCCTAGCAAGGAGTTACGAGTAATAGCAGTTTGCCTCTGAGAAGGGGCTAGGGTGTGAAGAGAGAGCCCAGGTACAGCCATGCAAGATTCAATGGAAGTTGACTGGACAGGAATTCTGAGAAAAACCCTGCTGCAGCCTCAGAGCCCACACAGAATACAATGTATCAGCAGTTTAACAATGAAGAAATTTGAAGTCCATGGTGTACTGAACATAACTATAACAACAACCCAAAAAACAGCTGGAATGTTGGCCGGATTAACTCAAGCACCCCACAATAAAAGCATAACACAGAAGAGAACTGCCCATTTTCAGGCACAAATTTTGTTCTCTTCAGTCTCACTATTTTACACACAATGTCCAGGATTTGATTTTTAAAATATGAGATACCCAGAAAAGAAAACACATACACACTCATATATTGTCCGGAAATAAAGCAGTCAATCCAATGAGAACCCAGCTGTTGGAACTATCAAATGTGAATTTTAAGCTAATAATTAATAATATGTTAAAAATATTTAGTGGTAAGTGTGCACACTATGCACGAACAAATGAGGAATTTCAGGAAAAAGATGGCAACAATTTAAAAGATTCAAATGAAAATACAAATAAAAAACACATTACAGATGAAAACTTCCTTCAATAGTTTTATGAGTAGAATAGACACATTGGAATATGTGAATGAACTTGAATATAAAGAAAACGTATCCAAATGGAAAACAGGAAAAGAGAGTGAAAAAAAGAACAGAATAGAGCACAGAGCCTTTAAGAGCTATGGGGGAAAAAATTAAATGACCTAATGTATGTAAAATTGGAGTCCCCCAAAAAAGGAGCAAGATAAAGAGGAAAAAGTATTTGAAGAGTAATGCCTGATAATTTCTGAAAATTAATGAAAGATAAACCACAGATAGGGAAATCTCAGAGAAAGTAAAACAGGATAAATTTTTTTAACAAAATTCTACATACATGATAGTCAACTTAATAAAAACCAAAGATAGAAGATCTTGAGGAAAATCAGAAAAAAAATTACACATAGAGGAAAGATAGGAATTATGATAGAAATTTCATCAAAAATTATGCAAGCCATAAGACAAAGTAAAACCTTTAAATAAAGGAAAAATGAAAGGAAACTTTGGTCATTCCAAAATTCTGTGTGCAGCAAAATGGTCTTTGAAAAATGAAGGAGAGATAAAGGCTTTTTCAGACAAACAAAAGATAAAATAATTTAGTTCCAGCAAATCAGCACTACAATAAATGCTAAAGGAAATTCTTCAGGCGGAAAGCATATAGTAGCAGATGAAAATTTAGATTTATACAAATAAAGCTAGAGCATTGGATATGGCTTTTAAAAATGAGAGTAAATATAATTTTTCTTATTTTTTAATTTATTTAAAACAATTAGCTGTTCAAAGTAAAAAGAAAAAACATCTAAATATATTCTGAGGTTTATAGTATACATAAAAGTAAAACAATAGCAAAAAAGTGAGAAAGAAATGAAAGTGTGCTGTTGTAACATCCTTACACTGTAATATTTAAGGATTGTAATAAGTTAGACACATATATATACACATATATAACATATATTTTAAATTCTCAAGCAACAAGTAAAAACCAAAACAAAGTATAATTATATCTATATGCATATATACAGTGTGTATACATGTACGTGTGTGTAGGAATACACACACAAGATTAATAGATTAGATAGATGATCGATAGATAGATAGATAGATAGATAGATGATAGAAAAACTATATCTCTGTAATGGAGATAAAATGGAATCCTAAAAAATGCTCAATTAAAACAAAAGCAGGGTAGAAAAGAGAAGGAAAAGGAGCAAAGATGAAACAAATAGAAAACAACTAGCAAAAGAACAGATTTAAATCCAACCATATAAATAACTGCATTAAATATAAATGCTTTAGGGGCTGGACACGATGGCATACCTATAATCCCAGCACTTTGGAAGGCCAAGGCAGGAGGATCACTTGAGGCCACGAGTTCAAGACCAGCCTGGGCAACATAGTGAGACCCATCTCTAAATAAATTTTTTTTACACTAGCCATGCATGGTGGCATGCATCTGTTGTCTTAGCTGTTCAGAAGACTGAGGCCAGAAGATCACTTGAGCCCAACAGTTTGTGGTTAAAGTGAGCTATGATTGTGCCCTGCACTCCAGCCTAAATGACAGAGCAAGACTCTGTCTCTTAAAATATATGTGTGTGTAAGTAAAACCCAACTATATTCTATCTATAATAAACTTGCTTTAAATATATAGATCAGTTAGAAGTAAGCGGTTGGACAAAGATATACCATACATACAATAAGCATCAGAAAGCTGGAGTAGTTATATCAATATAAGACAAAAGAAACCTTGGAAAAGGACTATTACAGGGGATGAACAGACACAGTACATAATGATAAAAGGGTCAATTTGAAAATTTCCTCCTTCTCCTTTTTTTGCTATTTTTTTCATACATTTAACTTGCATGTATGTTATAAACCTCACGATTCCTTTTTTTTATTTATCTAGCTTTTCTTATAATACCATGGAGTAACCAAATAGTATATGATGGGATGCATTTTTTATCAAAATATTTTAACTAATAAGTAAAGAATAAAGAGTAAAATGTAACTACCTCGCCATTCCCAATAAACTAATGGATCTGGATACTGAATATCAACCACTGCTAGTATCGAAAAAATATAATCAGACATTATGTGCCTTTTGATGAAAGATCAAACAACCTCCTATAGTCTTGCTAGAGAGATTGATCATAAATCTGATAAATACTTTGCATCAGCTGCCAACTTGCAGGAAATTCGAAGTAAAGGGGAGCATGATGAACTGCACCCTAAGTATGCAATCAACAGAATCCACACTATGGGTAATGCTACAGGTCAAATGCCCCAGGTTTTTCAAATGACAAAATGACAGGGAAAATAAAGTTATGAAGGGTACACTGTAAATCAAAAGAGACTTAAGAGAAAATAAAAAATGGGCTAAGACTAAATTACAGTGTCTAGGAATATAAGAAAAGTCCGGTGGGTGACCACTTTTGAAAGAGGAGGAGGCTGGATATTGTAACAGGCACATGGAAGACTCCTGGGGTCAGTGATACAGTTCTGTTTCCTAAACTGGGTGACAGTTACAAGAGAATTTGCCTCATAAATAAGTCATTAAGCCACACATTTGCATTGTGTGGCTTTCATAATCTGTGCTTTCATTTACAACAAAAAGTTTAACAAAAAAAGCAATGTGATTTCAGAGCTAGGAATGAAAAATATTTATATAAACGTTGGAAAATGAGAATTGACAAATGATAGATCCTGAAGAAAGACTAAAATCCCTCAGTAATAAATTCAAATCAAAAATATAAACAAGAAAAAACAGACTCACTACTTGGGGCACAAGAATTAATGTTACAGGTTTCTATGACAACAGAAATGAGAGGCATTCTACATTCTGTCTTCACTTAAGGAGTGGGATCTTTGGTTCTACTTAACCAAAACTGTTCTGTCTGTTTAGTTCAAAGTTCAAAACTAGTAAAAAATATTCCTTAAGAATTAAAATAAACATAATAAAAGAGGTTTATTTGGCTCACAGTTCTGCAGGCTGTACAAGAGGCATGGTGTCAGCATCTGCCTCTGGTCAGGATCTCAGGAAGCTTCCTATCATGGAAGAAGGCAAAGGGGGAGCAGGTGTGTCACCTGGCAAGAAAGAGAGCAAGAGAGAGACAGCAAGAGAGATGCCAGGTTCTCTTAAACAACTAGCTCTCACATGAATTAACAGAGCGAGGACTCACTCTTGGTTCCAGTGTTGGAACCACACCAAGCCATTCATGAGGTATCTACCCTCATGACCCAAACACCTCCCGCTTTACAAAGAATTAGGGAATATTTTTACTAGTACTATTTACACCCTAAGAATTCATACTTCCAGATTTAAATAAATTACATCTCAGGGTACAAAAGTAAAGTGATCAAAGGAATGCTGTCAACCAGCTCTGAGGAATCACAGACAGGGACTCACTCCCCTGTTTAGAGTGGCTTGTTTAGGATCTACAACACGAGGTTAAATTGGAAATTAGGAAGGTCTTTGAACAACTGCTTAAACTATGCAACCAAACTTCCTGTTATATGTATTTATATATACACAATAGCGACACATGAAAGTTACTTGTCGAGAGCCAAAGCATCATAGTCACTTTCCCTAAAACAAGAGAGCTAACCATTTTAATCTTTTTCATTGTTGTAGCCACAGTATTTGATTCATTAAATGCTAAATGGTGACATTAATACATACATTGTAATTCTTCAAATATTAACCATTTAGTGCTTTTAGTTTTCATTTTCTCTATTTGACTTAAGAACCTTGATGATTCCAAAGGGTTAGTTAACCAACATTTGTAGCTGTAATTATGATTTTTAAAAAATATTATTTATATTTTCACAGTGTAGAGTAAGATAGTAGAAGTCAGAAAACCTGGTCTCAGACTGAACTCTATCATTAACTCGTTTTTTGACCCTGGTTGATTGAAGCACTGTCTAGGAAAGAATTCAGTTTTCCCATTGGAAAACATAGATCCTGGATTATATCTGAGGCTCAAAGAGAGTATTTTCACTTCAATAGAGGGCTCTGGGTTTTAACAGCTTCCCAGAGTTCCAAGGAAACAAGTTTCTAATGGTGCCATTTGGGGGCTTGTGATTGGTATTTGGCATAAGAAACCACATCCAGTTCTCTTCTCTGCTTCTGAGTTCAGGGCTCCTAACCTATACAAGTCAAACTCAGGCTCCTAACAGCATGGATTAGGAATCGATAGATCCACCAGGAGAAAGCTGTAAGGAATCATGGATATAGGAACTCTCCCTTTGAAATTGGTTTATTTAAAGCCCACATGTTCGCTTTTCACTCACCAACGTGGCAAAATTACAAAGAAGGACAATGCCCGGGACTGATATAGCAATGGCTGATGATTCACTGTCATATACTGTTGGTGGGAGAGTGAATTGGTGAAATCATTTTGGATGTCAATTTGGCAGTATCTATTGAAAGTTTACATGTCATGTCCTCTGACTCAGCAATTTTGATTATAGGAATTTACCCTATTTTAAAAAGCTATATATGGACATAAAAATATGTATGTGAGAGTAGGTTTTCTGGCCTATCTATAATAGTGAAAAGCTGAAAGGAACTCAAATGCAAATCAACTGAGGATGAGTTAAATAAAATTCAGTACAGCAAATAATAAAATTCCATTCACATTAAAAATAATGAGGAGAATCTATATATACTATATTCGTCTGTTTGTGTTGCTATAAGAGAATACCTGAGGCTGGATAATTTCTAAAGAAAAGCAGTTTATTTGGCTCACAGTTCTGCAGGCTGTACAAAAAGCATGGTGCCAGCATCTGCCTCTAGTCACGACCTCAAGAAGCTTCCAATCATGGAAGAAGGCAAAGGGGGAGCTGGTGTGTCACATGGCAAGAAAGAGAGCAAGAAAGAGACAGCAAGAGAGGTACCAGGCTCTTTTAAACAACTAGCTTTCATGTGAACTAATAGAGCAAGAACTCACTCTTGGTTCTAGTCTTGGGACAAAACCAAGCCATTCATCAGGGACCCGTCCCATGACCCAAACACCTCCCACCAGGCCCCACCTCCAACACTGGGGATCAATTTTCAACATGAGATTGGGAGGAGACAAATATCCAAACCATATCATATACTGATATGATGATGTTCATAAGAAATTGTTATTAAATGAAAATTGCAAGTTGCCAAACAAAATGTAAAGCATGGCTCTATCCACAAAACTGTGTTTATGTAGATATCTATACATATTCATGCATATATATGTGTGTGTGTGTGTGTGTGTGTGTGTGTGTGATATAAAAGATTACATAGACATAGAGAAAGTCTGAAAGACTAGGCACTGCAGCGGCCATGACAATGTGAGGCTGATCCCAGCCAATGAATAAATGCAGTAAGAATATGAAAGCAGGTCCATTTCTGGGAGAGGCACAACTCCTGACACAAGACTTTGCCTCAAAGTCTGTGTCTTTCTCAGTGAAACTTTCTCAAAACTGCATTACTATCTAAGACCTTCCTTCCTTCCCTCTCTCTTCACAGGCCTTAGGTCTGCATTTCAGTCAGATGACTCTCCTCCTCTCCCATGAATCATTCTTCGTTGTCCTTACAGGTGTTTTCGTTAATAAATCTCTTGCATGTCTAACCAGATTGGCATCTGCTTCTCAGAGTACTCAGACTAAAACAAAGTTGACAGTGGTTGCCTCAGAGAAGTGAAAGTATATGTAAACGTTTGCTGCAAGCATTATTACTCTTGCAAATTATTTTTCTTAAAGATCCAGAAATAATAGGAACAGCAATATGAAATGTGTGTGTTTAAAATGAGTCCGTTTTTGTCACAAGCACACAGGAACATATGCACAGACTCACATACAGGTATTCTGGTACCCTATCAACAGAACAGGTAATGACTCCATCTAATGTTTGAATAGCACTTGATAGTTTTTGTTCTCATTAGACCTCTCCCGTGACCTTGGCAAATAGGTAGATCTTCGTGTTATGAACCTCTTTTTACAGCAGAAGAACTTCAGCTCTCTGAATCTTAGACCTCCTAATCCAACTCATTCTTGGTTCTAGTCTTGGAACAGCACTAAGCCATTCATGAGAGATCCACCCCCATGACCCAAACACCTCCCACTAGGCCAGTGTCCTTTCCCATTCACTAGGTTGCCTCTCTGTCCTGAAGAGCCCAGGGAACCTGGATGTGAAGCTACACCCCTAATGAACCAGCATGCAGCAGCTACACCCCTAATGAGCCAGCAGGCTGTACACAAAGCTCACTTTGACTTGGCAGCTCTGGCCAAATGTCCTGCATCGGGCCCACCCTTCTTGTCTGCTTGGGTCTGTTTGTGTTAGAGGATGTACTAACCACGGGGACCATCACAGCTCTGCAGAGTTTTGAAAAATGTAATTATTAAACAAGATGAATTTTTAGCAAGCAGGTTCTCATAGCTCTGTTGAAAAGTACTGGTACTTTAGATCTTTTCTTAAACTATTCCTCTCCAGATGGTTAGCACCAAGTTGAAAGAAAGCCAGGCTGGAATTCCTTTCTTGAGCACACGGTAAACAGATATCACACAGTCCTCTATTTACCAGGGCAGGGATTGCCAACTGACTGTGGCCTGGAAACTCATCTGCTTTGTTCCCTTCCCATTGCCCCAGCATTTGCAGAAGAGGAATAAACTTCTAGGTTCCTGGACTTGCCTGAGAACCAGGCCTGCAAACATGCACCGCCAGCTCCAGATTACTCTAGGCATTGATTTGTGAATATCGTTATCATTGTTATGGTCATTTTAACATTGGCAAATTTGGTCCAAAAACATATGGCTTCTTAAAAATTAATGTTTGTTGAGTAGTTACTATGTGTCAAGCACTGTTCTCAACACTTGAAACTTGAATTCTCACAACCTCCCAAAAATTGGATATTATTGTCCTTATTTTACAGATTAAAAACCTGAGGCCAGAAAGGTTAAGTGACTTGTCCAAAGTCACACAGCAATAAGTAGTAGAGCCAAAGTTTGAACGAAGGTCATGTGATTTCAAGTAAACTCATTTCATAAAACTACTTATTGTCTAAGAAAAGCCAACTCTTAAAAAAGTAGTTTTCTCCCATGTATGTTTTCTGATTTATCTTTCTCTTCCTCACTCCAAGAAAGGCATCTGTTCATCTTCTTTTCCCATTATCTCTTTCCCAAGTGATTTTTTTTTTTTTTTTACCCTATGGAAATCTCGTTCTCAAGGCATACTTGAGTTGAAACATAATCTACATTCTGACTTGTACCCTGAGTGTACCCTGAGAAAGGGAGACAGGTGTTGACTTGGCATTGAGGGCAGACCTGATTCAGACAAGGCGAAAGGAGAGACCAAATGACTTAGGAGAAAACAGAAAGGATTCCACAATGGCACAGAGCCCAGGACAAGCTGAACCAGGTTATGACAGAATAAGTACCTGTAAATCCTCCTAATGCTGTTTTAAACTAATAACTCAAGATTTTAAAACTATTTTGAGATCTATGTGCTATCATCTCTAGAAGTAGCCTAGGAAAATGGACATAAGAAATTGGAGAGTGGGCTGGGTGTGGTGGCTCACGCCTGTAATCCCAGCACTTTGGGAGGCTGAGATGGGTGGATCACCTGAGATAAGGAATTTGAGACCAGCCTGGCCAACATGATGAAACCCTGTCTCTACTAAAAGTACAAAAAATTAGCCGAGCATGGTAGTGGGTGCCTATAATCTCAGCTACTCAGATTCTCAGGCAGGAGAATCGCTTGAAACCAGGAGGTGGAGGTTGCAGTGAGCTGAAATCACGCCACTGCACTCCAGCCTGGGCAACAAGAATGAAACTGTCTCAATAAATAAATAAATAAATAAATAAGCTGGGAAGTGGAACATGGGGAGATGGAAAACTATAGCATCATAAATGAGAAGCAGAAGATAATTTCAGTGTGGGAAATGGAATTTTTCTTTACTGGAAGGTAGAAGATTTTTCAAAAATTACAGGCATTGTAAGTAGAATCAAGAGCTAGCACCACCAAATCAATCACACACCTATTCAGAAGGCTGCACTAATTTTCCCCAGCCACCCTTCTTGGAGAAGACCAAACATCTGATGTCTTCTGCCGAGGAGACATAGAAAAGGAAAGACTCCCTGCACCAGTACCTACCACCTCCAACCTAAGAAATTATTTAAGTCAGAATCCCAAGGGGTGAATAACATCAGGTTTTGATGTTAGTTCTCCACTCTTTCCAGAGCAAGGAATCAACTGAGAGAGGAGGGGTCATTCCTCTGATCAGGAGGACAAGAAGCCAAGCAGAAGCTGAAGAGTGTTCTCTAAGGACTCTGAGACCAGTGGATGGCCCAGCTAGCACAATCCTGCCTCCCTATGCACTCACGTAGCATCAGCTATGAGCATGGTGTCAGAATGTTGGGACAAGCTAAGCACTTGGGGTAAATAGTGCCAGCTGCTGGCCTGAGCACCCATAGGAAAAGAGCAAGAAGAATGCCAGGTAACATTGCACCCAGGCTTTGATGGGTCACTAGGGTCAGTAGCCCAAGAGGAAGTAGTTAAAGAACGGAGACATGAAAGTCAATGGCTAACGTGGAGATAACCACTTTATTTCTTCTCCTCCCAAAGCCACAAACCTGGGAGGAAGTTTGTGATAACTCCTGGGGACTGTTTTTGATACTTAGTGTGCAGGGACCTTCTTGGCTCTGCTCCACACTAAAATGGCACCCCTGGGTGACTAGAAAAAAGAAGTGTGTACGAGGGAAATTCAGCGATAGCCTAGTGAAGCCAAGGACCAGGGTTGAGTGGTTCAAAATTTTGCAAGTTTCTAAATGACCCAAGAAATTAATAAGAAGAAAATCATTTCAAATGACCACTCCTGCTCCTCCAGCTTTGGTTTGTTTTGGTTTGGTTTTCTCAGATGGGGTTAACAGTGTTATCTCTAATTTGGTTATCCCTAATAAAATCATTTGTGTTCTTTTAAAGGCCAGGGTCTCTCTGGAGGAGACAACTCCCTTCACAGCCTGAATAGTGGAAATTTTGCCTACATGGGGACAGAAGCCAACTTGTGAACAGTTTTAGGGGCTACAATGGGATGTGTCTCAACATAAGCATTTCATATAACAACTGATTCACCTGCCCCTGCCTGTACTTCCCTGACACTGTCACATCTGAAAGGCTCTTTCCTTCCCTCCCTTTCACCATCCTTGCCTCAGAACGTCCACTCCTTTACTGCTGTGGCCCCAGCTAAGCTAGCATACTTTCTTAACCATGAAATTTTTCAGGGCAGTCTTCAATTTAAATGTTCAATTGTTCCTATAAATCATAAAATTATGCTAGAAGTTGCATTATGTCCACATCTAAATTTTGTCTCTTTTATTCCCTCTTAGACCCAGAAACAACAAAAAAATCTTCTTGCCAGACTTTTTGTCCCAATTTTTATTTAAAAATTAACTATTCATCCATTACCAAAATATCTAGGTCTTGTGCACCAAAAATTCACGTGAATGCCATAGTTTCTTCTCTCCAAACCCATGACAGATACTCTTAGTGGAAGACAGAACTCAGAATCCTCAAAGCAATATAATCTTCAAGGCTAAGAGTCATTGTCCATCAATTATTCATTTGTTCTAACTTTTGAAAATTTATTTATACTAAGATTTTATTGTCTGACAGATTAATGTAGTGCCCCTTGCAGGTGTCTCTTACCTAGATATCTATATGTCAAGATATCTGTATTTTAAATCTCATTCTGCACAGTAAGTGCATTTTAAAAAGAAGACACCTGTGTGGATGTGAATAGTCTCTTTATCCAAGTACTGCACGTCTAACTATAAAATGTCAGAAGTTCAAGTAGATAGGCAAAACAGAGCTGAGGGCTCTCCTGGGTCTTCAAATGGAATAAAGTGGGAAACCCCAATTCCACATGTGCCCAAGACAATCCCAGTGTGTAAGTAAAACAAGTTCTTCAAATTGGGACATTGTATGTCTCAGAGAAATAAAGTTACTAATTCATGAATCCATCTCTTATCTATTATAGAATACCAAAGATGTAAGGTACTCGACATTCACCAGGACTACCTAGTTCTCTCTGGTGCCCAGAAATGTTCAGAAAGAATGGAAATGTACTCCTACTCCCTACATCTTATCGCACTGTCAAAAATGTGTGCACACATGAATCATGCCCATAAAAGATGATTTGCAGATGTATTTATTATAACTGAGCTATTTCAGAAAATGTTTGGTGTCTAGGGGATTATTTTAAGGATGATAATTAGCATGCATGCACCACCTTCAGAAGTGCTTCTGTATTAGCAATGCTGTTTAATTTCTGAATTTATAATGTCACATTTTATGACTTCAAATAAAGATTGAGACAAGACTCGAAGTTGGCTGCCACTTCTAAAAAGCATCACTGAACTGTCTGAGGACAGTTTAAAGGGGTAATAATAGTAACATGAAACTTTTTGATCAATTGCTGTAATTTTCCATTACAGCCCCAATTTCAAATATTGAATTTCAGGCTAGAGAGGGTAGTCCGGTTCCTCAGTAAACTTATAGAGTGGGTGATTTTTGTAATTTAAATAAAAAGTGTAGTAGACTATTTTCCTTTGAACACAGACAAAAAAGGCAGGTTGCCAATTCTGGACTGTATTAAATGACTGTAAACCATCAAGATGGTATATTCATAAGCTTTTTCGTTTTCATCATAATAATGAGAGGTGAAGCCAGCAGGACTTCCTGGGTCCAGTGGGGACTCAGAGAACTTTTCTGTCTTACAAGAGGTTTGTAAAATGCACCAATCAGTGCTCTGTAAAAACACACCAATCGGCACTCTGTACCTAGCTAGAGGTTTGTAAAATGCACCAATCAGTGCTCTGTAAAAATGCACCAATCAGCCCTCTGTAGCTAGCTAGAGGTTTGTAAAATGGACCAATCAGCACTCTGTAAAATGGACCAATCAGCAGGACACAGGTGGGGATGAATGAGGGAATAAAAGTTGGCCACCCCAGCCAGCAGTGGCAACCCGCTCTGATCCCCTTCCACACTGTGGCAGCTTTGTTCTTTCGCTTTTCTCAATAAATCTTGCTGCTGCTTACTCTTTGGGTCCATGCCACCTTTAAGAGCTGTAACGCTCTCCGCGAAGGTCCATGGCTTCATTTTTGAAGTCAGCAAGACCACGAACCCACCAGAAGGAACAAACTCTGGACACAATAAGAGTACAAAAATGTAAAGCAAACTCTTTTTTGTGCTTTGACTCCCAACTTGGAAGTATAGAGGTAATCACAAAATCTAGGTCCTATCGCTCAGCACACAGAAAGCCAATCACTGAGACAATGAGTATTGCCATGGAAGAAGGATTTATTTTCGTGCTACAGCTGAGGAGAATAGGATATCAGTCTCAAATCCATCTCCCTGACTGACTAAAACCGGGTGTTTATATAGCAGGGAAGAACTGTAACTGCAAGCAGGTAAACAGGAATTAGGGAGGAGTAAGGAAATCATGAGCAATGAGGGCTTTGGCTTTCGGTTGTCTGGATGTGGTTGTCTGGTGAGTTTCAGTTCCTTGATGCTATCTGGGAGGCCTGATGATTGGTTTACTGAGAAAAGAACTCAGATAAGACAAATACAACTTTCTCAAGTTTTACGACGGGGGCGGGGGGAGTCAATTTCTATGTTTATTCAAAAAAAAAAAAAAAACCGTAAACAACAGTTCTATGGGACAATTGAGCTGGTTTCCATTTTATTTTTTAAAAAGTGTTTAAGTTAAATGAATGCTTGATGAAGGAATTAGACCTCCAAGGAAAATCAATGGTTTGCTAAAGTTCACCCAGGTAGCTAGAGTAGAACTTGGACTTCAATCCAGGCTTGTGAATCTTAAAAAAGATTGCCAAGGGGTTGCAAATGTTAATATTGTAACAACACAAGAAAGGCATTTTTTTCTATGTTCTAAGCCATCTTCACACATTGAGTCCCAGAACTAATGGCCTCTTAAGTCAAGAATAATTTCATAGGCTAGGTACAGAGCTCTTTTTTGCTCTTTTTAAAGATAGGTTTTTGGGTTTGTTTTTGGCTCATTGCTTCTTTTTATGCCTTCTGAAGAACTAGGTTGAAGAACTCCTCCACAGGAACTAGGAGCCAGGACACCTTTGTTTAAAACATTGCTGTGGAGGAAATAAAACTAGGGGTGTTACCAGCTGCTCTGAAGTTATGCCTCTCAAAGATACGTGATCTGTTTCCACAGAGCTCAGCTCACCGGTTTGCAGAACAATTTGGTAGTTTCATCGGGAAGAGTGATTACTACATTAGTAGTTGCTGGAAACAGCTTCTATTGTCCTGATTATTCATTGTCAAGAATTCCTTGTAATCAGATCAGTGAAACATTGTTATCCTAGAGCAGTCCCCTCAGGGTCACTCACCCTGTTATCTGTGAGCTTGTGCAGAGGAGGGTTTAGCCTATACTGTTTGAACACAGAAATACAAGTCATCCAAATTGCTTCAGTTGTTCCTGCTGAAAATGACATCCTTTTACCCATTTCCTCCACCCACTGAACCCAACTATCAGCTGAACAATATTGAAGTGTGAAGTCAGTGGGCCATGTAGTCGGGTTAATATGTACATGTTCGGTTAGATAAGCAAGCAGTATGCCCAGGAAACCTAAAAGTATCTTTCATTCCCAAACAGCAATGGTAACAAAGAGGATGGTTAGAGGAGAAAAAAAGTTATTAAGTTATCAGAGATTGTTGTTCAGAAAGGCTGTGCTTCCTGAGTAGTCAGATTGTCCATGTGACTTAACTGAAACAAAGAGAAGCAGCATTTCAGAACACTTCTAAGACTTCCTGGAGAGCATTTCAGAACACTTCTAAGACTTCCTGGAGAGCATTTCAGAACACTTCTAAGACTTCCTGGAGAGCCGAATAAGGACAAAAGGCCAAGGATACACTAGGTCAAGCAATCAGAACTGAGATTTGGATCCTAAATTCCACACTTTGATACTGTGTTTGCCTAATGCACACTTGTATCTGTGCACTACTTGTCTTTCAGCACACCATGAGAGATGTCCACCTTGTTCCATTCATGACATCCTCAAGACCACAGTTTAGCAGGTTTTGTTGTACTCTAAAAGCCTGCATGGGGAATATGTTGTTTTGTTAAGACTTGACTTTGGAGGGTGGAGGAGCTCAAAGGAAAGTGAGTTCAGTTTCCAGGCCAAGGCCGGAGGGAAGAGCTTCTCACTTGGAAGCAGCAAAGGAAGAATCCCTGGCTGGGCCACCAGAGCCTAACCCAGTGAATTAATGTCATGGCCTGAGGAGACCAAGGCCAGTGAACCAGCCATCTCTCACAGGTTGGTGATCCAGTTAGTTCCATCCGTCACACCATTTATTTGCTCCAGAGAAATGTTTGGCAACTCTTTGTTGTATAGTTGGGTATTCCCCTGCCAAAAAAGAACATGAACTTGACTCTGTAATCCAAATCATTCGGATTGCAGAGGCACAAGTTTACCCATCAGATGTGTGTGAGCAGGTTAACCATGACTGGCTTGGATCCCTGAAAAATGCCAATAATGATAATAGAGTAATAGTAGCAAACACTTATTTGGCATTTATTAGATGTCAAGCACTGTTCTAAGCACTTTCACATATTAACCTCTCTGGGCCTCACTTATCCCATATGTAAAATGAGACTGATAATAGTACCTGTGCCCTTGAGTTATTATAAGGAGTAAATGGGTTATAAAATGTGCCCTGTTTAATACCTTTCTCAGGCCCATCATATGGCAGGTGGGGATGTTACTACTTTTTTTTTTTTTTTTTTTTTTTTTGGAGACGGAGGCTTACTCTGTTGTCCATGCTGGTGTGCAGTGGTGTGATCTTGGCTCACTGCAGTCTCCTTCTCCCAGGTTCAAGCAATTCTCCTCCCTCAGCCTCCTGAGTAGCTGGGACTACAGGTGCACACCACCATGCCTGGCTAATTTTTTGTATTTTAGTAAAGACGGGGTTTCACCACGTTGCCCAGGCTGGTCTTGAACTCCTGAGCTCAGGCAATCTGCCTGCCTTGACCTCCCAAAGTGCTGGGATTACAGGCATGAGCCACCACACCAGGCCATTATTACATATTAAGAAATCAAGCAGTTTGATTCTAGAATCTTGGCTTTTAGCCACTTGTATTAACCACGTGCCTAACTTCTGTAAACTTGACATTTTCATATCTGTCCTACATGCATATGTCAAACACACCTCATTCTAGACAACCTAATAATATGTCTGAGACACGTTGCCTTGTCCTCCTGCCTCTCTTGTCAACTGACACCCCCACTCCCTTTACCTGGAGAAGTCCCCCTCCCAGGTTATGCTTTTCAAATAAAAAACAACCAACCCAGAGCTCACAGCCCCAAACCACCTCTTACTGGGCTCTCACACTCCAAGCTACTACACCCCTGCCCTAATTACCCTATGGCCAAATACCAGACAGGTAGGGATAGCCTCTATCCCTCAGAGCCCATTGAAATTATTAAACCAGCCAATCCTAAGTCAGTTCACCTTGCCTCACCCAAGCTTTTCCCAAGGAAAACAACAAAGGCTCTTGCCCACCATTCTCCCCTCTTCCTCTGCCTCCTGACTCATCCCAGGGCTTCCCCATGAGGCCCCCATGGTGTGGCATGTCCCCTCCTCTTGGGAACTGCAAGTGATAAACTATCTTTTCTTTTTTTTTTTTTTTTTTTTTTGAGATGGTATCTCACTCTTGTTGCCCCAGCTGGAATGCAATGGCATGATGTCAGCTCACTGCAAACTCTGCCTCCCCAGGTCAAGTGATTCTCCTACCTCAGCCTTCCGAGTAGCTGGAATTACAGGCACCCACCACCATGCCTGGCTAATTTTTTGTATTTTCAGTAGAGACGGGTTTTTGTCATGTTGGCAGGCTGGTCTTGAACTCCTGACCTCAGGTGATCCACCCGCCTCAACCTCCCAAAGTGCTGAGATTACAGGGGTGAGCCACCGCGCCTGGCCATAAACTATCTTTTCAATGGCAATTGCCTCTTGATCTGTTGGCCTTACTATACTCAAATTTTCTATCGATACACATGTTGAAAAATACCACCGTACCCAGCAAAAATAAGTCCCTATGAATCAGACCAGGAATGCCTGCTGTGTACTCAGTTCAGTTCATCTCTGAAGCCTTTCTTGCTTCCCATGATTACTGGGTGGAATGCCAAAGAATCTACTTTTGTATGAGAAGAGCCTGGGGATACTTCACTAAATAGAAGTCTATATCCTTGGCCTCATCTTATATTGGTGTTTCCTTCTCACAGAGCAGGTAGGACTCCTGTTTTAAAGTACAGTACTACTAAGGTTGCTGTAAATCTTCAAAATACACAAAGATATAAAACATGCAAACATGCCTGTTCTAGGAAAAGAAACTACTAAAATTTTGAGATTTCCCACTGGATGTATTTGGGTTAGAAATTCTTCTTGCTTAGGACAAAATACCAAACACCGCATGTTCTCACTCATAGGTGGGAATTGAACAATGAGAACACATGGACACAGGAAGGGGAACATCACACACCCAGGACTGTTGTGGGGTGGGGGGAGCGGGGAGGGATAGCATTAGGAGATATACCTAATGCTAAATGACGAGTTAATGGGTGCAGCACACCAACATGGCACATGTATACATATGTAACTAACCTGCACGTTGTGCACATGTACCATAAAACTTAAAGTATAATAATAATAAAAAATAAATAAATAAATAAAAACACATGTGACTGAGGTTACATAGCAAACAAATGACACAGCCAGAAAAAAATAAAATAAAAAATAAAATAAAATGATGATTCATGGAACAATGAGTAGACCTAATGACCTATCCTGTACATTTCGATTTAGGCAGATGATTAAACAAAATGGTCTCAGATAAAAAATAAATAGTATCAAAAAGAAATGATCAAAATGTGATTCTTATAGTTCCTCAAACTTTGTAATAGAAGAATAAACATTAAAGAAATTACATCAAAAAAAAAAAGAAATTCTTCTTGCTTCATACTTACCTGGATGGGTAGAAATGAATCTAAAAACTAGAGGGAAAAACCTACTCCTTGGTATCCTACATAAGGCAAAGGAAAGTTATGATTGAATAGATGAAAAGCCTAAGGAGGGTATTAAACAGGGTCAGAATGTTACTCCACTTTCTGCCAGCATAACCATCGGACAGCCCCCACAAAGGCTGGGTCTCCACAATGGGCTACAGACAAAATCCCCAGAGTAGATGCCAATATGCAAGCCAGCTCAAAATCCCAGAAGTGCTTCAGCCATGTTCTGAATTCAGAGAAACTCGTTGTATAAGGAATTATCTGACAAAACAGATAATGTCTGAAGATAATGTGACGTAGTATTTGATAGGAAACAAAACCTGAATAAAATCCTTTGGCTACTCTCTGACTCTAGATGTCTTAAAATGTACATCTCCTTGTAATCAGAAGAATCAAAGTACAGTCACGCCTAAGGAGGGAGGTCCTCCTTATATTGACAGTCATTGAGACAGCCTGCCTGTGGATACCTGGTGCAGAATGACACACTAGCGAATTTTAAAATCATAGTATCACTTCAAGGCAATTTGCTAAAATGAAACATTGAGACCCCACCACATCTAACTCGCTTCCTCATTTAAGTAAATTGTATTCATGAGAAAATGCTTTATTTGCATCAATGGCATATGCATTGGATGCCAGATTTATCTCAATTCAAATACGCATTTTAACATTGTAAACATATGGTTACAATTTCTGTGGAGCTGCTTAGGAACTTTTTATGGATCAAATCCTTAGTCCTGATATCCCAGCTAGGTTCAGAGATTTTTTTTAACTGCTGCAAAGCTCTTTACTTCCTAAAGGCTCGTTTATAACAGGAATTGGCTTTGGAAGTGTTTATATGCTCTTTGGTGTTGTCTATAATTACTTTCTCAGCTGAAGTGGTAGTAATGCGGGAGATCTAGATGGAGAAAGGAGATGAGAAGAGGCTGAATAAATAAATAAAAGTGTCTTACGGGGAATCTCTTTCATCTCTCTGGTCTTGTAATTTTCTTTTTTATCCCCAACTATAATTGAAAAAATGAATGCCCAAGTTCTACCACAGATATTAAAAGGAACATGGCTGGGTTTTGTTACGTGGGTGTCCTAGGCTTGAGGTTCAAATAACCACTATGTAAAGGGCAGTGTCCAGAGAGGAGATTGGAAACAGTGATAACTGAGTTTTGTCTCCATGGTCATTTAGACACACTTGAGAAAACTATTTCACTTTACCCCAGAGATTATGAAAAATAGCTTTTTTAGCCTTCCATTATGTGTATGTTGTATGAATGAGTTCAAGATAGAGTACTCGAACGCCTGTAATCCCAGCACTTTGGGAGGCTGAGACGGGCAGATCACAAGGTTAGGAGATCAAGACCATCCTGGCTAACACGGTGAAACCCCATCTCTACTAACAATACAAAAAATTAGCCGGGCATGGTGGTGGGCACCTGTAGTCCCAGCTACTCGGGAGGCTGAGGCAGGAGAATGCCATGAACCCGGGAGGCGGAGCTTGCAGTGAGCCGAGATCCCGCCACTGCGTTCCAGCCTGGGGGACAGAGCAAGACTCCGTCTCAAAAAAAAAAAAAGGGTACTTGAAAGTAAAATTCCTATTCTGAGGGTTACTGAGATAATACTTGAAACTTGCACAATATGATGTGCCTTCATGAGGAAAAGCTTTTTGTAATCCAGAAACTCTGGGCTCAGACTTAAGTGATATTTGGCTAAAAATTCACCCAACTTGAAATCAATGAAGACTTCTGGGACAGTGGTCTTGCTTTCTTTTCTTTCTCTTTCTTTTCTCTTTCTTTCTTTCTTCCTTTCTTTCTTTTCCTTTCTTTCTTTTTTCTCTTTCTTTCCTCTTTCCTTCTTTCCTCCTTCCTTCCTTTTCTTTTCTTTCTTTCTCTTCTTTCTTTTCTCAGAACATTCCATTCTGCCTGACAGAGCTCAGATCGCTCACTCCTCTCACTACATTTGCCTACCCACTGGATTGCATCTACCTACAAGGTGTGGAAACACAGTGAGGAGCCCAGAACAGCAAGTAGGCAGACGGGAACCACTAGGCAGCAATCTCTGACGACACACTGCATTAAAATGTGGCTACTGCTTACGATAACCACACAGCACTTTTTCATTCACGCATCTGTGATGCTTATAAAGGTACGATTAACATTTTTAATGATGCAAATTTTTATATATTGTATGTAAACTATATATTACTATAGAAGATTTTCAGGTATGTTTTTAAATTTTAAAAGCAAGCTTCTGAACCATGGATATAATATCCTACCCTTTTTTTTTAAGGCTAGGAGTTACTTATATACACGTTTTCTATGTATCAACTATTACTGGAAGCATACACAAGAAACTGATAACATGGTTGCATCAGGGAAGGAGAACTGGGCAACTCGTGGTCAGAGATGGGAGGGAGGCTTACTTTTCAGGATATACCATTTTGTCCTGTTTATCATCTACACATATATTCATAAACCAGAAATTAATAAAATATACATACAAATAAAACAATAATTCATATAGTCTAGTCTCAGAACAGGATCATCTCCAAAAAACACAGCAGATAAAAGAAGTAATTTTGGAAAAACTCAAGTGTTTTATTTGTATTTATTGAATACATAGAGGTGGCTTGTTTCTCTCTTCCACATCCCTTCACACCCCAGTTGCCTTTATCCCCCTTTTTTGAAATTCTCTACAAAACTCCACTCCCAAGCCTAGAGCCTTGCACCTCTTATCCTTTCCCTCCTTCTCTTTTCTCCAGATTTTACATGATAAATCCACAGTAAGCTGGACTGTGAACTCAGGATCCCACTTACAGGGCAGGGAGGGGAGAAAACTGGACAAACCCAGAAACCTATTTAATGAGGCAGGGAATGGAACAGCAGAGGCACAGCTGACTGGTTAACTTTTAATACCATTTCACAATGTTTATTGACCAATCAGGAGAATTTGACAACTGCAGCACTGGAAAGCTGGAGTCAGGATACCTGGGCACAACCTGCATTGTCTTCCCATGAGGAATGGCCTTGCTAGTAGTGCGTCTAGGTAAAGGACCAGGAGAGCCTTATGTTCATAAATATGCCCTTAAATGCTACACATCAAAATGGTGAGACATAAACATACATACTTATGTTTATATATTATGACATTGTGATGCATAGTAAGAAACGTGTATTTTGGCTTTCATCCCCAGTTCCCAAAATGGAGCTCCTAAACCTTTGTAATTTGCTGAGTGATAGGGGTACAAGATGCATCTTTTGTTCTAATGTTTGGTCTTTGACCCAGGTTCCTGCCATAATGCTCCTAACCCCTTGGAATTTACTAGGAGACAGGAGCATATTTTGTTCTAATGAGGTGACTCGCTCGGTGGAGTCCTGGATGGGGGCTGATCACCAGAAGAACCAAGCCGTGTTTAGAAGCTTGGAGCTTTCAGCCCCACCCCTAGTCCTCTAGAAAGGGGAGAGAAGCTGAAGAATGAATTAATAATCAATCATGCCTACATGATGAAGCCTCCAAATGAGACGGGAGAGTTCCCTTGACCCCTTCACGGGACTTGTGACAGGGGTGTGGCTCACTTACTCGGCTGCCACCCTGCTCAAACCCCTTGTGGGAGTGGGAGCAGGCAGATGAGCGGGTGCCAAGGCTGGGCAAGCACTTCTGGGCTCCGGCCCCAAAGCAGCATCTAGGGGTGTGTTACAATTAATGCTCTTTTAGCAGTTGCCATCCACAGATGGCTAAGTGTGAACCAGCTCAGTGGAGAGTGAGCGCGACAGCCTTTTACACCCTGCCCTCTTGGTACTCAGGCTCTTGTTCAGCATCCAGGAAGAATCAGGTCACATGAACAGTTTGAAAGGTGATGAATGTGGAGGATTTTATTAAGCGGTGGAAGTGGCTCTCAGCAGAAGGTGGGCTGCGAAGGGGATTGTGTGGGAAGAAAGTGGTCCTTCCCTGAAGCCCAGCCATCTCCGGCCAGGCTCCTTTCTGAAGTCATGCCATCTGAGGTTAAGTTGTGTCTCTCCCTAGTCTCGGATGCTCAGTTGCTTCTTCTCCTCTCAACTTTCAGCTGCTTGTCTCTTTGCCAGCTGAGGTCTGGGGTTTATATGGGCACAGGATAGGGGGGCAGGGAGGGCCAAAAAAGGCAACATTTGGGCAGGAAAACAGGGATAACTGTTTTCACCTAGGGCTGCAGTTTCCAGACTTGAGGGTGGGGCCTTTCCCAGGGAACCACCCTCTTCTACCCAATATTTCCCTGCCTCCTGTCCATATCACAAAGAAATCCTGAAGTATGGGGTTCAGAGAGCCTCTGGGCTTGTAAATAAGAAGGCATCCATGTGCTGGGTGGGTGGTGCATCCCAACTCCACAGGGAGGAAATTTGCTGTGCTCAGGACCCTTCCAAACCTCGTCCTATGTGCCTCTTACCTATCCCTTATCATATCCTTGATTAAGTAATAAGCCAGAAAATATACATGTTTCCCAGAGTTCTGTGAGCCATTGCGGCAAATGATCAATCCCAAAGAGAGGGTTATAAGATCCCTCCCCCAGTTTATAGCCAAATGGTCAGAATTACCAAAGGTCTGGGCTTGTGACTGGTGTCTGAAATGGGAGGCAGTCTTGTGGGACTGAGCCCTTAACCTGTGGGATCTGACTTTCAACTCCAGGTAGATAGTGTCAGAATTGAATGGAATTACAGGACATCCAGTTGGTGTCTGCTGGAGAACTGGTCAGGATATTGGGGGGGAAAAAACACACATTTTGGTGACCAGAGTGTTCTGTGTTATGTTGAGTATTGAGTACAGTAGAAGAAAACAGATAGTTTGCTTCATTTGTTTTTTTTTCCCCCATTATACACACACACACGTATGATATATATAAGCCTCAAGTATAAAGAGGATGGTATTGCAACTGAAAATTATGCTTCTCTGATCGGGGAAGACCCACTTTAGGTGGACAACATCACTGCCACCCACACATCCTCCCACTGGGGGTTGCAAGGTCTGGGGAAGCTGGGTTGAGAAACAGAGTGTATGCTCTGACTCTCTGTGGACTGACTCTGCCTCTAGCTAATTTTTGTATCATTTATTAAATAAATTGATAATATGATTTACTTTAGAATGTGTACAGGTGTGTGTGTATACCAATATGAACCTTACCTGAGACACTGCACACAAAGAAAGGTGACCATCACAAAGTCAATGAAAGTTTTAAAAATATATTTCAAGGCAAATTTTGGCAATACCTCTTCAGTCTCAGTTCAGATAGTAAGACCCTACTTATCTAGGCCTGGTGGCATGTCATTTCCTACTGTGGACCAAACTGCCTCATGCAATTAAAACTTGATGCAATGAAACATTAAAGCCTTATAATTAACACTCTTAATTCTGATTCCCTACTCACAAGACAGTATTATTTATAATGTAGTTTTCCACACAATAAGCTACAGACAACACAAGTGTTTGGCTCTTTCTACAGTTCTATTTCTTATTGCAAATTAATTTACTGGTGTTCTGGTTTTATACATCAGTCTCTATAAGCTTGGTTAAATGTGAGTCTGCCCCCTGATAAATTTTTCTGCATTTAGTGAGCTGGGAAAAAAAATGGGATTCTCAGTCTGAAAGGCTGGGCCCTGGACAATAATAAATTCTCACTTTGGGGGGGCTTCTCAGAAGATAGCCTATAAGCCATTTTAAAACTTATTCTTTGCGAAGAGTACATCTTTTAAACTTTTTTTTTTTTTTTGAGACGAAGTCTCACTCTTGTCCCCCAAGCTGGAGTGCAATGGTGCAATCGGCTCATTGCAACCTCTGCCGCCCAGGTTCAAGCAATTCTCCCGCCTCAGCCTCCCGAGTAGCTTGCCACCATGCCCAGCTAATTTCTGTATTTTTAGTAGAGACGGGGTCTCACCATGTTGGCCAGGCTGGTCTCGAACTCCAGACGTCAGGTGATCTGCCTGCCTCAGCTTCCCAAAGTGCTGGGATTACAGGCGTGAGCCACCGTGCCTGGCCTAAACTTTTTAAAATACATATTTATAGGCTGGGTACAGTGGCTCATACCTGTAATCTCAGCACTCCAGGAGGCCAAGGCAGGTCACCTGAGGTCAGGAGTTTTGACACCAGCCTGGCCAACATGGTGAAACCCCATTCTACTAAAAAATACAAAAATTAGCTAGGTATGGTGGCACGTACCTGTTATTACAGCTATTTGGGAGGCTGAAGCTGAAGAATCACTTGAACGTGGGAGGCAGAGGTTGCAGTGAGCTGAGATGGTGCCATTGTACCACGGCCTGGGAGACAGAGTGAGACTTCGTCCCCAAAAAAAAAAAATTTAATAAAAATTAAATAAAGTATATATTAATAAGTAATGAACACTTGTAGAAAGTTTAGAGAAAATATAAAAGTTAAAAGAAGATAAAAATCAGTCATACAACCAACTTTAGATAACACTATTAAATACTTGATATATTTCTTCCTAATTTTAATTTTGTGTGTGTAACTGTAAATACATGCAAAATTTAAATTATACTAGAAATAGCTTTGTAACCTGTTAATTTCACTAAACATAATATTCTGAACCTTTCCTATGCCATGAAATATGTTTTTAAAACACCTTTAATCAATCCCCTTTTGGATATTTAAGTTAATTCCAATATTTTGTTAGAATAAAACATCCATTGATGAATATTTCATCTTCATATATAATTCTTTACTCACAGCTCTGAATATTTATTTAGAGTAAATTTCTAGAGGGAATTATTGACTCAAAAGGTATGAACATTTTTGGTGCTTTCATCTCTATTGCCAGATTACACCCAAAAACCTTGCTGACCTGATTTTTAATAATATCAGCAATTTTCCTTTCAGTACCAGAATGAGAATTTTGCTAGTCTCTCACTAAGAATGAATGAACAATTACTGTTTTTTAATGTTTCACCAATGTGAAAGGCAAAATTTTATATTTGCTTTGTAATAATTTGCACTTCTTTTATACTTCATGTGTCTTGAGTATTTATTCCAATATTTGTGGCCACTGTAATTCTTGTTTTGTGGCTTTGCTCCTTCTTGCCCTTGGTACATTGTCTTCTTGAGATATTCACCATTTTATATACTGATCTGTAAAATCACTTTTATATTAATCCCATGCTGCATGTTGAATCTTCTACCCAGTTTATTTCATTTAGATTAGTTATGCTTATGGGAATTGCTTCTGGATAGATGGAACTTTTAGATTTTTTTCTTTGGTTTAGAGATCTCAGTCAGCACCCACCTGTCCCCACTTTCTTCTGAGTGAATCTGCAGTCAATGGCTCCTGCTGCCAAGCACTGGTGCTTTACACCAATGACACCCCTTCCTTACGGGTCACAACTGGTTGATGAGGGGCATGCACTTGGCCCGCAGACAGTTTCTCCATAGCATGACCTGCAGCCTATGCCTATCGCACAGCCCAACATAATAGCAGAGATGTGATTATACATGGAGAGAAATTTCTGTCTCTCACAGCTAGCAGTAGGGCCAGATCTGAAAGTAATAGATTCCATGAAGAAGGGTTGGCAAGCCAAAGGAATGTGCAAGCAGAGGGAGGCATGATCAGAAACAAACAGAGGAAACAAGCGACCACAGAGAGGATAAAGGATAAATGTGAGGGTAGAGGCAGTGCTGCCCTGAGAGAAAGCCCACAAACCCTATCAGGTAGACAGAAACCAAAGTAGGCCCTTTATCTGCTTTGGTTCCTTGGAATTTTATATTTCCAAGATGAGGCCCCGTGTAAGTATATGATTCAAGCCCACAACTTGAATTTGAGATGGCTTTTTATTTCCCCCTTGCATACAAAACAATCATTCTAGAACAGTGGTTCCCAGCCAGTGGCGATATTGCCCCCGAGGGAAACTTTGACAACATCTGGAAACATTTTTGATTGTCATGACTTGGGGGCTGCTATTAACATCTAAGAAGCAGGCACCAGGAATGATGCTAAGCATTCTACAATGCTCAGGCCCCCACAACAAAGAATGATTTAGCCCAAAATAGGAATAATTGAGAAACTGTTTTAGAACAAGTGTTCAGATTTTTTTATGGTTTCCGTCTTTGCATTCATGCTTAGAAAGTCCTTCCCTACTCTGTGATAAGACAAATACAGTAAGTCCTCACTTAACATCCTTTGATAGGTTCTTGGAAACTGTGACTTTAAGTGGCACAATGTATGTCAAACCCAATTTTATCATAGATTAATTGATATAAACAAAAGTTCAGTTCCTATGGTATATTTCTGGTCACGAAAACATCACCAAACTTCTAAAACCCAAAACACTTCTAATATTAAACATTGAAATAAATGTGAGCTCGCCTGTAATCCCAGCACTTTGGGAGGCCAAGGTGGGTGCATCACAAGGTCAGAAGAGCGAGACTATCCTGGCTAACACGGTAAAACCCTGTCTCTACTAAAAATACAAAAAATCAGCCGGGCGTGGTGGCTGGTGCCTGTAGTCCCAGCTACTCGGGAGGCTGAGGCAGGAGAATGGCATGAACCAGTGAGGCAGAGCTTGCAGTGGCATGAACCAGTGAGGCAGAGCTTGCAGTGAGCCGAGATCGCACCACTGCACTCCAGCCTGGGTGACAGAGCGAGACTCTGAAAAAAAAAAAAAAGAAGGAAGGAAGGAAGGAATGAAGAAAGGAAGGAAGGAAGGAAGGAAAAGAAAGAAAGAAAGAAATGTGAGCTATACATATATTTAAGAAAGATTGATTAAAAAAAAAAAAAGTAAGGGCTGGGCACGGTGGCTCACACCTGTAATCCCAGCACTTTGGGAGGCTGAGGCAGGCAGATCACAAGGTCAAGAGATCGAGACCATTCTGGCCAACATGGTGAAACCCTGTCTCTATTAAAAAGTACAAAAATTAGCCGGGTGTGGTGGCACGGGCCTGTAGTCCCAGCTACTCGGGAGGCTGAGGCAGGAGAATCACTTAAACCCAGAAGGGGAAGGTTGCAGTGAGCCGAGATCACGCCACTGCACTCCAGCCTGGTGACAGAGTGAGACTCCGTCTCAAAATAAATAAATAAATAAATAAATAAATAAATAAATAAAGAAGTAAGGTAATTATTTACCCACTTATCAGGGTTTTGAGTGGCTGGAGCCTATCCCAAGAGCCCAGGATTCAAGGCAGGAGCCTACCCTGGACAGGACGCCATTCCATCATAGGGCGCACTCACACACAGCCACGATGGCTCAGACTGGGACAACGTAGACGTGCCAATTAACCTAATATTCACATCTTTGGGATGTGGGAGGAAACTGAACTCTCTGGAGAAAAATCCAGCAGACATGGGGAGAATGTGCAAACTCCACACAGATAATGGCTCCAGCCAGGAATCGATTTTTTATCTCATCAGCATTATAACAAAATGACTATTCAAGGACATGCTGTATTGACCTATACTATCTTCTATTTCTATGATTTAGTTTTTAATGTTTCTTTTTCTTCAAAATTTCTAGTAACAAGAAAGCCTTGTTAATGGCCGGGAGATCAGGAAACTAACTAAACTTACAAAACAGGTCACAATGTCTTCATGCCTACGATTAGCATATATCACCAGAAGACAGTGTGGCAGAGAGTCTCACCACGTTTTTTTTTTTATTATTATTATTAAATCTACTCTTCTGTGAAGGTGAACTGGAGAGTGTGAAACTCTATATTCTCCCTAAGTGGAGAGGCAAATGCTAATAAGTTCCTTAGCATTGTACTGAAAATATAGAGCCTACTTGCTACAAAGTTGGTGACATACAGGATACTGTATTCACTCTGCCAACCAGAAGTTCAAAGTTGAAACATTGGGGTAGGCTTAACATGGTGGTACTCATGGAATTGGTGTCAGTACACTGGTCATCAGGCTTACTGGGCAGAAGTCTCTTACTCCATGGGATTTTTAGAGAGGACACAAAAGCGTGAAACTAGGAGGATGCTCTGAAAGAATGCCATGAAGAGGGGAGTGGAATGTGCATAAGCCTTGGTAAAAGTTTACTCTTTTGAGCTGGTCTTCAGATGCCACATCCTCTGCTCTTTTCTTGTTGCCAACATTATGGAGTCCATAAAATTTCCCAAGATTCTGCAGGGCAGATGGCTTCCATCCTCATATCACCATAACAATCCATATTTCACAGTAAGTAACAAGCATGATTGAGAAAACAGATGCAATGAGCCTGCCAATGCAATATATGCCCCTCAACCTGCAATTCTTTGTCCTGGGAGGAGTTCTCATCTAGAAATTTAGTTGGTAACTTGTAACAGACTGCACGCACATGATAGCCTTACTCTTCCAGAACTCAGATTCTCTTCTCTGTGTCTACCCTGAATCAAAGATTAAATCATTTTATCTTTCACTGATCTGGAAAGTGGAAAAAAATAAGGCAATTTTTGCCCAGTTACTTCACCTTCCATCCCATTGCAATGTAAACTGCAACCTAAGCAGTTCTCTGAAATCTCAATAGCAGCATTTTTCTGATCTGCAGTTGCCAACAAATTATCACCGTGACTCTATTACGACTTCTGTCTCCTTTCTCTGGCCCCTTAGAACTCTACATTCTTGTGCTCAATCTTTCTTTTGAGAATTCCTTCCTTGAACACCAATACCTTTAAGCCTGAACACCTTCACTTCCCTAGTACCTAAGAGCTACGTTAACACACATAAAACTGGGTATGTGCAAAACATCCACAAGAAGAAAAGTGAATAACTGCGATATGGAATACAACATTTTTCACACAAATAGTAACCACCAATGCCATAATTGGAAAGTGTGGCTTTAAACAAAAAATAAGTGGAAGGAAAGATTAAGGCCCACCCTGGACCTATCTATAAGACAAAATATGCTGATTCCAAAATACTAGCCCTGAGAAAATTCTTAGAATAAGTGAATAAGTATTCACTAGCAAGCAATCATAATTCAATGAGATTATTTATTAAGAGCAGAGGTTTCTTTTATTTTTGAGACGGAGTCTCAATCTGTTGCCCAGGCTGGAGTGCAGTGGCGCAATATCAACCTCCACCTCCCGGGTTCAAATGATTCCCCTGCCTCAGCCTCCCAAGTAGCTGGGATTACAGGCATGCACCATCACGCCTGGCTCATTTTTGTATTTTTAGTAGAGATGGGGTTTTGCTAGGTTGGCCAGGCTAGTCTCCTGACCTCAGGTGATCTACCCACCTCGGCTTCCCAAAGTGCTGGGATTACAGGCCTGTGCCCAGCAGAGAGCAGAAGTTCTTAACTTTTTCCTTGTGCAACACTATCATATAGACCAAGGGTTGGCTAACCAGTTCTACAAAGGGCCAGAGGGTAAACATTTTAACCTTTGTGGTTTATTAGGTTTCTTTTTTAACTACTCAGTTCTACCATTATAACACAAAACAGCCACAGACAATACAGAAATGAAAGAGTGTGGCTATGTTCTAATAAAACTTTTTTATGGACATTGAAATTTGGATTTTGCATAATTTTCACATCTCATGAAATATTATTCTTCTTTTGATTTTTTTTTTCAATGATTTAAAAATCTAAACACCATTCTTAGCCCAGGGGACATACAAAACTGGCAGGAAGATAGATTCAGAACATATGCCATGGTTTGCTGTAGTTTGATGCAGACTAACATCTATTGTTCACAAAGCGATTCTCCAAATGCCTCATTGAGAAACACAGCTTAATAATGTCCAATTTTCCTTGCTCAGTTTACTGAGCAACCTTCTCCTGATCTGTTTACATGTGATGCTTCCTTCTGGTAAATTGGTTCAATCAAAAACCCAAAGAATTAATTCTACGGGCAGAGTTCTCTCTAATCTTAATAGTTTATCCCTTGTTCTCTTGAGTTCATATAGCCATTCAAAGGTCTGGCATCTCATAGCTGAAGGAACAAAGGGTGCCATGTGGAGGTAATAGCAACTATTAAATCCCCAGACAAAGCAGAATCACTCAACATCATTACTGTAAATTCTAGCACATCACTGTCAACTCAAAGTCTAAATTAAGATTTGAGCATTGAATCAATTGCTATTCTGATTAGTAATTATTATGGACACATAAATTATAACCACAAAACTTATGGACCCAAAACAGCTAAACAGAAGCACAGAGTCAACATGTGCTGAGACTGTACCTCTAGGAGAAAGGGAGAATTCCAGCACCCATGTGGCCACAGTGGAGACAAAATGGAAAATAAACATCTAATAAACAAATAGCTAGTGATACAAACATACAAGGATAAGTCTCATAAAATTAATGGAAGCACAGTTATCCCCAAAAAATTGTATGCTAAATAAGAACGTAGTTTAATCTGTGCCATCTTGTCCCTACTGCATAGTTGATCAATCATGGAATAATATGAAGACCATGATGCCCCAGACCTCACCTTCTGGATGGTAAAAATGGGTTTCATTACTAGTTTTTTCTCATTTTTGTCCTCCTGCTCAGTCAAGTCAAACTTACATGAGTCTCACTTATTAAGATAAAATATTTTTCATGAGGCTTCTGGGAGCCTCATTCAAATGAATTTACAGTGTGTCCCAACAGCCCTTTAGACACGGCATGCTGGAATCCTGACATAGTGGGAAAAAGTAAATAAAATGAGCAAAATTCTGAAATTGATGGCAAAGCTGAGGTTCAAACTTAAGCCACTGAAGCTAATTAGCTCTATACATTTGGGACAAATTATTTTACCTCCCTGTGCCAGGAAGCAATAGAGAGACCTAGAGCTTATCCAGTTCAGCAATTTTTAAGCTCCTCTATAGCAAAAGAATGTGTGCTGAAAATGTGGTTTACAATGAGATACCATCTTACACCAGTCAGAATGGCTTTTGTTAAAAAGTCAAAAAATAACATATTGACAAGGCTTTGGAGAAAAGAGAACACATACAGTATTCATATGAATGAAGATTAGTTCAGCCACTGTGGAGAGCAATTTGGAAATTTCTCAAAGAACTGAGAGTTGAACTACCATTCAACCCAGCAACCCCTCTATTGGGCTGATATGGTTTGGATATTTGTCCCACCCAAATCTCATGTTGAAATGTGATTCCCAGTATCAGAGGTGGGGCCTGGTGGGAGGTGATTGGGTCATGGGGGCGGATCCCTCATGGATGCCTTAGCACCATCCCCTTGGTGATTCACTGAGTTCACACGAGATCTGGATGTTTAAAAGAGTATAGCACTTCCTCCTCTCTCCCTCACTCCTGCTCTTGCCATGTGATGTGTCTGCTCCCACTTCACCTTCTGCTATGAGTAAAAACTCTTTGAGACCTCCCCAGATGCTGAGTAGATGCTGGCATCATGCCAGTATTTCTTTATAGCAATGCAACAATGTCCTTCTACGTGGGTATACACCCCAAGGAAAATAAATAGTTCTACCAAAAAAAAAAAGTACCCGTATGTTCATTGGAACACTATTCACAATGGCAAAGACATGAAATCAACCTAAATGCCTGTCAATGGTAGTGGATTGAATAAAGAAAATGTGGTACATACACACCATGGAATATTACACAGCAATAAAAAGAATGAAGTCATGTCCCTTGCTCCAACATGGATGCAGATGGAAACCATTATCCTAACCAAACTGACACGGAAACAGAAAACCAAATACCACATGTTCTCACTTATAAGTGGGTACACATGGACATAAAAGTGGGAACAATAGACATTGTTGGAATGTCTATTGGAACAATAGACGGGTTGGAAACAACCTACCTATCGAGTGCTATGCTCACTACCTGGGTGGCAATTTCATTTGTATCCCAAACCTCAGCATCACACAATATACCCATGTAACAAACCTGCACGTGTACCCCCAATTCTAAAATAAAGGTTAAAAAAATAAACAAAATGTGGTTTAACACAGAACCCCAAAATGTAAAACTGGAAAAGCATACCTGCTCTGTTGAGAGGGGGGCAAGAGGGCCAAGAGCCCTGCCCACTCTGCCTCCCCGTGGTATCTACAGTGGCCCCCAAAGCTCCTAGACCTTTGGGGAGCAGTTTGAAGCCACTGTTCTTATGCAGTCCTCTCATTTTACAAATGAGGAAGCTACTAAGAACATTAAAAATGGCCCCACCAGCAGCCAAACAATGATGTTCCCAACTGAACATAAACAGTGATTTTGAACAATGCTCAGACAAGGCCACTGCTGCTACGTTTGGAAAAAGACAGAGACATGGCCACTCCACAACCTCAACAATCACAAAACATCCCCTCTTCTGACTAACACAAGTGACTTCTCCCAGCCCAGCTTTAATCCATCAGCCTCTTTGATAAAATGTATTAAGATACCTGGTCACCAAGTTGACCCTCCCTCTTGACACAACACAACCCGAAACCAGCCTCTGCTCTCCTAACCCCTCGTGAAAATCATCCGGCATAAGCCTGAATCCTATAAGGGGGCCCCCACAGTTAATCTACAGTGTGTCCTTCCTTGCTACCGCAAGCCCCATTAACCTAACTTTTTGTTTTTACTCCAGGTGTGTTCCTGATGGTCCTTGGCTTTAATACTACCCAGTTAGCATTCTAAGCTATGTCCTCAAGAAAAGCAGAATAGCACCAAGATTTGGCTGAGAGAAAAACAAATAGGTGAGCTCCTAGAGTGGTAAATAAACATGACAGAAAGAAACAGAAGCAAATTCTGACCCTTAACAGACAAAATGCTATTGATCTCTGCACGTTTAGCCAGGGGGCAACTGCTTGACGGTGACTCTTAGGTGGAAGAAGACCCATCAGCAACTCTGTCTGAATGTTTTGTGCCACTCACAACAGCCAGCACAGCACCCAGTGTAGACAGAATCCCCTCAGGAATGCAAAAGCACAGAGATGAGCCAGGCACCTGGAAAAGACTGTCATTATTTAACCCACATTAGCTTCATAGAAATTCAATGATATGTCAATTATATGCTTCTACAAACAAAGCATACTGTGATAAGCATCATTCTGGGTTGGATATCAGCACACAGCACATGCAGAATTTTCAAGGCTGCCCCAACACAAACACAAAGTCATAGCAATTTCCATGCTGGTCCTGAAATGAAGGCTGCGATTTTCTTTGGGCCTCACACATAGTGTAGATTCAATAAACATTTCTTGAGTTGGATTTAATTGACCAGAATTCTCCTTAAAGTAACCACAGTTGAGCTGGAACCAACCTTGGGTTCAATATGTGGTGTCCATGGACTAAGAGGGCAGGTTTTGCCACATATTACTTTGCCAATGGTATTGATGGTAGTGGCTGCTGTCATCACGCCAGCTGCAGCAGGGAGGCACAGCTGGGGCTGCACACTCCCTGGAGCCAGTGGGAGCCCCGCCCCTTCTGAGTTGGGACCGGAGCTCCCCATGCCACTGCAGCTGTTCAAACCTCAGCTGCAGACCCAGGCCTCCTGCTCTAGGGAGAAGGTAGCAGCCGCCTAACCTGCAGCTGTGGATCCCAGCCTCCGTGTGCTCTCGGGAGCGCTGGGAACAGGCAGGATCTGCCCTCTCAGGTACAGCTGCAGCTGCAGCACCTGCAGCCTGCAGACCTGGGCCTCCAGCTCCAGGAAGCCAGCAGAGCCGGGGACAAGTAGGAGCCCTGCCCCTTCCGAGCTGGCCAGGCGGAAGCTCCCAGGTGCAGCTGCGCCCCCCCTCCCAGGCACAGGACTGGGGCGTCTCTGCAGCCTGCACCCTCCGGTGCCCCAGGAAGGATCCCCCGCCTCCCAGTCCCTGCAGGCTCAGGGGTGTCTGCTCCTACTGCCTGGCCTCTCTCTGCTCCTAGCACCTGCTCCAATCTCAGAGGGGGGTTGGGGCCAAGCCCCAGGGCCATGAATGGCAGTCAGAGGCAGACAGAGTCCTGGGTGGAAGGGGGCGGAGTCTCCAGTAAGGCCCCACTTGCAGGCCAGGGAGGGCCTGAAGGCTGTGGGCTGGACTACCAGTCCTGCTAACCGGAGTGGGGACTCCTGGTGCCTCTTCCAACCCACCTATGGCCACCCATGGACCAATCCGCATGCACATCCTTCCCTCTGAGGTCCATAAAAGCCCTGGGCTTAGCCAGAGGACAGCCAGAGGATGAAGAAGGCAGAGAGACTACAGGACAGGACGACCAGCTGCGGAATGGAGTATCCTCCCTGCGGACAGCTGGAGACAATGGGACGGCCAGCTGCAGAGAGGAGCTACCCTCTGCTGAAAGCTTCAGAGACTTGCAGAGACTTTCAAATGACTGGCCTGTGGAGAGGAGCCACCCTTTCCAGGGGCTCCTGTCTGCTAAGAGCTGAACGCTCAACGGACGGCCTGCCTACAGAGAGGAGGACTTTTTATGCCTACTTCAGTCCTGTTTGGGCATCATCAGTTTTTAACTGAGATGGAGTCTCGCTCTGTCACCCAGGCTGGAGTGCAGTGGCATGATCTCGGCTCACTGCAAGCTCCACCTCCCAGGTTCACGCCATTCTCCTGCCTCAGCCTCCAGAGTAGCTGGGACTACAGGCACCTGCCACAACGCCCGGCTAATTTTTTGTATTTTTAGTAGAGACGGGGTTTCACTGTGTCAGCCAGAATGGTCTTGATCCCCTGACCTCGTGATCCACCCGCCTCAGCCTCCCAAAGTGCTGGGATTACAGGCGTGAGCCACCATGCCCGGCTGCATCATCAGTTTTCAGTGCCTCTTACCGTGCTTCTTTCCAGTGCTGCCACCTGCCGTGAGTCTCTGCTCATCCTTCAAGGTCAATACTGAGATGCCACCTCCTCTCTGTGCCCCCTCTGACTGCCTTCTCCCCAAATACAGTCCACAGAAGCAGCAACTGCTCTCTTAGGTTTCCAAAATACCTTATGTACTCATTGGGGCTGGGTGCGGTGGCTAACAACTGTAATCCTAGCACTTTGGGAGGCTGAGGTGGGTGGATTGCCTCAACTCAGGAGTTCGAGACCAGCCTGGGCAACATGGTGAAACCCTGTCTGTACTAAAAATACAAAAAATTAGCCAGGAGTAGTGGCACACACTTGTAATCCCAGCTACTTGGGAGGCTGAGGCACGAGAATTGCTTGAACCCAGGAGGCGGAGGTTGCAGTGAGCCAAGATTGCGCCACTGCACTCCAGCCTCAGTGACAGAGTGAGACTCTGTCTCCAAAAAAAAAAACAAACAACAACAAAAAATACCTTATGTACTCATTGGACTAGACTTACTTATTTTACATATCATCTCCATGACCAAGCTATGTTTTTCTTGAGAGTAGAGCATTATATGCATCTTTGATCTCCAGATATATGGAAATAAATTTTGTAAATATTCTATGTGTTAGATCAAATCGCCTTCCAAATTTGTGTTTTGGCATATATTGAATGACTTCCCCTTCAAAGAAACAGTGATTGTGTATAAAGATACTCATATGCTGCTATTTCAACCCTAAGATGTAGTGTTTTTGTACATGGCAGAAACGACTATGGGCTTCATAGCCAGCCATCCCATCCCAGCAAAAAGGGCCCAGGAACAACCTCCAAACTTGCCAAAGAGCAAGTGTGGCTTCCCAGGCCAGTCACAGGCTGTTCAGTCTGAAATATTTAGAGTGACTTTCACACAGTAGGATTCTCCTCCAGATGCCCTCCAAGAGAAAAACACTTGTAAATCTAAACCTGGTGCAAACAGCCAAACCTATTCAGTGAGATTCTGCACCTCCTATGCCACTTCACACCAACATCTGCTTTCTAGAACTTGGAGTCTGCACACTTTGCCTACTAGTTAGGTCCTGACAAAGTCTATCTCCTCCAGCTTCACTCTAAGCAAAGTCAAGTCTGTTTCCCAAAGAGGCAGTTAACTTCGAAATGTAGCAGTGAGGCAATGGAAACTTACCAGCTGCATTTGGACTTGATACTGCACAGTGCCACCTATCCTTGATAACCACCCTCAACCCATCTCACTCTGTAAAGTGTTTTTTTTTTTTTCCTAAAACTCAAAGGATGTTAAAGGAATGTACTCCCACACCCTAACTAGAAAGCAGCCATGAGAAGCCAGTCTACTCCCACATGATTATACCCTGTATCCCAATAGCCTGTACTTACAAGCTGGAGCTGATTCCCCAGAACAGAAGCACAATATATAAGTCACACTGTTAGTTTATATTGGTATATACTGGAAGCTCATTCAATGAATGTTCTCCATATGACATTCTCCATATTCTCACATGACAAGAGAAGTTCTGAAAACTTCTATTAGGGTACTTAAAATTTAGTAGTACAGTTTAATTATCTGTGTCTCACCCAACAGACAGAATACTCTAGAAGATCAGAGAATCAGTTCATACAATAAACATGTATTTGCATCCCAAGTGCCTGCATCTGTGCACCTGTTCTTGGCCAGTCCTGAGGACAGTTCAGAAGACAGAAGAGTACATTCCTGCCCTGGAAAAGCTTATTGAGAAGCAGTAAATTCCTTAAGGCCAGAGTTCTATACTTTGGAGCCCCAGTGCCTAGGACAGACTAGGCATTCAAGAAATATTTACTGAAATGAAAAATTATTTGTTTGAATGCAAACTAAGGATCAAGTAAGAATCTCTCTCTGGAACAGTAATGAAGCTATTCTACCTAATATAAGCAACAGTCGTCAAGTCAATTGTCTTGACACTTGTTTGACGTCAAGTCCAGGAGATATTTGCATTCCATATCCTTCTTGACCCCTGAGCACCATCCTTTGATGCTCTTGTCCCTTTGGCCTCTGTCACACTCTCTCTTCTCATTTTTTCCTTTCCTTCCTGGCTACTTCTTCATTTGAAAATGGCACCCCTCTCTTCATCTCATCTTAAAATGATTTATTTCACACGCTAAGCTTCCTACTTTTCTGATATTTACCCTCTCTCTGGAAGTATTCCTGTTCCAGTCTCTGTCTTTGATTATGTTTTTATTTGATAATAATTCTAAAATCTGTATTTCTAGTTCAGATCATTCTTCTGAGCTTTGGTATCCAACTACATTCTGGATCCACACTTGTTCATCCTACAAGCAACTTAAACTCATCATGTAGAAGACGTGGCCCATCTTCTCCCTTCCTCTTTTTTTTACTCCTACCCCAAGATGGTTCTTTCTTCTATATTTACACATTGTCTTAGTCCATTTGTGCTGCTATAACAACGTACCATAGACTGGGTAATTTATAAAGAATAGAAATTTATTGGCTTAGAGTTCTGGAGGCTGGGAAATCCAATATCAAGGCACTGGCATCTTGAAAGGGTCTTGCTGTATCATCTCATGGTAGAAGGCAGAAGGGTAAAGAAGCAAAAGGGTGCCAAATTCAAACTTCTATAATGACATTAATCCCACGAATGAGGGTACAGCCCTCATGGCCTAATCACCTCTCAAGGGTCCCACCTCTTAATACTATTACAACGGCAAATAAATTTCAACAGATCTGTTTTTGTCCTTTTTTGATGTGGGCAGTTACAGCTATAAAATTCCCTCTTACTGCTGCTTTTGCTGTATCCCATAGGTTTTGGTATGTTGTGTTTCCATTATCATTTGTTTCAAGAAATTTTTCAATTTCCTTCTTAATTTATTCATTGACCCACTGGTCATTCAGAAGTATATTGTTTAATTTATATGTATTTGTGTAGTTTCCAAAATTCCTCTTATTATTTATTTCTAGTTTTATTCCATTGTGGTCAGAGAAGATGCTTGATATTATTCCAATTTTTTAATGTTTTAGGATTCGTTCTGTGACCTAACATATGGTCACAAAGCAAATGATCCATGAAAATGATCCATCTGCTGAGGAATGATCCATGTGCTGAGGAAAAGAATTTGTATTCTGCAGCCATCAGATGAAATATTCTATAAATATCTGTTAGATTCATTGGGTCTATAGTGCAGATTAAGGCCAATGTTTCCTTGTTGATTTTCTGTTTGGAAGATCTGTCCGGTACAGAAAGTGGGGTGTTGAAGTCTCCAGCTATTATTGTGTTGGGGCCTATCTCTCTCTTTAGCTCTAATAGTATTTGCTTTATGTATCTGGGTGATCCAGTGTTGGGTGCATATATATTTAAAATTTCTATATCCTCTGGCTGAATTGACTTCCTTATCATTATATAGGTGCCTTCTGATATGGTTTGGCTGTGTCCCCACCCAAATCTCATTTTGAATTCCCACGTGTTGTGGGAAGGACCCAGTAGGAAGTAATTGAGTCATGGGGGCAAGTCTTTCCCATGCTGTTCTCATGATAGTGAATCCACGAGATTGGATGGTTTTAAAAAGAGGAGTTCCTCTGTGCAAGCCCTCTCTGTTTGCCTGCTGCCATCCATGTAAGACATGACTTGATCCTCCTTGCCTTCTACCATGATTGTGAGGCTTCCCCAGCCACATGGAACTGTAAATCCATTAAACCTCTTTCTTTTGTAAATTGCCCAGTCTTGGGTATGTCTTTTTTTTTTTTTTTTTTTTTTGAGACAGAGTCTCACTCTGTCACCCAAGCTAGAGTGCAGTGGCGTGATCTCAGCTCACTTCCAGCTCCGCCTCCCAGGTTCATGCCATGCTTCTGCCTCAGCCTCCCAAGTAGCTGGGGCTACAGGCACCCACCACCACACCCAGCTAATTTTTTATATGTATTTTTTTTAGTCGAAATGGGGTTTTACTGTGTTAGCCAGGATGGTCTTGATCTCTTGACCTCATGATCCACCCATCTTGGCCTCCCAAAGTGCTGGGATACAGGTGTGACCCACCGTGCCCGGCCGGGTACGTCTTTATTAGCAGTGTGAAAACAGGCTAATACAGTAAATTGGTACCAGTAGAGTGGGGTGTTGCTGAAAATGTACCCAAAAATGTGGAAGTGACTTTGGAACTGGGTAACAGGCAGAGATTGGGACAGTTTGGAGGGCTCAGAAGAAGACAGGAAAATGTGGGATAGTTTGGAACTTCCTAGAGACTTGCTGAATGGCTTTGACAAAAATGCTGATAGTGATATGAACAATAAGGTCCAGGCTGAGGTGGTATCAGATGGAGATGAGGAACTTGTTGGGAACTGAAGCAAAGGTGACTCTTGTTATGTGTTAGCAAAGAGACTGGAGGCATTTTGCCCCTGCCCTAAAGATTTGTGGAACTTTGATCTTGAGAGAGATGATTTAGGGTATCTGGTGGAAGAAATTTCTAAGCAGCAAAGCATTCAACAGGTGACTTGGGTGCTGTTAAAGGCATTCCATTTTAAAAGGGAAGCAGAACATAAAAGTTTGGAAAATTATCAGCCTGACAATGCAATAGAAAAGAAAACCCCATTTTCTGAGGAGAAATTCAACCCAGCTGCAGAAATGTGCATAAGTAACAAGGAGCTGAATTTTAATCACCAAGACAATGGGGAAAATGTCACCAGGGCATGTCAGAGACCTTTGTAGCAGCCCCTCTTATTACAGGCCCAGAGGTTTAGGAGGAAAAATGATTTCATGGGCCAGGCCCAGGGTTCCTCTGCTGTGTGCAGCCTAAAAACTTGGTGCCCTGCATCCCAGCCACTCTAGCCATGACTAAAAGGGCCCAAGGTACAGCTCAGACTGTTGCTTCAGACAGTGGAAGCCCCAAACCTCGGCAGCTTCCATGTGGTATTCAGTCTGTGAGCGCACAGCAGTCAAGAATTGAGGTTTGGGAACCTCCGCCTAGATTTTAGAAGATGTATGGAAATGCCTGGATGCCCAGGCAAAAGTTTGCTGCAGGGGCGGGGCCCTTATGGAGAACTTCTGCTAGGGCGTGCAGAAGGGAAATGTGGGGTAGGAGCCCCCACACAGAGTCCTTACTGGGGCACTACCTAGTGGAGCTGTGAGAAGAGGGCCACCATCCTTCAGACCCCAGAATAGTAGATCCACTGACAGCTTGTATCCAGTACCTAGAAAAGCCACAGACACTCAACATCAGCTTATGATAGCAGCCAAGAGGGGGGCTATACCCTGCAAAGCCACAGGAGTGGAGCTGTCCAAGGCTGTGGGAGCCCATCTCTTGCATCAGATTGACCTGGATGTGAGACATGGAGTCAAAGGAGATCATTTTGGAGCTTTAAGATTTGACTGCCCCACGGGATTTCGGACTTGCATGGGGCCTATAGCCCCTTTGTTTCAGCCAATTTCTCCCATTTGGAATGGCTGTATTTATCCCATGCCTGTAATCCCACTATATCTAGGAAGTAGCTAACATGCTTTAGATTTTACAGGGTCATAGATGGAAGGGACTTGCCTTGTCTCAGATGAGACTTTGGACTGTGGACTTTTGAGTTAATGTTGAAATGAGTTAAGACTTTTGGGGACTGTTGGGAAGGCATGATTGGTTTTGAAATGTGAGAATATGAGATTTGGGAGGGGCCAGGAGTAGAATGATATGGTTTGGCTGTGTCCCCACCAAAATCTCATCTTGAATTCCCATGTGCTATGAGAAGGACCCAGTGGGAGGTAATTGAAACATGGGGACAAGTCTTTCCTGTGCTGTTCTCATACAAGATATGATGGTTTTAAAAAGAGGAGTTCCCCTACACAAGCTTTCTCTCTTTGCCTGCTGTCATCCATGTAAGACGTGACTTGATCCTCCTTGCCTTCTGCCATGATTGTGAAGCTTCCCCAGCCACGTGGAACTGTAAGTACATTAAACCTTTTATAAATTGCCCAGTCTTGGGTATGTCTTTATTAGCAGAGTGAAAACAGACTAATATACCTTTTCTGTCCCTTCTTAGAGTTTTTGTCTTGAAATCCATTTTGTCTGATATAAGTATAGTGACTTCTGCTCTTGTTTGGTTTCCCTTGGCATAGAAAATCTTTTCCCATCCCTTTATTTTCAGTCTATGTGAGTCTTTATAGGTGAAGTGTGTTTATTGTAGGCAAATGATCATTGGGTCTTGTTTTTTTAATCCATTCAGCCACTCTACATCTTTTGATTGGCGAGTTTAGTCCGTTTAGATTCAATGTAATTATTGATAAGTAAGGACTTATTCCTGCCATTTTGTTATTTGTTTTCTGGTTGTTTTGTGGTCTTTCTTTCTTTCTTATCTTCCTTTAGTGCAGTTGATTTCCTCTGATTATATAATTTAGTTTCTTGCTTTTTATTTTTTGTGTATCTGTTGTATGTTTTTTGGTTTCAGATTACTATGAGGCTTGCAAATACTATCTTATAACCCATTATTTTAACCTGATAACTACTTAACACTGTTTGCATGAACAAACAAACAGATGATGAAGATGGCACATAGGAGGCAGGAGTAACTTGAAGCTCCCACTCAAATGAACAGAACAGCAAGTGAAGACTCATATCATAAACTTTTGCTCCAAGAACTACCACAGGAACATACCAGGAAAGCCAAGAGAATCCACAGACTCTTCGAAGGAACTGGATCAGTGCTGCAGGTTCCCTGAGATGCCAAAAATCTATGAGTCTGCTTGCTTTCTCAGCAGGGAGGCTCATGGTCTGAGGTAAGTTTTCAGCCCTGGTCACAGGCTGCCTGGAAATAGACCTGGTGCTGTGGCAGGGAGGCATGGTGGGAATGAGACCAGCCTTTAGGACTGCGGGCTGCATGGAGGTGGGGTGAGGCCTGTAACTTCCTGCTTTCCCTCACTTCCCTGGCAATCTGTATGACTCAGTAGAGACAGCCATAATCCCTCTGGGAATATAGCTTCATTGAACTGGGAACCACACTCCCATTCCCCACAGCAGCCACAGTAAGCCCCGCCCAAGGAGAGTGAGCTCAGACATGCCTATCTCTGCCCCCACCTGGTGGTCTTTCTCTACCCACCCTGGTAGCTGAAGACAAAGGTCGTAATCTCTTGGGAGCTCTATAACCCTGCCCACCACTTAAGAAACCTGAATAGTTAACCAGGTGTCCCTAAGGCAAATTTGCATCCTCCCTATAGGACCACAATTGATGCACCACCACCTCCTGGCTGGAGGCCAGTCAGGTTTGGTTGTGTTTAGCACACTAAACAAAACACAACAAAGGACCCTCACAGAGTCCACTTGACTCCACTGCTACCTCCACCAGAGCAGGTGCTAGTACCCATGGCTGCAAGACCTGAAGATAGATCATATCACAGGACTCTTTGCAGACACAACCCAGCACCAGCCCAGAGCCTGGTAGTCGAGCCCTAGCTTGACTGGGTGGCTATACCCAGAAGAGCAAAAACAATTACTACAGTTCAGCTTTCAGGAAGCCCCATTCCTAGGGGAAGTGGGAGAACACAACATCAAGGGAGCACCGCATGGGACAAACAGCAGCCAGGCACAGTGGCTCATGCATGTAATCCTAGCACTTTGGGAGGCCAAGGTGGGTGGATTACCTGAGGTCAGGAGCATGAGACCAGCCTGGCCAACATGGTGAAACCCCGTCTCTACTAAAAATACAAAAATTAGCTGGGTGTGGTAGCATGGGCCTGTAATCTCAACTACCCAGGAAGCTGAGGCAGAAGAATAGCTGGAACCCGGGAGGCGGAGGCTGCAGTGAGCCAAGATCACGCCACTGACTGCACTCCAGCCTGGGTGACAGAGCGAGACTGGTCTCAAAAAAAAAAAAAAAAAAAAAAAAGAATCTAAACAGCTAAACAGCAGCACTTGAATCCCAGATCTTCACTCTGACATAGTCTACCCAAATGAGAAGGAACCAGAAAAACAATTCTGGTAATATGACAAAACAAGGTTCTTTAACACCTCCAAAAGATCAGCCTAGCTCACCAGCAATGGATCCATACCAAGATGAAATCTCTGAATTGCAAGAAAAAGAATTCAGAAGGTCAATTACTAGGCTAATCAAGGAGGCACCAGAGAAAGATGAAGTCCAATGTAAAGAAATCAAAAACATGGTACAGATATGAAAGGAAAATTCTTTAGTGAAATAGGTAGCACACATAAAAAACAATTACAACTTCTCAAAATCAAGGACACACTTAGAAAAATGTAAAATGCACTAGAAAGCCTCAGCAATAGAATCGAACAAGCAGAAGAAAGAACTTCAGAGCTCGAAGACAGGCTTTCAAATTAACTCACTCCATCAAAGACAAAGAAAAAAGAATTTTAAAAACTGAACAAAGCCTCAAGGAAGTTTGGGATTATGTTAAATATCCAAACCTAACAATAGCTGGTGTTCCTGAGAAAGAAGAGAAATGTAAAAGTTTGGAAAACATATTTGAGGGAATAATCAAGGAAAATTTCCCCAGCCTTGCTAGAGATCTAGACATCCAAATACAAGAAGATCAAAGAACATCTGGGAAATTAATCACAAAAAGATAATTGTCTAGGCACATAGTCATCAGGTTATCTAAAGTCAAGACAAAAAGCCATGAGGCAAAAGCATCAGGTAACCTATTGAAGGAAAACCTTATCAGATTAACAGCAGATTTCTCAGGAGAAACCCTACAAGCTAGAAGGGATTGGGGTCCTATTTTTAGCCTCCTTAAACAAAAAATTATCAGCCAATAATTTTGTATCCAGTGAAACTAAGCTTCATAAATGAAGGAAAGAGACAGTCTTTTTCAGACAAACAAATGCTGAGAGAATTTGCCACTACCAAGACAGCACTGTAAGAACTACTAAAAGGACCTCTAAACCTTGAAACAAGTTCTCAAAATACACCAAAATAGAACCTCCTTAAAGCATAAATCTCACAGGACCTATTTAACAGTAACACAATTAAAAAAAAAAAAAAAAACCACATGCCAGGCGTGGTGGCTCATGCCTGTAATCCCAGCACTTTGAGAGGCTGAGGCAGGTGGATCACGAGGTCAGGAGTTCAAGACCAACCTGGCCAAGATGGTGAAACCCCATCTCTACTAAAAATACAAAAAAACTAGCCTGGCATGGTAGAAGACACCTGTAATCTCAGCTACTTGGGAGGCTGGGGCATGAGAATCGCTTGAACCTGGGAGGCAGAGGTTGCAGTGAGCCAAGATCACACCACTGCACTCCAACCTGGGCAACAGATTGAGACTCCATCTCAAAAAAAAAAAAAAAAAAAAAACCAAAAACACAAGGTATTCAGGCAACAAATAGCACAATGAATACAATAGCACCTCACATCTCAATACTAATATTAAATGTAAATGGCCTAAATGCTCCATTTAAAAGATACAGAATGGCAAAGAGGATAAGAATTCACTAACCAACTTTTACATGAAAAAATGCTCATCATCACTGGTCATCAGAGAAATGCAAATCAAAACCACAATGAGATACCATCTCACACCAGTTAGAATGGCAATCATTAAAAAGTCAGGAAACAACAGGTGCTGGAGAGGATGTGGAGAAATAGGAACACTTTTACACTATTGGTGGGACTGTAAACTAGTTCAACCATTGTGGAAGACAGTATGGCGATTCCTCAAGGATCTAGAACTACAAATACCATTTGACCCAGTGATCCCATTACTGAATATATACCCAAATGATTATAAATCATGCTACTATAAAGACACATGCACACATATGTTTATTGTGGCACTATTCACAATAGCAAAGACTTGGAACCAACCCAAATGTCCATCAATGACGGACTGGATTAAGAAAATGTGGCACATGTACACCATGGAATACTATGCAGCCATAAAAAAGGATGAGTTCATGTCCTTTGTAACAACATGGATGAAGCTGGAAACCATCATTCTGAGCAAACTATTGCAAGGACAGAGAACCAAACACTGCATGTTCTCACTCATAGGTGGGAACTGAACAATGAGAATACCCAGACACACGGTAGGGAACATCACACCCCACGGCCTGTCATGGGATGGGGGGATGGGGAAGGGATAGCGTTAGGAGAAATACCTAATGTAAATGACGAGTTAATGGGTGCAGCAAACCAACACAGCACATGTATACATATGTAGCAAACCTGCACATTGTGCACATGTACCCTAGAACTTAAAGTATAATAAAAAAATACAAAAAAAAAAAAAAAAAAGAATTCACTAACCAACTTTCTGCTGTCTTCAAGAGACCTAACACACAAGGACTCACATACACTTAAGGTAAAGGGGCAGAAAAAGATGTTCCATGCAAATGGATGCCAAAAGTGAGCAGGAGTAGCTAACTATTCTTATATCAGACAAAACAAACTTTAAAAACCAACAGCAGTTAAAAAAGATAAAGATGGACATTATATAATGATAAAAGGACTAATCCAAGGAAAATATCACAATTCTAAATGTATATGCACCTAACACTGGAGCTCTTAAATGTATAAAACAATTACTACTAAACCTAAAAAATGAGATAACAGCAACACAATAATAGTGAGGTACTTTAATACTCCACTGACAGCACTAACAGATCATCAAGACAGAAAGTCAGCAAAGAAACAATACCCTACAACAAATGGATTGAACACATATTTACAGAACTTTCTACGCAACAACTGCAGAATATACATTCTATTCATCAGCTCATGAAACATTTTCCAAGATAGACCATATTACAGACCACAAAATAAGTTTCAGTAAATTTTTTAAAAATCAAAATTATATCCAGTACTTTCTTAGACCACAATGGAATAAAACTGGAAATCAACTCCAGAACAAACCCTCAAAACCATGCAAATACATGGAAATTAAAGAACCTACTCCTGAATGATTGCTGAGTCAACAATAAAATCAAAAGGAAAATTTAAAAATTCTTTGAACTGAATAATAGTGACACAACCTATCAAAACCTCTGGGATACAGCAAAAGCAGTGCTAAGAGAAAAGTTTATAGCATTAAATGCGTACATCAAAAAGTCTGAAACAGCACAAATAGACAATCTAAGATCACACCTCACAGAACTGGAGAAACAAGAACAATCCAAACCCAAACCCAGCAGAAGAAAAGAAATAAAGATCAGAACAAAACTAAATGAAATGAAAACAAACAAACAAACAAAAATACAAAAGATAAATGAAACAAAAATCTTGTTCTTTGAAAAGATAAATAAAATTGATAGGCCATTAGTGAGATTAACCAAGAAAAGGAGAAGATCCAGATAAGCTCAATTAGAAACAAAATGGGAGATGTTACAACCGATACCACAAAAATATGAAAGATTATTCAAGACTACTATGAACACCTTTATGGGCATAACTAGAAAACCTAGAGGAGATGGATAAATTCATGGAAATGTACAACCCTCCTACATGAAACCTGGAAGATATAAAATCTCTGAACAGACCAATAACAAACAGCTAGATTGAAATGGTATTTTTTTAAATTGCCAGCAAAAGAAAGTCCAGGACCAGACAGATTCACTGCTGACATCTATCAGACATTCAAAGAAAAATTGGTAACAAACCTATTGACACTATTCCAAAAGATAAAGAGGGAATTTTCCCTAAATCATTCTATGAAGCCAGTAATACTCTAATACCAAAACCAGGGAAGGACATAACAAAAACTGAAAACTACAGACCAATATCCCTGATGAACATAGATGCAAAAATCCTCAGCAAAATACTAGTTAACTGAATCTAACAGCATATTGAAAAGATAACTCGACATGATCACGTGGGTTTCATACCAGGGATGCAGGGATGGTTTAACATATGTAAGTCAAAAAATGTGATACACTACATAAGCAAAATTAAAAACAAAAATCACATGATCATCTCAGCAGATGCAAACAAAATATTTGACAAAATCCAGGATCCCTTTATAATTAAAACTCTCAGCAAAATCGGCTTAGAAGGGACATACCTTAAGGTAATAAAAGCCACATACGTCAAACCCACAGCCAACATTATACTGAACAGGGAAAACTTGAAAGCATTCCCCCTGAAAACTGGAACAAGACAAGGATGGCCACTTTCACCACTTCCATTAAACATAGCACTGGAAGTCCTAGCCAGAGCAATCAGACAAAAGAAAGAAATAAAGGGCATCCAAATAGGTAAAAACTGTCACTATATGTTGAGGATATGATCATATACCTAGAAAACCCTAAAGACCTGTCCAAAAAGCTTCTAATATTGGTAAAGGGGTGCAGCAAAGTTTCAGGATACAAAATTAATGTACACAAATCAGTAGCTCTGCTATATACCAACAGCAACCAAGCTGAGAATCAAATCAAGAACTTAACCTCTTTCACAATAGCTGCAAAAAAATTTTAAAAATTTAAAAATTTTTTTTAAACTTAGAAATATACCTAACCAAGGATGTGAAAGACCTCTACAAGGAAAACTACAAAACACTCCTGAATGAGATCACAGACAATGGAAACACATCCCATGCTCATGGATGGGTAGAATCAATATTGTGAAAATGAGCATACTGCCAAAAGCAACGTACAAAGTCAATGGAATTCCCATCAAAATACCACATCATTCTTCACAGAACTAGAAAAAAAAATCCTATAATTCATATGTAACCACAAAAAAGCTCACATAGCCAAAGCAAGACTAAGCAAAAAGAACAAAGCAAGACCAAGCAAAAGGAATCACATAACCCAACTTCAAACTATTCTATAAGGCCATAGCCACCAAAACAGCATGGTACTAGTATAAAAATAGGCACATAGACCAAGGGAACAAAATACAGAACCCAGCAATAAACCCAAATACTTACAGTCAACTGATCTTTGACAAAGCAAACAAAATACAAAGTGGTGAAAAGACATTCTATTCAATAAATGGTGCTGGGATAATTGGTAAGCCACATGCAGGAGAATGAAACTGGATCCTCATCTCTCACCTTATACAAAAATCAACTCAAGGTGAATCAAAGACTTAAACCTAAGACCTGAAACCATAAAGATTCTAGAAGATAACATCAGAAAAACCATTATAGACATTGGCTTAGGCAAAGGCTTCATGATCAAGAACCCAAAAACAGATGCAACAAAAACAAAGATAAATAGATGTGACTTCATTAAACTAGAAAGCTTCTGCACAGCACAAGAAATAATCAGCAGAGTTAACAGACAAACCACAGAGTGGGAGAAAATCATCACAATATATACATCAAACAAAGGACTAATATCCAGAATCTACAAATAACTCTGTTGCAGCCCCAGTCCCTGTTGGACTGAATAAAGGGGGATGAATGCAGGAATAAAGATAAGGACAAAAGAGTATATTTGGAAGAAGGGGTCGGGGGCTCCTTGCTTCTAGTGAACAAGGGCCCTGAGCTTTTACAGCCCTTCGTATTTATTGAGTAAAGGAGATAGGGAGAAGCGGGGTGGTTGTCAGTCAGCTGCTTGACTTGGTGCAGGCTTGCACACCTGCATTCTCTGAACAGTAGTCTCCAGATGTTACAGTAGATAACCTCAAGGAGCATGGCACCAGGGAGTGATTGCACTCCGCATACCTTCTGGTGGCAAGTGCAGATGTGAGTTTGCCCACATCCTGCATTCATGATAAACAGTTTGCTGTTTGATCATATAGTCTTCAGTGGAATGCTGAGTTGGTCACAATCTGACTTAATTAAACTAGAAAGCTGCTGCACAGCACAAGAAATGATCAGCAGAGTTAACAGACAAACCACAGAGGGAGAGAACATCATCACAATATATACATCCAACAAAGGACTAATATCTAGAATATGCAAAAACTCAAACAAATCAGCAAGAAAAAAAAATCCCATCAAAAAGTGGGCTAAGGATATGAATAGATAATTCTCAAAAGAAGATACACAAATGGCCCACAAGCATATGGAAAAATGCTCAGCATCACTAAGTATCAGGGAAATGCAAATCAAAACCACAATGCAGTACCACCTTACTCCTGCAAGGATGGCCATAATAAGAAAAAAATAAATAAAAAATAAGAGATGCTGGCGGGGATGTGGTGAAAAGGGAACCCTTTTACACTGTTGGTGGGAATGTAAACTAGTACAACCACTATGGAAAAGAGTGTGGAGGTTCCTTAAAGAATGAAAAGTAGATCTACCATTTGACCCAGCAATCCCACTCCTAGGTATCTACCCAGAGGAAAACAAGTCATTATACAAAAAAAGATACTTGCACATGCATGTTTATAGCAGCACAATTTGCAATTGCAAAAATATGGCACCAACTCAAATGCCCATCAGTCAAAGAGTAGATAACGAAAATATGGCCGGGCGTGGTGGCTCATGCCTGTAATCCCAGCACTTTGGGAGGCCAAGACGGGCAGATCACGAGGTCAGGAGATCGAGACCAACCTGGCTAATATGGTGAAACCTCATCTTTACTAAAAATAAAAAAATTTAAAAAAATTAGCCAGGTGTGGTGGTGGGCGCCTGTAGTCCCAGCTACTCAGGAGGCTGAGGCAGGAGAATGGCATGAACCTGGGAGGCGGAGCTTGCAGTGAGCAGAGATTGCGCCACTGCACTCCACCCTGGGTGACAGAGTGAGACTCTGTCTCAAAAAAAAAAAAAGAAAGAAAGAAAATATGGTGTATATGATACCCTATAATACCATGGAATACTACTCAGCCATAACAAGGGATAAAATAATAGTATTCACAGCAACCTAGATGGAATTGGAGACTATTATTCTAAGTAAAGTCACTTAGGAATGGAAAACCAAACACCATATGGTGTCACTAATAAGTGGGAGCTAAGCTATGAGGACACAAAGGCATAAAAATGATACATTGGACTTTGAGGATTCGGCGGAAAGGGTTGGGGGTGATGAGGGATAAAAGACTACACACTGGGTACAGTGTACACTGCTCAAGTGATGGGTGCAGCAAAATCTCAGAAATCACCACTAAAGGACTTATTCATGTAGCCAAATATCACTTGTTCACCAAAAACCTATTGAAATAAAAAAAATTTTTCAAAAAAAAAAAAACAAGGAAAAAGAAAACTAATAAAAACTGTACAGCTCAGCTTTGTCCCCCAACTTTTTAACTTTTTGGTGTTTCTATATATATATCTTATTGTACTGTCTATGTCTTGAAAAGTTTTTTGTCATTATTTTTATTGGTTTATCATTTAGTCTTTATACTTAGGATGAGAGTAGTTTCTACACCACAGTCACAGTATTATAATATTCTGTGTTTTTCTGTGTACTTACTATTATCAGTGAGTTTTGTACCATCAGGTGATTATATATTGCTCATTAACATCATTTTCTTTCTGACTGAAGTATTCCCTTTAGCATTTCTTGCAGGACATGTCTGTTGTTGGTGAAACCCCTCAGCTTTTGTTTATCTGGGAAAGTCTTTATTTTTCCTTCATGTTTGAAGGATATTTTTGCCAGATATACTATTCTAGGGTAAAAGTTTTTTTCCTTCAGCACTTTAAACATGTCATGCCACTCTCTCCTGGACCGTAAGGTTTCCAGTGAAAAGTCTGCTGCCAGACATACTGGAGCTTCGTTACATGTTATTTGATTCCTTTTTCTTGCTGCTTTTAGGATCCTTTTTATATCCTTGATCTTTGGGAGTTACACTATTAATGCCTTGAGGTAGTCTTCTTCAGTTTAAATTTGCTTGGTCTTCTATAACCTTCTTGTACTTGGATATTGATATCTTTCTCTTGGTCTGGGAAGTTCTTCATTAGTATCCCTTTGAATAAATTTTCTACCCCTATCTCTTTCTCTACTTCCTCTTTAAGGTAAATACCTCTTAGATTTGCCCTTTTGAGGCTATTTTCTAGATCCTATAGGCACGCTTCATTCTTTTTTTATTGTTTTTTTTTCTTTTGTCTCTTCTGACTGTGTATCTTCAGAAGAATAGCCTATCTTCAAGCTCACTAATTCTTTCTGCTTGATCAATTCTGCTACTAAAAGTCTCTGTTGCATGCTTCAGTAAATCAACTGCATCTTTCAGCTCCAGAATTTCTGCTTGATTTTTTTGAATCATTTCAATCTCTGTTAAATTTATCTGATAGAATTCTGAATTCCTTCTCTGTGTTATCTTGAATCTCTTTGAGTTTCTTTAACAAAGCTATTCTGAATTATTTGTCTGAAAGGTCACACATCTCTGCTTTTCCAGGATTGGTCTCTGGTGGCTTATTTAGTTCATTTGATGAAGTCATGTTTTCCTGGATGGTGCTGATGAGGCAGGAAAACAGGGTCTGGAGGAAGGGAACATAAGGCCAATTCACACTTCAGCTCTAACAGGAAATATCCTCTGCATAGGGTGTATACTGTAAATGACTTTGTAACTTTACTTCATCCTCTCCATTTACATAGGGCATACCCAAAGTAACCAATGGAATCCTCTAGGGGGTATTTAAACTCCCAAAAATTCCGTAACAGGGCCTTTGAGCCCCTATGCTTGGGCTTGCTCCCACACTGTGGAGTGTACTTTCATTTTCAATAAATCCCTTTATTCCTTCCTTGCTTTGTTTGTGCATTTTGTCCAATTCTTTGTGCAAGACGCCAAGAACCTGGACACCTTCTACCAGTAACACTGACATTAGATATTCTTCAGTGTTTGGGCATTGAAAAGATAGGTGTTTCTTGTAATCTTCACTGTCTCAGCTTATTTTTACCCATTCTTGTGAAGGCTTTCCAGACATTTGAAAGGATTTGGGTGTTGTAATCTCAGTTGTATCTGCTTTAGGGGACATCCCAAGCCCAGTAGCACTGTGGTTCTTGCAGACAGGTGAAGGTACCACCTTGATGGTCTCGGATAACATCCAGAAGAATTCTCTGGATTTTCAGGTAGACGCTCTTGTTCTCTTCCCTTACTTTTTCCCAAAGAAATGGAGTGTCTCTCTCTCTCTCTCTCTCTGTTTTAAGCAACCTAAAGCTGAGGGTAGGGTGACACCAGCACCCCTGTGGCTACCACCACTATGACTGCACTGGGTGAAGCCAGCACAGCGCTGGGTCTTACCTAACACCTGCTATAAACACTCCCTGGCTACTCCATATGTTTGCTCAAGACCTGGGGCTCTATAATCAGCAGTGGCAAAGCCAACCAGGCCTATATCCCTCCGTTCAGGGCAGCAAGTTCCCCCAGACCCCAAGTTCCATCCAGGAGTCAGGGACTAAGGTCAAAAACCTTGGAAGTCTACCTGGTATTCTACTGTACTGCATCTGAGCAAGCACTCAAACCACAAGAAGCATCCTTCCCACTCTTCCTTCTTCTTTCCAAAGGCAGAGGAACCTCACCCCATAGCCACTGCCACCACTGGCTATGGGGAGTACTGACAGACTACTGCTGTTCCCTTAAGGCCCAAGAGTTCTTAAGTCAGCTTGTGGTAAATATTGCCTGGCCCGGGGCTCACCCTTTCAAGGCAGTGGGCTCCCTTCTGGACCAGGGCAGGTCCAGAGATGTTGCATAAGAGTTAAGTCCTGGAATCGGGGACCCCCAAGAGCCTACTTGGTCCTCTGCCCAACGAAGTCCCCTTTACTTTTCCCTCTGCTTTTCTCAAGCAGGAGTTTCACCTTGTAGCCACCACAGCTGGTAATGTGCTGAAGCCAACATCTGAAGCCAGCAAATCTCAGAGGCTCATCCAAGGCCTCAATACAGTACTTAGATACTGCTGCTGGTTATTCAGGGCCCAAGGGCTCTTCAATTAGCAGGTGATGACTGCTACCAGGACTGAGTCCTTCCCATCAAGGCAGTAGGTTCCATTCTTACCCAGGATGTGTCTAGAAATGACATCCAGGAGCTAGGGCCTGGAACAGAGGCCTCATGACTCTTACAGGTGCCCTATCCTGCTGTGACTGAGCTGGTATCCTAGATAAAAGACAACATCCTCCCCACTCTTCCCTCTCCTCCTGTCAAGCAAAAGAAAGGGATCCCTCTTGGAGCCATGAGCTATGCAGCCTGGGATTAGGGGAAGGATGATGCCAGCACTCCCATAGCCATCCTGGCTAGTGTCTCAGTAGGTCACATGCCCCCCACTCCACTGTCTCTGGGCCTAGATCAGCTCTAAGACTTGCCTATGAGTTGCAGTCCATATGGCCTAGACTGCTTTTCAGATTTATTTAGAGCACAGAGCACTTTAGCCCGCAGTGGTGAGGTTTTCTGGAACTCAATTTCAAACCACTGGGATCGGGAATTCCCTTCTGACCAGGGCTGTTTTAAATGCTCCCTCTGTGGGAGGGCATCCGCTGAGTTCCGTCTGGTTTTCCTTTCTGCTCTATAACAGGACAGCACTGAGTTCACTGCCTCACAATTGCTATGCTCTCTCTCCCCCTCGCCCAGAGAAGCTCCTTGACCATGCTGCGGCCGCTGGAGGTGGAGGAGGGTTGGCATCAGCAATTCACAACTGTTTTTTCTATCTCTGCAGTGCCTCTGTTAGTAATATAGAGTTAAACCAGGTACTATGAGGGCTAACCTAATTTTTGGTTCCTATGAAAATATTTTTTCTGTGTTGATAGTTGTTAACTTTCTGATCTGTGGAGCCTTCTATTCCACCATCTTGTTCCACCTCAGCCTCAACATGAGTTTTGGAGGGGACAAACATTCAAACAATAGCCTGTGTCTTGGAGAACTGTACCACCATTCCCCATTCCCCCACACCAGAAATCCTGGAGTCATTCTAAGCTCCTCCTTTGTTATCATCTTTCATAAAACAAGCCACCAACTAGGTATTTCTCAATTTCTCTCTTCCTCTCCATCCTTCCCAACACTCAAATTAATTTGTTTCTTATTTGAAACAGTCCCCAGAGGGGTCTCTCTGCCTTCATTTCCTTCTACTTTCTGCTACATCTGCTAGAAGAAAACCTTCCTAAAATGCAAATCTAAGTACATCATTCCCTGCTTAAAACAATCTTTTCAGCCATCACCCACACCCATTCCACTGTCTCTGAGATGAGTAGAAACTCCCAAGCATGGCACAGGTGGCCCCTGCCTTTCTGCAACATCATCTCCTGCAGCACCCCAGCCCCATTCCCCAGCTATGCCGACTTGCAATTCCCCCTTGGTGGGTCAGGGCACCGGGAGTACCCTTCCTCTCCTACCTGCCTAACTGACACTGTGTTCCCCAAACAGCTCAAGCATTACCTCCATAAAACTTCTTCTGTCCTGATCCTCTTCTAGGCTAAATTAGACGCCCGTCTTCTGACTCCCATTCTACACAAAGAAGTTCAGTTCCACTCTATGTGAGACTATTCAGAGCTTCTCAACTCCAACTACACATTAAAATTCACCCAAGCACCTGAGAACGCAACTGCAGTGATTCCAATTTAATCAACACAATTATCCTGTGCATGGGGCTTGGTGCTTCTCAAACGGTAATGTAAGAGCCAATCACCTGTGGATCTTTTTAAGATGTAAATTCTGATTCAGCAGGTCTGGCTAGCATCTAAGATTCTTCATAATTAATAAGTTCCTAAGTGATATAAATGCTAGTGGTCCACAGAGCACACTTGGAGGAGCAAGGGTGATAAACTGTGACAGTGGCTGGCCATCCATAGGCAATAAAGCTGTTAGTAGCCAGAGCAACTACAAAAAGACTCCTCCTTTCAACGAAAGCAGACGTTGCTAAAACAACATCCATAAATAGCCTGGCTCCAGGAAAATGTATGAGTGTCTGTGATAACTGTAAAGCCAGGGTTTGTAGAAGCTACTGTCTCCTAAGGATCTAAAGTTCAGAGAAGAAAAGTGACTTGCTCAGAATCACATAGAGAGTCAATAGCAGAACAGAGGTCCAAACTCAGGACACTTGATCCTCATTCTGTATGCTGTTCAGTGTACTCAGTGCCTGGGGAGAGACATCAAAGACGCTACTGCATTAGGGAAGTAGCAGGAGGGACACAATCAAGAATGGAAGGACCCAACTAAAAACTTTAAAAGAGATTCCAGCCAAAAGTTGCTGGTGGAGACAATAAGGAAACTGACCACTTCAGTCCAAGTTTAATAGATGTGTATTGGGTCCCTGAATGGACTTAACCTTGTCCAAGGATGGTGAATGACACTGGAAAATGTATACTGTGGAACTCTGGACTATTCTGATGCCTCTTAGCACCTTGAAGGCAGCAGGAATGAAGACATTATTTTATTACTTCCAGCACCTAGCACACTGCCTCACACATAGAATTCAGCCCATGGATATCTGTGAATAAATCCTAACCAGCGAAGGCCTTGGCTTTCTTTGCTTGGCAAATACTTTATCTGTCTGTGTTGTGGCCAGCCTCCTTCCTATAGGATGACATGGTACCAGCCAGCTGCTGAACTGTCCCATGTAAAGATTGCCTCAAGTTTCTGGGTGGGGGCTGGATCAAGTAGAAGTGTGATACAATGCATGATTCCAGGCCCTTCCCACATGTGCCTCTAAGATACAAAGGTTATAGGCTTAAACATAGTAGTGTTCCTTCTCACTTAGAGAAACAGGCAGAAGTTGAGGAGTTTTATTAAGCTGTCGGGGAGGGAGGAATTAGGGACAAATTTGTTCTCCTGCCAGAAAAATTGTTTTCCAAAGACAAGAGAACTATTGAAGGGTAAGCCACACTGCCTAGAGATTGAGAGCATGTGCTTAGGAATCAGATAGATCTAAGTTGTGTGTCATCTCTGCCACAGACTCATCACTTTGGGCAGGCTACTTAACCTTACTAAGCCTCAGCTTCCTCATTTATAAAATAAAGAAAATAAGTACCTTTCTATGAGGATTGCTGTAAGGATTAAATGAGGTAATTGTATAAAGCACTTAGCATAGTGTCTAGGGCTCTGCAGATGTTAAAAATAATAGCTCAGCAATAGCACTGCAATAAACTGAATGTTCATGTCCTCCGAAAATTCATATGTTGAAATCCTAACCCTCAAGGTGATGGTATTAGGAGGTAGGGCCTTTGGGAGATGAGTAGGTCATTGTGGGGAAGCCCTCATGAATGGTATCAGTGCCCCTATAAAAGAGACACCAGAGAGACCCTAATCCCTTCCACCATGAGAGGACAAAGCAAGAAGACGCCATTTATAAACCAGGAAATGGGCCCTCACCAGACACTGGATCTGCTGGCATCTCAGTCTTGGGACTTTCTAGCCTCCAGAAATGTGAAAATACCTTTCTGTTGTTTATAAGCCACTCAGTTTATGGTATTTTGTTATAGCAGCCCACATGGACTAAGACAAGCACCACTGGACAAAGCCTTCCATGCCAGTTGTGGTTGCACGACTAATTCTAGAAACAAGGTTATGGCCACCATTTATATCTCAGATTTGTTTCCTTGCTAGATTATGCAAAGACTTGTTTTTTTAAAAAAACAAAACAAGAAAATTTTTCTTGTTTAATAATTTTATTAAAAATTGTATTAAAATTTATTTTTTAAAGAAAATAGGGTTTATTATTTCATTCTAATTATCTTAATCATATTCTGTTTGTGGTGAATAATAACACTTAGGTAGGATCACAATGCAGCTGAAGAGGGAATGGACAGTAATGGTAGACAATAAGTAGAGAGACTGATGAGCACTCTTGCACAGACACTGAGTTGTCTTTCCACAGAGTCATTCGGCGTCTCTGCCAATTGCCCCTCCACATCCACTCTCCATCCTTCACTCAGCTCCCTGCCTGGAGGGTGACCTGTCCTCAAAATATCAGCATGGCTTGTGTGCCTTCTGGCTGTGGTTGGGTTTGGCCATTGGAGGTCCCATACAGGAAATAGGAATATGGAAACAATGAAAGCAAGATCAGTATCTACCTGGATCTCTCCCTGCAGGGTAGCCTCAAGCTGACTGTGCCCCTTGATTTAAAATCGTTTAATCTTCCCAATGTGGTTGACTCAATGTGAGTCTCTCTTTTTTCAGTTTTCAAAAACCATCCTCTCGTCCATCCCTTTGAAACTACAGGTGATAACAGTTTTAATGCTACAAGATTTGGGTTGCTGCACTATAACTAGTGGTTCTCCTCACCAATACTTTCATAGTCACTTTATCAGTGAGCCTCACTGGACTATATTATTTTCAAAGGATTATCCATTTCCTCTTGGAACCCTGTGCTTTTGGGTCACTTCTATGTTGGAAGTGAACATCCACAGACATGCATATGATAGAACATGCTAGGACAGGTATCTTTGTACATATAGGAAGAGGAGTGTGTGCATGGCAGCAAGGATGAAATGGATTGGAGACAGCAATATAGATGCCCAACATGCCCACTTCCCCATCTACCTTAAAGTGCCCACCCATGATGTCAACTGGTTGAGCAAGGTTAGGTTCAACCATTAACAACCTCTAGTTTGACCTGGTGGGACTGTTCTGCTTCCCTTGCTGGGAAATCAAAACTCAAAAATCTGTTATCTGGATGCCTGTGAGACAGAGAAGTGCAGATGTTCAGAAGGCTGAGTAAGGTTAACAGCAAAGAACTAGAGTGAAGAGAATAATGTGTTCCTGCCTTTCCAGTCACCTGTCTTTTGCACCAAGCCTGCCCTTCCTGGGGCCTAGTCATAAAATTCTGTCAAAGCTCTACACATGGGAAATTAAATGCATCTCTGGTCCTTATTCAAAAATAAACAAGAAAATAATACACCCCTGTTTATGCGCTTAGTGAATACATGTTATGATTAGCAGTCCAGATGGTAGCAGAAGAGGAGGTGAGCCTGCAAATGTGACCTCCACACTCAATGTAAAGATGCTCATCTTAGAGTGTTGCCCAGTGATCTTGTGCACTAGGCAATCACACCTGAAAACCTTCATCTAAACTAAAGTCATCCCACTTCTTAGTAGAAGGGAGATTACTCAGCACCAGTAACTCTCCTCAAGTGTCCAGCATCCAGAGATAAGGCCTCCACAGCCAGCGCAGGCAAGGTAAAGAACTACAGCTCTCACTGTGTCCTATACAAAAGATGATAAAACATCCAGAGAGAAAAGGAAGGCAGGGTATCTCTGAAAAGGCAGGTTGTGAGAGAGCAATCAAAACACTATGTAGGGGAAGAAAAGGAAGTGGAATTAGGGCTGCAGGCCTCTGCTCCCTAAGCTGGGAGGACAGTAAAGTTCACCCCAATTCCATTTCAGTAAGACTCTTTTTAAGCATCTCCAACTCTTCAATTCTCTATCTTCAATAGCCTTTTCATCTCTCAAGGTCTAGATCAAATGCCTTCTTTTCTGTGGAGGCTTCTCACTCCCAGTCAAAATTAACTGTTCCTTTCTCCACATGCTTTAAAGCACACTAACCCTCTCTTTAGTACTCTATACGTTGTAAGATATGTACACGTTTGCCTTCCCCAAATCATCTGTGAGCTTGCTAATGGCAGGGATCTGTCTCAGTGATTTCTGAGTAAAAACAGGCCCTGGATCATAGTAGAAGAGTATTAAATGTTCACTGAGTTTGACAATAACAGACTTTTGCTACCAACAAGAAATTGACCAGCCCTCCTTCCTTCACCCCACCTCACCCCCTTTTTCCAGGTATGTCACTGGTGGGAAGATAAGGGTGTCAGCAATACATGTAAAGCTGACTGTCACCCTGTGTTATCCTGGGTTGCTCCACTTTTTGAAGCAAGCTTCCCTTCCACAAGACAAGGGCTTGTGGGAACAGAAGTGGGTAGGGGTTTGGGTGCTGGAAAGAGTGAAATAAAAAAGAAGAGAAAGACAAAATCAGGTGTGTTATCAAGCTGGTTCTTTCTTGGGCAGTGGGGTTCCCTCTCACTGAGAACACTCTGAAGAACCATGCGGAAAGCACCTCAGAATCATCCCCTGAAGAGAAAGAAGAGGGGAGAATGTATCCATATTACCCATTACCTATTGGCCAAGGGCTGCCTATTAGATCTTACCTTTCTCACACTTGATGTGTGTGGCTATGAACGACTAAGCAAATTTCTGCAGGTATCCTAGGTGATGGTACTAGAGATGCCCCAGGACAGAAAGCAAGTGATAAATAGTGCAGCTGAGGTGAGACAGGGTCAGGTTACACCTGAGCACAGATGGCTGCCAAAGCAAAAACTAGAATAAAAAAGTGGTCCAAGAGAATCTGAGTGGGTGCACAAGAAGCATTTGATACACACATGCTATGATAATTTTATCAGCCTTTTGTCATTTTTATCCACCTTAGAGAATGTGTCACTAATCCTAGGATTAGTAATTGTTAAATTGTTAGGCAAAAAAATAAAAAAATCATTGGCTGATATAACTAGGATTTTCCCAAGTCTCACCAGGCTGCAAGTACAAAGTCATGATAAACATTCAAATTTCAGTGGCTCTAACCCTCTATCTAGCCCTCTAGCTTCCTGCGACCTTCTCACAGTTATACCTCCAAGCCTCCAGACAGCGCGGCACATACACACTTAGAAATCAAACTATCTGTCCACCATGTTCTTCCTCTCCCATTCCAGCCCCTCTTCTGTAGGTCCTTCTGCAAGCAGTCAAACCAAGCCCACCCCAAGACTGCACCATGTTACTTACCTTCCCTGCTCCCAAATCTGCCAGACCCTCCAGTTGCCAAGATAGCACATTTCTTCCCATTCTCCCTGTGCAGGAGCTATACTGTGGTTCATACAGACGTGGGAAGATGCTTCTGTACCCCAGTCACACTGGGCTGGGAGAGTGCATGTGGTGCTGCTACTGACCAGAGGCTCAGTCACGGAAGACAGTGTCTTCAGCTTCAGCCCTAGTCCAAGGAGCTGGCCTACTCTCTCCCCCTGGTTGTCACTCCCCAGGGTCCACCACCAGCAACACAGCTCACACAAAACGGCCTCCTTCCTCCTCCAGCCAAAAGTATATACCATCACGCAAATAAATTCAAAAATCCCGGCTGCTGGCAGCCCATCTCAGCAGTGCACTGGACTTGCCTGGGCAGATCTGAATTCCAGCAGTGCCCACAGCCACAGCAGAGGCCATATCTTCACTACCACAGCAACTATCTGAGAGCTTCTATAAGCCAGCTGTTGTGTGCATTGTGGCTTAGAATTCTGAGTATACAGTTTAGCACTGAAAACTCCTAAGGCTTTTTGTTTTGTTTTTTCCCTTCTACTACAAAGTGAAATCCCACCAGATGTGCTGAGTAGCTTTTATCCTGGCATTCTTTCACATTACTTCACTTTAAACAGAAGTGGGGTTTTTGGTTAGAGAAGGTACCTAACCTCAAAGACCCATGTAGTATGAGTAACTCTAAGGCACAACAGGTTTCCTGGGATATGTTTTTAAATGACAAAGTTTCCTAAAGGTAAACTCAATGGACATTCAACATCAGTCCTCAATTGTGGCTATTAAAAAAAAAAAAAAAAAAAGTCCAGGTGCAGTGGCTCATACCTGTAATCCCAGCACTTTGGGAGGACTAGGCGGGCAGAACACGAGGTCAGGAGATTGAGACGGTGAAACCCCGTCTCTACTAAAAATACAAAAAATTAGCTGGGCGTGGTGGCGGGCGCCAGTAGTCCCAGCTACTCGGGAGGCTGAGGCAGGAGAATGGCGTGAACCCAGGAGGCGGAGCTTGCAGTGAGCCGAGATTGCACCACTGCACTCCAGCCTGGGCGACAAAGTGAAACACCATCTCAAAAAAAAAAAAAAAAAAAAAAAAAAAAAAAAAAAAAATGTGCTCACAGTGGCATGCTACAGCGTGGTCCAGCTATTTGAAGAACAATAGCTGATGAAAGCCAAAAGCAAAAGAAAATAGCAATAAAATAAGGTGGCGTGTTGACAGCTGAGATCTAGTATGACATCTGTGGGTGGTGCTGTGGCTCCAGGATTAGATTGTTCTCACTTCAAAAGAGACATCCATGAACTCTGTCAATCAGCAACTCAGTTATACATACATAAAACATTTTCCCCTACCACACTGTTAAAAAAAAAAAATCCTTAAAGATGATGCTAAGGAAACATTGTGCAGATCATATATGTCCCAGTAAAAGGCAGCATTTTTCTCCTTGACTAACTTACAAACAGCTTCAATTTTTATCCAACATTTATTATGCCTCACTTTTACAAAAGGAATTCAATTTATTATTCTCCGTGGACTTCAAATAAAAAAGTAACATCAAAGTCTAATAGAAAATGAAAGCTCTCATTCAGACATTATTTTGTTTTCCTCTCCCAAGCAAATATTTGCACTTGCTGGAGGAGCTTATGCTGATGTGTCTCTAAATTGAATGTATATTTTTTTTTATGAGAAGGTAAGTAGCCGGGAACAAAGGGACACAAAACAGGGTTACCCTGTGCTCTCTTCCAAGTGACCTCCAGCCCACTGTGCGGATGGCATGTTTAAAAGGAAGATGATTTGGTCTCCATGGAGTCTCAGTTTGTGGGCTTTGCTTTGGCAGATTGACAGCTGTGCTAAATGATGTTGAAATTACATGTAATAGATTTTAGATTATGACTATTGTCCACTAGGGACTGAAGCGCCCCATGCCGTGAGAGGAGGCTGTTTGGTGATCTTAAGCTTCACTCGACAGTGAAAAGGCATGAGTTTTTCTTATTATAAATTGACCTTTTTGTTTGTTGAGGGAGGTGGTAAGTAACAAAGTAGTTTAATTAGAAGCCACAGGTCCAGAATAACCACTGTCACTCTTCTAGAATGAAATCCAAACATGTTCAATACCATTCTGGCCACAATTCTTCTCCCAATGTAAAGCTAAGTATACATGAAATGCTCAATTTTTCAGTGCCATAATAGCAAATTAGCATAGAATTACCCCCAAACTGGCATTTGGAATTGTATTCTTTGTAGGACTAGTGGGTCACTGACTTTCTGCAGATACTGATTGATTGACATGCTTGACTTTTGTATGTATATTTGTTTAGTTTTTATGAAGGAGGAGAATGGGATTTGTGTGAGGATGTTCAGGAGAGAGGAAAGCAATGGAAAGAATGCTGGTGTCAACTGCCAAAGAAATGGAATAGATAAGGAAGGACAGACTTGCAGCTGGGCACAATTGAGATGGGTCCCCAGAGATTCCCAGAAATAACTGGGGGAGGCTCTGAGGAGCTGAGTGCCTGTATGAGAAGCAGACATGTCATATCTAGGAAATGTGCCATAAAAACAAACGAACAAACAAACAAACCATATGTGTACTCAAAAATTGGGAGGCTGGGAGACACAGGTTATCCAATGTACCCAGGTTTAAACAGCATTCTTTTTGTCATACTACAGATAACATAGCTCATACCCTGCCTTTTTCCTTTTAGAGAAAGTAAGTGTGTTTTCTCAATAATTAACACCTCTGCCCAAATGACTCGAATCTCTTTACAGGAAACAGTTTATGAGGCAACTGGATAAAGAAGTAGGAAGGGGACAGGAGGATAAAATGAGTTAGAAGGATATTTTACATTTCATCAAAATATAAAATAGCATTTCATGTTTGTCTCCTCCAGTGTACCATCACCAGCACCCCAAAATAAAGCATGGATCATATGGAGACAGGCCAGTATATGTACTGGTTCCAAAAAGACATTTCAAGAACTGTGGTCTGAAGTTCATCCACAGTCAAGGCAGGCTGTCCATGATGCAGTCTAGTCACACCCAGGAGAAGTCTGGAGTCCTGTGGCCTAGAGCCAACAGCATCTGCACCACCTGTGGGCTTGTCAGAAATGCAGAATCCCAGGCCTCACTTAAGACCTACCACATCTGCCCTTTTAGAAAATCCTGGGTGATTCATATGCACATTAAAATTCACATCCAGCTTAGATGACCACCCTTTAAAGGTATTGGGAAAGGCAGAAAAGGAAAACTTAAAACAGAGAAGAATTCTGAAAATAACGAAGGTGGTATCTCTCCTTTAATTTCTTGCCTCTCCCACTAAGAAAGAAGCTTCCCAACATGCAAAAGAGCATGTGTGTAAGCAATAAAGGGAAATAAGATACATATATATATATATATATCTGTTTCTCTTTACAAAAAAAAACACAGGAGAGATTAATCAGGAAACACTGAATCTGGTTACTTATGAGGTATAACAGGAGAGAGTGGGGTAGAAAGGCTATAGGGGAAACTGATGCTTCTCTGGGTATACCTTTTAGTATAGCTTTAACTTATAGAAGCATGTTTTACATATTCAAAAAGCAAAATGAGCCAGGCACAGTGGCTCACACCTGTAATCTCAGCACTTTGGGAGGTAAAGGCGGGCGGATCACTTGAGGTCAGGAGCTCAAGACCAGCCTGGCCAACATGGTGAAACCCCATCTTTACTAAAAATGCAAAAAATTAGCTGGGCATGGTGGCGCACACCTGTAATCCCAGCTACTCGGGAGGCTGAGGCAGGAGAATTGCTTGAGCCCAGAAGGCAGAGGTTGCAGTGAGCCGAGATCACACCACTGCACTCCAGCCTGGGTGACAGAGGAAGACTCTGTCTCAAAAACCAACCAAAAAAAAAAAAGCAAAATGAAATCAACAATGATGGGAAGAGGAAAATAAAACCCTAAAACCTAAAGCAAACTAAAACAAATGAACCAATCGTGTTTCAAGTGAATACCATAACCATAGTGAAGGAGAAAAAAAAAAACAAAACAAAGAACTAATCCAAGTAATTTATGAACGTAATATTTTTGACTGTATACCCCTAGTCGTAGACAAGATTGAGGTTAGAGAGAGCAACAAACAAATCCTGAACTCTTTTTAATACATTTATTACTTATACAGGTATTGGCAAAACGATTCTGAAACTATTTTAAATGCATTATGGAACTAAACAGATGAGTGAATGTATTGATGTTGTCCACAGCCAAGGGTTAATGCCTGCTTGAGACACACACTAACGGCACAGGGTAAGAGTTGCTCCCCGGAGCCTAGCATCAATCATGATTTACTCAGGAATAGAGACAGAAGCAGTTTCATACAGACACACAGAGGAGAAAGTGAAGTGAAAATGGAGTCAGAGATTAGAGTAATGCAGCCACAAGCCAAGAAATACCTACAGCCACTAAAAGATGGAAGAGACGAGGAACAGATTCTCCCCTTAGAACCTTCTGAGGAAGTGTGGCTCTGCCCACACCTTGATTTTAGACTTCTGGCCTCCTGAACTGTGAGAATACATTTCCATTGTCTTCAGCCATGAAGTAGGTGATAATTTGTTACTGTAGCCTCAGGAAAGCTGCAAAGTGGGTATATTATTATCTTCATTTGCCAGATAAGGAATGAGAGGCATGAATAGGTCAAGTAACCTGCCCAAGGTCAAGAACTAGTGAACAGTGAAGACAGTACTAGAACCCAGGAAATCTGAGCATAAAGACAGCCCTTATAACCTCTATTTCATACTCTTTCTATCAACTAGTCCTTGAAGAAGATAACTATATATAGTAGATATCCTTCCATGTTAAAATGTGATTAAGCAGAAAAGCAAGTTACAGCACTCTATGTAACGATAATTTGGTGAGTGAGCATGGAATCTCACCTCAATAAAAGTTCATAGATTTGCTGGATAAAAAATTAAAAGAAATAAATACCTAATTGGGCTCAGAAAATAGAAACATTCCCAATAGGCAGAAATTAAGAAGGAACATAAATCCAAACTGATAAGCTTGTGAGCAAGGGCTGGAGTTTAATATCCATGAGGGTGCAAGCAACTTAGTTTCAGAATGCACAAGGAGGGGAGTAGGAAGTGAAACCCTCAGATAAAGCCAGGATTCCTGAAGGGCTGTCCCTCAGTAAAGTGGACTAGATAGACTCCCTGATTAGCTCAGAGAAGGAATAAAGAAGTTTGTCTTTATGGGGAAACAGTCCTCCATTAGAAATAGCAGGCCCAGGCCTGTTCCACACATATACATGGGCTCTGAATTTATACAACCCACATGGTGCAGGAACTTCCAGCCAATAAATTAATGTAAAAATGGGCCCCACATAAATGAAACCCTGGAGCTTCTAGCAAAAGCAAACACAAAACTGTTTAGAAACAAGACTTCTAATACCTAAAGGATACAGAACATTCTAAGACATACAAACACACACACAAATAATAAATTCTGACTGAAAATAAGCTGACAATAAAAAATTACAAACCGTAGTAGAAAAAGAGTTACCATAAGGAAGGGTCAGCAGTCATTGCAAAAGGAAAGATTTGTATGATAGATAACATAACAACCTAAAAGAGATTGTTAAATAATTGTGGTTTCAACTAAAAAGACTTGAAACCATAAGGAAAGGACAGGCACTATGCAAAAACAAAAAAAAGATGAGATAACTTCTAGCCCAGGCATGGTGGCTCACACCTGTAATTCCAGCACTTTTGAAGGCTGAGGCAAGCAGATTACTTGAGGTCAGGAGTTCGAGACCAGCCTGGCCAACATGGTAAAATCCCGTCTCTACTAAAAATACAAAAAGTAGCCAAGCGTGGTGGCAGGCACCTGTAGTCCCAGCTACTGGGGAGGCTGAGGCGGGAGAATCTCCTGAACCCGGGAGGCGGACGTTGCAGTGACCCGAGACCATGCCACTGCACTCCAGCCTGGGCGACAGAGCCGGATTCCATCTCAAAAAAAAAAAAAAAAAAGGAGAGAACTTCTAGAAATGAAAATGATGTCAAACTCAATGAACAGGTTAAAGAGTAAAAATGGCTGAGAACACAGATGTAACAAAAATCATTCAAAATGCAGCAATAAGAGATAAAGATATAGAAGATATGAGAGAGATGCTTACATAAATTTAACACAAAAGAAAATAAGAGAGAGAGGTTAAGAGAGTCGAGAAGTTTTAAAATACATCTCATTTAAATTCCGGGAGAGAAATTAGAGTATGAGGTAAAAGCAACAATCAGAATATAATGTCTGAGAATTTGTGAGACTTGATGAAAGACAGGAGTATCAATCAGAGTTTAGGAAGAAAGCACACTCAAACCAGGTAACTGAGAAAGGTTTTTAATAAGGTGACTTTTGTTGTTGTTGTTTTTGACACAGTCTGGCTCTGTTGTTCAGGCTGGAGTGCAGTGGCGCAGTCCTAGCTCACTGTAACCTTGAGCTCCTGGGCTCAAAGAATTCTCTCACCTCAGCCTCCCAAGTAGCTGGAACTACAGGTACTGTTTTTTGTTTTCTGTTTTTGTTTTTGTTTTTTTTTAGAGTCTCGCTCTGTTGTCCAGGCTGGAGGGCAGTGGCACGATCTTGGCTGACTGCAACCTCCACCTCCCGGATTCAAGCAATTCTCATGCCTCAGCTCCCAAGTAGCTGGGATTACAGGTGTGCCACCATGCCCAGGTAATTTTTGTATTTTTAGTAGAAAGGTTTCACCATTTTGGTCAGGCTGGTCTTGAACTCCTGACCTCACGTGATCCACCCACCTCAGCCTCCCAAAGTGCTGGGATTACTGGCGTGAGGCACTGTGCCTGGCCTTTTTTTACTTTTTGAGGGGCTCCCTATGTTGCCCAAGTTGGTCTTGAACTTCTGGCCTCAAGAGATCCTCCTGCCTCCACCTCCCAAAGTGCTGGGATTACATGCGTGAGCCACCGTACCTGGACTAAAGCAACTATTTTAAAAGGTGAGAGCAAGGCAAAGGGAAAATAACAAGGGATGGAGGGACCACTGAGAGTAAGGATTCGAAGAGGCAAGGGGAGGGAGAGGCCACCAGAACTCAGAGAAACTGTATGAAGGTTGTCCAGAAGCATAGCTGTGCCCTCAGTGGAGGGACGCATCCAAGCCCCGGTAAACTAGCCGGAGGGAGCCTGGAGAATAACACCTCCACCTCACTCTCCTCGGACCCTGGGAGCTTCTACAGGTGCCTCTCATAGATGAAACCGTACTGAAAGTCAAAGGGCCAGGAAAGATGCAATCCATTCATTAGCTTTCTGAGTTCAGGGCCTGCAGGTGAAGACCCCTTTACCTGAACAGCTCCCTACTATAGCCCTACAGTACTTACCAGTTTTCCTTAACTCTGCCCACTTTTGTAGATAGTCCCTAGGCATTGTAAATAGGCAGTGTGACATCTGCTTCCTGCAAAGACCTTGGCATCCTTTATTGATAGGCACACGCACACACACACACACACACACACACACACACACGTGTTATATAAGTGGATAGGAGAAGGAAGAGGAAAGACAGAAGCAGGGAGGGGAAAGAGAGCAAGAGAGAAAGAGAGGAGAGACTAAAAATAAATATACCAAAGTGCAACAATTTTGATCTTTGGGTTTATTTTCCTTTTTGCTTACTATATCTTCTAATTCTTGTATAGTGAACATGTAGCATAATGGCACAAAAGATAGATCTTTTAATAATACTGAATCTGTAGAAATTGTGAATTCCTAACCGATTCATTTACTACTAGACTGACATCATCCCTAACTCAGACTCCCTGTCAGAGCTAAAGACTAAATCAATGATGTAGCTGGAGGAAAAAAGAGGGGAGGATTCAAATCGAGTATTAGGCAACAGTTTGTGGGTAGTGAATTATCTTATAAACAGGATTATATGTATCCTTGCTTAAGCTCAGTAAAACACAATCTCTAAAAAGTGCATGGCTGAGTTTGTGAAATTGGCATCCAGGCCTGTGAAAGGCAACAAGAAGTCCTGTGCAGCCTAAATCGTAGCTTAGGTTTCAGACATGTAAAAATAAATTTTATCCTCATGATTCAACCTGAGGAAACTGATTTTTAAAAAATAAAAATAAAAAAATAAGTTTTGCATTTAAAAAACAACAATAAAATTACATCTCTGACTGTCTAGAATCCTTCAAGAAATGAGGAGCTGATCTTTTACCTTGGCCAAAATTGAAGCTTGACATTATGTTCGTAAATGCTTGCTAGATTTTTTTAATCTACGCACACAGCTAATCATTGCCTGAAACTCAAATATCCATACGATGGGGCTTGAGGTGAAATCTGGCTTTTAATGGATTAGAAGGCAGGTCCTCATTTCATCTCTTGCTTCTGTTGCTACCTAGAATGTGACACATTCTTGATTAGAGCACAATAAACGGGCTTGGATTCAGAGGAAATAGCGCCATCTACTGCAACACCACTCAAATACTAGTTCACTGTGCTTTCCCCACAAGCCTTCCACTTCATTGTTCTAGCTCAGACTAGCTTGTGAGAATTAACAAGATTTGGGTTGGAGGCTGGAGGGAGGGGAACCATGGCCACAGGCCAACACTTAACTGTATTAAAAATCCCAAGTCTTTAGTGAGAACTATTTGTTATTAACATTGTAATGCTATTAAGCAGGGAAAATGATTGATGGAAGCCATTTTACGAGGCAGTCAAATGCAAGTGTCAATTTCTTGGCATTTATATGAGAAATGACATCATCAGCCCAATTCTCTGATGAGGAGTGCAGGAGGATATAAAAGCCAGTAGAGACAGTTATGAGCCCTTGGGTCCTTAACAGCAGCTGCTACTTCCTCACACCCCTACCCATACCACTGGAGAGATTATTATACCCAAGTCCTACTTTCATCCTTTATCTAAGACAGCAACTCACATTCAGGTGAGGGAGACAAGAGGAGGCATTGCAGCTACACGTATGTTCATCTTAAATTCTGCAAAAAGTAGACTTTTGTACATCTGAAGCAAGACAGAATAATAGGCGTAAGTTCAGAGAGCAGGCAAGCCATGGGACTTGGTGGGTCAGGCAGGATCACAGAAGATTCCACTAATAATTGACAGATAGCTTCACAAGAGACCAGCTGTCGGCCCCCTATGAGATGAAATGCAAATGCAGCTGTCTTTGGACTTTGGCTCAAACCCTGCTTGGCATGCAAATGCACATGTACCTCTTCCAGCTCTAAAATTCTATGGCAGCTCACTTACACTTACATTAAACTGTGTAATAAACAGAAAACCTGGCTCAGACCAGCATCAAAACCAGAGTCCCCGGCCTTTCTCACTCCTTCTTGAATTCCTACCCCATCACTCTGAAGGCTTGAGAAGTTTCTTGTTCAACAGCTACATCCTTGGGTCTACAGAATTGCCTAACTGTATTATTCCTTTTGCTGGATTCTCTTTATTATAAAACTAGAATCTTGGGGGTTAGGGAAAAACGCCTCAGTGACTCCACAAAGAAAGTCAATATCTATATTAAATAATTATTAATGCCACATTTCACACCTTTCACCACTTTGTCTTTCATTCTTCCTGCCCAGTTAAGAGTCACCTCACACTCACACTTTCACCCATTCATTTGTTGGTTTTTCAAACCATCTGTGCTAAATTCTACCATCTGGCTGTTTGAGTGCAATGACCTAGTAGCTGGGTTTTATGGATCTCCAACAAAGAGTGAAATACACTCTATTATGTGAGCAAAGTCTTAGACTGTGAATTGGCATGATGCCTTGCTACTTTTCTTGACTCAGCTTTGGGTGTTTTACCTAGGAGTAGACTTTGAAGAGTCTATCGCACATCCAATCAATCTACAGCTTGACCTGGTGCTCCTGGCCACCTGTCCATTTCCACAATAGAACAGTTAGACAGAATCACATATACACTTTTGGGGGTGGGGAAACAAAAACTCAAAAGCCTTCAACTTTCTGTGGTGCTCTGCAGTCCTTCTGGATGTCCTTTTCTCATTCCTCACATCAGCAATTTCTTAAACTTTGTCTGCCTTTCTAAGTTTCTTGTCTCACCCCCTCCCTCCTTCTGCACAGAGGGGAAAATGAGGACTTGAGAACTGAACTCTTTCATTTCCTCCTCCCCCATCTCCATCTCTTTGCCCCCACTCCTAAACACAGCACTGTCCCTGTGACATGTTCCTCCTTTTATCCAGGACTAATTCTTTCACCTGAGCTTCCAGCCTTAGAGACTTGGCTCCATCATCATCATCTCTCGTGCTTCTCCATCTCTAGAATTTTTTCATTTAGGAGTCTCACAATTCTCAAATGTGAAAGGGAAAAAAAGAAAAACAGAGGAAGGAAAGAAGGAGGGAGGGAGGGAGGGGAAAGCGGGGAGGGGAGGGAAGGGAAGGGAAAACAACTTCCTCAAGACAACATCCCCTCTGATTTTCACCAAATCTCTTTCCTCCCCGCACAGACAAAATACCCAACAGAGTATGATGTCTACTTGTGTCTCCATTTCCTCACCAACTGCTCTTTCAGCAACTCAATGCCATCCAGATTCAGCTTCCACCACTGCACTTAAATCTAACTGAGGTGTATTTGTGCCATTGTATGTGTGGTGCATCACACCTGCCTGGCTTATGGCGAAAGTGCATAAGTGTTAGCATAGAAACAAAACCTTTCTGGCCAATCTCCCCCTAATTGGTAAACCAAGTGGGCACTTTCCAATTTTCCTTCAGTTGACTTTTCTCCACCAGCAGTGCTTCCTCAGACATCTTCTCCCACACTGGCTTCCAAGTCCTTTCTTTCTCCTGAAGTTTCTCCTACCTCTGACTCCTTCTTATCAGCCTCCTTTTCAGGCTCCTATCTCCCCATGCCTTTAATCTTCATCTCTTGGCTATGTACTCTTGCTGGGGACTTCATCAACTCTCATAAAAGCAATTACCATCTATATGATCATAAATGTAACATGGTGCAGTGATGACTAACAGTCTATACCTGCATCCCAGAACTCTATTATTTTCATTCCACAGACACATAATACGTTCTTACTATGTGCCAGTTTAATAGTCCTCCCCATTGGAACTCTCCATTGAAATGATCCACAGGCATCTAAACTCAGCATGTTCAAAACTTAAATGATCATGCTACACACACACACACACACACACACACACACACACACATATGATTTTCCTGTCTTTCCTTTTCAAGTAAGTGATACCATCCATGCACCAAGTCAACCAAATGAGAAATGCAGTAACAATCTTAAAATCTCTTTTCACCCACACCTACATCCAAATAGTCACCCAAGTCCTGTGGATTCTACCTCCTAAATTCTCTAGAATTTCTCTCCAGTCCACTGTCCCACCTCAGTTCAAGCCTCCACCCTTTTTCGCCTGCATTACTGCAAAGTCTCTTAATTGGCCTCTCCTTTCAGTCTTAGTCTCGGCCAAACCATTCTCCACACTGGCCTTTCTAAAATAAATCTAATAATAGCACCTCTCGGTCTTAAAAAATTCTGTGGATCTCTACTGGCCTCAGATAAGATCCAAATCCATAAAAGTGCCAATGATCCAGCTCCCAACTATCTATCCAGGATCACATCTCAACACCCCACTCTCCTACCTATATTCAGTGCCTGTGGTTTCCCATGCTCCCTCACTCTTTTATAACTTGGTACACACTGGTACCTTTACTCAGAGCCTCTTTACCCTCTTACTGTCTATCCAGATTTGTTCACATTCCCAGACTCAGATCAACTGTTGTGTCCCTAGAATATTTTCTCTGCCCTTCCCCTCACATCCTCACTCTGAATTACATGCTGTGTTCTTAGGAATTCCAAAGCACTCTTTGGAATGTTGATACTTCTCTCTACCCTGGCACTTATCACACTTTCTTATGTTTCATATCCTCTACATTGTAACTTGCTTGAAGCCAAGAATCATTGCTACTCAGTCCTATCTCAGTGCCAGGAACATAGTAGGTATCCAGTAAGTGTGTGTTGAATAAATGCTTGTAGAATGGAAGATTTAGAGTAAAAAGCTTCCCCAGGCCTCATCAGCTATGGACACCAATGAAGTCATAATCACAATATTAACTCAAAGCCCACTCTGGCCCCCAACCCTTTCATGTTAGATCTCAGACTCTGCAAATACACACACACACACACACACACATACAGAGAGAGAGAGAGAGAGAGAGGGGCTGTGCTCAGGAAATTGCTTACACATGATTCCTTCAGACTGCAGGAGCTTCCCACTCCACTTGACCTCAGCACAGTCTCCATTGGTCACTGATGCCCCTTCCAGGCACCTGCACTGATGCTGCAAAGCCTTCATGATGGTGGTCTTCAGCAAAAGAGAAGAGTAAGTGAGCAGAGAAGAAAGCTTATCTCCTCTGTCAGAGATGGCCCAAAACAATACAGCTTGTGCCTTGATTTTTTACATGTCTTTGGATAAAACATCTCTTTCACCACTAATTTGCACACCCCTGCTCTGCACGGGGCCCCAGATAAGTTCAGTGGAGGTTGATGTCAGATAAATCTGAGTGATGGACACAGAGCTGACTCAGCCACTTTTCCTTTCCAACAACGACGGTATTCTTGACAGAGGAAGCTGATCTGCCTGAATCCTCTCTCCTTCTGCATTAGTGTTCAGTGCCCCACCACTCCCCTGCCCAGGGGTTCATTGGATATGGCTGATTTTCACCTATATTAAGCTGGAAAACTGTCCCTGCCACACCCTGCCTCACACACTGTGCTGGCACAGGGCACATAATAGTAAGCAAGGCAGACATGCCATCATGGAGGCCACAGGGCATAAAGGTGAAAGATCGAGTGCTGGAGCCAGGCCACCTGGGTTTACCCCTGGCTTTGTCACTTTCTAGCTGTGTGACCTTGAGCAAGATACTTTACCTCTCTATGCCTCAGTTTTCCCATCTGTAAAATGGTGATAATAGAATAAGTAATTTGTAGTGTTGTTATGATGAACAAGTTAAATCATGTTAAACACCATTGCCTGGCACATAGCAAGTACTCTATAAAAGTTAGCTGGTATTATTATAGCCTAATGGTAGATAAAAAACAAAACAGACAAATAGGAAAAAATAATTACTGATTATAATATGTGTCACAGAGAATAACAGCAATGGTGAGAGCAGGTTGTTTTAGGCAGAGCCAGAGAAGACTCTCCAAGGAGGTAATTTAAGTTGAGACCTTAAGGTCGAGAAGGAGCCAGCCACAGCAATAGCTGGGAGAAGAAAATTCCTTGCAGAGGGTCAGAAGGAGCAGCAAGTGCAGAGTTCCCAAGACAAAAAAGAGAGCTTGGTGAGCCCTAACAGTAAGAAAGGGTCAGAGGGCTGAGCAGACTGAACAAGGGGCAGATGGCACGGGAAAAAAGGAAGACCAGATTGTGCAGGGTTGATGACTGCAAGAGAAAGTTTGGAGTTCATTCTATGTTCAGTGAAAAGCCATTGGAAAATTTTAAACCTGAGAGTAACATCTAATCTACATGTTTTAAGATTATGCTAACAGATTGAAGGTAAACAAGAGTAGAAACAAGAAGAAAATTAGGAGACTATCGCAGTCATCCAGGATAGAGATGAGGGTGACTGCCACTAGGGGGTGGTGGTGGAGATATAATAAATAAATGGTCTAGGTCTAGTGTTATCTACAGAGAAGATGCAGTGGTCTTTGCAATAAGGCAGAGCTGGCTGGAGCATTAAAAGTTAAGAGAATGTAAATTAACCTGTCTTACTATAACCTGAAAGAGAGAGATGTTTTTGTTTGTAAACATGGTGTTCCATGAAACAAAGACCATCACTATTGTCTACAACACAAAGCAATGATTTACTGAGTGTCTGCAATGTAGTCTAGCTCTGGATTTGGTAGAAATGACTTTGTTCCAGGATGGAAGCACAAATACCTTCTTTTCTCCTGATACTCTTGTTTTTGAGTCATTAAAATTATTTTTACAAATATTCTAAATAATAAAAAAGCAAACAAAATAGGCATTAGCTTCAATAATCATGCAAGAATTAAGTTATATATTTTTAGGTTATTTATAAAGCAATAGATTTATATTTTACAGGTTATACATGTCTTGTATTATATAAGCCTTTTTATACTAAATATATACACTATATTAAAAATATTTTATAGAAATTAGAAAATTTTTATTTTAAGTAATTAAATTTATTTTATAATAATTTTCTTTTATAAATATTGATGATTATATATATGATTTTTTAATGTTACACTCTTAGTCAAGAATGTAGCCCCAAAGGGAAATAAAATTTTCTTCACGAGAGTTTTTAAAAACTTACTTTGGCAAAATGTGGCCTGCCTATAGTCTTGTATTATACTATTTCCCGGCACAGGTCCACACACAGAATAGATTTTAAAGGCATGTTTTGGTATCCTCTTTTCTCTGCTCTCAACCAATGAAGTTTTCTCTCTCATAATCTCTCGTCATGTAAAAGTAGGTTCCATCTAAGAAAAGTATGACCAAAACACTTCAAGCACAAAAAAAAAAAAAAATCACATCAACATATATTTATCAAACAACTAATAAACTTCTTCCTTTATTCATTCCCAAAATCCATTTATTTCATCCCAACTAAAATTAAAGTACATGTAGAATTGTGCCGACTAAGAAAGTAACTCATGTCTTAAAGGGGAAGAGAGCTATAGTCAGAGGGAAATAAAGGAAAATAAAAGAAGCCACCCAAACTTAAAGGCCACTTCTCTCAGGATGGCTTTCAAGACAAAAGCTCAAGGGAATTAACATCTGTTGCATATAAAAACTTAGGGAACATTAAACACTAAACTAATGTGAAATTCTAACCATCCAGAGAACAAGCACATTCAGAAAATGGAAAGCATGATACAGTGAAGAGAATAAGCAGAGCCAGGCTTGGGAGGTAGGATAGATTTTGTGAGAAGTCAGGTTAATTGTTAATTGGTCAATGCATGGAATAAAACTAGCAGATGGGAAGCCAGCCAAGGGACTCAAGGTTAAAAGCATTAAATAAAACACTTTGAGTAAAATGGTAATAAAACAATAATTCACAAGTAATTTGGCTGCTTAAAAATGTCTGAATGAGGTGGCCCTCAACTCCACTGCTGAGCTAGGAATTCTATACACTGAGCTTATAAGCATGAAAGTGGGGGTGAAAGCTGCATGTCTCCAAAATGGTCATCCTTCATGTTTATGTGTAGAGGATGATCTCTTTCTGGGCTGGCTGAGTTGGTGTCCAAGGATCTATTTTACCAATTTGTTCAGTATCCAAGATGGTGAGCCTATCTGATTATCTAAAACACTGACTCCTAGGGCCAGACAGGAAAATGGCCAAATCCTGCAGGGAAATCACAAAATCCAAATGAAAGCAGATTCAAAATGGTTATTTTTAAATGTGGCACATCATTTCCATAGGCCAAGAAAAATATCAGGTTAGAGAGAAGAGTAAGAGTGCAGAGGGATGTGGCACCATTAGAAATCCCAACAGAGGCCAGGTGCAGTGGCTCACAACTGTAATCCCAACACTTTGGGAGGCCGAGGTGGGTGGATCCCTTGAGCTCAGGAGTTTGAGACCAACCTGGGCAACATGGCAGGACCCTGTCTCTATTTAAATATATACATACCTACGCACATACATAAATATATATATATACACACACACACACACATACACACATATATTTCTTTTATATATATGTACATATATATTTCTTATATATATTATATATATTTGAAATCCCAACAGAATGTGCTCTTCCCCCAAAAGCTTTGAAGAAAGGCCCAGCTGGCCTCCTGCTTTTGCCCCTGTGTCCCTGCAAATCACTTCTTAACACAGAATGCAGGTAATTCTATTAAACATAGGTTGGATTATGCCCCCATCTCCTCTAAACCTTCCAATGACTTCTGACCTCCTTTAGAGTAATTTCCAAACCCTGCAGGGCTGCATGTGATGCTAAATGGTAAGGCCCAAAGCAGAAGCCTCCACAGAGCATTCTCCCCTCTTTTTGTCTCCCCAGCATTCATATCTCTTTCTAGATTGGGGGAAATCCCTCCCCATGGTATGGTTCTTCATAGGAGGCAGGACCTACAGTGGTGGAAGAGAAATTGTCCCCTGTCCCCACTCTACCTGCTGCAGAAGAGTCACAGGACCCAGGCTAGGCCAGTCCAGTTTGGTTTTTGCATCATTCCTTTGAGATTCAGACAGACAACTTGCAGTAATGAAATCAAAGATGCGGTGGCTGTCACAATGTATATGGTGGCAGAAGTGCCACCAGCAGCAAGTGTCCATCTCCAGCGGTGCCCACAGGAACATCCCAACCGGACCATTCTTGGGTTCTTAGCTGCTGACTTCCTTTAGCTTCTGCTTACTTTCTGAGCACAGTTCAACAGCCTCTGCTTTGATTCTGAGAGTTACTATGGCCTTTCAATAAGTTTTTTTCTGCTTAGGTTAGCCAGACTCATCTTCTATTATTTACAACCAAGAATCATAACCATTAAGATGAGCTTTGTAGCACACTGATGAATCTTTGAATACGGGGGCAAAAAGGACTAGGGTCTAGTACGGTGCAGAAAGCCAACTTGCTCTGCATAAAAAGTGAACAGAATTGAGCTTCTTGGGGGTACTCAAGGGGAGGTGGCCTGCGTTAGAGTCTTAAAGGAAAGAAAGGAGTCTGAGTCCTGTAGTGGGAACCTGTGCAAGAAAGGGACCAGAAATTTTTTTTTTTTTTTTTTTTTTTCTTTTTTGAGACGGAGTCTGGCTTTGTCGCCCAGGCTGGAGTGCAGTGGCGCAATCTCGGCTCACTGCAAGCTCCGCCTCCTGGGTTCATGCCATTCTCCTGCCTCAGCCTCCCGAATAGCTGGGACTACAAGCGCCCACCACCATGCCCAGCTAATTTTTTGTATTTTTAGTAGAGACGGGGTTTCACCGTGTTAGCCAGGATGGTCTTGATCTCCTGACGTCGTGATCCACCCGCCTCTGCCTCCCAAAGTGCTGGGATTACAGGCATGAGCCACCGCACCCAGCCCAGAAAAAAAATTTAATAAGCAACAAGAGGAGGGGGAAAGGAGAGTGAAATGGTTAAAAAAAAAAAAAAATCATCAAAAAAGCTCTCCTGCCCAGCATCTTATCTGTCCATGATCCTTTTGTTACCAGAACTGTTTTTTGTGAAGGTTAGCCTCAAGCAGGATGTCATTTGCCAGAGCTACATTTAAAAAACAAAATTAGGACCTAAGTTAGTCTGACTTAATTTTTTTTTAATACAGTAGAATATGGGGCACGTATTCTGCTTGTACAGGACTATTGATGGGCTTTCTTGTTTGGCTGAGTAATTAATGTATTTTATGGCTTGCTGGGCATTATTCAGAGATCAGTATACTGAAACTCAAAACTTTGGAATAATCAACAAGAATGTTATATTTATGAGGCTTATGAAGTTAATAACGATAGGAATTCCATAAGCCCCACAAGGAAATCACTATGTTGTTCCCGTCTCCTCTCCTGGATTCCTCTCCATCCCTGTCTCTCTCTCTCCTTCTCTCTGTTACTAGTCTCTTCTCCATATTTCTGTCTCCCTCCATCTCTGTGTGTCTGTCTGCATCTGTCTGTTTCACCTTTGTTAATTTCTCTTCTCATGTTCAAAAGGGTTTATTGCATCTCAGAAATATTTATACAACATAGCAAGATAATATAGATTCAAAGTAGATGAGAAAAGAAAGGAAAAACCAAAGAAAAACACAAAGGTCAGAAGTGAGACTAACACAAAAGTGCACACTGTGAAGTCCTACTCACAAGCTATGGGTGCCATCAGTTTTGCTCTACACTCTCTAGCAGTCATTTCAAAGGCGGAAATACAATTCAGCGTTCATAAGATAAAATTATACCAATTGCTCATGCTTCCTAAATCTGCATAATAACATAATTTATGAAAATGATGCATCACAATGACACAATTTGTCAAAAAATTCCTCCACCTCACAAATGGCCCTGCCACACTTAATAAGCGGAAATAAGTGGCAGAAAGTTCAGTCACCTTCCCTGGCTGGAAAAGCTGGTTTTCCAGTGCACCTGATGGGAGTATTATTTCTCACAGCAGGTAATAAATTTGTAGAATTCATTACCCACAGGAGAAGGTGCAGGCAGGAAATAGAAATGGATTCAAAAAGGGTTGGTCAAATTTATAAATGGTGAAGCCATAAATGGCTCTTATTTCCTTTGTATTCAATAATATTTTATGCTGTGATCCACCCCACCTCTTTACTGGCTATCTTAAAATGCATCCTTGCAGCTCCTTAGTTCTGTCTCTGATAGGATTTCTGACGGTATATATAATATTTGATGTATATTTATTCCTATATAGAGATATGATTTTTATTCTTTGTTGGTAGGATATATTCAAATGGCATTGGCTTTGTTTAAATATAGATAAAATTGGGCCGGGCACCGTGGCTCACGCCATGGGAGGCCGAGGCGGGCAGATAACCTGAAGTCAGGAGTTCAAGACCAGCCTGGCCTACATGGTGAAACCCCGCCTCTACTAAAAATACAAAAAATTAGCTGGGCGTGGTGGCGGATGCCTGTAATACCAGCTACTTGGGAGGCTGAGGCAGGAGAATCACTTGAACCCAGGAGGCGGAGGTTGCAGTGAGCCGAGATTTCACCATTGCACTCCAGCCTGGGCAATAAGAGCAAAACTCCACCTCAAAAAAAAAAAAAGTAGATAAAATGTTTTAACAGTCTGTACATTTTCAGTATAATTTGTAATGCTATATAACATATAACTAAATTAATAATTCCAGCACTATAGTCCCAACTTATACACTACTCTAGAACAAATTAATTATGCTTTGACACCCCAACAGAAGTAAACCTGGCCCTGGGAACATTTGGGAAGCTTTCTTATTGCTCAAGGCCCAAAAGGGAGTGAGGATGGTAACTGGGTTGGATTAAGCATGAGCAGCAGGACTTTGCATGGGCAAGGGTGGATTGGGGCTCTGTTGTTTTCTGTAGCAGCTGGTACCTCTCTTCCTGTGATCCTGCCTGCCTCAAAGAGGAGGGATACGTGCTCAGTCTTTGTCAATGCTGGGGCTCAGATAATGTACCCCAAAACGTGCTGCTTTACTATGCTAATTACTTCAAAGTGAGGACACTTTAGGAACAGCAAATATAGGAAGAGGCTTTCTCTGAACTTCCCTAACTCCCTTGAGACTGAATTCTTCAGAAAGAATTCAGTGGTCCTGGATCCCTTCCGCAAAAATGTCATCATCCAGGGGAGACTGACTCATATCGCAGGGAAGACGACTGGAGGTTAACAGCACACCCAGATGGACTTTTTCACAGGCTATCACCTGTTCTTTGGGCCCATGTATTTTCTCCCCAAAATTATTTACTCTCCCCTAAGTTGCCTACATTCCTGCTCCCCTCTTCCCTATAAAAAGGGTACACAAGCTTCTAAATTTCATTGGGTTACTGGGGAGTCACTTTTCTTTCCCGTAATGAATCCATGCATGTAATAAATTTGTATGACTTTTCTCCTGTTAATCGGTCTAGCTGTCAGTTTTCATAGACTCAATTTCCAAACCTTCAGAGGGTCGAGAGAAAGTCTTTCTGTCTCCTACACTGAGAACCAGTGTGACCGCTGCCAGTACATCTCCAGGGTCACCCATCAATGTGCAATGTGGCAGTTCTGGGAACCAGACACCCAGTCAGACAGAGATGGACATTGGATACGCTCTTAAAAGTCTTGGGCCATAAAATTGAGAGACAGGACCCTGCTGGGCTTTAGGTAACTTTCTTCTCTCCAATTTGGGGCAATTCTGGAGAATTTAGCCAGGGTCTGAGTGGCTGGAAAATAGTAGCCAGAAAACACAAGTTTCATTAGCTCTTCAGAAAAAGAACTTCAGGGGACCTAGGAAAGGAATTGCTACTGGGATGTTTTGTTTATACCAGGGACACTGAAGCTCAGACTGGTGGGGCCTTTGGCAATCTTGAATTCTAAGAGTTGTTTATTGGGATCTGAGAAGTGAGAATGAAGGTAATGAAAGTAGTTTTGCAGCATTGATGGTATGTTCTGTGTTGTGTTCGGATTTTAATAACTTACTAACACAGCAGAAGCAGGTCACATCCCCTAGGCACAGGCCAAGAAATAGAGCCCAGATGCCCACCTGGGTCTGCCTTCCCCTTTGTGATGCTGCAGTTTGCTCAGAGTCCCATTGGATAGGAGTATCACCTTAGACACAGTCCTTAACTCCTCTGCATCTTCTTTCTCATCCATAATACTGGGCAATTACAATATAAGATTATGAAGATCCCTTCCAGCTCCAAGCTCCTGTCTCTCTGGCCGGGGCTCATGAGTCTGCTGGTGTAAACAGCAGTGCTGAGTCACCTGTCGAGGGCACTCCTGATGCTCCTGCCTAGCTGCCTGCTAAGATCACACGATGCTCCTAAGTACCCACTTTTCTCCTTTGAGCAAGAAAACAACACTCATCTCACCAGAATATTCCTGATGAAATCTAAAAGTATGACTATACATTAACATTTGTACTAAGCAAGAATCATTTGAAGGTCTTCAGGAACCTGCCAGGAGAGAGTTGGGAGAGCAATGTGGGCTACTCCTTTTCCTTCTCTCTAAAACAAGGGTGAAAATGACACCTATCTCTAGGTGTTGATGTTTAGATCAAATGAAAGGGCATTTAGCTACGTGGTGTCCCATGGACATGATGCTACGCTATGAATACAATGGTGAGTGCTGGTGCTACTGTGAGGTGGCCATGACTATTATTGCACAGAACAAAAAACTAAAGTTCAGAGTGGTAAAGAAAATTGCCCAAGGTTACATAATTTGGAAGTGGTAGAACTGGTTTTCACACACACACAAATTTGACTCCAAAACTCATGCTCCTGACCAGTATATATTTATGAGTTGTTTGTCTTTGCAGCTGTCAATGCATGGGGACTTTAGAGTCAGTATAACACGGATTTAGAAGTTGACTCTAAATTTAAAAGTGGTGACCTTGAACAGCCTAACTAATCTTACTGGAACTTAGTTTCCTCATCCGTGAGGATTAGATGAGATTATTTGTGTTAAGCACCTACACATGGTAGACCTTCAAGATTGTGGTTTTCTGTCTGAGCTTGTAATGTCCCTAAAGCAGACCCTGAGAAAAGGATTTGGATGCAGTAGTTTATTTGGGACATGGTCCTTAGAAGTACAACTGAGGAAGTGGGGAAAGTGAGACAGAGAAGGGAGAAAAGTCAATAGAAGGTATGCTAGTGGCCCAGTAAGCACTATGAGCAACTGAGGCTCAAACCCCCAGAGACCATGAGAAAATGTGTGGAAGCCAGCTCAGAATCATCCCCCTAGAGCAGCAGCTGGAAAACTTGAGTGTGCAGCAGAATCACCCGAAAGGCTTGTGAAAACACAGATTGCTGAGCTCCATCATTAGGGTTTCCCTGTCAAGAGGTGGGGGTGGGAGAGACATGCATTTCTAACAAGTTTCCAGGTGAGGCTGATACTGTTGTCGAGGGGCCACACTTTTGAGAACTGCTTCACTGAAAGATTGGAAGCTGGGCACTTAGCCACTGACCCACCCCCTACTGAGATTGTCCGCTGTTTGAGAATATTAACGCAAACACATGCATTCTCAGGTTGGCCTGCAGTGGCAAAGCAAGTGTGAGCAGTGCCAAAGCACCCTTTAAGGCAGATCAAAAGAGAAACAGGTGCGTATAGGTAGAAAGCTGTTAGCATGCTTGCAGCTGTCTCTCACAGCTATCAATGAGCCCAGTTAAACTGAGGGGATAGGGACAGGGCATCATTAGCATCTGCTGTGCTTTCTCTACCCTATTGCTGCATTTGTGGCCATTATTAGTCTCTAAACTGAAGGGCTGCAGTCTCGAGGTCATTGGTTGAAAAATCCCTGAACCCAGTGGTTGTGAATGTGAAAAACTTCCTCCGTCTGAGGATAACAGCTGCAGGAAAGGACTCTTGCCTGTCAGACACTTCTTCAGCAAATCCAAGAAATGAAGAGGAAAGGAATGAGGCCAAGTGCAGAGCAGTTAACCATGAGTGACTCTTCAGTGGCCAGCAGACCCACTGTGTCTCAATGCAAACTCCTGACCCCACCAAGTCACGTCCCTGCTGTAGAGAGGACGCGTTTCACATGCAGATCATGCAGAGCACAGGGCTGTCGCGCATGCTCTTTGTGCCCTGTGGAAAAAATGGCTAGCACTGGTGATAAAATGGGACTGCTCCATTATTTGGTTCCGCATGTACACTTAATTGTCAACATCGCCATCACTTTAACTGCAAATAAGCACAATCTTATTGCCCATCAATTGTTTGATGGGAGGAAAACGGGCTGTTTGGAGGTGATGTCGAGATGAGAATCATCATTATTATCTTTTTATATGAGGTTTTGTTTTCATTCTTCACTTCCCTTGCCATCTCCTCAGTGATTATATTTTTCCACAAATTCAAAATTGAAATACCACAGTCAACACAAAATACTCCAGCATTCATCTGAGTCCTGAGGCTGTCATTTACTAATTCCGGATATCTGTAGTGGGAGTTTTTTAATCTTTCTCAAAGAATTTTTATATCTCTTAATCTATTCATCCTCATAACAATGCCTTAAGCTTAAAGAGTAGCAGAAATACCATCTGCAAATGAGGAAACTGAGGCACAGCAGAGCAAATTGACTTGTCTGGGAACTGACTGGTGGTGATAACAGCTGATTTCCACTAATCTGCAGAGGGTCATGTTTAGTTTCACTCATGTGGCTAGAAATAACTAACCAATGGGTATAAAGAATTCCCCATATTTACTCTGCCCTTTATTCAAGCAGTAGCAGAGCTCCCTGCTCATGGCCCAGAAAAGGTATGTTATTCAAAAAAATAAAACTAGCCCTGGAGAACTCCACGGGTTTCTGGAGGAAGCAGAAAGAAAAGCAGAGGAGCAGAGAAGGGGTCTTAGAGAGGGGCAGTGGAGACAGAAGACAACAGAAACATGCAAGAATACCCTCCCCTTCCCCCAACTAGAAAAGGACCCTAAGATGCAAGAGGAGTGGAAAGAGAGGGTTGTGTTCCAAATCAACAGGGATCCAGATACCACTTTTTGGCACTGGAGCCAAGAAAGAAGCAAGACACTGAGAGAAATGCTGCAGGGAGTGTGGCACCGAGGCATAGGGCCCAGAACTCAGCAAAGATTTCCAGAGCCCCAGCATATTCAGGAAGTAACAGAGTCCAGCACCCAAAAGGACCATCAGGACAAAGACACAGAGTAATAATACCTGGAATCTTGACCCAGGCCCATGAGGCAGAAGCCAAAGGGGGCAGGGTTAGAGGAGGAATCTTCAGAATGGCCAAATATTTAAAAACCATCAGAGGAAAAGTGGCTCTGGATTATAGGTTATAGAGTAACTGACATTCCACACACCTGAGTTTAGGGCTGAGACTCAAACATACGATAATCTTCTTGGTGCCAGCAGCATTCTCAAACAGTTGCCAGGGCAGATCTTAGGTAAAATGTTGGAGCAGTGAGGATTTCTCTGGACTCCTTCATCCTGAAATGCTGGTGCCTCACCCAGAACTTCCCTCTGCTGCCCCCTGGTTCCAAGCACACCTTCCAATGTCCTCTCTCAGGACACACTTCTACTACCATCGTTAAAACACTACCCTGTAGTTCCAACTAGATTATCTAATAATCATCCTCAGTCTTCTCCCCACCCCAACCCCTAAGAAGTGTAACACACAAAATACAAATTCCCTCAGAAGCAGTAAAGCGCTGAGCTTGAATTCTCAGATGAGAACATGGGGGTGAGGAATAGAGGGATCTGAATAAAATGTTAGGAAAAGAGGTGAGGTTTGAGCTTTTTATGTTTACCAAAAGGAACATTAGTTTGAGCGCCTATCACATGGCATAAAAAGAGCATTTTCAAAATCTGGGCACGGCCATGAGAGTGCTGTAGACACGTGAGCTATGCAGGACAAAAGATTCAGAACCACTACATTATATTAATGCATAAAAAGCTTTGAAATGATGGAAAGCTGGGAGAAGACAGTAGACCCCAGCTCTAGACCACTTACATCTATGTGAGTTAGAACAAGCATCACAGATCATTGCTATCACAGATGACAGCAATTGTCATCATCATCACCTTCATTATCTCATCATCTCATCATCATCATCTCTACTGCTAATACAGTTAATACTTATTGAGAACTTAGCATGGAATGGGTATTATTTTAAATGCCTTTCAGCTGCACACAAACTCTTTATATATGTATTGTTTTATCCCTAATTTGATATGAGGAAACTAAGGCACAGGGAGGTTAAGTGATTTGCCCAACAAGACGATAATTTGCAGAGACAGCAAATCCTGTAGTGTGAGATGCCAGCTCTGAACCACCCTGCTTTACCAGGGATAGGTGTATTAGAAAGATTACATGAGATAATCTAAGATTGTGTTACATATATTATGTGGCTATGCAAAAGGAATATAATCATGAGAGAACCAAGTTTCTTCCCAATTCATGGTGTACTAGTCAGGGTTCTTTGTTTGCAAATAAGAAAGGTATCACTGGTAAACGTAAGAAGAAAAGGAATTTACCCAAAGAATATTGAGCAACTCAAAGAATCAAAGAAAGCCTGGCAAACAAGATGTGAGTGGACACTAAGGGCAATGAAACATAATGAAGACCCTACCCTGAGAACAATCTGCTCAGAACCCAGCACTAGCACTGTTGACTCTAGCCATCAACCATGTCTCTGCAGGGCTTTGCTACCGCTAAACAGTACCATGCTCCTTGACTCTAACTTGGTCACAGCCACCAGGAATAATGGCTCTCTGGCCCCCTCTCCTTCAAGTTCTAAGGATTCAGTCAGAAATAGTTGATTGGCCACAATTAGGTCATAGGCCCACCTTATATCTTGCTAGATATCTGTAACAGTCAGCTATTGCCACAATAATGCTGCATAACAAACCACCCCAAAACTCAAGGGCTTATAACAACAAGCATTTATTCTTCTGTCTCACTACAGGTGAGCTGTGGTAGCTCTGCTTCAGACTACAGGTCTGGATCAGATGTGCTCCATGTGTCTCTCATCCTCCTTGGGCCAGAGACTATAAGGGGCATGTTTTACTTGTGTACAATGTAATTACTGCAAGAGCACAAGCTGAAACACATGATGATGCCTCTTGAGGCCCTGGCCCCAAACTGGCGTACTACCACTTCCACCTGTATTCCATGGGCCAAAGCAAGTCATGAGCCCAATCCCAACATCAGTAGAGTAGAGAAATACACTCTCCTCACTGTAATGGGAGGCACTGCAAAGTCACAAGACAAAGGGCCTGGATGTACATAATTCTAATGAGGGAGGTGTAGAATATTGCAAATTCACTCTACCATATGATCACAAAAGAAGGAGCCCATTTCCATTTCTTCAAAAATAGAAAGGGTGCTTAGCTTCTAGTCAGCCAAGATTTTTAAAATTCACTATTCATGTTAAGGGGGAGGCCTTCTGAAGACAAGGGGATCTTCAGGAAACTCAGAGATGAGGACTCTTTCCAACTCTTTTTCCCATTTTCCATGGTAAGTTACAAACCCAGCACAACGTCCAGCTTAGGGTCAAGCTTCTATTTCAAGTTTTTGAAGACGAATGTTTATGCGGTATGTTTCAGCCTATTATACCGATGATTGTGTTATTTCCCTGGATGATTTTTTTCAATTTTTATTAGAAATGACAGCTCTTTTATTAAAAAGCAGGAAATATTATATTAAAGAAAAATACAAGCAACAGTAATCAGGTACTAAAGGATATGAAAGTTCTATCTTGTGAAAGAGAGGAACTAGCTGTATCTTTAACGGATTTGCAGTTTGAGTGTTTTATTAAATCTGACACCAGGCCTGCAATTAAGACCAATTATTTGGTCATAGTGTCAGTTCCACTTAAAATGAGAAAGTTCGTGATGGCAACAGTTTATTTTTAATAACTGATTTCAGAGAAAACCATTTTGTGTTCAATTGCTACTTCCTGACCTCCTGATCTCCAAATAAAAGACTTGTACCTGTGGGGTTACTTGCACGAACCCACCCCAGAAGAGCAGTCACTAGATGCTATTACAGGCTGACAGTGAGTTATATATTCACTCAACCATTCATCCATCCTGCTACACACAGATGCACCTTGGTGGGTGCCCCTGCGGTAAGTGCCTTCTATACATGCTGCATTCAAACAAAATGCTGAGCCTGAGAACTCCCACCCACGCCACTGAGACAGCCTTCAACCTCCGAGCAGGAAGAGATTTCACAGATGCTTGTGTTCTGGTGATTATGTGTGAGGAAATGCATCCTTCCAGGTATATTAATCAACCCCCTCTTTACTCATTTAATAAAGCCCTACCTAGATGGTTTTGTTTGATTGTGTGTGTGTGTTTGGATTCGTGGTTCTTGAGGTGAACAAATGGCTCTCAGGTTCCAGGAATACTTCCAAGACAGCGCCTCACCCCTCACAGGTTAGCCCATGCCACTGGGCGAGTAACTCCAGATATGAGGTTGCCAAACTTAAATTAGCCCATGCTACTGGGCAAGTAACTCCAGATAAGAGGTTGCCAAACTTAAATGAGGCCACTTTTTAAAAATTCACATTTTTCCTATTTCAAGGCACAATCTCCCACAAATTACACTGAAGAAATTTAGGAATTTTGTGTTTTATCCTTTGTTATCCTCCCCTTCTACTTGTAGGGCACTTGGGTTTAATAGCATGTTCACCCCCTTCCCTGCTTTGGGGCTCTTTGCTTGGTTTGGCTTCTTTTTTTCTCTTGCTCCTTTAACTTGCTCTTATGGTTCTGGAATCTAAATAATAACCCCCAAAATTCAGAAAGCATAAATTTAAGACATTTTCACCATCTAATCCACCAAAGTTTCTGATAAATAAGGTGTCTACATTCAGCTTTGGCATAAAGAATGACTACTAGCAAGAAACTAGACTGAGGTCATCATTTTCAAATTCTGTCAGTTTTGATGGACTGGAAGAGCTGAGAGGGATGGGGGAAGGAGGACATTGGGGAGAACAGTGTATGTTCTTATTTAAACAGACAAGCAAACAAAGACTGTGAGGACCTTTAAACCTTTCGGTAAAGGCTTCTAACTTGAGGCAACACATGTCATCCTCTGTTTCACATCCTGAATCTCACTTCAGCGCGAATACAGCTGCTTTAGGAGACAGAGACTGAAATAGAAAACCAGCCATGGTGATGAAATGTGACAACCTGCTTCAGAAAGGACATGTTTGATGTGTTTTCCAACTGGATGTTTCTAAAATTTATGGCAGTTTCAGACAAGATTTCCAAAGAAATCCTTTCTCTTCCTCATTTCAAGCTTTCAAATCTATAATACCCTTATCACTGCTGCAGAGAGGCACCAAAGAAAAAGTTTCTCCCCAACAGGTTTTAAAAATTACCTTTCACTCTTCAGATGTGTCTCTTCTCAGAAAACCCACGTGCCGCTCATCTTCCCAGGCAGGACCGCTCCTCTTTGCGGATACATTACTTGCCTTCTCAAGGCCTCAGTTTCTTCATCTGTGCAATGAAGTTCAGCTAAACAATCTTTAATGCCCCCTCAACATGTAACATTCAGGGGCTCAGATTTTCACCGCAAGCTTGAAAACATTTTGAAGGTCATAGTGCATCCTTAATAAGTAGGGAGGGACATTCTAGAAATATGAAGAAAAAAAAGAGATGTTTTAAAAACAAAGACTGAGCTTCCAGTAATGGCCAAATAAAGATTCTATCAGAATAAACCCCTTTACAGACAGCTACTGTAAAATATGGACACAGTATAAGAAGCAGCTACATGGAGGCACAAGAGGGTGATGGAAGGCAGGTAGAGTCTAGGGAGGAGTCCATGCACCAGTGAAGACATTACATGGAGTAGGTACTCCATGCTGCTGCTTCTAGCCTGGGGGTAGGTTCAGTTAGCTTGCACAGAGCAGCAGGTACAGTGAAAAATAAACACATTTTTTCTGGCCTTAGAAATCTGAGTACTGAGTCCTGAGCAACCGCAGTCACTGAAGAAAAGGGAAATTTGGGAGGAAAAACAGCCAGGAGGGGGATACCCAAATTCTGCCTGCCCACATCTCTGGCTGGCTCCTGAATCACACATGCATGGAGCAGACTCAAAGCACCTCAGCTAGAGGTAAAGAACCTAAAGAGAGTTTGGAACTGGTTAAAAACCAAAAATAGTTTGGAGCTCATATTTAACCAGGTTAATTGTGTGCTAAAAGGAAAGAAACATGACTCATCAAAAGAAATTAACAAAATCCAGTATCTACAACATGAAATTTATTGTGTACTTTACACAATCAGAGAGTACTCAAAATATAACAAATCAGGAAAAGTGGGAGCCCTAACATGACAGTCCCAGAGGGGTTGGAGCAGAAGGCTGTGATATTTATCCTACTGTCTCCCTTCCCGTGAGGTCTGGCTATGTCAGACCATCCCACAATATTTCAAATGTTCACCCTTTTTATACTCCTCCATCCCAAAGCCATTTGACTTCTCAAAACTTTGCATTTAATGAGCTCTTCATTCCAGGTGATCACAAGAGACTGTTTCACCACTGCATGCCCTGTGCTACCAGAAGACCATTCCCTAATACAAAGGGATTTACCATCTTTTTCCCCACTTAGCAAGCCTAGATTCCCCAATTTTCCCTGATGATCTGTTACTTACCGGCTTCTCCCAGTACCAATATTGTACCAGTCAAGTTTCTTGACTGCAAACCATAGAAATGAACTCTAGCTGATGAAACAGATAAGAAACTTACAAGGAGGAGCAAAGCAGTTCATAAAAGTGATAGGAAGACAACTACCTGCTTCCAGCCATGGGAGAATAACAAGAAATCCATTTTTCCAGCATTATTGAGATACAATTGGAAATAAAAATTCTATATATTTAAGGTACACAACTTAATGTTTTGATATATGTATACATCATTAAATCATCACAATCAGACTAATTAACATATATATCACATAAAACCATTCTTGTGTTTGTGTGTGTGTGCAGGTAGTGAAAACATTTAAGATCCACAAAGTTTCAGCTATGCAAGATGAATAAGTTCTGAAGTTCTAATACATAGCAATATGACTATAGTTCACAACATTGTTTGTATACTTGAAATTTGCTAACAGAGTAGATCTTAAGAAATCTACTTTAAATATAAAACTATAGATCATTTAAAAGAAGATGGAAAAACATGCCATGAAAACATTAAGCATAGAAGGCTAGAGAGGCTATATTAATATCTGACAAAGTCAACTTCAGAAAAAAGAGTATTTTTAAAAATAAAGAGGGGCATTTCATAATGACCACAGGGTCAGTTCATAAAGAAGTGATGAGGAACTGAAGAACCAGTCTTAGAGCATAGATAGGAACCATGAGAGCTTTGGTCACAAAGCAAGGGCATATTCAGCCAGGACAACAGCTGGGCCGCCTGCATGGAACGCTCAACAATGCAGTGGTTTCTGCTCCCATGGTAACCGCTGCCACTGCACTTGCAACATCCTACCTCTCTGTGTGTAACCTCTAAGTATCCCCCATGTCTTCAGAGCTATATCCCTCTCAGATTCAAGTCCAGAGCAAGAGCAACTGATACAGTTTGGATGTGTGTCCCTGTCCAAATCTTAGGGTGAATTGTCATCCCCAATGTTGCAGGTGAGGCATGGTGAGAAGTGATTGGATCATGGGGATGGATTTCTCACGAGTGGTTTAGTACCATTCTCTTGATACTGTCCTCACGATAGTGAGTTCTCGTGAGATCTGGTTGTTTAAAAATGTGTAGCACCTCCCCACTCTTTCTCTTGCTCCTGCTTTGGCTCCTCCTTTGCCTTCCACCAAGATCAGAAGCTTCCTGAGGCCTCCCCAGAAGCAGATGCCACTATGCTTCCTGTACAGCCTGCAGAACTGTGAGCCAACTAAACCTCTTTTCTTATAAATTACCCAGTCTCAGGTATTTCTTTATAGCAATGCAAAAAAATGGCCCAATAGAGCATCCAATGGCAAAACCTGCTTGATGTACCCTAGATTTTGTTGCCAAGGAGCAGAAGGAGGAAATATCTGCTTCCTTCATTTCTAACATGAGACAGGGCCTGGCTTATCAACAATATTAAAACTTTAAGGGACACCCACAACAAGAATAAGATTTAGATGCTGGACTTTCCAAAACAAATAGCAAGTAACTACCTACAGTAAATATTTCACATTGAGAGGCAATTTGGATCTGTAATTTTCTTTTAATTTTTGACCAAGTAATTCTATTTGTAGAAGTTATCCGTTGAAAAAAATCAGAAATAAGCACCAGGATCTAGGTACAAGTAGGTTCAACTGAAATAATATTTATAATGATGCAATCCCAGAAAATTAGTTAAACTCTGGTATAGATGAGTCAAGTTCTCAACAGGAAAAGATAACATTACAGGGTATTCAAGAGAATGTTTACAAAGATGTGTGTGGAAAAACCACAACAGAGAGTGTAGTAATCCTGGCTGAAACTCCTTAGCCTAAAAGGATGAGGGGAGGAATAGTTACTGGATCTCAGAAGGAGAGAACCCAGTAGAGTGCCTGGTGGAAAGACCTAGCCAACCTGAGGTGACCTGCCAGGGAGAGAGTCAAAGAAATAAAATACCTGCCCTTTATCTCCTTTCTTCCTCCCTTCCCTCCCATCTCCTGTCAGGGCTTCCCATTTCCCAAATCCAAGAGGAAGCTGAAAGGCACAGGATCGCCTTGATGTGGTCCATGAGTTCAGCCTCCAGAGGCAAAGAACCAGGTACAGAGGCTGGAGAAACATGGACAGCGGATGTGGAAGGACGAGGGGAAGCAATTATATTCTACATGATTAAATCTGCAGGCAACAATTAAAAATTATTCTAGAAGACTATTTAATGGTAAAAGAGAATGTTCCCAACATGATACCAAGTGAAAAACAGTATTCAAACCATCTAGAAATGATGATACCAAATCAAAAATAGTGTTAATGTGTGAGGTTATGTGTATTCACTCTTATTAAATGTTTTCTGTTTTCCAAAATGTCTATAAGTAATGCATGTTATTTTTAGAAGAAAATATATAGTTAACTAAAAAGATATTCCAAGTAATAAACCTATGACAATGATAATAATCAAGACTCCTGTGAAAATGAAAAAAGAAGTAAATAGCATGTTTCTGTGGATGTGCCACGTTTGGTTCAACAATCACTGACCCTTTGCCACATACTGGGCACTGTTCTGGGTCCTGAGGACACAGTGATAGAATAACTTTGTCTTTGGGGAGCTAACCTTCTCAAAGATGGTATGAAACTTTGGATTGGAGAGTGGAACTAGATGGGGAAGAACAGTGGCTGGAGTGTAGCTGTCCACAATGGCATTCAATGCAAATTATCAGTGTTTATGATGTCCATAAGCCTCACGGAGATACACACAGAGGTGGGTAAGAGCTGAAAGCAGCTGGCTAGAGCAGGTGCTAAGATTCTGCCTCATGTTGAAAAAAACATAAGAATTGGAAATGTTTTCAGCATTATTGCTGCTCTGGGATCTACATCAAAAGTGCTACATCTGACCACAGTATGATAAACAGGGAGACCAATCTTCTAAAAGAGACTGTTACAGAACGAGTACCTGATACAAGGGGAAGGCAGACAGAATTACATTTATGTATTTCTCACATCATAGGTATTCCATATATTTTATATTGATAAAAACACCAAACAAAGAAACTAAGCCTGTCACATCTGTTTTTAAAAATGGGTAATAACTATAAATGCAGTCTTAGGATTGAGATGTCCAATAAATGTGATTACTTACCAGAAACCTTTTATAACACCAAGAATTAGATACATTTTTTACAAAAATTATAGGCTACAGAAACTTTATGGTAAAAGCATCGGGAAGAAATTAAGCAATGAGTCATAGGACCATGTAAAGACAATCAACCAGAACCAATTTTCAGGCTTCTGTCGGGCTGCATTTATGGTATGTTACAGCTGGGTCAGTCCTGTTAGAATAAGGGCCATGCACTAAGTCCTAATTATCATCCCCAAATGGCTGTTAGTGGGACACAGATCAGCTTGGTGACCAAATGATATGTGTGATTACATGAAAGAGCCGGTGCAGAGGCCAGAGGCACTGAGGGCAGGTTTGGACATTAATAAAAGGAAGGGATATGGTTCATCATCCCTCCCGGGTGCTGCACATCACTTTCAGTCTTTAAGTCAAGACATCAATGAGACAAAGGATGTACCTTTGGCTGAAAGGATACTTCAATAGATCTATCACCACACTGAGACAAGAATTTTTCTATGTTGTAGGAGGTTTGGGGTTTTTTCCGTTTTTTGTTTTTGTTGTTGTTGTTTTGAGAAAAGGTCTCGCTCTGTCATCCAGGCTGGTGTGCAATGGTGCGACCTTGGCTCACTGCAATCTCCACTTCCCACATTCAAGCGATTCTCCTGCCTCAGTCTCCCTAGTAGCTGAGATTACAGGCATGCACCACCCTGCCTGGCTAATTTTTGTATTTTTAGTAGAGATGGGGTTTCACCATGTTGCCCAAGCTGGTCTTGAATTCCTGGCCTCAAGTGATCCCCCGCCTCGGCATCCCAAAATGCTGAGGTTACAGGCGTAAGCTGCTGTGCCCAACAGAGGTTTGTTTTAAATCTGGATTTTACAATGTTAAAAAAAAAAATTCCACAAACCACGTAGACTTTCTGAAAATTATATGAGTTCATAAATTTTTCTTAATAGGCTCTAGATATTTTTTAATGAGAACTATTTTTTATGTGTTGGATAATTTTGTTTAAAATATAGCATAGACATCGTACAGCTCTGGAGCAAACCACCTGAGTTCAAAATCTATTGAGTTACACTGTGAACTTCGGGAAACTATGAATTTTCTGTGCCTCAGTTTCCTCATTAAAAAATGGAAATAGTGACAGTAATCTCTTCATGGGATTGTTATGAGGATTAAATGAGTTAATACACTTCCAAAGTGCCTGGCACATACTAGATACTTTTTTAATATTAGCAATCGCTATTATTTAAAAGTCATACTACAGAGAAACCACATGGCATTAACATCTCAAAATCTATTTTAGTCTTTATTTTAAAAAGCATTATCTTTTGAGTGACTTAGAACATTCTAGAAGACTTCAACTTTCATCCAGGTTGAGACTGACTTTTATTACCTTGAAGAGTCCAGTAAATGATAATATTATGGGTCCACATCTAATTTGATTTGAGAACAAAATAGGCAGAATTCTTTTTATTAATGCTTTTATAGAACTTTTATAATACATGTTAAGCTACTCCTACTTATAGGTAATAGATATAGTAATCCATGATAAAATTTAAGAGACCTCCAAAAACCACCTGCCCACAAAATATCTCACGCACTTATTTAAAAGACATTTATACAAAACTGAATGTGATCTGACCTTGACCTTGAGAACTCACAAACCAGGGAAGACCAATCCACAAAAGTAATTATAAAATTAATTTGATGTTTAATAAAAAGAAAGACAATGTACAAATTGCCTCCTACCATCCATCAGTGCAACATATCATGAAAGACAAAAATAACTACAAGAAAAATGAGATTAGGTGGTTATTACCAAGGTGCATTGATGCTCCTCAGAAATAAACTAGATGCTAAAGGAAATTAACAAGCAATTGGAAACCAAGTATAAAAGCCAGAGGAGGCTGGGCATGGTGGCTCACACCTGTAATCCTGGCACTTTGGGAGGCCGAGGTGGGTGGATCACGAGGTCAGGAGATCGAGACCATCCTGGCTAACACAGCAAAACCCTGTCTCTACTAAAAATACAAAACATTAGCCAGGCGTGGTGGCGGGCGCCTGTAGTCCTAGCTACTTGGGAGGCTGAGGCAGGAGAATGGTGTGAACCCGGGAGGCAGACTTGCAGTGAGCCGAGATCACGCTGCACTCCTGCCTGGGTGACACAGCGAGACTCCATCTCAAAACAAAAAAAAAAGAAAAAGCCAGAGGACCTCTTTGGTAACATAAAAAGTCCTTATCTCCCGCAGTGCAAGGACAGAGAATCCAAGGATTAAGGCCAGGGTTTAATGGTCCAAGTAATTAAACTTGCCCAACAAATGCAGATTTGTTATGTCAAGCTCAGGGTCCTACTTGGGAAAACCTAGGACCTGACACGACATAGAGACATCTGGGAGGATGCCCTGAACATTTTGACTCCATAGACTCCTCTAAATTTTCTGAGCCTGCAAAAATAACCCACCTTCCCTACTAAATGCTAGCACTTCTCTTTCCACCTCATTCTGGAAGACAACCCAAAGACCTCTTCCCAGCAATGCTATAAGATTTGCCCCACCACCCCTCCTGGCCTTTAGGCCTATAACTATGGTTAAATCACAGCATTACCCAGCTGAGAATATACTGGGCCTAATAATGAAGGAAAGGGGTTATATCCCCAAAGAGCTGCAAATTTAGCCAGCATGTTCTATCACATACCAGCATGTACCAGGGTAGTACATTTGGGACTGGATTCTGATGGTGCTTAATCAAGATGACTGAAATATAAACTTAAAATAGGGAAGTGTTCATTCACTTGAAGTTGGGTCTCCTAAGATACAGAATTTAACACCTTGGCAAGGACCCCAGGAGATGGTACAAGCTTGCTATGAAAATGGCTCCTGGAAACATGAGGAAAATGATTGTGCTCCCTGATCAAAGTTGTAACGCTGAGAATGCCATGGCAAATGGTAGAGGAAGAGATTTAAAGACGCATGGAAGTGGTTAGCTGAAATGGAGACACTATGCATGGCCAGAAGCCATGCGTAGTGATTACATTGCATTGAAAGACCCACAGGACACACCATTTACCAAGACTATGTGCTGGTAAATGTGCTGGTGAGAGGGGTACCAGTACTAACATGCCGTTGTGATGCTCCTCTGTAGGCCAGAGGTGATGGTAGGAGAGGCTATTATGGAACTTGGCTCTCTACTAGCAATGGAGATGATGGGACCTCAAAACAATAGAGGACAAATGGTAGTGGTTAACAGCTTAAAAATAGAGGATTATAGTAATGGTAATCAGTTAATGGCAAAGTTGGCATGGCAGCCAAGAAGCCTGAACTGTAGAGAGTTATATGGATGGTTAGTAGAACACTGAATCCTTAGAGGCAAAATAGATGAGTACCACTGAGTTTGTAGCAGCAGAAAAAAATAAAAGATGAATAACTAGAAGACTAGGGTCACCTCGTCACCCCAAAAAAGCATGGTATCTTATGCAGTTCCCATACCTAAACAAGTCTTCAGATCTAGAACCCATTGACTAAAGAGGCTGCCCAGATAGCACAGTACGTATACACTAACTATAATGATTGCTCTGATCCTTCCTACAAAGAGACCTATTGCCACTTATTGGGGTTAAACCACACTGGGGGAAGGAGAATAGGCAGGACTATGAGACATAAGGTTTGAAGACCTGAGCTGATACCTGGAGATCTGGAGTGCTACCATGAACCCCTGTTAGAGTGGGGACATATGGATGACAGGTATATATGGAAACATAGCCAAAGTCTGGCCTATAGTGGATCCACTAGGCCCACAGATTAACCTGATGGTCATTTCCCCAGTGCCAAATGTACAGATGTATAGGTAGCAGTTGCATACACCAGAATACAGAAGAGGAGAGGTGTTGTGTGGGAAAGGTGAAAATTAAAGCTACTTTTTTTTTTTTTTAAACGTAGAGTCTCACTCACTGTGTCACCCAGGCTGAAGTGCAATAGCATGGTCATAGTTCACTGCAACCTCGAACTCCTGGGCTCAAACGATCCTCCCACCTCTGCCTCCCAAGTAGCTAAAACTGCAGGCACGTGCCACCACACCTGGCTAATTTTTTTGTTTTGTGTTTTGTAGAAACAAGGTCTCCCTATGTTGCCCAGGCTGGTCTCAAACTCTTGGGCTCAAGTGATCCTCCACCTCAAGTGATCAGCCTCCCAAAGTGCTGGGATTATAAGTGTGAGCCACTGCACCCAGTCTAGACTACTCTTAAAGATCTAAAGAATCAAAGAGTAGTTGACCCCATATCTCTTCTTAATTCACCACTCTGGCCCCTACAAAAACTACATGGATCCTGAACAATTAATGTAAACCAGGAGTTGGCAAATTTTTTCTATAAAGAGACAGTAAATATTTCAGGTTTTGTGGCCTATACAGGCTCTGTCACAATAATTTAACTCTCCCACTATAGTGTGAAAGTAGCCACAGACAGTATACAAGCACATTAACATGGCTGTGTGTTCCAATAAAACTTTATTTACAAAAACAGGCAGCAAAAGCTGTAATTTGCTAATCTGTGATGTAAACTATCACAAGCTTGACCCAATAGTAGCCCAACTGGAGCCACTATGTCAGATATGGTATCTACTAGAGCAAATTAATACAGCATCATATACATGGTCTGGGGCTATTGATTTGGTGATTGAATTAATAGAAAAAATCATTAACAATTTGCATTTGTGTAAGATGGACATTATTTATTTACTATATTCCCCCAGGACTATGTTAACTCTTTGTACTTTATCATACTACAAATCAAAAAAATCTGAACCATCTGGACATCTCACATTACACTGATCCATCACATGGATAATATGCTGATTGTATTACATACACAAGAAGTAGCTATCACTTAGACTTCGTAAGACATATGCACTCCGTAAGTTGGGAGATAAACCCAGAGGCCACTACTTTAGTAAAAGTTTAAGAGAATAGAGATCAAGGACATGTTGGGGCATCCCTTCCCTAAAGTTAAAAATAAGTTATTGCCTTTTGTACTTTCTACCACAAAGAAGGAAGCACAACACCTGATGAGCTTTTTTGGGTTCTGAAGGCAGGATATTCTACATCTACAATGTCCAGTTCAGTAGCCATTCGCCACATGCAGCTAGGCAAGTTTAAATTTAAATTTAAATTTTAGTTCCTCAGTTGTACTAACCACATTGCTTAATAGCCAGAAGTCGCTAATGGCTACCGCATTAACAACGTGGGTATAGGATATTTCCACCATTGTAAAAAGTTTGATCGGAAAATTCCATACACCCAGGAATAAGGACTATTGTTCCAACCCCTATATCTGGTGACCAAAGAGCAGCCAGCTTGGGTGGAGCCCAGAGCAGGAAGGAGTTCTGCAGCAGACGCAAGCTACAGTGAAAGCAGCCCTGCCACACAGGCCATAGGATCCCACAGACCTGTGGTCATGGAGGTATCAAGCGTGGGCAAGACATCTTCTGGAGTTAGTGGCAAGCTCCACTGGAAGAATCACAGTACAGGCCCCTGGGATTCAAGAGCAAAGTTATGCCATCTGCCCCTGAGGTTAGGGGTAAGATTAGAGTTGTGATACAAACTGAGGACGGACTCTTGTTACAGCAGTGGTAGATGCCACAAGCTAGGGTTCTAGAACAAGGCCATGTCATCTACCCTGGAAAATTAGATACCATTTGAAAACCATCTCCTGGCATGCTACAGGGCTCTGGAAGAGCTGGAATGCCTATTGGTCTTGCTCATGCTCATTCCAGGATATACCACTTCCATGTTACAACAAATGGCTGGGCCAACTTGGTCTTAGGTTTTGGCAGCTCTGATAGAACCTAACTAATGGTGGACAGATCCAGACACATGGTCACTTGGTGTTTCATGGTGAGGCATTCCTTCTGCACCAGGTATAGAGGTGGGTCTATGGTCACAAATTCCACTTGTCATATCCTATTCTACAACTACCCAGAGCTGCAGGCCTGACACAGTATTTGATAAGCCTACTGAAGGCACAGGAGAAGTGTCATCTCAGAAGCAAATCTCTGAAAGAATGAGATCCATCCTCCAGGATGCCATATTGATGTTGAATCAAAGAACTTTACGTGGCACTGTCTCCCGAGTAGAAGGAATACATGGGTCTGGGAACCAGGGTGTTGAAATAGGAATGACTCCCCTTACCATCATTCCCAATGACCTACTTAGGAAATTTGGGTTTCCTGTCCCCTCTCTGGAGACCAGACCTCTATCCCTATAGAGCATATAGGGCATGTGCTCTACAGGGATAGAGAAGTCTGGTCTCCAGACAGGGGACACTTACCATGGGAGCAGCAAAAGCCCTATTGAACTATAAGCTACTTCCTGGACACCCTGGGCTCCTTATATTCAAAGGCAAGTAGGCAAAAAGAAGAGTCACCATCCTAGTAGGGTAACTGTCCCTGCTCATGGACTAAGGTAAGACTATTTCTACACAACGGGAGCAAGGAAGAATATGAATGAATCACACCCAGTAATTCATTTGGGCATCTTTTGGTCTTCCCTTGCCCAATTATGAGTTAAATGAGCAGATACAACAACCCTTCCTGAGAAGGGCATGGCTACCAAGGTCTCAGACCCCTCAGGATCTGGTTCAAGCCACTGAGCCTAGAAGATCTGGTCATGAGATTGAGAGGAATCTAGAATGAACAGTGGAGAAGGGAGACAATGAATATCAATTCCAGCCCCAAGAACAACTGCAGCGACAGAGACTGTAGTTCATCCTATTAAACTCCCTCTTCTAAGTTTTCCATCAGAGAGAGATCCAGGTATCCAGGAGGAGCTGCTCCCCCAAAATATATGAAGAAGTAGAGCTAAGGAGGCTATGGATTGTGGTGGACCAGAGATGCATCACCCAGATCTCCCTTCAAGGAAGGACTTGCTGTCCAGCTCTGGAGGAAGTGAGAACTCCTTTAGGGTGTGCCTCAGCTTCAGAGAGCTACCTTGCCCAAGATCATGTCCTTCCCTGGGACAGCTCATATCCAGTGACTGAGAGAGACAGGCACATAAAGCTTCAGCCATTTCATCCCTACATCGGACAGTTCTGAGAGGTTGATGTTGGCTTTTTCAGGCCTGAATTGCCATTCAACTTCTCCCTCTGTCCAATCCTGCCTCTTTCCTCTTCCTTTCCCAGGTGTTGATCCCCAATAAACATCTTATACCTTGAACTCCATCTTACTATCTTCTTCTAAATAACCCAACCTGCAACTCTGTGTGTGTGTGTGTGTGTGTGTGTGTGTGTGTGTGTGTGTAGGAGCCTGCACCTATGGTACAACCCAGCTGAATGTGATGATATAGGTAAAACATCTTCCTCTTTCCTCTCCAACAGCATCCGGAGAAATTATTCTTGAGCTGACAGGTGCATTAGTCCAAAAAACACTTACCTCAGTGGACCATAACTATGCCAGGCTGCAGAACCACCAGCGCCCATGACAAGTGTGTCCGCATTACTTCAAGTCTTTTGGTAGTGGTCAGAAAACAACACTGGAGCAATACCATGTGGCAACAAGAGCAACAATGGCCAAGATAATGGAGCTGTTCCACCGACTGCACAGGTTTTCTGGTCCTTTCTCCATGGCAGGACAGTGACAAAGACTGACTCCTAAAGTTAAATAAATACCCTTGGGATGATAGATAGAAAGGTAGATAGATGATAGATAGATAGATAGATAGATAGATAGATAGATAGATAGATAGATAGACGGATAGATAGATGGATAAGAGAAATGAAAGAGAGATATTCTTATATATTAGAGCCACAAATTAATTTAACTTCAATTTTAAAAGTATTGTTAATTCATTTGTACCTCCAAACTGATGAAACAAAACATACTGACTACAATTATTAAATGAAAAAAGATTACAGAATAGTATGCTTAGTATAAACATACTATTATGAAATATGTCTCAATATGTTCATAGAAAAAAATTGGAAAACCAAAATGTTGCTAACAGTTATGTCAGGATGGTGTAATCACAGGTGATTTTTATTGTATTTTCCTTATCTGTATTGCCTGAATTTTCTGTGATGACTTTGTGATTTGGTAACAAGGAAAAAAATGATCGTTTTAAATTTACCAAAGCAATGAATCTGTTTTCCCTTGATGTCTTTGCTTTTTTTAAGAAGCAGTGTGCATTCTTTTCCTAAGAAATACAAACATTTCTCCTTTCTTTCATTTTAGATAATTAGAAGACAGCTGCCAGATTGGAGACCATTTCAGATGTCAATCTGCAAAGTGGTATGGAAAGGCAGGAAATAAGCCATGGAACATTTTAATTGCCTTCATAACCTGGGTTACAGGAAAGAGCCATCTCCTTCATGATTTCTGCTTCTGAGAGGAGGGTGCTGTGGCCAAGGGCTTGGATGCTCACAGAATCTCCCATCCCCTTCCATGAGCATTATTGAAGAGAAGATACCATGGAAGAATTGTGGGAATAAACACGGTGTCATTCATACATATGCTCTGTGAGCTCATCTGAGAGTCTAAGGTGCCATCCCTTCTGCAGGATCACTAGCAGCTGTCCATGTGGCACCAGCTCAACCATCTCTAATAGGGAAATCAACAACTACTGAGCAGTCCTACTGGGATATACTACAAGTACCAAGTATCAGACACATGAATCCAAAACTAAATTTGCCACCCTCCCTCCCAGGAACAATGCATTTTCATGTGTCCTACCATTACTCCTACCCCGACACTTACCCGCTAGACTAGAGCATGTGAGTGACCCTGTCTCATTTTGCTGTATTACCAGCGCCTAGAATAGTGCAAATAATACAGTAGTTGCTCAATACACACCCGTGGAATTACTATTGAATGAATAACAGGTGCCCAATGATTTTCTTTAAAAATCCAGGTCACTTGGTAATTTTCTGTCTTTGATCAGCTTGTCTATTCAATTTCTGCTACCCTTCTTTTGATTGTGACCCTGTGCTATCTTGGAAGCAGTTGGTTTCTGTCAATTCTCTTTTTGCTAATTATCTCAAAGCCCATATCCAAGGTCATCTATTGGGTGTCAACAGTCTATGTATAGTCATATTCTTCTGTTAACCCGCCTAAATAAGATTTGACAGAAAAGGGCATTTTTGAAACTTAAGGGTGAAAGAGTAGCTCAACACAATAGAAGCTCAGTAATTTGAACTAAATGAAGGGAAGATCAGTCTGACAGTGAAAAGTACAAATTATGAAATCATTTTTTAATAGAGGGTGACTGTTCTCAAGTAGAGGAAGATTAGAGACCAAACTAAAAAATGTACCTTTAAAAAACATGATGATATATTATAGTTGGGAAGAGTGTGAGAAAGACAAAGGCAACCTGAGGCAGAAAGAGACAACTAGGCTGGAGCTAGGACACAGGGCACCGGACACCAGGAAAGACTCACACATTAAGAACATGGCTTCTCTGTAGAGGTTGCTGAGCTATCCAGAAAGATGAGCAGCCGCTTGGGAAAAATGAGGCAGGAAACGACTGCCATGTTTTGACCTGACTGACTTCCTGAAGTCATGACTGAAATAAATGCGGGGTTCAAAGCTAAGCAGGCATCACTCTCTGCAGTACTCAGGACAGAGAACTGTCAACGGTACATTTTTTAGTTTGATCTATAATCCTCCTCTACTTGAGAACAGTCAGCAGTGACCACCTAACAGACGTCCAATGCAAGCATCTGTGCAATGCCAAGCTCTTGAGGGACGACGCTGGCCATTCAAGAGTCTGGCATAGGGCCTAGGCTGTTCACGTAGGCCCAAACTCCATGAGAACTGAACACAAACTCTATTTCTCATGAAATCCTGAAAGAACCAAACAAAACCGAACAAGTCATAGTGAGATACAGTCAGACTACAAACTCCTAGGCTTTGTGGATAAGCGTCATCTCGGAAGCCATCATGGAGGACATGGAACTCAAGTGTAGTCATATGGGTGGAATTTGGTTAGACAGAGAAGAGGAGGGAATCAGGTTTGGTGGGGAGAACAGGGTGAGCCCAGCCTGGAAGTAGGGATGGATGTGGGTTGTGCTGGGCATGAGAGCTGAGGAGACACAGTGGAGGGGCTGACAGGTAAGAAGTCCCACCCACCGAGTCGGGGAGGGACTGTTAAGCAGTCACTGTGGACTAGGCACCACTCATGGCACTGCAGATACAGTAGCAAACAGGAAAAAAAGAGCTTACCAGGAGCCAGGCCAGCCACTATTTACAGTGATCTTATGGGAAAATTGGTAGTGAAATGAAAAGCACACATAACAAAATCCAAGGGGGAGAAGTATGAATAAATCACCCCACTCCTCCCAAAAAACAAGTTTTGTCCAGCTGGTATTAGCCAAGGAGAGGGAAATGGTTATATAAACTGGAGGAAACAACTATCTCCACCATTGCATTTCTTTACAATCATGAGTAACCTGGCAAGGTTGGTGAATCAAAGTGAAAGAAAGGAGGAAGTGAGGGTGGAAAAGAGCCTCCAGAATAATTACACCACTGTTAAAGAGATCACCAAAGAAGAATAAATATACTACTGATTCTTTTTTTTTTTTTTGAGAAATGCTGAATCATGCCTTAAATTATAACTCTATTTACTTATGAAATTATTAATGTGTCAAACATTTGCAAATCAATCTAGTTTCTAGGAAGAATTTCAAATTGAATGTTTTCTCATTTGCATGGAAAAGCTCTTTGTAGGATAATCTAAGTAAGAATAATAATACATCTTCAAAACTTTTGATTCCTATTTCTTTGTCTTCTTACCAAAATAGTTAATGACAGATTCATTTCAATTTTCAGCTGCAAATATTATTTTAGAAAGCTGCCACCAAGTGTAAACATCTTCATTCACTTTCCTTTAAATTGCACCATTTTATTGAGTAAATTATTCAATGTCAGGGACCTAGACAAGGGACCACATTACTCTGAAAGAAGCAGAAATATTGTATTAAAGACTGGCAAGCTGTCATGTCTCTACTGGCCAATTGGGCATGACCCACCACCCCTGCTCCCAACGTCAGCACCTACCATGTTCCTTAAGCTTCTACGACTGAATCATAAGTCTGGAAAACTCAATTTGGTAAGTGTGGGAAGACAGATCTTAATTGAAAAATTCATTTCTAATGAAATGTGAGGTGGTAAAAGATTGGGCTGGCAGGGTAGATCATTTGAGTCTTCATTAATAACACCAATTCATTTTAATTCAGTGAAGCACATAATTGGCATCAAGCTTCTCAAGTTCACCACACATTCCTGTGCTTGGAATCCCTAATATTTTAAAAACTTTTCTTATTTGGTAATAGGTGTTTTAATAATTTGCATTTAAACACGAGAATACTTGTAACTGGCTTATACTAATTATAAGTGTGTTGAGTTTTATTAAGCCAGTGGTATCCACCGGCCAGTGACAAATCTTTCTAAGCCTTAACTTGAATTCCCTGTAATTATTCTCCAGTCAGCTAAGACGCCAGCAAAGAGATGAATGAGGCCCCTTGAGATTACTGCACCTTGAATAATCAGAGGCAGTCCACGAGGTCAATTACTGTTTCAGTTTGTTCCATGGCTGCTGCATGTAAATCCGTTTACCAGGAGCTTAGAGAAAGACTTGATGGCATTTGTTTCATTGGCTTTATCTCTGCAACAGCAGCCATTCTGCCATGCAAGACCCTGAGGGCTCAAATGGACCATCTCCATGGGAAGTGAGGGAGCTGCAAAAGGGCTGTGTTTTTTAAAAGGAGACAAAAGAAAACTTTCTCTTATTCACAGGATGGAAGAGAGGCAGAATTGTCAGTTAGTGAAAAGGGCTTAGGACTGAGAGTCGAGATGTGAGTTTTCTAATCCTCCTTGGCTGAGATAACCACCGAACCAATCACACCAAGACAAGTTTCTTTTGGGATCGTGTAGCAACATGCAAGTCTATACAGCAAGAGATACAATGTAGGGTAGCAAACAAGAAGTGCAAAAGAGAAGGGCAAAAAGCAAGAGAAGGAAATCCTATCATGAAAGTAAAAACAAACAGATAAACAGGTAACCCTTGAAACTCTAGTCAGTGTAGAAACTAACACACCAATATCTTCATAAAAGCTGACAAAATATGCACAATATTTACAGTTTAACTTTATGATAGCCTTTTAATACTTACTGGATGTCATTGAGGATATAAAGACAAATAAGAACAGTAACACTTCCCAATCTTACAGGATCAAAGAAGAAAAACATATACACACACAAAAATTTTTAGTTAGCAAATGATGTGGATAAATATTATTCATTCAAATAGGTTTCCATAATCTTGCAGAATTCAGGAAGTAAACTTGAGAACTCAAAGATTTCCAAGCCTAGCTGTGCAATGGAATTATTGTGTTTATATAGCATTTTTGAAAATACAGGTGCTTAGGTCTCAATACAAACTTCAGAGGGTTGACCCCTGGAATCTATATTTTCAACCAGTCTTCCAGGTCATTTTTATTTAGTCACCTGGTATCATAGCTTTCCCATTTCTAGAAAAAGAATTAGTGACACCTGCATTAATCTTCCAGACAGAGAAATGGGAAAACTTCCTTAGTCAATGCAGAATCTAGACTAACTTAATCCCAATTCACTTTATCCCATTCCTCTGCTTTTTGTAGTTTTTCCTTAAACTGAAGCACCTTTTCTTTGATATAGCCAGGGAAATAAAGGAAGGAGAGGAGGTGTCATATTCTCAATTTTAATGCATATTTCTGTGAGTGTGAGGAATGCTTAGCCTTCAGCACTGTAGAAATGGCCATAAACACAAAACACACATCTCAGGAAAGTCACAGCAAAGAGCGAAAGTTCATCTCACAACACCTCCCAAATAAAACTGCATATGGCCTGCTGGGACAATTGAACATCCACATGCAAATGAATGAAACTGGGCCCCTACCTCACACCATACACAAAAACTAACTCAAAATAGATCAACAATCTAAATATAAGAGCTAAAACTATAAAATTCTTAGAAAAAAATAGTAGTAAATATTTACGGCCTTGGATTTGGCAGTAAGTTGTTAGATATAGCACCAAAAGCATAATAAACGAAAGTAAAAACATAGACAAATGGGACTTAATCAAAATTTTTAAATGTGTGCATCAAAGAAGACTATTTTAAAAGTGAAAAGCCAACCTATAGAGAGAAAATATTGGTAAGTCATATATCCAGAATATATAAAGAACTCTTACCACTCAACAAGCAAAATACAAATAACCCAATTTTAAAAAGGGCAAAAGACAATAGACATTTCTCCAAAAAGATATACAAATGGCCAAGAAGTATATGAAAAGATGTTCAACATCATTAGTTATTACAGAAATGCAAATGAAAACCACAATGAGATACCACTTTATACCCATTAGAATTGCTATGATTTTTTTAAGTTTAATAAAAAACAATGTGCCCCTTCTGCTACATGAAGATGCAGCGAGAAGGCACTGTCTATGAAGCAGACAGTGGGCCCTTGCTAGACACTGAATGCTCGTTGATCTTGACGTCCCAGCCTGCAAAACTGGGCAGAGGTCAGCCCAGTGTATCTGTCCTTGGAATCTACAATTACTTTTGAAAGAAATCTATTTCTGGGACCTCCAGCAAACTCCAACAGACCTGCAGCTGAGGGGCCTGACTGTTAGAAGGAAAACTAACAAAGAGAAAGGAATAGCATCAACATCAACAAAAAGGACATCCACACCAAAACCCCATCTGTAGGTCACCAACATCAAAGACCAAAGGTAGATAAAACCACAAAGATGGGGAGAAACCAGAGCAGAAAAGCTGAAAATTCTAAAAACTAGAGTGCCTCTTCTCCTCCAAAGGATCACAGCTCCTCGCCAGCAAGGGAACGAAGCTGGATGGAGAATGAGTTTGACAAGTTGACAGAAGTAGGCTTCAGAAGGTCAGTAATAACAAACTTCTCTGAGCTAAAGAAGCATGCTCTAACCCATCACAAGGAAGCTAAAAACCTTGAAAAAAGGTTAGACGAATGGCTAATTAGAATAAAGAGTGTAGAGAAGACCTTAAATGACCTGATGGGGCTGAAAACCCAGCATGAGAACTTTGTGATGCATGCACAAGCTTCAATAGCCGATTTGATCAAGTGGAAGAAAGGATATCAGTGATTGAAGATCAGTTAATGAAATAAAGTGAGAAGACAAGGTTAGAGAAAAAAGAGTGAAAAGAAACGAACAAATATGGGACTATGTGAAAAGACCAAATCCACGTTTGATTGGTGTACCTGAAAGTGACAGGGAGAATGGAACCAAGTTAGAAAACACTCTTCAGGATGTTATCCAGGAGAACTTCCCCAACCTAGCAAGGCAGGCCAACATTCAAATTCAGGAAACACAGAGAACACCACAAAGATACTCCTCGAGAAGAGTATCCCCAAGACACATAACTGTCAGATTCACCAAGGTTGAAATGAAGGAAAAAATGTTAAGGGCAGCCAGAGAGAAAGGTCAGGTTACCCACAAAGGGAAGCCCAGCAGACTAACAGCAGATCTCTGGGGAGAAACCCTGCAAGCCAGAAGAGAGTGGGGGCCAATGTTCAACATTCTTAAAGAAAAGAATTTTCAACCCAGAATTTCATATCCATCCAAACTAAGCTTCATAAGCGAAGGAGAAATAAAATCCTTTAAAGACAAGCAAATGCCAGCCGGGCGTGGTGGCTCAGGCCTGTAATCCCAGCACTTTGGGAGGCTGAGGCGGGTGGATCACAAGATCAGGAGATCAAGACCAACATGGCTAACACGGTGAAACCCCATTTCTACTAAAAATATAAAAAATTAGCCAGGCGTGGTGGCGGGCGCCTGTAGTCCCAGCTACTTGGGAGGCTGAGGCAGGAGAATGGCGTGAACCCGGGAGGCGGAGCTTGCAGTGAGCCGAAATCGCGCCACTGCACTCTAGCCTGGGCAACAGAGCGAGACTGTCTCAAAAAAAAAAAAAAAAAAGACAAGCAAATGCTGAGAGATGTTGTCACCACCAGGCCTGCCTTACAAGAGCTCCTGAAGAAAGCACTAAACATGGAAAGGAACAACTGGTACCAGCCACTGCAAAAACATGCCAAATTGTAAAGACCATTGATGCTACAAAGAAACTGCATCAATTAATAGGCAAAATAACCAGCTAACATCATAACGACAGGATCAAATTCAAACATAACAATATTAACCTTAAATGTAAATGAGCTAAATGCCCCAATTAAGACACAGACTGGCAAACTGGATAAAGAGTTAAGATCCATCGGTGCGCTGTATTCAGGAGACCCACCTCACGTGCAGAGACACACATAGTTTCAAAATAAAGGGATGGAGGAAGATCTACCAAGCAAATGTAAAGCAAAAAAAAGCAGGGGTTGCAATCCAAGTCTCTGATCAAACAGACTTTAAACCAACAAAGATCAAAAGAGACAAAGAAGGCCATTATATAATGGTAAAGGGATCAATTCAACAAGAAGAACTACCTATCCTAATTATACATGCACCCAATACAGGAACACCCAGATTCATAAAGCAAGTTCCTAGAGACCTACATAGAGACTCAGACTCCCACACAATAATAGTGGGAGATTTAAACACCCCACTGTCAATATTGGACAGATCAACGAGACAAAAGGTTAACAAGGATATCCAGGACTTGAACTCAGCTCTGGACCAAGCAGACCTAATAGACATCTACAGAACTCTCCACCCCACATCAACAGAATATACATTCTTCTCAACACCACATCACACTTATTCTAAAATTGACCACATAATTGGAAGTAAAACACTCCTCAGCAAATGTAAAAGAACAGAAATCACAACAAACTGTCTCTCAGACAACAGTGCAATCAAATTAGAACTCAGGATTAAGAAACTCACTCAAAGCCACACAACTACATGGAAAATGAACAACCTGCTCTTGAATGACTACTGGGTAAATAACGAAATGAAGGCAGAAATAAAGATGTTCCTTGAAAACAATGAGAACAAACACACAGCATACCAGAATCTCTGAGACACATTGAAAGCAGTGTGTAGAGGGAAATTTATAGCACTAAATGTCCACAAGAGAAAGCAGGAAAGATCTAAAATCGACACCCTAACATCACAATTAAAAGAACTAGAGAAGGAAGAGCAAAAATTCAAAAGCTAGCAGAAGGCAAGAAATAACTAAGATCAGAGCAGAACTGAAGGAGATAGAGACACAAAAAACCCTTCAAAAAATCAATGAATCCAGAAACTTGTTTTTTGAAAAGATCAACAAAATAGACCATTAGCAAGACTAATAAAGAAGAAAAGAGAGAAGAATCAAATAGATGCAATAAAAAATGATAAAGGGGATATCACTACCGATCCCAAAGAAATACAAACTACCATCAGAGAATACTATAAACACCTCTATGCAAATAAACTAGAAAATCTAGAAGAAATGGATAAATTCCTGGACACATACACCCTCCCAAGACTAAACCAGGAAGAAGTTGAATCTCTGCATAGACCAATAGCAGGTTCTGAAATTGAGGCAATAAGTAATAGTCTACTAACAAAAAAAAGTCCAGGACCAGACGGATTCACAGCCGAATTCTACCATAGGTACAAAGAGGAGCTAGTACCATTCCTTCTGAAACTATTCTAATCAATAGAAAAAGAGGGAATCCTCCCTAACTCATTTTATGAGGCCAGCATCAACCTGATACCAAAGCCTGGCAGAGACACAACAAAAAAAGAGAATTTTAGACCAATATCCCTGATGAACATCGATGCAAAAATCCTCAATAAAATACTGGCAAACCGAATCCAGCAGCACATCAAAAAGCTTATGCACCACGAATAAGTTGGCTTCATCCCTGGGATGCAAGGCTGGTTCAACATATGCAAATCAATAAACGTAATCCATCACATAAACAGAACCAATGACAAAAACCACATGATTATCTCAATAGATGCAGAAAAGGCCTTTGACAAAATTCAACAGCCCTTCATGCTAAAAACTCTCAATAAACTAGGTATTGATGGAATGTATCTCAAAATAATAAGAGCTATTTATGACAATCCCACAGCCAATATCATACTGAATGGGCAAAAACTGGAAGCATTCCCTTTGAAAACCGGCACAAGACAAGGATGCCCTCTCTCACCACTCCTATTCAACATAGTGTTGGAGGTTCTGGCCAAGGCAATCAGGCAAGAGAAAGAAATAAAGGGTATTCAATTAGGAAAAGAGGAAGTCAAATTGCCTCTGTTTGAAAATGACACAATTGTATATTTAGAAAACCCCATTGTCTCAGCCCAAAATCGCCTTAAGCTGATAAGCAACTTCAGCAAAGTCTCAGGATACAAAATCAATGTGCAAAAATCACAAACATTCCTATATACCAGTAACGACAAACAGAGAGCCAAATCATGAGTGAACTCCCATTCACAATTACTACAAAGAGAATAAAATACCTAGGAATCCAACTTACAAGGGATGTGAAGGACCTCTTCAAAGAGAACTACAAACCACTGCTCACCGAAATAAAAGAGGACACAAACAAATGGAAGAACATTCCATGCTCATGGATACGAAGAATCAATATTGTGAAAATGGCCATACTGCCCAAGGTAATTTATAGATTCAATGCCATCCCAATCAAGCTACCAATGACTTTCTTCACAGAATTGGAAAAAACTACTTTAAAGTTCATATGGAACCAAAAAAGAGCCCGCATTGCCAAGACAATCCTAAGCCAAAAGAACAAAGCTGGAGGCATCATGCTACCTGACTTCAAACTATACTACAAGGCTACAGTAACCAAAGCAGCATGGTACTGGTACCAAAACAGATATATAAACCAAGGGAACGGAACAGAGCTCTCAGAAATAACACCACACATCTACAACCATCTGATCTTTGACAAACCTGACAAAAACAAGCAATGGGGAAAGCACTCCCTATTTAATAAATGGTGCTGGGAAAACTGGCTAGCCATATGTAGAAAGCTGAAACTGGATCCCTTCCTTACACCTTATACAAAAATTAACTCTAGATGGATTAAAGACTCAAATGTAAGACCTAAAACCATAAAAATCCTAGAAGAAAACCTAGGCAACACCATTCAGGACATGGGCATGGGCAAAGACTTCATGTCTAAAACACCAAAAGCAATAGCAACAAAGGCCAAAATAGACCAATGGGATCTAATTAAACTAAAGAGCTTCTGCATAGCAAAAGAAACTATCATGAGAGTGAACAGGCAACCTACAGAATGGGAGCAAATTTTTGTAATCCACCCATCTGACAAAGGGCTAATATCCAGAATCTACAAAGAACTTCAACAAATTTACAAGAAAAAAACAAACAACACCATCAAAAAGTGGGCAAAGGATATGAACAGACACTTCTCAAAAGAAGACATTTATGCAGCCAACAGACATATGAAAAAATGTTCATCATCACTGGTCATCAGAGAAATACAAATCAAAACCACAATGAGATACCATCTCTGACCAGTTAGAATGGTGATCATTAAAAAGTCAGGAAACAACAAATGCTGGAGAGGATGTGGAGAAATAGGAACACTTTTACACTGTTGGTGGGAGTGTAAATTAGTTCAACCATTGTGAAAGACAGTGTGACGATTCCTCAAGGATCTAGAACTAGAAATACCATTTGACCCAGTGATCCCATTACTGGGTATATACCCAAAAGATTATAAGTCATGCTGCTATAAAGACACATGCACACGTATGTCTACTGCAGCACTCTTCACAATAGCAAAGTCTTGGAACCAACCCAAATGTCCATCAATGATAGACTGGATTAAGAAATTATGGCACATATACACCATGGAATACTATGCAGCCATAAAAAGGATGAATTCATGTCCTTTGCAGGGACATGGATGAAGCTGGAAACCGTCATTCTGAGCAAACTATCACAAGGACAGAAAACCAAACACCACATGTTCTCACTCACAGGTGGGAATTGAACAATGAGAACACATGGACACAGGAAGGGGAACATCACACACCGGGGCCTGTTGGGGGGTGTGGGGCTGGGGGAGGGATAGCATTAGGAGAAACACCTAAATGATGAGTTGATGGGAGCAGCAAACCAACATGGCATATGTATACGTATGTAACAAACCTGCATGTTCTGCACATGAACTCTAGAACTTAAGGTATAATAATTTTTAAAAAAATGTGTTGGTGAGGATGTGGAAAAAATAGTACACTCTTACATTGCAGGTGGGAATGGGGCTGCCACTATAAAAAGAAAGTTGGCAATTCCTCAAAAAGTTAAACACAGACTTACCATACAGTCCAGCAACTTCTCTCCTAAGCATATACCCAAAAGAATTGAAAAGGTACCTAATATTTTTTTTTAAGTAGCAAATAAATAGCCCCCTCCAGTATGTGACAAAAGCCTTTTTAAAAACTTAATATCCTTCAGAGACTAAAGCTTAGGCAAATAGATCAATGGAATTGAATAGAGACTTCAAAAACAGATAGACTGATTTGTGGACATTGAGTTAAAATAAAGGTGGAACTGCAAAGCAATGGGCAAAAACCAAAATTGTTACTAAAGGGTGCCCGGACAATGGGATGTACATATTAGGAAACAATGAAATTTGACTCCTACCTCATTCTATGCAAAACTCGATTCTAGGTCGACTGTAAACCCAAACGTGAAAGGCAAAACAAAGAACAAGAAGTTTCCAGAAGATGATATAAGAGATTGTTGTCCTTTTTTATGGACTAAATGTCTACAGCGCCCCCATCCCCCACCCCAAAATTTCACATGTTGACATCCTAACCCTCAGTGTGCTGGTATTAGGAGGTGAAGCCTTTGGGAGGTAACTAGATAATTTGATGGGATTAGTGCGCTTATAAAGTGCTTTCTAGCCCTATTTCCTCCATGTAAAGATACAAGAAGCACCAGAGCCCAGCCAATCTGGCACCCTGACTTTGGACTTTCAGCCTCCAGAACTGTAAGAAATAAATTCTGCTATTTATAAGCCACCAAGTCCATGGCACTTTGTTATAGCAGGCAAAACTGACTAAGACATCCAAGTCAGGAAAAGTTGTCTTAAAACAGGACACAAAAAACAAAAAGAGTAGGAAGAAAAGATACGTTTGACTCCTTAGGCATTTAAGAAGTTATGTTTATCTAAAGACGCTATAAAGAGAGTATAAAAGCAAACTAAAGTGTAGGAAAATATATTTGCAACACATTTTTCAACAAAAGCCTCTATCCATAATATAAAAGAACTCTTACAAATAAATTGCTTAAAAAGTCAAATAACCAGTAGAAAAATGGGCAAGGGATTTGAGCAAGCACATCTCAAGAATATCCAAGTGGCTCAAATACATGAAATGGTGTTCAACGTCATTGTTATTGGAGAAATACAAGGTAAAACCACAATGCACCCACTGGAATAGCTTCCTGTTTGTTTGTTTTTTTTGTTGTTGTTGTTTTTTATATATCAAGTGTTAAAGACAATGTGAAACAAACAGGAACTTAAATATACCACAGGTGGAAGTGTTAATTAGAACAATCACCTTGGAAGAGTTTGGCACTATTTATTAAAAATGAACATACTCAGAATTTATGATCCTGCAATTGCACTCCTAGGAATATGCCTGACAGAAATGCACACACCTACACACCAAAAAAGCACATACACTCTTAAGAAAATAGCAACATTATACTTGAGTCCAAATGGTAATAACCCAAATTGTTCAGCAACAGTAAAATAAAGTATATATTTATAGAATGAAATAATATACAACAATGAAATGAGTGAACAATGTCCATGTGAAGCAATATGGTTGAATCTCACAAACACAAATAGAATGTTGATTGAAAGAAACCAGAAACAAAAGAATACACATAACATGAGCCCATTCATGTGAAATTCAAAAACAAGCAAACCTAAACTATGGTATTAAAAGCCTGGATCATGGTTACCTTTGGGAAGTAAGCAAAGTTGGTCATTGACAGGGGACACAGAGGGAGTGTTTCTAGGGGCTGGCACTGTTTAGTTTCTTGAGCTGGATGGTGATTACATGAGTGTTTGTTTACAATGATTGGCTGAGCTTTACACTTCCATTTTGTGTACTTTGTGTACTTCTACTTATTTTTTTAATGGTACAAACAGCTTTTATTGGTGACAACAGGAAGTAGAAGAGAGCAGAAGATACAACAGCTCCCACGCCTGGGGCAGCATCCATAGATTCAGTAGCCACACTTTAAAAGCTATTTTTTGTACTTTTCTAAATGTACAAAACATACATATTTGACAATAAAAAGTTATTTTACAAAGTAACTGATCTTTAACCCAGCAATTTTACTTCCAGAAATTTAACCTAAAGAAACAAGTTGACAGATGGATAAAGATATAAAAGATATTTATTGTAGTGCCATTAATGGTAAAAAAAAAAATTAGAAATAACCTAAAGATTCAACAATAGGATGTTGGTTTCATAAATGAGAATATATCCACACAATACATAGGATACATTTATTAAAATTATTGCTGTAGATCTATATTTGTTCATGTGGAAGAATGTCATTTTTTAAAATTTTTTTCTAGCTTTATTGAGGTATATTGACAAACAAAATTGTGTAAATTTATGGTGTACAACATGCTGATGTCATATACATATATATATTTTGAGACGGAGTTTTGCTCTTGTTGCTCAGGCTGGAGTACAATGGCACTATCTCCGGCTCACCTGAACCTCCGCCTCCCAGGTTCAAGTGATTCTCCTGCCTCAGCCTCCCGAGTAGCTGGGATTACAGGCATGTACCACCACACCCGGCTAATTTTGTATTTTTAGTAGAGACGGCGTTTCTCCATGTTGGTCAGGCTGGTCTCGAACTCCCAACCTCAGGTGATTCGCCCGCCTCGGCCTCCCAAAGTGCTGGGATTATAGGCGTGAGCTACCACACCCGGCCACCATGTACACATATATTGTGAAATGATTATCATAATCAAGTTAGTTAACAATTTTGTCACCTCACCTACTTACCATTTTTGTTTTGTGGTGAGAATATTTAAGATCAACTCTCTTTCCAAATTTCAAGTATTTATTATTCCCTATTGTCACCATTCTGCTCATTTGATTTCTGGAATTTATTCATCTTATAATTGAAAGTTTGTGGCCTTTAACCAACATCTCCCCATTTTCCTCACTCTCCAACCCCTGGCAACCATCATTCTACTCTTTTTCTGTGAGTTCAGCTTATTTAGATTACACATATGTGTGCATTATTTGTCTTTCTTTGTCTGACTTATTTCACTTAGCATAATGCCCTGAAGGTTCATCCATGTTGTCACAAATGGCTGAATTTATTTCTTTTTATGGATGCATAATATTCCATTGTATATGTGTACACCACAGTGTAGGAAATCTAAGGGAAAGCACCTTGACATTAGTCTTGGCAATGATTTTTTGGATATGATACCAAAAGCGCAAGTAACAAAAGCAAAAACAGACAAGTGGGAATACATCAAACTTAAAAGCTTCTGCACAATAAAGGAAACAACAAAATGAAAAGGCAATCTACAGGATGGAAGAAAATATTTTTAAACCATACACCAGATAAGGGGTTAATATTCAAAATATATGAGGAACTCACACAACTCAATTGGGGAAAAAAAAAAGTTGATTAAAAAATGAGCAAAGGACTCAAACAGACATTTTCTAAAGAAGACATTAAAAATTAAAATGGCCAACAGACAGGTACATAAGAAGGTGCTCAATATCATTAATCATAAAGGACATGCAAATTAAAACCATAATGAGATAGGATGATGGGATGGCTATTATCAAAAAGACAACAAGTTTGGTAAGCATGTGAAGAAAAGGATACCTTTGTATACTGTTGGTGGGAATGTAAACTGATTCTGCCATTATAAAGGTTCCTCAAAAAGCTAAAATCAGAACTACCACGTGATCCAGCGATCCCACTTCTGGCTATATACCAGTGGCTAGAGGAGGTATCTGCACTCCCACGTTCATTGCAGCATTATTCACAACAGGGACGACATGGAAACAACTTCAGTGTCCATCAACAAATGAACAGATAAAAAAATTGTCATTATATTAAGTGAAGAAAACAATTTTTAGAATAGGATAAGTAATCAAATCCTAATTTTGGAAATATATGCATATAAAATTATAATCAATAATTAGTAATAATTGTCACTGTTTCTATATAGTATAATTCTGATAAGTGTTTTTCTCATTTTTCTACAAATATAGATTACTAAAGTTATAAACACTGTGTAACAAACATTGAGAAAGATATGAAACATATTTTTCTTATTTAATCTTCACAAAAAAACCTAGAATGATAAAGCAAATTATCAACATCTTGCAGCTAAAGAGACTAAGTAGATATACAAGGTCAAAGAAAAAGTTTTCAAAGTCAGTACTTAACCAGTGTCTGTCTGGATCCCTAGCAAACACTCCTTTTTACCATATAACATAGTGAGGGTATATTAAGAGGAGGTTAGATAACCAGGTTTTGAGCCCAAATCTCTTCATTCTGTTTTAAAGAAAGAATTTCTATAAGCTTATAAAGTAACACACAAATTAAAACCATGATAGATGCTAGTTGTAATGTAAATAAGAAGTAAAAATAATGACAACCACTACCATTTATTAAATGATTGCCATGTGCTGAGTACTGACTATTGTCTCATTTAAGTCTCATTATCCTACAGTAGATTGATTGCATAATGTGCCCAATTCTTCATCTCTCCTTTTATCCGCATTCTTTGCATGTAACTGTATTGCATCCCATTCTGACTTAAGGCTCAGCCATGTGATAACCTTGGTCAATAGCGTATTAGCAACCACAAAGCAATCAGAGGCTTAAAAAGTGCTTCTGTGCTTCTGCTTGTTGCTCTTGCCCTCTTCCACCACCACAAGACTACACCTAAGCTAGTCTGCTGGAAGATGAAAGACACATGGAGCACAGCCAGTCCCGATGAAGCTATCCTAGATTAACCAATAGCCAGTCAACACCCAGAAAAGTGATCAAGCTGTGTCAAGATCAGCAAACCCGTGTGACTCCAGACACATGAGTAATAAATGCTTGTTCTATGCCACTGAGGTTTTGTGGTTATATGTTATGCAGCTTTATTAAAGCAAAAGCTAACTAATAGAAACCCTATGAGGTAAATAGTACTATTTTACTCCTATTTTACATAGGAGGGAAACTGAGGCTCAAAAAAGTCACACAGGAAGTGGTGGAGTCAGGATATGAGCCCAGGCTTGTCTTAATCCAGAGGAATCGCTTTTAATTACCATACTATCTATCTACCTACCTACCCACCTATCTATATTGCCTCTACAAATGCACTCCCAGCTATAATTTTTAGTGGAGCTCCAGCAATGTATATATCCATATGTGTGTGTACATACATGTATGTGCATCTTTTTCCACAGCTACTCACTGACTGAAGATTTTAAATTTGGAAGCAGTATTTTTGACTAACCCAAATATCTAGCTGCGTTTGGCACTTTTAAAAAGCTGACTGGTCATAGTCCTTGTAGTTTAAACCAACAATTCTGTATATACGGACTCTGGTATTTTTTCTCTCTCTCCCACACACCGTCTTACGTAGTCCACAGGCATTTAATTTCTCACACATGCCTTCAGTGCTGACATGGTATCCCAATATTAATTTGTGTGCTTCAAAGATTTATCCTAAAAATGCTGATGATACCAACAGAAAATGTAAAATTTGACCTTCACTTACACAATGATTGGCGTTGACTATAATTCCTTATGAGGTTTCACATAATCAGCAAGCTGATGTGTGCAGCTAGAGTACATAATCAGTTGTTTTGTACCAAAACTCACCTTGCAGTTGGAACAAGGAAACAAATTCTTATATTTAATGGTCAGGAGAATCAGTTATTAGATACACAGTAGTCAACTTTCAACGGCCCAAGTTAAAGATGTGCAGGGATGATAAGTAGGTAAACGATATATCTACTCAAAGTTTTGCTCTCTAACCATCTCCTTCTTGGAGTCCACTTTTGCTTTGTTGAAAATTAAGGTAGTTAAACTTGCTGACATAAAAGACAAATGTACTTGATGCCGAAAAATCTGGATGGAGAATGAAAACTTCACTCAGCTCACAGACGGTTTGCCCTACTTTTCCTCTGGGCAAACTCGCCTGACCTAGGGACTGGTCCATTTCCCTATATTTGTGTTCAACTTGCTTGCTTCACAGTGATGTTAACTGACAGGTAAGTTGTTAATTTTTAATAACATTTACTTATTCATTCAGCCTCATTTATTAGACATTCACTATGTGCCTGGAACTCTCCTGGGCAATAGTGAACAAGGACAAGGTTTCTTTTCTCTTAGAGCTTATTTTGTAGTGCCTTATCTCATGAGATATACATAATTTTAAAATAAAATCATATGGGGTGAGGCACTCATGTTGAATTACAATATCCTTTACATACATGGATACACATAAAAGATTATTTAGTGTTCAAAAATAGGATTTCATATCACTAAACCAACCCCAAACCCCTCATGCCCCATGCTAGCCCACACACACGGAAATTACGAATGAGGTAACAGATTATGTGACCTTGAACAAATCTCACAACCTCTCTGTTCCTTAACACATGGCAAAATCAATACTAGAACCCAGGCCTCATGAATCCCACCATATTTCATCCCCGAAAGCCAATTTCTTTTGGAGTTTCCTGCTGTTGTTACCCTTGTGGCAGCTGAGAGGTCATCCTGGAAAAGCATCTCTCCTCAGGCCCTCACATCTGCTGTTTCCTCTGCCAGGACGACTCCCACTCCTCCTTCAAGCCTACCAGGGAGCTTTCTGAACTTCCAGACCAGGCTGGGACCCTGCCCTGTGGGCCAGCAGCAACCTACCCTCCCTGTGGGCATTGCACATCACTTGTAACTACTAGTTTCCGATTTGTCTTTCCCCACTAGACTGTAAGGTGTGCAAGGCCCAGAACCTGTCTCTCCCCTGTGCCCAGCACGTGGCAGGCATTCTGGAAAGATCTGTGAATAAATGAAACTCTGATTTAATTTACAAAGGCAATTAGTGAGAAAACTGGGATGTGTTCACAGAATTTGACATGATAGAACACTCTAAGAATACAACAATCCTACATCTTCATTTTAAAAAGTAATAACAGTAAATTTGATTATGTTTTTTGAATAAAAGAAAATAGAGGCTACCCTCTTTGGTCTAAGTGAGGAAATATGTTCTCCTTCCAATCCTTTTCTTCTCATTTTCATATAGTGGCCCCACCCAACATCACTACCTTCTTTTTTACTAATGGTAATAGACACAAAACAGTCCTTTTCCTTCCCTTCACCCAGAACAATGCAGAAAAAGGATGTCTTTATCTGTTTTTATGTTGCTGTAACAGAATACCACAGACTGGGTCATTTATGATGAAAAGAAATGTATTCCTTACAGTTCTGGAGGCTGGTCAGTCCAAGGTGGAGAGGTCCACGTCTGGCAAGGGCTTTCTTGCTGCGTCATTCCATGGTGGAAAGCAGAAAGGCAGGAGAGACAGCAAGAGAGGGGCCAACTTGCTGTTGTAACAAATCTACTGCTGGGTGCGGTGGCTCACACCTGTAATCCCAGCACTTTGGGAGGCCGAGGCGGGCAGATCACGAGGTCAGGAGATCGAGACCATCCTGGCTAACACGGTGAAACCCCGTCTCTACTAAAAATACAAAAAATTAGCCAGGCATGTTGGCGGGCACCTATAGTCCCAGATACTTGGGAGGCTGAGGCAGGAGAATGTCATGAACCTGAGAGGCGGAGCTTGCAGTGAGCCGAGATCGTGCCACTGCACTCCAGCCTGGGTGACAGAGCGAGACTCTGGCTCAAAAAAAAAATAAAAGAAAAAAAAAATCTACTTTTGCAACAACTAACCCACTCCCCAGATAATGACATTAGTCCATTCATGAAGACAGATCCCTCATACCACAATCACCTCTTATTAGGCCTCACCCCAAAACACTATTACATCGGGGATTAATTTTCTAACACATAAACTTTGGGGGACACATTCAAACCATAGCAAAGTGTTTCCTAGCCTAGGAAAAAGCCATTTCCTCTTAGGTTCTAAACGAGAGGAGAATAGACGATACAAAATGAGGAAGCGTTTTCCCTCCAAGCCCGAGGATTGCACAGTCCTTGGGGTGGAAGAAAGACAACAGAGAAACACAGATGGCATGCTGGCAGTTGGACGAATTAATGTGATTGCATCCCCAGTAATGTTTCAAGTGACATATTCATGTAATTCATGCAAATTCAGAAATAATTGAGGTTCATGTTTCCAGGATAAAGTCATGGCATTTTGCTTTCACCTGAACTACCCCAAAAAAGGGTCATTTTTATTATTCCATATTCAATTATTCATAACCACACACTCATGGATTTTAGAACCATAAAAGGTCAAGCCTCTTTGATTCTGCAATTGTTTTCTTCTGAAGTCAGGGAGCAGTCCATGAATATGCACGCGCACACAATACTGACACTTCCCTCACTGTTCATTAACAGTGTGTTCACTGTATATTTCAAAGTCAAGCAAATAATACCTGTCATGAACATGAATTTTTAATATCTCCTATATTTCATTTTAAATGAAATGTCAAAATGATGGAAAATATTTCCATGGAAGTTTGGAAAGGGCAGCATCTCACCAACGCGGCATTGTGAAACCCCGCACTGGTACAAAACATTGCTAAAGCAGTACCACCGCCGCTGAGATCAGATTGTTTTTTGGTATTTTACTGCCTTTGTCATCCTGTGGTAGCTGGGAAATGTCAATGTGAAATTTGTTTGCCAAGTCAACATGCTTTTTCAGGGCTGATGGGAGCCGCTGTCCTCTTTTCATCTGCAAATGGATGCCGTTTATTTACAGCCTGTTTCAATTCCCTGCTTTTTGGCTCGAACTGCATTTTATTTGTGTGCAATGATCCTCTTAGCATATGCGCCCTTTGTTCCTCTTCATTCTTTAAACGCCGCTTCCCAATTTTAATGGCAAGGAAATCAAACAGCTCTGACCTCCCTTTTCTCTCCGACCCGCAATCAGAATTCCTTAATTTCAAGCTCCCGTCTGCTCTCCCAGAAATAGCCTATTTCCTTCCTCAGAAATTGATCCCCGGAGATTGGGTTAGATTTAGGTCAGAACAACGCAGATTGGGAAAGGAGGCAGGGAATGAGAGCTTGTGGTGGCCAGAGACGACCAGGAGGGTCCACAGCAGGATTTCTCATCCTCACTACTGTTGGTACTGGGGACCAGACCATTCTTTGTCGTGGGGCTGTCCTGGGCACTGTAGGATGTTTAACAGCACCCTCACCTCTACCCACTAGATGCCAGTAGCACCCCCCACCAACTAAGTTGTGACAACCAAAAATATCCCTGGGAGTGGGATTAGGGGTAGGGAGGCAACCTCCCCGCACTCCTTGTAAATCACTGATCTACCAGTACAACTGGAAAGGATTGTTTGCCTGATGTGTTTTCTTCTCTCAGGACTAAAGAAGTCAGGAGCCCCAGCAGCTCCTGCAAACTGCACCAGAACTGCAATGTGGAGTCTCCCTAGCACCCTAAGAAGCATTCTTCACCACCTGGAGAGTCTATGATTCGGCTGGGTAGACGTGGCCTGAGACTATGGCCATGACCATCTACCATTCCCATCCTTTGAGCCAAAAGCAGTTTTCTGGTCTCCAACCTAATAACATCTACCTCATCACATTTAATATCTTTGTGTGTCCCTATCCTTTTATTGCCCCACCCCTCTAAAGAAGATTGTAACTTGTCCATCATCAGGCTCCTCTGCCTGAGTGCTGGGAAATGACAGGGGCAAGGGGGGCAAGAGCTAGGAAATCGGAGATGATGATTTATGTCTTCTCCGTGGTGCTCAAGACATACAATGAGAAGTCTTGAGCTATTCTCTTAGATGTGTGGCCATGTTTTTTTCACCCTGATGCTCTTCTAGGACTGAACAACATGGGTGACAGAATTTATAATTATTATATTTTATTTGGATGGAATTTAATTTATACAAAAAAATTGTAAATGTTATCTCAAGTGGGGTAGAAGAAAGAGATACTGTAATCCTCATTTTACTAATGAGGAAATTGAGGCCCAAAGAAGTCAAGAAATATCCTAAAAGCAAGCATTGGCACTTGCTGTATTAGTTTGTTACGGCTGTCAAAACAAAATACCACAGAGTGGATGACTTAACGAACAGAAATTTATTTTCTCACAGTGCTGGAGGCTGGAAGTCCAAGATCGGGGTGTCAGCAGTGTTGGTTTCTCCTGAGACCTCTCTCCTTGACCTCCCTCTTGCTGCCTCTTCACATGGTCTCTGTGCACAGGCATCTCTGGTGTCTCGTGTGTGTCTAAATTTCCTCTTCTTATAAGGACAGCAGTCAGATTGGATTAGAACCCAGCTAATGACCTCATTTTAATTTCATTACTCTTTAAAAGTCCTTTTTTCTTTTTCTTTTTTCTGCAACTTTTATATTAAGTTCAGGGGTACATGTGCAGGATGTGCAGGTTTGTTACATAGGTAAACATGTGCCATGGTGGTTTGCTACACAGATCATCCCATCACCTAGGTGTTAAACCCAGCATCCATTAGCTATTCTTCCTGATGCTCTCCCTCCCCACACCTGCTGACAGGCCCCAGTGTGTATTGTTTCCCTGCCCATGTGTCTATGTGTTCTCATCATTCATCTCCCACTTATAAGTAAGAAAATGTAGTATTTCGTTTTCTGTTCCTGCTTTAGTTTGCTGGGCATAATGGCTTCCAACTCCATCTATGTTCCTGCAAAGGACATTATCTCATTCCTTTTTACGGCTGCATAGTATTCCATGGCATATATGTACCACGTGTTCTTTATCCAGTCTATCATTGATGGGCATTTAGGTTGATTCCATGTCTTTGCTATTGTAAATAGTGCTGCAATGAACATACACTTGCATGTATCTTTATAATAGAATGATTTATATGTCTTTGGGTATATACCCAGTAATGGAATTGCTGGGTCAAATGGTATTTCTCCCTTTAGGTATTTGAGGAATCACCACACCATCTTCAACAGGGGTTGAACTATTTTATGCTCCCACCAACAGTGTAGAAGCATTCCAAAGGTCCTTTGTTCAAATACAGTCACACTTTGAGGCACTGGGGGTTAGGGTTTCAACATTTGAATTTGGTCATAGGGACACAACTGAGCCCGTAATACCTGCATTTCCCATTTCCAAGTCTACTGTTCCTACTTCAAAACATTACTTTGGAGCCTAAAGTTTCTCAGGCACACAGTTGAGCATGTGATGTGTGTGTGTGTGTGTGTGTGTGTGCGCGTGTGTGCGTGTGTTTTAAATTGTCTGTTTATATGTTAGATTAGTATGTCTAATGTGTTGCAAAGTTTTCATTTTCATAAGAAGGCTCAACCTTGATAAACTTTACCCATTGATAAACTTCTCCACAAGGGACCATATGTTAGGAAGCCTGCAGCCATTCCAATGGATATTCTGCAGAGCCTAGACTCTTGAGTTCAGGAGAGGGTTTGAAGGGTGTGGTGGTGATGGTGCTAGAACTGTGTGTTAAGCCCAGGTCTTCTGTGCAGTAGCACAGCTCCTGCAAAGGAGTAGGCCTGGGGGGCAAGGGGATGGTGGGAATGAATGTAGCCTCTTTGCAGTGAAGTGAGAGTCAGGGAGAGAAGAGAAGTTTCTACAGTTGCTTTTTTGTCAAAGCTTCAGTGAGTTCACCCCACAATAACTGAATGTGATTGTTGGACACAAAATTAAAAGAAATGCAAAGCCTCCCTTCCCCCAACACACATCCCAAAAGGGAAGAGAGACAAGCAAGAATATCATTTCTAAATTTTCCATTTATTCCACAGCAGTGCACTGCTTTCTGAGAAGCAGAAATCCAGGCTCTGCAACTTACCTTGATCAGATCACTTATACAGATTCTATGGATGAAACTTAAAAAAAGTAATGCCTGCCCACTTGTCTCACAGGGAAGGGCTCAAATTAGACACCAGATGAAAAAGCACTTGCAGATGGTAAGGTATTTTATAAGGCATGATGATATTGCCAAGTGGATGAGAGATTGACTTTCAGAGAAAAGGAGAGTCATACTAGATTGACCACTGTAGTGGGTTGAATAGTGTCTCCCAAAAATTCATGTCCATCCAGAGCCTCAAAATGTGATCTTACTTGAAAATAGGTCCTTTGCAGATGTAACTAAGGATCAAGATGAGACTATAATGGAGAGAGCAGGCCCTAAATCCAATGAGCGTCCTAATAAGAAACAAGAAAGGACATACAAAAACACAGAGATGAAAGGGATGCAAAGACAAAGGCAGAGGCTGGAGTTGTACATCTATAAGTCAAAGAATGCCAAGGGTCACCACCAGAAGCTAGGGGACAGTCATGGGGCTGTTTCTCATTCAGAGCCTCCAGGAGGAACCAACCCTGCCAACAACTTGACTTCTGACTTCCAGCCTCCTCAACTGTGAAAGAATAAATTTATGTTGTTTTAAGTCATCCGGTTTGTGGTAATTTGTATGGCAGCCCTAAGGAACTAATACAACCAATTCATATCTAAGGGACTGCAACTTATGTTTTCCCTCCAATTTGGGGCAACTGAAGCATCTTGAGCCAGACTGTCCATAGCCTCATAGTGCAGGTTGTGGATTGCCGCTAGCAAACCCCAAGTCCTCTACAAAGAATCAGGCACAAATTGAAGAAAGCTTGATCTTTCATGCAAGGGAGAATCACAATTAAACAACCACCACAGTAGTCTGGGTATGCTAAAGGTTTTAGTGCATGCCCAGGTTTGGAGGAAGGTGTTCTCCCTTTCCACTTTCTAATTTCTGGACCTCCAGACTAGAGTAGCAGTCCTTCCCTAAATGTTTCAGACCAAGGTGTCCAGAGGGAAATTCCAAAGCCCCAATGTGGTATTTAAACAGCTAGCAGAGTCCCATTTGTCCTTTGTACCCTGCCACTCCCCTGTGGGCAGACACCTTTAGAGATGCTTAAGGCAAGGCTGCAAGGGCTTATGTGCATAGTCTCCCTTGCCCAACTCCTACCACAGGGGAAGACTGGGAAGTTATAAGATTGTCTGTGTCCTAATAACACGATCTCACATGGAAAGGGTAAAATCAGATTTATTCTGCATAATAAGCCAGTGTGGAAGGTAGAAAAAGATAAACATTTATTTGGCAACTAGTCTTTGCAAGAACTTTGCACGTGAGCCAGCCCAGCATCTGGCACAGAGAGTAGAAGCTCCATAGTAATAGAACCATTGTAAAGGAGACATACTATGGACCAGGGATGGAGGAGAAAATTGGAAAGCAGTGTGTCAGAAGCAGGAGCCATGAAAATGTGTGTGGAGCTGGAGAAGCAGAGCACCCACAATTAGATGGCAGAGGGAAGAAGCAGGTGGTAAATGAAAATGACAGAGAAAAAAGGTAAGAGACCCAAAGAGTCCTGCATCAACAAAGCTACAGGAGGACTGGTCCAAGTTCATTTAATGAGAACTTGAAGGATTAAATGTTCATCAACAAGGAAAACTTAAATCTTCCTCTCTTCTGAAATCAAAGGTCTCCTTCTTTTAATGATTTAAAGAACAGCTCCATAGGAAGGCCGGTGGCTGCCACCCATCTGCACAGCCCACAAGGACAGATATCATTTAGCCAAGAGAGGAGACACAAAAAATGACCAGCTATCTGGTTTCAGGCAATGTGGAAGGCAGAGTTGTGTACACAGGGGTTCCCAGCCTTTTCCTGAAAACTTCTTTTATAAATCTCCTCTACCCAAATGAGCACCATAATTTGCCATATTTTTCACCACCAGACAATCTACATTTGTTGGGCCATTGATTATTTGTTTACTCCATTTTTTTATTAATCTTTGATAAACCTTGGAACCACACACAGCATCTGATCAGTGCTGATAATCACAGTTCCCACACTCAAGCAATAGAATCCCTGGCAAAAAGCAAAGAAATGTGTGTGTTTTCTAGCCCACACAGCCATTGCAGAGAGAAATGTATGATTTCCATCTGACTTTTAGAGATTCATAAAATTGCTCATGGAGTCCCAGCACGATATGCATTGACCTCCAGGGTCAAAGAATCCAAGGCTGGAAACCACAGATCCACTGTGATTTTCTCTGGAAGGTAGATGACTGGGAGGTAAACCTGTAGAGTAGTTTTCCCTCCACTGCCAGTCTCTATGGCTTTTTCTCTTCCTGTCATCTGCCCCCTTCAACCCTCCTTTAGATGTCTAATATCTCCCCACCATGTCAGAACATTGATCAATTTTGTTCTTTTCCCTTTTTGATAACATTGTTACATAGATCAGATAATACTACAGAATAATACAAAAGACACTCAAATTCTTAAAAGTTAGATTTTATTGTTTTCCACATCATATTTTTTTTTCTGTTGTAATAATTATAGTAGTGCCTCAGTCTTAAGACACAAAGAAAGTCACATTCGTTTTTCTCAAGATTGATCCAACTACAGCATTACCTCCTAAGAGCTCCCAATTTTCCTGTGGATGGTTCAAAGTCTCCAGGAACACAGTCCAGAAAGAAAGGCCCTTAGACTTCTCTCTGAGCAGGATGAAGCCTGGTGTCTTTTTCAGCTGCCTTCCCAGCCAGCCCTTGCCTTCCCTGCCTCAGAGTAGTGCTGTCAAGCTTTCTTCAGACACTGATGGTCTACGAAGCTTTGATTAAGCAGATCCCAGCTCCACTCCCTCCATAATAAGTTCTCTGGGCTCTAAATGCCACCAAAATTAATTACCAACCAGCTCAGAGCCCCATGTGGTCAGTCTCTAAGATCCTGCTGCCTCAGAGGCATTTTGCCAGTGTAAATCCAAGCATCCATCCACCCATCTATCCATCCATCCACTCACCTCTCTGCCCACCCATCCAACTACCCACCCACCCATCCAACTATCCACCAATCTATCCACCCACCCATCTAACTACCCACCAATCTATCCACCCACCCATCCAACTATCCACCAATCTATCCACCCACCCATCTAACTATCCACCAATCTATCCACCCACCCATCTAACTATCCACCAATCTATCCACCCACCCATCCAACTATCCACCAATCTATCCACCCACCCATCTAACTATCCACCAATCTATCCACCCACCCATCCAACTATCCACCAATCTATCCACCCACCCATCTAACTATCCACCAATCTATCCACCCACCCATCCAACTATCCACCAATCTATCCACCCACCCATCTAACTATCCACCAATCTATCCACCCACCCATCCAACTATCCACCAATCTATCCACCCACCCATCTAACTATCCACCAATCTATCCACCCACCCATCCTTGTGGAACTTGCAACTGCACCTCCTCTCCCAGCGGTGTCTTTTTATGTCCCCAAAATCAAAATGTTCCACCATGCCCTTAATAAGATTGTAGACACACAGAGGCCTGTTTACTCCTGTGAGGGTCCAGGGGTGAAGAGAAAAAGAGGAGGTTGGTGGGCAAGAAGGGAATTCCTCCACCTCTTCCTAAGGAGGTACCCACAGACAGGAGAACTTATTGCTACAGCACGAAAAAGCAAAATCAAAGTTAAGTTTTCAGCAGGTCACCCACATGCACACCAGATATGGACATCCTACTGTCCTGACTTTATAAAACTTCATGTGAAATTATTAATATATTTTCCAATATATGTTAAAATATATATTCACTGTAGAAATTTAAAAAATAAAGACAATTAAAATTGCTTCATGTAACTCTACATAATAATAAGGTAAGGAGGCATGGATTAGTATAAAGAAGCTCAAAATGGGATTCGCCACTGAAGCCACACTGAAGAGATCACCACTGGACAGCAGCTGAACTGTGATTCGTGTGTAGGATTACAACCTCTCATCCATAATTCTGATATCCAAAAATCTCTGAAAACCAGAATATTTCCTATAATTTTCTGTAATTCATTTGACATCAAAACCTGACCTGAACTGACAGGTGACTATTCATAAATATCTTTATTTAACCTACTTAGTGTGAATATTCATATTTTGCTACAGAAATAGTGGTGTATTTGATCATAAGGTGCTTCCCTAACCTCTACTGCATGGAAATATATGTGTTACATTTCCAAAATTCAAATGCTTTGGAATTCTGAAAACTACCTGCCCCAAGTTTTAGAATAAGAGATTATGAATCTTTAATATCCCTGTCTTTAAGGGACAACCTCTGCCAGGAGGAAGGAGAGCTAAAAACACTCATCACTTCAAGATCATAAGCAAGTTATTTTGTTTTAACACTGGGACATTTCACACGGCCTAAAACTTAAACCACTAAAATGCAAGGATTTTCATCACTGAGATTTGTGCTCTTACCTCATCTTTGAACTCTTCTTACCTTGGAGCCTTGGGGAGGGGGTGAGATTCAATGATAGGAGGATGATGAAGGTTGAAAGTCAGGGATAGAGTGAGGGTTAAGGACATCACTTGACTTTTTTTTAAGTTCAATAATTATTTTTTATGGTCACCAAATAGATATGAATATCACTACAGCAGCTAAATGGCCATATCAAAATGTCATAAGCCCCATGAGAGATGGAAGAAAATCTTCATAGCTACTAAAGGAAAAATTATAACTGCTCCCAGGAGGTCTAAGACCCCTGAGAGATAAATGGCACTCAGGAGTTCTGGCCAATGAAACACCTTCAACCCATAAGTCAGAACTGAAAACCCACAGGCCTGCTTTGTTTGGATAGCACAGCATTGATAATTACAGGTTTGGTTTTGTTTCGTGTGAATGAAGAGCTTGCCACTTAAAACTTAGACATTTTCACATAAATATCTTCGTATCTGGGCCAGGCATGGTGGCTCATGCCTGTAATCCCAGCACTTCGGGAGGCTGAGGCGGGTGGATCACCTAAGATCAGGAGTTCAAGACCATCCTGGCCAACATGGTGAAACCCCGTCTCTAGTAAAAATACAAAAATTAGCCGGGCATGGTGGCGCACACCTGTAATCCCAGCTACTCAGGCTGAGGCAGGAGAATCACTTGAACCTGGGAGATGGAGGTTGCAGTGAGCTGAGATTGCGCCACTGCATTACAGCCTGGGCGACAGAGTAAGGTTCCATCTCAAAAAAAAAAAAAAAAAAAGCCAGGCACGGTGGCTCACGCCTGTAATCCCAACACTTTGGGAGGCTGAGGTGGGCAGATCACCTGAGGTCAGAGGTTCGAGACCACCCTGGCAAGCATGGTGAAACGCCGCCTCTACTAAAAATACAAAAATTAGCCAGGTTTGGTGGCACACGCCTGTAATTCCAGCTACTTGGGAGGGTGAGGCAGGACAATCGCTTGAAACTGGGAGACAGAGGTTGCAGTAAGCCAAGATTGTGCCATTGCACTCCAGCCTGGGTGACAGAGCGAGACTCCATTAAAAAAAAAAATGTATCTTGGTTTCTGGATTCTCTTAAGAAAGCTGAAGACCTGGTGACACTAGGCCTGTGCCCATGCATGGCAACAATCTAGAGCTGGGAACAAGTGGCTGCATCGTCGTCAACAGCCATTATCTCTCCTCTTCACTGCAATGTCCACAAGCCCCTAGATTCTCCTGGGACATTCACATAGTCCCTGCTGGCATTTGACGACCCTGGGGCCTCTTGGGCATATGCTGTTGGTTCTGGGATGTGCCATTGACCCACTGGAGTTACATATGACTGTGTAACTCCATGACACATGACAACCTGGGAACAGTGGCTTTCTCAACAGAGAGGACTGACAGCCTTGTGTCAAAGCACATGTCTAAGCAGTCATGACTAGTGAAGTGGCCCAGAGAAATCACAAAGGGAAGCACTGAGCAGTACTGGGAAGTCAATGAAGATTTTTTGCAGGAGCCAAATAACAGAGTTAGCAAGCAGTGGAGGCAAGGGCTCAGTTGAAAAGAACCTTAGGGAACAATTAATATAATTATTTCCATTAATGAACAATGTGTTGCTTTTTTCCCAGCCAGATATGGGCACCCTTAATATTCATAGTATACCTACTAACTACAGGTATTTTACCTATGTTGCCTCATTTACTCTTTACAACATCCTTCGGATGCAGGTATGATTATGCCCATTTTAGAAATAAAGAAACTGAGCCCTAGAGATTTTAAGTAACTTACTCAAGGACACTAACTTATAACTGTTACAACCAGGATTCTAACCTAGGTGTTTATGACCCTCAAAATTAATTTGCTTTTCATTACACCACTAGACCCAATAGCAAATGTTTATCTTTGCCCACCGAGAAAGTCATTACTCAACTAATCAAAGCATCTTAACTGTATCCTCTCTCCTCTTAAAAATAGCTACTTTCAGAATCTGACACTGGCCAATTATACCTTAGTGTAAATTTAAGTCATTTTGGAGCCTTAATAGAGACCTGAAAGAAGTAACTATTCTGGGGAAGAAGAGCATTTTCTGCTATCACTAAAATCACAATGGTGTTTTTAACCATACTTAGCCAAACTTGCCAATATGATCTGGGAGCCACGCTCAGGGGCCATGTGTCTGTTTTCTCTATTAAACCCTGATCAGTGTAGTCACAGCCTCCTGGCCCGGGGATGATTTGGAGAAGGACAAGGCATGGACTTTTCAGGCAATGCAAAAACCTCTGGCATCCAAGGACCTAACTCATGATCTGCAAAAACTCAATTATTAATGTGAGTATATGAACATCATTTTGTTGTGATTAGATTTCACTTTAATTTAAATTTTGTTAAAGCCACAAGGGAGCAAAGAAGCAGTCTCGTGAAATAAACGAGTCAGTCTCAGTTTTATTTTTCATGTTTGCAAGCAGGATTATCGGCAAATCTTATCAGTCAGGCGACAAATTACCAAGAACTACATTAAAAATGTGTGTAGTCATTTTCATTTTTGAAAGAGTCAAGACTATAAATAATTAAATGCATTAGACATCTGTTATTTATGAGCTGAAGTGACAGTTTTAATTTAGTTCTTCATTTAGCTGAGCCTGACGTATTGTGACTCTAAAGGAAAACACAGGAAATATCTAAAAATGACAAATTTTGGAGCCTGCAGTGACCATAGGTGCAAATCAAAGCCTGGTTATTTTCACTTCCCTTCAAAGCCTGTCAAGACACAATCTTCATTCCAATCTTCATTTGTGACCTTGTGTTGTCTGTCCTCGAGAATTCTCATTGGCTGACAGACCAGCCCCGCATCTGCATCTGCTAGCTTCACTATGTAAATCAGGCAGCTTAGTAGGAGCTGTGAACATGCTGCCAATTAATTATACATGCAGAACTAAGTCACTAGATCAGATCTATGGACCACTTTCAGGAAATGCCAAAGAATTAAAACTGCCTGCCCTTTCCTTTTGCCATATCAGAGAAGGGCTGTTGTTTGGGTTTCCCAAAGATGTATAAAACCTCATGGATTACGGAAAAGAAGAGGCAAGAACTGGATACAGACGTTGTGATTGGGAGGCCAAGGGATGATATGTTAATAATTAAGCTGCACAGCACTCACTAACTAAAGTCATCCTTGGAAATGCAGGCTCCCCAGTCACACAGTCCCACAAACCCACACACACCAGCCGTGTGCCTGGTAATGAGATGCCTTTGGGTTCCTGGCTCTGAGGAAGTGCAACTTTCTTCAGGTTGGAGCATTCTGGAACTGCGGTGAATCCTGAAGTGACCCCAGCCTCAAGTGATGGGAAATCACATCCCCCTGGCCTCCGTCAGAGTGGCTGGAAGTGTGACAGGTCCCATTACCTGTGCTCAGCCTGCTGAGAGTCATGCCATTTGATTGAGCAAGGGCTATAGTTTGGAAACAACTGCAATATTGAATATTTGCCAACTGATTTTAATATGTAGGTTTATTTGTAGTTGATTGATTTTAAACAATTTGCCTTGTGAATTTTTGTTTGCACAAGCACTCCTAGGAAAAAGGACCAGTGCAGAATTCGGTGAATTCTGAGCCCCTGGAATTGGTTAACAGGCTAACACAGATTTATATTTGGGCATCATTTGCAACCACATTCTACTTGGGGAAAGGAAGGCCAATATTTTGGGTTTTTCCCATAGACAAAACATAAATCAGGGAGCAAATCAAAGCATTTCAGCAGAAATGGTGTGCATAAAGTAAAAACTCCTCTGGCTCCCAGCTCCTATGTCTTTCTAAATTGCCAACTGGGGCCCCTTTGCCCACCCTCAGGCCCTTGGGCTAATCCTGTGGTCAGAGAAATAAAAGGACCACTGGTGCTCAGGAACTCACATCCGTTGAATCAGGGGGCACTCTTGCCCGGTCCTTGGATCCCAGATCCAGTGCTGGGACTCCTACTTGCCTTACTTCTTAACAGCAAACAAAAACTTGCCTGGTCCATGTTGTCCGCAGAGCTCTCGAATTCTTTCCTTCAACTCCTTCAGTTCCTCTGGAAGCTGGAATCAGGCTTGCCTGACCTTCTATGCTTAGTTCCCCAGAAACTGGCGCCCTATCCTTTAAACCTACTGCCAATAATAAAGTCACACTCTGTGACTCTGCCAGCCTGGATGTCTGCCAAGATCGTCCTGAGGCTCCCCAGGCAACACCCTCAGTCCACCAGCCAGGACAGCTACCAGGTGCCTTTGCTGAAGCTCCCAGGGTCTTTCCTCTGCTCTATCCCTGTCTGTTTGTCCCCTTTCCTCCCAGCCTCTGGGGCTGGCCCATTCTCAAAATGGCATCCCAGATCTGATTTCTAAGCATTTGGCTCTTCCCTCAGCTCCATCCAGCCTGATTGGCAGCTCTTCAGGGATTTCTGACTTCCCCAGCTGCTAATCCTGCTCCTCACCCAGCTCTGTATTCCCCTGCTCAAATTAATCTAGGCAGGAGCTGATTCGGCTTGTAATGCGAGGTTAATTACAGAAGTGATAACATTTCTAAATAAAATAAGCTCCTCAATTTTAAAAATCTAAATTAAAATAAAACCAGAAGGAAATCATTCTTGGATATAAAGCACAACCCTAGCTCCCCAACTCTTCCCTTCTCATCAGGACTAGCTTCATGGATGTATAGCCTGCACAGTCACCTAGGGCCCTGCACTTGGTTTAATGCTCTGCTCTTCCTACCTGGAAATTCTTAATTTTATCTTTGAACTTGCATTTTGTGAGTGAAGTCCGAGGGGACAATGGAACCTGCACTGGGGCAGAGACAATATGCTCCATATGCATGCTCCATATGCACGCTCCCCAAAGTTCCTTGCTGCCCCATTAGCACAGAGCCGTCTCAATGCCCCATGAGTACAGATTTGCAGTGGACACACAAAGCATCAGCAAGACTCAAAGTGAGAAGCAGATGAGCATGCTAGGTCTACCACTCAGTGTGCAGGGTGCTGACAGCTCCAAGAGGCCACACTTCCCTTCAAACCAGAGTTTGCTTTGAACACAGAAAAGAGGCAATGATGTTCTAGGAAACATAAATGTCCAAGGAACCCTCTCATATCCTCATGTCACTTACTTGTGTTACTGTTTGAGACCAGCCTGGCCAAAATGGTGAAACCCTGTCTCTACTAAAAATATAAAAATTAGCCAGGCATGATGGCGCACACCTGTAATCCCAGCTATTTGGAGGCTGAGACAGGAGAATTCCTTGAAGCTGGGAGGCAGAAGTTGCAGTGAGCTGAGATTGCGCCACTGCACTCCAGCCTGGGTGACAGAGCGAGACTCCATCTCAAGAAAAAAAAAAAATGATGACATAAAAGAAAAGGAAGAGAGCAGGCACTCCATATTTCCTTTCCTTTCCATCCTTTCTTACTCCTCAGGAAAGCAAAGGTAGAGAGTGTCAGTGGAATGTGCACATATCACAAAGTGAAATAAAAAGTTGAGTTAGTTGTGTGCAGCGTGTCTACTGTTCTGGTAAGAACAAAACATATATGTATTCATGAGCTACGAAATACAAATTGTGTAATTTCAGTGATTCTGCATATGAGTTGAGTGCTTCTTATATTTACCTTTAAAACTACCATTGCACAATACTAAGTTGCACAGTATAATTCATGCTAATAATTTAAAATCTCAATTTTTCTTTACTTAGAAACACATCACATAGCAAATAAAAATTACCATGACAAATTGTGGGAGAGAACATGGAAGAAAGGAAAAAGTTTTACATTTTAGTACTTTGCACATCACTTTTCTGGTTTTTTTGAGGAAAAGGCCCAGAATTTTCATTTCACACTAGGCCCCACAAATTACATGTTTGGGAGCCGGCTAGTTGGGCAAGCTGAGAATAACCTCCTCAGGCAGCCCAGACTTCAGGAGGGCCGTCTGGGGTAGCCTGCTTCTCCAAGCCTGTGTGTTCATCTCCACATCTGCATCTTGCTTCTGGAGGCCCCCAGTGCTGTGGTTCCTCTGCCCCTGGATTCCCAACTCTGGTCTGATAGGCTAACCTTGAGTCCTTACATGGCTGACTCTGGTTTGGCACAATTTTAACCTGAGTCCTAACCCCCAGGCCACTGATGCCTGAGACCAAGCCCACACCCCTTCTCCACCACTGCTCACCCACTCATCATCCTGTTCTTCTACATCCTCCACCCTGCCAACCTCACTCTGTAGCTTTGCCTCCCCAAACAACCCTGCCCTCTCAGAGGGCCCTCATCCAAGCATTAGAGCCAGTTCCTGGCCACATGACACTCTCTATTGGTTCAATTCCCTTCTTGGATCTCCTGTCACCAGGGATATGCCACTTGGCACTGCCTAGCCCTCTGTCAAACTGCTGACCTCTGCAGATGATCAGAGTGTTGGAGGACAGGGGGCCAATGCCAGCTGGGGCCAGCTACCATAGCAAAGGGATGGCAGCTCAGCCCCATGGGAGCAGCATTATTGTCCCGCAGACATTACCAGGTTGTCTTCAATAGGAACAAAGTCCAATTGCTCAGGGCAGGTTACATCAGCGGCTGTCCTCATTAGAACCACCTGAGGAGCTTTTATAATAATAAAAAACCAATGCTGGGGTCCCATCCGCAGAGTTCTGGTTGAATTGATCTGGGGTGGGACCTGACACTGGTATTTTTGTCCATCCCCCTCAAAGAACTCCAGTGCACACCCAAGGCTGAGAACCAATCATAACATAAAGAGCTGAGCTGGAGCTGAGGAGCAGAGCTCAGAATGGAAGATGGGACCGATGTGGCTACCCCAGATCACTGCCTGCTTCTACCTCTTGTGTGGCAATGAACCTATTAAACAGAAATAATATTTAATCCTGCCATCCACACCATAAAATAGGATTACAGCAATACATGCCTCACATTTGCTTAGTAACCGGACGGTGCCCCAGGATTCCCCACTTTTTTTCTGTCCTGACCAAGAAATACAGTGTACCGTCAATGCTCTGTTGCCTGGGCAGCTGCATGTTTTTCCCTGCAGGCTTGAACCCAGGCTGGAGCCCTGAACATTCCCAGGTACTCAAAAAGGTATTTAGGTTGTTGCCCATAACATAAAAGAAACTAGCCCCAGCCCTGAGCCAAATTCCTTAAACCCTCATGTAAACTCCATACCCCACTCCCTGGCTGGAACATACCTCGGTAGAATAGCCCTTTCTCACTCTCTGTGGCAAGGATTGCTGCAGTACTCCATAAGTTCCCCTAATAAATGCTTTCGACTGATCACCCTGGCACTGAGCGCCTCTTTCTTTGGAATCCTAACCAACTCCACTTTGGGATAGTTTGGGGCACTCCGTTGTGGGAACTCCCCGATGCCACTTTTGGGGTGACTGCAGCCATGGGTTCAGTGGAATGAAACAGTGACAAATATTTTTATAAATGAATATGTTACTAAGACACAAACTCAAATTTGTCTGTAATTATTTGTTTCCTATTTTATTTATATATTCACTTATTTGTTCATAGAGAGTTGCTTCTACCAAAGTATAATCATCTCTTAACTGAGCAAACTGCCCGATCCTGTTCTTTAATTTGAAACATTCTTGTCCAAAACTTTAAGGAGACTGATTGTGAAAGTGTACATCTTCTATCTTGTCACCAGGTTCTCGTTTGTTCTTTTTTTTCTTTCCTCCTCCTCCCTCCCTTCCCTTTCTCTTGCTTTGGCTTCCTTTCATTTTCTCTGAGTGACTCACATTACCGGAGGCTTGTCTCAAGGTATCTACCCAATTCCTGGGCTGATTCCGCTATTAAGTGACTCTGCTGAAAGTGATGAGTTGGCCATCTCCCGGGGCAATCCTATAGCTCAGCCTTCTCACGAGTCCTGGGGAGCCTCAGACTATCCAACACAACATTTTCCCTGCAGCATCTATTATTTCGGCTTCTCTTTCTTCCTTGAAAATAATTAGGTTCCAGCCTACTTATAATATCCCATTTGATATCTAGAGAAAGTTTTCTGATTTCCTCTCATCCCATTCTTACTGACTAAACCTTACTTCTTTGCAAAGTAGGCAGTTTTCTTCAAGACCCTCACATGCTGTTTGTGTGCAGCCGGCTGTCCTATCCTACAAGGCCACCCCATACTCCCAGCTAAGGGTCTTGGCTCTCCTGGCCCTTACCCAGCAGTCCCTGTCTGCAGTGGCCTGATCCCTGGCTACCTCTTGAGGCCGCTGGCAGGTGGAGGCAGGTGGTCAGCCTGAGGATTGAAGACAAGGGCAGAGAGCCTCAGGGCAGGCTTGGGCCTCCACAGACAGTTAATGGGGTCAGAAGAACCCTTTTCTCTCAGAGGCAGTGCATCCCCAGTCAGCCCAGACTGCCCTTAGGGCAAGGAGCAAAGAGTGACTGCTTCCCTTTCAAGCCTGCAGTTGAAAATGCAAAAGGTTGTTAGCAGAAAAGGCCACAAGAAGGGTATTTGTTTTTCTTGCTATAGCTTTTTCCTAATTCACAAGCAGACAGGCAACATGCATATGTTCCAGATTCACACACTCTATATTTATCTCTTTAAAATTGTACTCTCTCAATTTGCTCTATTTTTTTTCCTTCCCATCTCCCACCTTCCTTTAGAAACAATCACTGATTTTAGCAGAACTGGAGTATATACACTCTTTATTTTGAAAGCAATAGTTGAAACATTTTAAGATAATTTGTGATCACTGAGGAAAATAAAAACACCTCTATCAGGATCCACCCTCTTTTTGTTGTTGTTGTTGTTTAGACGGAGTCTTGCTGTGTCGCATAGCCTGGAGTGCAGTGGCACAATCTCGGCTCACTGCAACCTCCACCTCCCGGGGTCAAACGATTCTCATGCCTCAGCCTCCTGAGTAGCTGGGATTACAGGCATACACCACCACGCCCAGCTAATTTTTGTATTCTTAGTAGAGATGGGGTTCAAGTGATCCGCCCGCCTCGGCCTCCCAAAGTGCTGGGATTATGGCGTGAGCCACCGCACCCAGCCCCACTTTGTTTTTTTTAAATAGACTTTATTTGTTAGGAGCAGTTTTAGGTTCACAGCAAAATTAAGCAGCAGGTCCAGAGATTTTTCCAGCACCCCCTGCCCACACATACACAGCAACATCTCTCCACTAAAGCGGTACATTAGCACTTATAGGAACTAGTTGGGTATGTGGATGGGGCACATACCCTTTAGCAACATCTCTCTACCAAAGCAGTACATTTCTGATGACTGATGAGCCTTCATGGACACATCACAACCACCCAGAGGACACAGTTGACATTAGGGTTCACTCTTGGTGCTCTACACTCCAGGGGTGTGGACAAACATACAATAACACGTATCCACCATTATAGTATCACACAGTAGCTTCACTGCTCTCCATTCTCCATGCTCCATCTATTCAATCCTCCCTCTCCCCTATCCCTGGCAAGCATTGACCTTTTTCACTGTCTCCTTAGTTTTGCCTTTTCCAGAATATCATATATTTGGAATCATACAACGTGCAGCCTTTTCAGATTGGCTTCTTTCGCTTACTAATAGGCATTTGAGGGTCCTCTGTGTCTTTCATGGCCACAAGTTTACCTGTGATGGGAGGTGTGCACTGTCTAGGCACTGAGAGCTCTAGACATTTGACTGGTCCTGGGAGACACTGTATGAGTGAAGAACACAGACTTTGGATCACAGACAACCATGTTGTGTGACCTTAGACAAGCCTCAGTTTTCTCATCTGTGAAACAGGGGAGGAAGAGTAGAGGGTAACACAAAAATAAACTTCTTCAATTCATGGAAAGTGTACTGGCACTGGAAAAGTTTGGTGTTTGTTGTATGCTTGAAAATAAAATGCATACCGTTTTTAATGTGAAAAAGTAAAACAAAATAAACTTCCTCATAGTTTGTTAAATGAAATAAAGTATATAAAGTATCAAATATCTCCTGGGACTTAATAAATTCTCAGCAAATGGCTGGGAAGCAGCTCCCTAAAATAACTCTTTAATTACAAAGGAGAAAATAGTAACTTGTGGAAAAACCTGATGCCACCTTAACCAAGTTACTACCACAACCAATAATGAGACAATCTGACATTAAGTGGCTCCTGGTGTGATGTACTTCTATTATATTCCTTCCAAAAATGCATGAAAATCTAATTATGAAGAAACATCAAACAAACCCAGATCGAGGGACACTCTACAAAATAACTGGCTTGTACTCTTCAAAAATGTCAGTGTCAAAAAAGACAAAGAAAGGCTGAGGGACTGTCCCAAGCTAAAGGATTAAGAAGACATGACAACTAAATGCGATGCATGATCCTGGATTAAATCCTGGACCAGAGAAAACAATAGCTATAAATGGCATTATTGGGATAACTGGTGAAATTTGAATATGGAAAGTGTATTAGATAATAGTGTTATTGCAAGGTCAAATTTTCTGAATTTGGTCATTGTACTGTGGTTATGTAAAGAACATCCTTGTTCTTAGGAAATGCATGCTGAAGTATTTGTAGATAAAGGAGTAGCAGGTCTGCAGCTTACTATCAAATGGTTTAGAAAAAATAATAGCTTTATATAAACAGGTAGATTGAAAGAGAGCAAAAGCCAAGGTGGCAAAATACTAACTGGTGAGTCTGGATGTATTTGGAAGATCTTCGTGTGATGATGGCAACTTTTGCTTGAAAATATTTAATTATTTTAATAATTGCATATTATCTTTAAATTTCAATTTATCCTTCATATCTCCAACCTGGAACCTTGTCAAGTCATCCTAACTGGTATCCTATCTGCAGTCTTTTCCCTCCTCCAATTTATCCTTTATGCCATCTCCAGAGTATCAGTAACATATAAATGTGATCACATCATTCACTTGCTTAAAAACCTTTAGGCCAGGTGCGGTGGCTCACGCCTGTAATCTCAGCACTTTGGGAGGCCGAGGCGGGTGGATCACGAGGTCATGAAATCGAGACCATCCTGGCTAACATGGTGAAACCCCATCTCTACTAAAGATGGCGGGCGCCTGTAGTCCCAGCTACTCGGGAGGCTGAGGCAGGAGAATGGCGTGAACCCGGGAGGCGGAGCTTGCAGTGAGCGGAGACCACGCCACTGCACTCCAGCCTGGGCGACAGAGCGAGACTCCATCTCAAAAAAAAAAACTTTAACGTTCCCCAAATGCTGAGGAAGTCCCTTTTCTTTACTTTCCTCAAACCATCTCCAACACAAGGTAGCTGTGTGTGGAATATTTCTCCCGCAACCTTATTAAACAAACCATAACAATCCTTCGAATTAGATATTATCTTCATTTTATAGATGATGAAACTGAGGCTCAGAAAAATAAGTGATATGCCCCAGGTAATGTGCTGGTAAGTAATGATTCTCAGATTCATCTAACTCTCAAGTTTTTGCTACTTCTACTATCCCCTCCCATGACACCTCATGCTTGTTTAGCATATAGACTCAAAGGAGGTAAAATCTTTGAGCTTTCTTTTGTTACATAATTCTCAGATCCTGCAAGCAATTAACAAGTTCTGCTTGCAGCTTGTATATTCCTTAGAACTAAAATCAGAAACAATCCTTGGATGCAGACACCATTATTGGTAACCCTAACCACCAAGACCAAGTGTCCCAGTGCATCATTCCTGCCTAAACCTGCTCTTCACATGACTAGGCAGAGGGAAGAGTCTGAGATAGATTGCTTCTGAATGTTTGAGTGGATAGATCTGAAATAGAGGGGATGATGAGTGTTCTAAAATGTGCAGAACCATGAGGAAATTCATGAGATATCATGTAAAACTTACATGTACTCCAAGTCTAAACTGTGAGTTGCAAAATTAGTAGGCTACTGTTGATTGTGAAGGTAACCTGTTAATGTTGGCAGCTTTGGATAAAATTCATTATTCTCAATGTGCTTCAGATGCTTGTCTGTAAACATTTTATCACCTCAGCATGCAAGGGACACAAGGCCATGACTGATGCCGTGAATGTTGTTGGCTATCATAGTCTCATGAGCACTAAACGTAAAATAGTAAAGCTATCCAAAGATTAATTCACACCTGTGGCAAAGAGTATCCTTGCACTTCACAGTAGCTTATATCACTAACAAGGGGAGTCAGGACTAAACATGCCACCCTACTAAGGCCTTGCAATAACTACTCTTCAATGAAGGTAAACAAGTGTATCTGCATTAGTTATCTATCATCTATTGCTGCATAACGAACTGCTCCAAAATTTGACAGCTTAAAAAAGCACATATTTGGCTGGGCATGGTGGCTCATGCCTGTAATCCTAGCACTTTGAGAGGCCGAGGTGGGTGGATCACAAGGTCAAGAGATCGAGACCATCCTGGCCAACATGGTAAAACCCCATCTCTACTAAAAATACAAAAATTAGCCAGGCGTGGTGGTGTACGCCTGTAATCCCAGCTACTTAGGAGGCTGAGGCAGGAGAATCGCTTGAACCCGGGAGGCAGAGGTTGCAGTGAGCCAAGATTGCGCCACTGCACTCCAGCCTGATGACAGAGTGAGACTCTGTCTCAAAAAAAAAAAAAAAAAAAAAAAAAAAAAAGCACATATTTCTCACAGTTTCTGTGGATCAGAAATCCAGGAGCAGCTTAAATGAAGACCCTAGCTCAGGATTTCTCACAAGGGTGTAGTCATTTCAGAGCTCAACTGGGGGAAGATCCACTTCCAAGCTTAGTCACACTGCTGTTACCAAGATTCAGTTTCTTGAGGACTGTCGGACTAAGGGCCTCAGCTCTTCTCTGGCTGCTGACCCAAAGCCTCCCTCGGTTATATGCTGTGTGGGCCTCTCCACAGAGAAGCTCACAACATGGCAGCTGGCTTCCCTCAAAGGAAAAAAGCAAGAGAATAAGAAAGGGCAAGCAAGACAGGAAGCCAGTCTTTTTGTAACCTAACCTCAGAAGTGACATCTCAACAGTTTTGCCACATTCTGTTCAGTAGAAGCAAGTCATAGGTCCAGCCACACTCAAGGGGAAGGGATTGCACAAAGACATGAATATGGGCATTAGGGCTGACTGGAAACCAACTTAGAAGCTGCTACCACCGTGTCACTGGACATGCAACAGAAGGATTCAGGTCAGCACCTCAGGCCTCAGTGCTGACCCCTGCCCGCTCTCTCCATCAACAGCAGCTGCTCAGTCCTGGATGACGCATTGGTACACTAGCAGGACCTGCTCCAGAGGAGGTGGGCTTTTGTTTCTGTGGGGTTGATTCCACTTTGCAATATTCCCTGAGATCTCAGTTCATCCTAACAGAGCAACACTACAGAAAAACAAACACACACAATTGGGGTGAGCAGATAAAACAAAATGACAATATTTTTTCATCCTTTTGAATGCAGACTAGGTATGTAACATCTCAAAGAATAAACTCCACAAAAGTGGTGAAGACAAAAAGATCCTTTAAATATCAGATTAGAGTCTTGAGTGCAAGCATTGCCTAAAACAGAAACTAATTGTACAACCTTTGGCACATTATTTAACCTTTCCTCACTTACTAAAAGAAAAAGAAAAAGACTTATCTAGTCCAACTTTCTCAAAGACTCCCTCCAGCTCCTTCTCAAGGAGAAAAGGTTCTCTCAACCCCTCCCTTAGGGGACCAATGTCAAAAGAGGTCGTTTGCCCCCTTCCCACATACTCCCAGGGCATCCTGGAACCCTGGTTAACAAATGCATTAAAATTCCCACCGTAGCCAAAGGCTTTTTTGGTGGAGCCAGGTTATTCTGGATCAATACATGTACCAGGACATTTTTAAGCCATTTAATTGGTATTCAAATTGATGGCCCAGATTCCTCATCCTTCACGGAAACGGATGCTGGATGGTGCACAGGATGCTGAGATATCCTGTGGAGGGTATGCTTTGAAAAAGCTCTTGCAATCTCATCACTCCCAGCAGTCTCACATATAAAATGCTTGATAGCTGACAATTTAACACATCCAACCAGAAACAAATCATCACTGTTATGCATCACTGATGGGCCACACTAAGCAGATATGTGAGAATTTGTGTTGTAATTACCTACAGAAGAGTTGCCAGCAGCTATTGCCCCCAAAAATTTTTTCAGGCACACAGGCATACTTTATATCTATTGTCTAATATGCTGGGAATCAAAGGTACTTTGGCAGCAGTATTAGCAAACCAACTATCTGTAATAACCTATTTGGTGTCCTGAGTCTCAAACCAGTACTCTTCTTAATTACTCTTAACTCCTTAATTTACTGTTTGTCTTAGTCTGTTTTCTGTTGCTATAACAGAATACCCGAGACTGGGTAATTCATAAGGAAAAGAGGTTTAATTGGCTCATGATTCTGGAGCCTGGAAAGTCCAATATCTGGTGGCCACATCTGGTGAGGACCTCATGCTCTTTCAACTCATGGTGGAAAACAGAAAGGAAAGTGGTAGTGTGTAAAGAGACCAAACACGAGAAGCAGCCTCCCTTTATAACGACCCACTCTCGAAGTAACAAATCTAGTTCCACAAGAGCAAAACTCACTCACTTCTATGAGACAGCGTTAATCCCTTCATGAGGGTAGATTCCTCATAACCTAAATAGCTCTTAAAGGTCTCACCAGCTCTCATCACCCTTACCCTGGGGACCAAGACAACATGACTTTTGCTAGGGTCAAACAATATTCAAACCAAAGAACCATTTATCTTAGGTTGCAACTATATTTGTGTGTGTGGTTGGTTTTTTTGTTTGTTTGTTTGTTTGTTTTTGTTTTTGAGACAGTTTGGCTCTTGTTGCCCAGGCTGGAGTGCAAATGGCGTGATCTCGGCTCATCGCAACCTCTGCCCCCCAGGTTCAAGCAACTCTCCTGCCTCGGCCTCCTGAGTAGCTGGGATTACAGGCAAGCGTCACCACACCTGGCTAATTTTGTATTTTTAGTAAAGACAGGGTTTCTCCATATTGGTTAGGCTGGTCTTGAACTCCCGACCTCAGGTGATCCACCTGCCTTGGCCTCCTAAATGCTGGTATTATAGGCGTTACCCACCACACCCAGCCACAACTATATTTGTAAACCACCATAACTTGGAAGTGGTTATTAAATGGCCCACCTCCTGGCCTCTACCAGTAGCACCCCCGCCTTCCCCCCACAACAAAAAGCAATAAACACCCCTGCCTTTGAATTACTAGTATATGCAGTGTATGTAGAATCCTTAGTGTTTATATCAAAACTTGGAATGCGATAAGCTACACTAAACTGTCCAATGGTAAATAAACTCCTCTCAACACTCCCCACACTTCTATCCCTCCCCACCACAGTATCAAGGCCTGTCTCTTTGCCCCAGTGACCCACAATTGCTGTCGTAGATTCAAATAACTCTGTACATTCTCTTTTTAGACTCCTTTTATCTCTATTCCACTCTACTCTCTCCCTCCCCAGGCTCAGTCAAGCCTTCTCTTCTCTTCAGCCACGCTCTTATCAGAAGATTCTTTGAGTCCATCTGCCTCTCAGATCCTACCTCCTCTCCCCTTCTACTTCATCTCCTAAACTGAAACCTACTTTACCCCCTTCCCATGCCATCCAAAGAAGACCGCTGCTTCTCCTACTCACTCCAGTTCGAGAAACCAGAAGGAAAAATCCACATATTCCTTCCTCCTTAGTCTACTTCACCACCTCCTCTTGTATCCTCTTGAATCAATTATTCCATGTGACCTCTCCCCTACGTTCCTCAGGACTTTCCAAACTTTGCTGCCAATATACCCTTTCTTCATCCTCAGAGATGTGAATATCATTCATGGTCTTGAAACACCCCAATGGTCTCCCTTGCCTTCAAACACCCTCATGTATTGTGTGAGCATGAGCCTGTTTTATCTCCAAAACATCAAAGTGTAAGCTCTTGCTCTGAAACTCCCATCCAACTGCTACCTCTCCCTAGGGCCACAATCCCCTCTCTTACTGAGACTGTTTTGAAGCAAGTATTCAGCCCCATTCTCCACTCAACCAGTCCCCTCTGGCCTGGCTAGTTCCCAAGATCAACCACTTCTGATCAACCGCCACTTAATTCTGCTTTTACTAATAACCCAGGATCCGAACTGCTCTTGGCTTTCCACCCACTGAGACCCTACTTTGTAAGAGAACCAGCACTGAAGTGTGATTTTGCCTGGTAACATTAGACAAAGTCAGGATGTCCAATCACAGCTGGGTCCCAACTAGGGGCGAAGGGTTGGGTTGCAAGGCACTTCCCCACCCCTCAGTTGCACCCAGTCATTTTCATTCTACTCATCCTCGGTCTCACCCTCTCACTCTCAGAAAATGACCTCAACCCCTATTTCACTGAGAAGAGCTACCTCTTATTCCTCCCTCGATCTACTCTGATCTCTCTCCATCCCCACCTTCACCAACCCTCAACCCCAAACCTATCCCCCATCTCCCTGCCAACTTTTCCCTCCTTCTCTGAAGAACAAATTACTTTCCCATGTGGTTTTTGCCCAAGATGTTTGCATAGTTTGGGCTGGCAACTGCTTGTGCCAGAACCCCCAACCCCAGCTGGTTGAGTTACAGAGCAACCATCTTTTCACTACTGCAAAAGAAAGTGGTGAAAGCAGAGATTGCAAGCTTCTAGGAAAAAGTAAGGGCATCTCATATCATGCCTGGCCTCTTTCATCTTGCCATAAATGCCACTAGTACTACAACAGGGGACTCTCCAGTGCAGGGACCAAAGCCCAGGCTGGGGATTTGTAATATATAGATGCTGGTTTTGAAGTTGTTGGGTATTTGTACCATGGAAACATTCTGGGTTTCCTACTTGGGTTTTTTTTAGCTTTTTGTCTGTGTGATTATTGCTGAGAATTTTGTTGTCTTGGTTTGTGCTAATTTAAATTTTCCTTTCCTTTATCTGGATTGATTTATTATCTATTTTTCTAAATTCAAGCTTCTTTTATTTTCTTTTTAAAATATTTTTCTCTTAATCCGCTTTGTTAAAGTATTAACACCCAAAAGAGCATTCTTAATTCCTTAATCTTGTACTTAAGCTTCAAAACTATCTACTTTCATGTTTTTATCGTTTCTCCCCATGGGGTTTAGTCTGTTATCCTCTTAATCTTTTATCTCTTTCACTTTGATGTATTTAACCTTTTACCTTGTTGGTTTATATTATTTCATCTTTTATCTTAAATCTAATTTATTTATCATCTTGTCATTACTTTTTAATTCTTACCTTTTATTTTGCTTTTTAACTTTTATTCATAGTATCTTAATTTTTTAACTTGAATTTAATTTTAGCTTTATTTTTTCACTCCTCTCATTTTCTTTTAGTAATGTCACTCTTCTGTATTCTTATCTTAAAACTTATTTATTGTATCTCTCACGGTGGCTTTATGTCTTAACCTTTTATCTGCACTGGGCTTTTATTCTCTGATTGTAATATTTATCCTGCTCCTTTCCCTTTACCTTTCTCTTCCCAAGTATCAATGCTTTATTTTTAATATTCTCTTAAACTTCTACCCTTCCCTCGTTATTTTGCTTAAGTTTTCTCTCCTTTCTTTTTTCTCTTACATTTGTATTTATTTTACGACTTGGTTTAAAAATCACTAGCAGGAGTAAGGTGAGAAAAATCTCATTTCCCTCACGGAGAAATCGTAAAGCTTCTCTTTCAGGGTGTTCTCCCTTACTGCTGCCCCTGTAACCCCACACATTATGCACTGCTAGATTCCTCAGCCCTTTTAAGGAGACTTGAGAGACCCTCATCTCCAAGGTCAACAATCTCAGTGATGGGGGTGGGGCAGTGGACACAACATGTTTACTAAAGGGCATTGCTTCCTGACATCTTACACTATCCCGTATGTGCTTGAAATTCATGTTTGTGGACATATTTTTGGATTGGGGGGCTGCCCCAAGCCTCAGCCTACACTAAAGCATACTAAAAGAAATAGCCCTAGAAAACCAAACAGTGAGGGTTGCTGAGGACGAGGCTTGTTACATTTTTGAGGGCCCATGATAGGAACATTATCCTGAACTTGGCACCAAGAATAGGAATAGTGACATGGGTTCCTCTCTCTCGCATTAACTGCTCATGTTTCTCTTGTTGTGTTGGCTACTAAACATCTTTAAGGCTGGGCACGGTGGCTCACGCTGGTAATCCCAGCACTTTGGAAGGCTGAGGTGGGCGGATCACTAGATGTCAGGAGTTCGAGACTAGCCTTGCCAACATGGTGAAACCTTGTCTCTACTAAAAATACAAAAAATCAGCCAGGTGTGGTGGCACGCACCTGTAGTCCCAGCTACTCAGGAGGCTGAGGCAGCAGAATTGCTTAAGCCCAGGAGGTGGAGACTGTAGTGAGCCAAGATCACGCCACTGCATTCCAGCCTGGGTGAGAGAGCAAGACTCTATCTCAAAAAATAAAATAATATAATATAATATCAACATCTTAAAGCCAAATGTATGCCCAAGCCCCAGGCAAGTTCCCTCGGACAAGGCAGGCAGTGTGTGCCTAACCTCCCATCCCACTTCATCCTACCTTTCTCTCAACTGCAATTTTCTTGTTTGTTTGTTTGCTTTTTGAGACAGGGTCTTACTCTGTTGCCCAGGCTGGAGTGCGGTGGCACAACCACGGCTCACTGCAACCTCAACCTCCCCAGGTTTAGGTGACTCTCCCACCTCAGCCTCCAAAGTAGCTGGGACTACAGATGTGCACCACTGCACCTGGCTAATTTTTGTATTTTTTGTAGAGATGAGGTTTTGTCATGTTGCCCAGGCTGGTCTCAAACTCCTGGGCTCAAGCAATCCTCCCACCTCAGCCTCCCAAAGTGCTGGATTACAGGCATGAGCCACCACAACCAGCCTTTAGCTACAATTTTCTAACCTACTTGTATTTTACTCTACTTCATAGTGTTATGTGTGTGTATATATGTATCTTTTTATTTTTTATTTATTTATTATATATATTATATATATATATATATATATTTTTTTTTTTGAGATGGATCTCACCATGAACTCCAGCCTGGGCAGCAGAGCAAGACCCTGTCTCAAAACAAACAAACAAAAATTGTAGCTAAAATCAAGAGAGAGGCCTTGAGAAAGAACTGGAGCCACCTAAAAAGCTAAATAAAGCCAGGGTCCTGATTGATACATTCTCATTTCAAACATTAATCTCACTAGGATCTTTAGATAGAATACATCCCTAATTTAATTTTTAAAAATATGGTCATCATGTGCATTATGGGCTTCAAGAAGTACTGATCACTCAGTGATCAACTCAACCACAGCTCTATAACCCAGCATTCCAAGACATAGATGAGCAAACCCCAGATCATTATTAATTATGCATAAAGATGATAAACGGGGTCTCATTTCATGTGTTAACATGAATTAGTGGGAAGGGGCTGCATAGAACAGAGTACTAAGAAGAATTGCAGGGCTATATCTGGGCTCTGCAGGAATAAATTCTGTGATCAACTAGACATGTCTGCACAGAATGGGGAGTAGCAGCATTTGAAAGACATAGGTGTCTTTTCAGGATATGGTTTTACTATTACTGCTGTATCACCACATGCCATTGGTGTCTTTCATAAATACCTTTTTAAAATATTAACACATGGAGACCTACAATGACTCTTGCACTTTGTGCAAATCTATTTCCTTGAGTCAGAGAGTTTTTCAGATCAACTAGATCAAGGAACTGAGCTGAACTGAGGCTTATGATCTTGAAGCCATTAATACAGAACTCTGGCTGAATCAAACTAAACTTCAAGCTCTAAGAACTTCATATACTCATAAAATCTGTATTTCTTTTACTATGGAACTACCAGAGTGATTTTTAAATTTTCTTTAGCAACAGAACTCTTCATTTAAATTAAATCTCACACAAAACAATACACAGATAATAGTAGATTTGTTCTGATTAAAGAGAGAAAAGCCAGAGGCCCATCTTGCCTTTGACCTCCACCTCAAGCATCTCATCAGGTCTCTGAGATCTGGAGGGCTGTTTGAACACTAAGAGAAAACCTCTTAGATTGCTTGGGGCCCTATGTAGTTGTAGCACTATAATATTACAATCAATTAACCAACTCTTTCAGCTTGATATTCTCAGTTATGTTGTGAGTCAACCCCATTCATGCATCCAAACAGGAGGCATCCATTGCCTGAAGGAGGATTCATCCCATGGAACTGCAGAGCCAAATGGTCACATGCTTAGCTTTTGTTTTCAAAGGCAAGGTCCAGGTTGAGTTGGTCTGCCTGATGAATGCTGGGCTATACTACAGCAAAACTGAACCAGAAATATCAGTGGATTGGCACAAGAAAAGTTATTTGGGTTGGGCCTCCCCATTCTAGCTTTTAGCAACATCATCTGGAATACAGATCCCCTAAAGATCAATAAAGAGAGGAAGAGAGAATGGAGAACTCACACTCACTGTTAAATTCCTCAGCCTGTATATCAGTCAGCTAGGGCTGCCATAATAAAATGCTGTAGACTGGGTGGCTCAAACAACAGAAATTTATTTCTCACAGCTCTGGAGGCTGGAAGTCCGAGATCAAGGTGTGAGAGATTTGGTTTCTCCTGAGGCTTCTCTCCGTGGCTTGCCGATGGCCACCTACTCTCTGTATGCTCACATGAAGTATGCAGATCCCTACTGTTTCTTCCTCTTCTTATAAGGACACCAGTCAATTGGATTAGGGCCTCACCATTATAACCTTAATTACTTATTTAAAGACTCTGTCTCCAAATACAATCACATTGAAGTTAGGGCTTCAATGGGGTTGAGGGGATGGGGTGAGACAATTCAGTCCCTAACAGCCTGGAAATATGAAATACTATTCCCATTCAAATTGTATTGGCTAGAACAGGTCACATGGCTCCACCTAACTACAAGATGGGCTGGTAAGTTTCAACTTCACTTGTGCCAGGGAGGAAAGGAGAACCAGGTATGAGTGAGCACTAGCAATTTTTACCTCACAAGAATATGGTGAAAATATTTAAGAATATATGTGATTGGGCACAGTTGTTCCTACTCCTAGAATGAAAGCAATGAAAGAAAAGTGATGAGGGCAATTGACAAAGGGCCTTTATTTGGAGAGACCATGTGGACAGAAGCACAAACAGACAGCATCCAGAGATATACCCCCACCCCCCACCTCCTCTAAGCAGCCACCCCCAGTACCAGGGAGACAAACAGAACCTGAGTCAGTGCTGCAGATAGTCAGATACTCCAGACTCCATTAGTGCTCTACATGGCCAGAGCTGAGGAGTCACAATAGTCATCCTTCCCTCTGGCATCTGGGCAGGATCTTTGATCAACAGTAGCCAGCACACTGCCCAGTGACCATCCACAGGACTGATGCCCGCGTGAGCCCCTAGACTTAGTCATTATCTGATGACTCCAGTGGACAATCCCCCTCCACACACATTCACTCATAACGTAAGGTTCTCAGAGATCCAGAGGCAGAGAGTAGGGATGGTGTAGGAGGGTGGTACCCAGTTCATGGTACTCTGTTACAGCAACAGAAAACAGATGAAGACAGGTCAGTACTCTTTAAATCTTTCTAGGTGGAGGGAAAGAACCTTCATCAGCCATCCTCCTTTCCTGTGGGATTGGAAAAAACAGCTCAACATTTCCCCTCAGGCCAGGGCAAAACTGAACTAACCTTCTACTTTGAGAGGCACCAAACTAACTCCTGTTAACTCAAGGAAAGCCATAGAGCCATCTACTGGTCACAAGTAAAAGGAGGAAGTCATCTAAAAACAACAGAAAAAAGTAAAAATATTCAAATTCATCTTAAATAACTTCACAGAGAAATGTGATAGGAAGCATCCTCTCATTCCCTTCAATATAAATACATGAGAATATTTTCTTAAATATAAGAAAATATAAGAGACACCTGAAGTCAGATATGCCTTTAGTAAATGTGTTTAGGGAATTAGCATTGTAATATACTAGGAGGTCATTTAGTCCATAGTTCTTAGATGCTCTTCAATTCTCTCAATTCTACATGTTCAAAATCTGTAAAAATAAGACACGAAGACACGAATTCATTTTTTTAAAACTGAAACCTGCAAGTTTAATGAAGGAATTCAAGATCCTGCAGTTTGGCTGACAAATGATATACTCAGCACCCAATTTTCTCCTATTAGGTGATCTGCAGTACACAATCACAGAGCCTCTAGGCCCGTTTTCCTGAATGGTCATAAAGGTTTTTAACAAAGAAAGAGCTCCAAAAACTTAGGAATGGGATGGGGGCAATAAAGACTTCATTCAACCAGGGGCCCACTTTAAAGGGCAATATTGGATTGAAAAATTGAGCTACACCAGTGAAAGCACCAAACGGCCTTGCTGCTTAAAGATAGCTGAGGTTCAACTCAACCTCCCCCCAACCTCCAGAGGCCTAGAATGTGACTCTAATGTAGTTTTTGCTTCCAAGTACAAAACCCAGACAAGACGCCCAGGCAAAGTCTCGAAAGAAACACCTTAGGGTCATTTTCACAGCCTATGAGCATCATTCCAATGCCCAGCCCGAGACATCATGCAGGGTACGGCGAATGCTACATTTGAGCACAGAACGGCTGACCTTCCATTTAGTGTCAGAAATTGGCTAATCTGTTTCTCAGACTTGCTCCACACAAACTAAACCGACAGATCACGTTTAACTAAAACGATGCCAGACGCCATCCGTTCTCCAAAGAAATCTTCGAGACACGCTGGCCACATGCATCAAGTACACAGCGCCACCTACAGCATTATTGGTGCAATTCACCATCGCCCTCTTCACCGGCCGCCCTGGAATCGCAGATAACAACCTCAGAGAATTGCTACATCAGGCAGACAGTATCTGACCTAGACTTTAAACGTCACAGGTATTATGTTTATTTGGGGATGAAAAAAAGAAAGTGCGATAGTAGAGAGGAGGCTGCATTGATTGGTTATATGCCTGTCTGCTTTCTTGCTTGTTTCAGGCTAACATCATTGAATTCTAACGTGGCAATTCTTTTTTTCCAAGATCTGCTGCAGGGCAAATCATCATGGCACATGTTTACCTATGTAACAAACCTGTACAGCCTGTACATGTACCCTAGGAACTTAAAATATAAAATAAAAAATAAACTTCAAAAAAGATCTGCTGCAGGAATTCACCAGGGTGTAAAATCAATCAGAAATAACCATCAAGAGCAGTTGACATGAAAATTTGATGTGAAACTGTCATTTAGTCATCTGCCATCTATGAAATTAGAAAATAAAACTCTAGCTCTAGAATCCTCAAACTTGCAGATGCTGCAGTTGCATGAGATCATAGCCGAAGGTTCTAGAAAAAGTTGTCACAATCATCTTTTCACTAACTTCTAAAAGTCCACCATATTTCCCATCTCTCTCATCTTCACGGGTCCTTTTATTTATGTTTTAATTCAAACTGATCTAGCATCTACTATGTGCTACAGAGATAAGATAGAAAGAGGAATAGATATATATAATATATAATTATAATTATAATTATATATAATTATAATATAATTATAATTATATATAATTATAATGCTTGGCAGTATAACTTTATCACTTCAATATAACATGCTCTATATACAGACCCATGTTTTCTACTTGCTTTTTGTTGTTGTTCAGAGAAGGATCACTGGGTCTGGGGCAATCAGAGAAGACCTCATGAGGACTGGAAAATCTTATTTCTTGAAGTTCAAGCTCAAGTATCAACAAGGAACAAAATGCCAAATAGAAGGAATGATATGAGCAAAGGTGGTGTGAAGATAGGGAAGTTCTAGATGTGCCCTGTGTAAAATATCACTTGTGCATCCACACACACAGGTAGAAAGAGAGATAGACACACCCTCAATCACGCACCATTCACTCTATCCCCTTACTCTGCTTTATTCTTTCTCACAACATTTACTATTACCTGATCCATATGTATTTGTGTGACTACTGTCTCTTTCCAGGACAAGCTCCATGACAGCAAGAACTTCATTTCATTCACTGCTGTGTCCTCAGTGCCTAGTTCAGTGTCTGACACATTGCAACTTCTAGATAAGTATGGAAAGGAGGAACGGAGGAAGGGAGGAAGGCAGGGAGGAAGGGAGGGATGGAGGGATGGAGGGAGGGAGGGAGGGAAGAAGGAAGGAAGCAAGGAAGGAAAAGGAAGGGGGGAAGGAGGGAAGGAAGGAAGGGAGGGAGGGAGGAAGGAAAAGGAAGGAAGGAAGCGAGGGTGGAAGGAAAACGAAGGAAGGAGGGAAGGAAGGAAAAGGAAGGAAGGAAGGAAAAGGAAGGAAAGAAAAGGAACGAAGGTGGGAAGGAAGGAAAAGGAAGGAGGGAGGAAGAAAGGAAAAGGAATGGAGGGGAGGGAGGGAGGAGGGAAAAAAGAAGGGAGGGAGGGAGGGTGAGAGGATGAGGAGGTGCTCATAACATCCATGGAGAAACACATCAGGGAGTCTTGGGAAATTAGATGGCCAAGGCAGATGGGGACAGAGTATGGAGCATCTTGAATCCTAGATGAGAAGCTTGGGTTTTTTCCTGCTTCTTCAAAGATGCCAGCATGGTCAAAAAATAAGGACAGTAGCTATGCTTTTAGAAGATTAATATGGTGCAAATATTGGATGAATTTTAGGGAAATGAGACTAGAGGTAAAATAGCAGTTACTTTAAAATAGATAATGATAGTGATGGGTTACAGCCATTCAATAAAATGGGAATCAATGAGACCTTAGCTCCTAAATAATTAAATAAATAAGTACGAAGTATAAGGTGGGTTTGGAATATCTTGTTTCAGAAAGTAAAGAAGTATTCAAAGATTGAAACAGACGTGTCAAAAGGACTTGGGATCCAGCTTGAAGGTAGTTTCACTGGCCAAATTTGGAAAATTTGACGTTTGAAATAAATAATGATAGTGATGATTTACAATCCATTGGATAAAATGAGAATCTATGAGGCCTTAAAGATATAAATAAACAAGTGGGTGAGAAGGGAAAGCCCTTCCTTACAGTGAATGCCAACTAATAAAGGTAGATAGGATGACAGAAATGGGAGATTATAGACCTTCTTCTATGATGTGGCAACCACGATAGAGGAAGATGTCAATAATTGCTAAGGATGGTGGGTAAAGTTTCAATGAGGAACAGGATATTGGTACAATGCCAGATTATCTCCCTACAAAATACTCATTAATCACAATGGAAAAAAACAGTGGCTTTTTGGAGGAGAAATATGGCAGAAACCAACTTGACAAAGTGGTCAAGGTAACACCAAGGGAAGAATCTACATTCTGCATCAGGAAGAGCACAGCATCATTTTCTGGAAGTCTTCCAGGAGTGCATGGCTTGAGTCTGGCCATGAGGACACATCGGACAGACGCAGGTCAGCCTTCAAAATCAAAAGTCATGCTATGGTTTGAATGTGTCCCCAGAAGTTTATGTGTTGAAAATATAATTCCCAGTGGGATTATATCTAGACATAGGTTTTTAGGTGGTAACTAAACTTAAATGAGATCATAAGGATGAGGCCCTAATTCAGTAGGCCTGGTGGCTCTGTAAGAAGAGCAAGAGAGACCCAAGATGGTATCCACTGGCCCTCTCACCATGTAAATGCCTTCCACCTCCATCAAAAGGGGGCCCTAGACCTCAGACTTCCCAAGACAATGAACCCAAGACTTCACTATGATTTGTCAGGAGTGAAGATTAAAGAAAAAAGCAGGGGCCAGGTGCGGTGGCTCACGCCTGTAATCTCAGCACTTTGGGAAGCTGAGGCAGGTGGATCACTTGAGGTCAGGAGTTCAAGACCAGCCTGACCAACATGGAGAAACCCCGTCTCTACTAAAAATACAAAATTAGCCAGGCATAGTGGCGCATGCCTGTAATGCCAGCTACTCAGGAGGCTGAGGCAGGAGAATCGCTTGAATCCGGGAGGCGGAGGTTGCAGTGAGCTGAGATCACACCATTGCATTCCAGCGTGGGCAACAAGAGCAAAACTCTGTCTCAAAAAAAAAAAAAAGAAAGAAAAAAGAAAAGAAAAGAAAAAAGGCCAGGAAGTTAGTAACATTTGTAGATAATCAGTGTTTATCAATGGCTTCACATTGATTTACAGCCCACCTCCCTCAAACTAAAACTTGAGGACTTCTCATGCAAAGCACTGCTCTCATGGAGACAGCATAGGGCATTTAGACCAAAACTTGGATTCTAGCTTTAGTGCCAATGCTTGCCATGTGGCATTACTGTAGTTGCCCCCCAAGCCTCAGTTTCCTTATTTATAAAATGGCTATGACAGTAGCAACTTCAGAGATAAAATATGCATAAACCAATCCCATCTATTTTATAACTAGTGAGTGTCATTGTTCAGAAATCAAACATTTTAGCACTGAAATATGCAGCTGGCTGTAATCGTGGAATGACATTGCTCTGCCTGGTTTTACTGGCTTGAATTTCTGACAGTGCTTCCAGCTGCCTAGTTTTCCATTCGTCCAGTCCTATTGTTTACATGGAATGACACCCAAGATTTCCTGAAGCTTATGGCTTTATTTGCACTTCTGGCTTTGCTGACTCCCCCTCGGGTGCTGTCAGGAAAGTGAGCAAGAGCAGCCCTGGGCTCATCAGCCACCAGCACTCTTGCCTTACTAGGAACAGCGGCCTGCACAACAGGACCCATGGTAGCCAAGAACACACAACCTTGCTTGGAAGGGAACACCAGACAGATGTAACATGAGGAACGTCCTATTAAAACAACAGGGGGAAGGGAAGTGTCCTTCAATAATGTCAAGGTTATAAAAGACAAAGAAAGGCTGTGGAAATGTTCCAGATGAAGGAAAGCTGAAGAAACAGGACAACTAAATGCAGCCTGACCCTACAGGGGATTCTGTGCCAGAGGAAAAAATGCTGGAAAAAACATCATTAGACCAACTGATAAAACTGGAATACGAACAGTGGATTAGATAACATATTGTATCAGCGTAAATGTGTGAGGCTGACAACTGTGCTGTGGTTATATAAGAGATTATCCTTTGTGTAGTATTTAGTACTCCTGGTATTATAATTTAGCATTTGGTATAATGTAGTATTGAGGATTAAAAGCCATGATGTCACTCACCTTTAATTCCAAAAAAAATGGGAATGCATATATAATATACGATAGTATAAATAAATATTTATATATGGATATACATCTGTATCTATATACATAAACATGTATGTATATATATTCCACAAATTTAGAGAGATAAGAAAGATAAAGAACATGAATAATAGGGCTGGGCGCGGTGGCTCACACCTGTAATCCCAGCACTTTGGGAGGCTGAGGCGGGCAGATCACAAGGTCAAGAGATCGAGACCAACCAGACCGACATGGTGAAACCCCATCTCTACTAAAAATACAAAAAATTAGCCGGGCGTGGTGGCAGGCGCCTGTAATCCCAGCTACTTGGGAGGCTGAGGCAGGAGAATCGCCTGAACCTGGGAGGCGGAGGTTGCAGTGAGCCGAGATCGCACCATTGCACTCCAGCCTGGGCAAAAAGAGCGAAACTCCGTCTCAAAGAAAAAAAAAGAACATGAAAAATAAAGCAAATGGGAGTAAAACATTCCAATGCGTGAATCTGAGTAAAAGGTATATAAATGCTCCTTGCACTATTTTATGTTTGCAATTTTTGTGTGTTTGAAGTTATTTCCAAATAAAAAGTGGAGAGAAAAAAGAAAGCAAGAAATGGTCATCCTGCTGCCTGCTGCTGGGTTCTCAAGGAGCCAATGGACAGGAAGAATTAGGCATTTTTGGGCCCTCATCAGTGACTTCCTCTGTGCCTCAACCTCTGTTAACAGTAACAATCACTTGCATAAAAACAGCTAATCCTTTTATAGTGCTCTTGTGCAATTGAGGCACTGTTTTATATACCTTATGTATATTAACTCATTTAATAATGGTTCACACACGGTGATCCTAGCTGATATGTTGATCCCAGTTCTAATGAGAAAAGAGTATAAACAAGTAAGTCAGTAACTGTGATCCTCACCTCAGCCTGTGACGAAGGGAGGTCACCTTGGGCAAGTGATGGCACCAGGACTCACAACCAGCTCTTCCTCTTCCATGTTTCATCCTCTTTCCACCCCTTGGTGGTTCTCGACCCTAGAAGAGTACCTGTCATGCCTTAAGAGCCTTTAAAAATACAGATTCCTGCTCTGAGACATCTAGTATCCCACTGCACACACACTACCAGGCCTGAACTCCTGCTTCCTCCGGCCTCCTGTTCTCTATGGAAATACCTGCATTCAGAGTCCCTGGATGTCTCTGGGGGCTCTATCTAAGGGACATCTACCACAAGCTGATTCCAGCTGAGGGGTCAAAGGCCCACTGGCCATTGCATCCTCCTTTAGGCTTCCAGGCCATGTGGTGCATGGTGGGTCCAGAGGACCCTGTGCTAGGTGCCAATATCACACTTTCTCCACTGTGAAATGGGCCTCTCATCTCAAAAGCTGTTACATGAAACCCCGTGTCAGTAATCAGGTACTCTGTGAACCCTCGGATGATACCAGCAAAGGTATAGGAAGGGCAAACTGATGGTATCTGATGGAATCAACTCCAAAAAAGAATCAATCACTGTCCCCTGCAGGGTGAGAAAGGCCTGATGGAATCAACTTTCCAGCAAATGTCTAGCTAGACTCTCCAAGAAGTGGGACCATACCAAGGGGTTGTCTTCATTCTCTGCCATCAACAGGTTGGGTATTCAGCAGTGGCAGTAACTGGACCAGCTTTGGTCAGAGGGGGCCCTTGCTGTTGGCCCTCTACAGAGCCTCTATCCCCACTACCATAGCTCTTCCAACCATGGGCCCGTGGTGTGAGCATCAGACGTGTTTGAGCCAGAGCAACTCCATCTTGAATAGGCACTGGGTAAAATAAGGCTGAGACCTACTGGGCTGCATTCCCAGGAGGTTAGGCATTCTGAGTCACAGGATGAGATAGGAGGTCCACACAAGGTACAGGTCATAAAGACCTTGCTGATACAACAGGTTGCAGTAGAGAAGCTTGTCAAAACCCACTAAAAACAAGATGGCAACAAAAGTGACCTCACTGCTCATTATTCACTAATTATAATGCATTAGCATGCTAAAAGACACTCCCACCAGCGCCATGACAGTTTACAGATGCCATGGCAATGTCAGGAAGTTACCCCATATGGTCTAAAAAGGGGAGGAATCCTCATTTCTGGGAATTGCCCACCCCTTTCTTGGAAAACTCATGAATAATCTACCCCTAGTTTAGCATATAATCGAGAAAGAACCATAAAAATAGCCAACCAGCTGCCCTCAGGCTGCTCTGCCTACGGAGTAGCCATTCTTTATTCCTTTACTTTCCTAATAAACTTGCTTTCACTTTATGGATTAGCCTCGAATTATTTCTTGTACGAGATCCAAGAACCCTGTCTTGGGATCTAGATCAGGACCTCTTTCCGGTAACATGAGCACTGTCACCGGAAGGGCAGAGGCTGGCAGGTGTCTACCAGACGAGTCATCTTGTCCACCTGGTTGTCGAGCGACTCCTCTGCTGTGCTCCCCCTCAGCCGGGTATTGATGGCCAGCAGGGAGATCTGAGTGCTCTCTGCCCACTCCTGTAGGTTCATCCACACCTCACCCTGACTCTTGCTCTCAGATCTTCCACTCCTGCTCTTTCCAGACTTGCAACCAAATCAGTCACCACTCCCCAGGAGTCCATGTAAGCGACCTCGGGCCCCTTCTCCCTCCATACAAGATGGACAAACAAGGGTACTGCTCACAGCTCTGCTCATTAGGAAGACTCCCTCCCCACTGTCCTTTAAAGCCACTCTGGAGTGGGCAGCAGTCCATTTTCCACTCCTACCAGCAGACCCAAGCTTTTCTGCAAGCATCACAGGGAACCCCTCTGGCCCCGTGCAGCCATGATGCGAGCTGGGGAAGGCATCAGTGCAGCAGAGGCAGATGCCCCAGGGATGGGGGCCAACTGTTCACGTAACACAGTTGCCAGGCTTCAGCCCAAACACCTCTAGACAGAATCTCCAGGTGAAGGTCTAGAAAGCCCTATTTTGAAAAAGCTGATTGGGATGTGCCTTGATCGTGCAGTTACCCAGCATCAAGGCCCAGTAAGGATACACAGAAAGGCTTCAATGCATAACGTAGACAGAGTCTGTGCCCTGGCAGGAAGAATCAATGGATACAAAATGCTTCAATGAAGATTTGAAAACTATCACTTTTAAATCAACTGACAATTCAAAACTACATTGTTTACTTACAGATGGGGCAGTCAGAAACAGCCTGTACTACTCCTCTATAAAGAATAAGTAGAATTTTGGCCAGGGGCAGTGGCTCACACCTGCAATCTCAGCACTTTGGAAAGCCAAGGCGGGGCGGATCACTTGAGGCCAGGAGTTCAAGACCAGCCTGGTCAACAAAGTGAAACCCCGTCTCCACTAAAAATAAAAAAAATTAGGCCGGGCGCGGTGGCTCACGCCTGTAATCTCAGCGCTTTGGGAGGCCAAGGGCGGGGGTGGGGGGGGTGGGGTGAATCACAAGGTCAGGAGTTAGAGACCAGCCTGGCCAATATGGTGAAACCCCATCTCTACTAAAAATACAAAAAACATTACCCGGGCATGGTGGCACGCACCTGTAGTCCCAGCTACTCAGGAGGCTGAGGCAGAAGAATCGCTTGAACCCGGGAGGCAGAGGTTGTAGTGAGCCCAGATTGCACCACTGTACTCCAGGCTGGGCGACAGAGTGAGATTCTGTCTAAAAAAGAAAAAGAAAAGAAAAGAAAAGAAAAAATTAGCCCCGCGTGGTGGTGGGCACCTGTAATCCCAGCTACTCAGGAGGCTGAGGCAGGAGAATCACTTGAACCTGGGAGACGCAGGTTGCAGTGAGCCAAGATCGCACCCCAGCACTCCAGCCTGGGCAACAGAGCAAGATTCAGTCTCAAAAATAAATAAATAAATAAATAAATAAATAAAAGAGGTAGAACTTAGTTAAACATGCAGAGAGACTGCAGAAATTAACACCAGTGACAGGAAAAGCATGAGCAAATACACAGAGGTGAATGAGGCTTCAACCCTAGGTGTAATCAGGGAAAGGCAGAACCCAGGAGTAAGCTGGAGGAAGCTCCAGCGAAGCTTGCAAAATGCATGTGTTCATACACACCCCATGTGGCTTCCCAGCCACAACTCACCACAGCCGCTCATAGCTTTACAGTTTCATCCCATGTGTATTGATGACCAACATCTAGATTTTACAAGACTCCCACATTCAAAAATATTGCTTCCCGTTAGACCAGATGTAGCATAATTTTCCGTTCCAGAAATGTTCTCTTCCTACCTATAGCCCATATTCCCAAGGCTGCCCATCCCCTGAAATAGATAAATAAACAGAAAACAAGGAGGAAGAGAGAGACAAAAAACAAGTAAGGAAAGGGAGAGAGAAACTGAGAGGAGAAATACAGACTGAGAGGAGAGAGAGACACTGGGGAGGAGGAGGAAGACAGAGAAACAAGATGTTTATGTGGGGTTTTTACATTTGTGGAAGGACAACATAGAATAGAAAGGGGAAGAGCGCCCTCTTGTGGCTCTGACCTGACCTTGTCGCTTCCTAGCCACGTGACCTGGGCAAGCTACTGCTCCTTAAGCTTCAGTCCCCCGTAAAACACGGGTAAAATGCGCTCCCTTAAGGTGGTCGTGAGGATTAAATGAGAAATTGGATCCCAAATGCCTAACCCGATGTCCGCCTCAAAGAGCTCGATCAATTGTAGTTATTAATGTTATTTTTATTACGATTGCGATTATGGCAATGGGTGAGCAAACTCACCTCAGCAGGAAATGGTATTGCCCTCCTCCCAGAACCCGTAGAATTTAACCAAAAAGACCATATTTAACTTCGAGTTACTTTTGTTTCCTACTCTTACCCTTGTGTACATTAAATCTCACCTACCGAAAACATAAGCCCCACGTCTCATGTTACAGCTTGTCTCCCAAGCGTCATGTCTCACACTAGAAATTAGAAATCAATGTTAATCAGCTTTGCTCACAAATGCTTTATAATTAAATATGGGGCTGAAGTAAAAGAATAACATCTTCCTTTCCGTACATTCGTATAGTGGCAAGCACTTACCTTATGTTATCTCACTTGCGCACTCCTTTGTTTAAGAGATGTTTATTGAGCACCTCAGCCGGAAAAGCAAAGCCCCTGCTCTCCGAGGCTCGGCGTGGGGGAGACCGAGAGCCGTCGGGGGACTGGGTGCCGTAGCGGAGGGCGGGGAGGGACCGGGTGCCTTGGCGGAGGCGGGGGACCGGGTGCCCTGAGGGGACTGGGTGCCGTGGTGGAGCGGGGGGACTGGGTACAGTTGGTGGGGCGGGGGCGGTGCTGGGTGCGAGGGACTGGGTGCTGTTGGGGCGGAGGTGGGGGCGGGGAACTGGATGCCGAGGAGAGAGAACTGGGTGCCATAGAGGGCCGGGGTACCGGGTGCCGTGGAGGGGCCGGGTGCAGTGAAGAGGGGGCTCAGTGCAGTGGGGAGACCCAGTGCAGTGGAGGGGACCGAGCGCGAGGCTGCAGCACAGCAGCGTGAGCTGGACTTTAAGGACTGTTGTTCCCTGAGAGCACAGAAGAAGATCTTTCAGGTCTGTAGTTAGCTCTGGGAAGGAGTCCGGAAGGATGAATAGGAGTTCGCCGAGCGGAAGGGGTGGAGCACCCCAGCTGAGGGAAAGCGCCTGGAAAGAGAGCGCGCGGCGCCTCTGGAAGCTGTGATCCTCGTGCGTTGTGGGCTGGTGGGAAGGTAGCTGGAGAGACGAGCAGGGGCTCCTGGAACCGGGGGTTCGGGCCCCTTTACTCAGCGCTGACAGCGCGCAGGTAGTAAACATTCACAGCGTGGCGTTACTTCTAACTGGTCAAGCCAAGTGTTTCTAGGCATGGCCTTTAAAAGGCCAGGAAGGACCGGGACCCCTCAGGTTTCGCGGCACGCGGGGGGCGTCCGCAGCCCGGGCTCCAGGAACGAGCCAAGCGCGTTCGCGCGCCCTCTCCGCGTGCCATTACTTGCACGGTTCTGTCACAGAACCCACTGACAAGCCCTGCGACGTTGAAAGGGCTGTCGTAAGCATGGTGTCCTCTGGCAAAAACAAACAAACAAAAACCCACCTATCCTCCCTGGAAGAGCAGCAGTTCCCTTTCCTGGCCAGCAGGATGCCGTGCCAGTGTCCTAGGGGACCCTCTCTGTGAACTCGGGCTCCCTTAGACTGGAAGTTCCTCCAAGGCTGGAGCCCGTCTTACTCACCTGAGGAACCTCAGCAGCCGGCCAGGCCCCATGCGATTGCTAATTGTAGAATGAATGAATAAATTAACACTGTTAATGGAGAAGACAGGTTGTGTCCACCTTCCTATCCTTGTAGTAAATGTGGGTTTTTAAACCCCACACCTACACCCATTCTCGGTCCATGTGGCTCACACATAGCTGACCTAATCCTCTCCTTCAAGGATGAGCACATGAGTGGTTCTGGGAAGCTCACAAACTCAGCTTGAATCCTCAATGTTCTCACCAGATTTTTACTGTTAACAGAAGAGAGGCATTGTCTCTGGGTCTGTGGGCTCTAGACCAGGAAAGTCTAACCCTGCCCAGGCCCACTTGGTCAACATATGAAGTGAGTCTACCTGAGAAAGAAACCAACGCAAAGAAAGTCAGAGCTGAAAGGTCAAGAAATTAAGAAATTAAGCTTCTTGATCCACCCATGCTTGATCTCCTTCCCAGACTTCCTAGATACTTAAACCAATGAATGTTTTATTTTTATTTATTTATTTCTACTTGGCAAGTGAAATAATTTAGACAAATACATTTCTCCCCTTTCCTTTACTACCTAAGCAGAAATAGGACAGTTCTGAACAGGAAAAGAACTCCGAAGTAATCCTGACATCGACAAGTTCTCCCAAGACACTGGGAGGACAGACTGAGGTTCAAATCTCAGTTCTGCTTCTCCTTTGCCATGTTATCTTGCAAATGTGTCAGGCCTTTTGACAATGAACATGTTGTTTCTAATCATAAATGGCAGCCCTTTTCTAAATTTGTAAATTGAATTCTAGAAAAGTTTCATCTTAACCACAACCATTCAAATACTTTTTTAATCAGCTTGAGCTACTATAACAAAATACGACAGACTGGGGTGGCTTAAAGAACAGAAATTTATTTTCTTGCAGTTCTGGAGGTTGAAAGTCCAAGATAGGGTGCCAGCATGATTGAATTCTGGTGAGGGCCCTCTTCTTAGTTTGTAAACTGCAACCTTCTTACTGTATTCTTACATGGCAGAGAGAGAGAGTTCTCTGGTTCCTCTTGTTATAAGGACGCTATTCCTTTTGGATCAGGGCCCTACCCTTGTGGACTCATTTAACCTTAATTACTCCTGTAAATGCTCTATCTCAAAATACAGCCACATTGGGGTTGAGGGCTTCAACATATGAATTTGAGAGAAATACAAACATTCAGTCTAGAGCAATTACCATATTGTTTTTACCATTATTGATGTTTAAGCACCTGCAGTATTGTATTTGCACATAAAAATGATTGGAAGGCATTCTTCATTTAGAAGACAGTCGCTAACTAGTAGGATATAACATGGATTAGTAGGCTGTAAGGATGGATTTGTGAGCTGGATTACTACCGAACTGGGGGAAGTAAAGCTAATAAAACCAACTTTGCTGAAGTGAAAAGTCACACAACTGAGGTCCTTGAGTGTCTGCCCAAAGAAAGATATAGGATGGGGAAGAGTTTTCTGCCAGATCTTGCTAAATTTCACTGCACAGTCCCCAGTCAACAGTAGGGAGCATGCTCTGGAGGAAGGTGAAGCTCTGACTGACAATAAGCCAAGTGGGGACGGAGGCCTGGGCTGGTCAGCACCTGCAGTCCTAGCACCCTTTCCCCACATCCTCCATGGCTCCGCACTCCACGGGCGTTAGGTGACCTCTCACCTCTGTAATGAGGCTCCTCCCCAGGGCTTCCTTGCTCTCCTCTCCACCCCTTTGCCTCTCACCTCCTCTCCCTCCAATCTACTCTCCTCACTTGGTTACTTTGCTTCAGGCCTCTCTAGCATTCACAAGACCATGCATGCCAACAGGGCGCCAGGCCAAAGAAATTGCCAATGCTTTCCAATTCCTGGAAGGTCTCCTTGAAACCTACCAAAGGAAGATTTATAGCTGTGTTAGCTTGTGAGCTAGATATCCATCAGCCATGGCAAAATCTGTTCATCCCAGGCTCAGAATACCAATGTTTTATGTCAAAAGTACTTAATGGTTTTACTCCATGAATCAATGTAAGTACAGCCCCACTGGGGCAGGTGGCTGTGACTACTCCATAGTTGGCAGGGGGTTGGGAATCTAACCTCCCAATAGGGCCTCCCCTCCTATCCAGAATCTTCTTCTTTTCTTCTTCTCTTCCTCTCTGTGGGTATCACCACAATTCATCACTGTCACCAAAGCCCGGGAGTCCTCCCAGCCTCCAAATCCCTACACTCTCTAGTCATCCCAAAGCCCCAGGCTTCCCTATCCCTGCCCCTTCTATGATCACCAGTGTATTAAGAGGAAAAGCTGCAAAAGTACATCAGTTTCACTTAGTGCCAGCCAATGAGGCGCACTCGTGACAGATGGGAAGGCAGATGAGGAGAAGCCCTTCCTCCTCTGGTGTTGGTGGACATCTGCATCTGCAGACATGAGGCCAGCATAGGTTTCTAGGCCGTCTCCTGCAATCACCTACTTTGATGTGGCTGATCCACAGCCAAGATTACTGGGGCCAGTATTCCTGCAGTTTATTCAGCCCCCAATCTGAAAACCAACAGTAGTTTTGCACAATTCTTGCTTGTTCCCCTAGAGTTCTGTAAACATTGCCATCCCAATATTCCAGGAGTCAGCAAGCTCTTTCTGTAAAGAGCCAGAGAGTAAATATTTTAGGCTTTGCAGATCATATATGGTCTCTGTCACAACTGCTCAACTCTGCCTTTGTAGTGGAAAAGCACCCCAAACATCACACAAACAAATAAGCATGACCATGTTCCAATAAAACTTTATTTATAAAAACAGGCCACTGGTTGCGCTCGGCTCAAAGGTCATAGTTTGCCACCCTCTACAATATTTAATTCCTTTCTCCTTAAGCTATTTATAGCTTAACGGGACCCAAATCTGAACACATTTCTGTTTTCCTAACTGATGGGATATCTTAAATATCTATGGATTTTTTCCTGCCCTTAGTACCATTGTGTTAGTTCAAGCCCTCAGCATTTTAGAGTTGGCCCTGGCGTTGGTCACTGTGTCTGGGGTCTCCTCCCTTGTCTATACCTCACTCATGTGGCTACAATCTCCTGTCATTCCTCCATAAACTCTCTCAATAGCTCTGCATCATTTTTAGGTTACCTTGTGTCCATTGGGGTCCCAATAGGAAGCAGATGACACAGTCAAATTAAGATAATTCAAAATGGGCTTGTTTACAAACGAGGGTCCCAGGTTTAGGGGAACCACAGGCACAGAGTAGTCGCTCGGGTTGATAGCAGTGGAGCTCTTTCCCCTCCAGGCCCAGCAGGACAAAGGCAGGGAGCAATTTCCAGAACCCAAAAGAGTGATGGAGAGTCAGGCTTCTCTAATGATCTGTGCTGAAGGACCAGGTTTGGGTTTCTACCCTCATTGTGTTTGATTTTTTTTTAATCCTATTCTCCTCAGACTAGTGCTTTGGTAACTTACAATAAAAAAACTATTAGGAAACAATGAGATGAGAAAACCCACAGAGAGTTTTTAATTACAAAGTAAGTATCCCTTATCTGAAATGCTTGGGACCAGAAGTGTTTTGGATTTCAGATTTTTTCAGATTTTGGAATATGTGCATCTACTGTGCATAATGAGATATCCTGGGGATGGGACATAAATCTAACATGAAATTCATTGTATTAGGTGTACCATTACCCATAGCCTGAAGATAATTTTGTACAATATTTTTAATAATTTTGCTCATGAAATAAAGTTTTGACTGCAACCTATCACATGAGGTCAGGTATGGAGTTTTCCATTTGTGGCATCATGTCAGCCCTCAAAAAGTTTCAGATTTTGGAGCATGTAGGATTTCAGATTTTCAGATTAGGGATCCTCAACCCATATTAGATTCAAAAGATAAAATTCTCTATCAAATTGCTATAAGGATTTATAAATGTATATTCTTTTTTTTTCTTTTTCTTTTTTTTTTTTTTTTTTTTGAAACAGAGTCTTGCTTTGTCACTCAGGCTGGAGTGTAGTGGTGCGATCTTGGCTCACGGCAACCTCTACCTCCTGGGTTCAAGCGATTCCCTGCTTCAGCCTCCCGAGTAGCTGGAATTACAGGCACCCACCACCACACCCAGCTAATTTTTTGTATTTTTAGTAAAGACGGGATTTTGCTATGTTGGCCAGACTGTTCTTGAACTCCTGACCTCAAGTGATCCACCTGCCTCAGCTTCCCAAAGTGCTGGGATTACAGGCATGAGCTGCTGTGCCCGGCCATAAACGTATATTCTTAATTTCCGTTCTTCCCTCATCTTGGGGCCAAGACAGCCCTGCAGGGAGGGAGCCAGAGTAATAAAAAGGCCAATCTTACTCTCCTCCCTCTCTCTCATCTCCTACCAACACCTTCCATTGGCCAAACCCAACCAGAAACCAGATAATCAGGAGAGGACATTGATGCCATGCCTGTTAGCCTCCTGGGGCACAGGGCAATGTGCAGAAAGTGAAGGGCAGGTCTGAAGGAACAAAAGCAACAGAAAAAAATGCAGCCTAAGGGCCTTCAAAAGACCGCTTCCCAGCCTGTCTTCATGTGGTCCAGTAGTCCACCCCTACCAAACTAACTCTAGGTCCTGCATCCCCTCACCTCTACCCCTTTACATATACTATTCCCTGCGCCTGGGAAGTTTCCACTCCTGTTTGGCCAAGTCTTGCCATAGAGATAATAATGGCCTGACATTGATCAGAACATTTTTCTTCCAATGTCCTTCTTTGGATAGCAAACCACTCCCCTAGATATGAAGTGGGCAATGACAAAAATTTAGCTAATTCGTTCAGTTATTCAACAGATATTTACTGAGTACTTACTGTGTGCCATATATACTATTCTAGGTCCTACTAATACAGCACTGAACAAAAGATGACAAATCCCTGTACTCATTCTGATAAGGAAAACACATTTATTTATCAGGTGATAATGATAATCCTCACCTAAAATTGATCTATGAACACTTAGAAAGCAAAGTTTGTTGCTTTCCTCCAAAGAGACCAATCAGAGAGGCCATGAACATAGCCCTCTTCCCTGGCCACACTGAGAAAATTTGTCTATAGTAGAAGAGTGACTCAGAGATGGCCAGGGGTGGTGGCTCACACCTGTGCTCCCAACACTTTGGGAGGCCAGAGGTGGGGGGATCACTTGAAGTCAGGAGTTCAAGACCAGCCTGACCAACATGGCGAAACCCCATCTCTACTAAAAATACAAAAATTAGCCAGGCATGGTGGTGCAGGCCTGTAATGCCAGCTACTGCAGAGGCTGAGGCACAAGAATCACTTGAACCTGGGAGGCGGTTGCAATGAGTCGAGATGGCACCACCACCTTCAGCCTGGGTGACAGAGTAAGACTCTGTCTCAAAAAAAAAAAAAAAGACTCAGAGGGAAAAACAATTGGGAGATGCAAGGAGAGAGCACTGTAACTATATTATTTGACTCCTGGATCCAGCCATACCTGAAGTCTACCCTTAGATTTCCCAGTTACATGAGCCAACAAATTCCCTTTTTTGCATAGACTTATTTGGGTTGGATTTCTGTCACTTACAACCAAATGAGCTCTGACTAGTTTAGGAATTCAGCTCAAACTTCCTCTTCTTTTCCTTGAATGTCTGATATAAGCCAGTGGGGTATTCTAAAATATGCTATCAGAACATATAGATGGGACATCTATCTTGGCAATTCACATGATAGACACATAAGTAATTAAACAGATAGCTCTCATTGAGGGCAAAGGCTTTCCTCTATGAATCCCCAGAGCCCTACCTATATTAGATACACAAGAAGTGAAATGTTTATGGGAGTGACTAATAAATTTTTTTATTCATTGATCCTCTATAACAAATAATATTTCTAATAGTATGTCTCTATGGTATGTATGTTTTCTGAGAGTTTTTTTGAGACAGTCTCACGCCATCTCCCAGGCTGGAGTGCAGTGGCACAATCTCGACTCACTGCAACCTCCGCCTCCCAGGTTCAAGTGATTCCACCTCCCGGATTCAAGTGATTCTCCTGCCTCGGCCTCCCAAGTAGCTGGGACTACAGGCGTGCACCAAGACGCCCAGCTATTTTTTTGTATTTTTAGTAAAGACGGGGTTTTGCCATGTTGGCCAGGTTGATCTCAAACACCTGACCTCAAGTGATCCGCCCTCCTCAGTGTCCCAAAGTGCTGGGATTACAGGCATGAAGCCACTGCACCCGGCCTCTATGGTATATATTTATATACCCTGGAAAAAGGAATTGATTTGAGATAAAGAGAGGTTGAATACAAAGGGCCTTCCATAAGCTAAACCTGTCAGAGTCCACACACCTTGGGTCAGATGGATTTCACTCCAGGAAAGGAGCCCATCTGTTCCTATGGGATATCTCATTACAAGTCAAGAGGAAGCAGCCAGTCAATTAATATTAGCAGCCTGAGGCAATTAATAATAGCTTATGACTAGAACAGTACTTGGTATTTGATTAGCATTATGTAAGAAGTATTTGACATATTTAATCTCCATAATAACTCAGCAAGGTAGATGCTATTTTAGTCCCCAATTTATAGATAAGAAAACTATCATGCCTGTAATCCCAGCACTTTGGAGGCCAAGGTGGGGGAATTGCTTGAGCCTAGGAGTTTGAGACCAGCCTGGGCAACATAGATCTTGTCTCTTAAAAAAGTGAAATTATCCAGGCATGGTGGTGTGCACTTGTGTTCCCAGCTACAAGGGAGGCTGAGCCTGGAGGATCACTTGAGCCCCAGGAGACGGAGGTTGCAGTGAGTCAAAATCACACTACTGCACTTCAGTCTAGGCAACAGTGAGACCCTGTCTTGAAAAAGGAAGAAAGAAGAAAAACAAAGAAAGGAAGAAGGAGAAGAAAGGGAAGAAGGGAAGAAAGGAAGAAGTGAAGGAAGAAAGGAAATGAAAAAGAAAGAGAACAAGAGAGAAGAAAGAAAGAAGAAAGAAAGAAAGAAAAAGAAAAAGAAAGAAGGAAGAAACAGAGAGAAAGGAAGGAAGGAAGGGAGGGAGGGGAGGAGAAGGAGAAGAAGAAGAAGAGAAGGAGGAGGAGGAAAGGAAGAAAGGGAGGAAGGGAAGAAAGGAAGGAAAAAGAGAGAGAAAGAAGGGAAGGAGAGAAAGAGAGAGAGCGAGAAACAAAGAAAAGGAGTGACAAAGAAAGGAAGCGGATCACTTGAGGTGAGGAGTTCAAGACCAGCCAGGCCAACATGGTGAAACCTCATCTCTACTAAAAATACAAAAATTAGCCAGGCATGGCTGTGGGGGCTTGTAGTCCCAGCTACTCCAGAGGCTGAGGCAGAAGGGTCGCTTGAACCTGGGAGGCAGAGGTTGCAGGGAGCCGAGGTCTCACCATTGCACTCCAACCTGGGCTACAGAGCAAGACCCTGACTCAAAAAAAAAAAAAAAAAAAAAAGGAAAGAAGGAAGGAAGGAGGGAAGGAAGGCAGGGGAGGCAGGAAGGCAAGAAGGCAGACAGGAAGGCAGGCAGGAAAAAAAAATTAGCCAGGTGTAGTGGTCCGTGCCTGTAGTCCCTGCTACTGGCAAGGCTGAGGCAGGAGGATCAATTGAACCTGGAGGGTGGAGGTTGCACTGACCCGAGATGGCACCCCTGCACTCCAGCCTGGGCAACAGAGTGAGACCCCATCTCCAAAAAAAAAAGAGAGAAAACTGGGACCTAGGGAGTTGAAACGACTTCCCCTAGACCATACACTCAATGAGAAGCAGATCTAGGATTCAAACCCAGAGGCCGGATCCACACCTGCACTTTTACCCACTACCCGACATTGGCAAAGGGAATTTCCCGGTGCTGAAAGTCTGAAATGAGGCAGAGAGATGTAACGGTGGCAAGTAAAAGAATCTGCACGCCCTTTGACTAGTGCAAGGATGCTGGAAACCCGTGTCATGATCCCATTTCTGCAGGACTGATAGAAATTTCTAGTTTCAGGGGGAGTTATATTTGTGAATGCTTTGTTGGACTCCTAGAGTTAACAACAGTAGCTACCATCTAGGTGTCAAACTTCTCAGAGCTTTCCCTTGATTTACTTAATCCTCATATGAATGAACTCTGTGGAAACGGTATTATTACCCATCCTACAGGTGAGGAAATGCTGACTAATATGCTTGAGCTGGACACTCTCAGGCAGGAGTCGGTGGGAGAGCCAGGATCCAAATCCAGGTCTGGGGCTCCTAGTCCTCTGTTCTATCAGCTGCTCTTCAAGAAAACCCGACACAGCTGGTACCTAGTATACACCAGAGGACCTGCCCTTCTGCAGCCTCTGTTCTACTGTAGGCCTGGGAGTGGCCCCAAATTGTACCTGAGGGATGCAATCACAGGAGTTTTCTTCATGCAAATATGGAAAGTTATGACCTAATTTACGATTGCTCATAGCATGCTATACTCCAGAGAAATTACTTTTAAAAAATCCATATTGAGGGAGAAAACTGCCTGATATTTCACCATCCATCTTCTTCTCAATTGCTTCTTGTGACCTTTCTACCTATCCATTGCTGAATGTTAACCTTGACTTCTTCCAGCATATAGACATGCAATTTTCTTAGCTATTTGACAGTTAATCTAACCGGAGAAATATAGTTTTCCTTAATCCACTCAAAAGGCTTCATCTTATCCAAAGCATTTCTTCCCTCCCTGAGATGATCACAGGGGGCCCATCCTGAACAAAAGCTCTGTGGTCTTAGGATGTGAAGGGGGAACTTTGTTTTAATGTCGGAACAGTTAACCACTGCATTTAAAACCAAAACATCCAGAGGAGCTACTTTTATACATTGCATTGCAAAAGCCATCTTTCTCAAAAAGAATAATATTCCATGTCTTTGATAATTTCTCCTGCAAGGTTGTTTTAAGAATTACATGAGAAAAAGACCAGTCACGGTGGCTCATGCCTGTAATCAGCACTTTGGGAGGCTGAGGCAGGTGGATCATTTGAGGTCAGGAGTTTGAGACCATTTGGGCCAACATGGTGAAACCCCATCTCTACTAAAAATACAAAAAACAAAAAAACAAAAACAAAACAAAACAAAAAAAATCAGCTGGGTGTGGCAGCACAGACCTGTAATCCCAGCTACTCGGCAGGCTGAGCCTGGGAGGTGGAGGTTGCAGTGAGCAGAGGTTACGCCACTGCACTCCAGTCTGGGCAACAGAGTGAGACTGTGTCTCAAAAAAAAAAAAAAAAAAAAAGATTACATGAGAAAAATACCTAATGCTGATTATGTACCAATACCCTACTCAGCACATGACATATATATGTTACATTAATTGGTGAATGAGCAGTTTTCTCAGCAGGCACAAACGCCCTGTGCTCCTTGAGAGATTGCCCCCGATTACCTCCTCTCCACAACCAACCACTGGGTCTTCAGTGTCTATTAAGCATAAGATGCTAGGCCACAGAACACTACTTACAATGTCATCCTGTTTCAGTTTTCAGAAACTTGATACGTAATCATATTAGGTCAATTGAGAGACACCAACATGTTACTAGTTATTATAACTGGGTGGCAAATGTGGAAGTGATTTTTAGTCCTCTTGTTTACACCTGTTCTCTAAATTCTCAACAAAATTTAGACAAGGAAAAAAGCATTTAAAATGTTAATATCAGCTAGGTGCGGTGGCTCACGCCTGTAGTCCCAGCACTTTGGGAGGCCAAGGCAGGCCAATCACCTGAGGTCAAGAGTTCAAGACCAGCCTGGCCAACATGGAGAAACCCCATCTTTACTAAAAATACAAAAATTAGCCAGGTACGGTGGCATGCACCTGTAGTCTCAGATACTTAGGAGGCTGAGGCAGTAGAATCACTTGAACCCGGGAGGCAGAGGTTGCAGTGAGCCGAGATCGGGCCACTGCACTCCAGCTTGGGTGACAGAGCAAGACTCCCTCTCAAAAAAAAAAAGTTAATACCCCAAAAAATTATATTAAATCTCAAACGCTGTGATCCCCAAGTCAGGCTTAAGCCTAGCCTACTTCCCTGTACCCCAGTGGCCCCTAAACTACAACCTCAGCTCTGTTATTATACCCACAGCTCACCCAGGGCTAACACCAAAGCAGGAATTGAGAAGGAAGCAGCTCTGGAGAAAAGGGGTGGAGGGTTTAAAGAGATTCCCCAAGTCGGCAGTCTCAGCACCATGTCACTTATGGACCCTGAAGGCCTGAGTTTGGAGCCCTCTGTAGGGTGGGACCTACAACCTCCTCTCCACCCCAAGGTAACACCCTTAGAGAAATCACTACCCTTATCCCTACCCAGGTCTTACCTCCTCTTCCTGCTGCCCGCTCCTAATTATGGAGGCAGTGCCAAGGGAACCCCACATTTGTGGATAAGGTTTCAAAGGCTAAGCTTTTCTGGAATTCAGCACGTTTTGTCTTTCCCAGCTTAGGAGAAGGAAAACTGTCCAGTCATGGTCACTGCTGTCTCCAGCCCTGGCAATACATCCTACCCAGCATAATGTGAACCTGGAATCAATTCCCTGATGCTTGAAGGTTTCGTTCAGAATGCATCATCATAAACAGACCCAGGAGGCTCAAGGTAACTCCGCAAGGGATTTCAAAGTTACTCCACCTGGAGCCTCAGCCATTCCCAGGAATCACAGCCCCATTCTCTGAAAATGCAGAAACTTACCTTGCCAGCACTTTTGTCTACATCCAGGGAGAGAGTCCCAACTGGATTATCCCCAAGCCTTCCTAGACCCTGCAGGGGAGAACCATTAGAGGTGAACAGCCCCTGGCTCTCCCTGACCTCCATGCCTGAGAGAGTGAGCAGCCCACCAGGAGCCAGGCGGCAGCGGTCTCGGGCAGGAACTCCATAAAGGGATGGATTTTCTTTGCCAGGACTCAGAGAACAAGGCAGACTAATCCTACTCCTGCTTGTCTCATGAGCACCATGGAAAAGCCAATGAGGTGACAAGTCCTGTATTAGCACCATTCGTAGCACTACTCTCCCATTCTGGGACTGGGGGGTGGAGGGTGATCCTCAGAGTGCTTGTAAATCTATTGTCTAAACTGCGACATCTGGGACAGCTAAAGGGGACACTATTTAGTTATGCCAGGACAATAGGTATTAAACAGGACTATCCCAGGCAAACCAGGATGTGTAGATACCCGAGAGAACATCTACTCCTGTCGCCAGGTTAGGGGCCTGCTGCTAGAGCAGTTAGTGCCCTGCCCTCCCCCAGAATGTATGCCACTGAAGACAGTCTACTTCCCTAATCAAGCCAGGACCTCACTCAACAAGCTCCCTTGGCATCCCAAGAAAAGAAGAGGAAACTATCACAGGCACCACAAAAATGTAGACAGGGCCCTTATTTGTCTGGTTCAACACAATATACCCTGGGCCAAGAATAGTACTTAGCAAGTAGTATATGCTCAATAAATATTTGTTGAATGAGTGAGTGAACGCCCAAAGTTTCTAATATCATCGAGAGAACTCTAGGAAAACAGACTTGGCAATCTAGTAGCACATAAAAGGGTTTGAACTCTAAACTTATAAAAATCTAAGGAATTGTGGTGGGGCATGGTGGTTCATGCCTGTAATCCCAGTACTTTGGGAGGCTGAGGCGGGTGGATCATGAGGTCAGGAGATCAAGACCATCCTGGCTAACACAGTGAAACCCCATCTCTACTAAAAATACAAAAAATTAGCTGGGTGTGGTGGTGGGCGCCTGTAGTCCCAGCTATTCAGGAGGCTGAGGCAGGAGAATGGTGTGAACCCAGGAGGCGGAACTTGCAGTGAGCTGAGGTCGCACCACTGCACTCCAGCCTGGGCGACAGAGCGAGACTCCGTCTAAAAAAAAAAAAAAATCTAAGTCATTGTATAAACTGCTATGCCTTTCCCTTTGGGGGAGTTTATAAATATGAAATGTACACAGCTTTAAAATGCCAGATTGAACTGAACCTGTGAACTTCTACAATAAACCAATAGAAAACAAATTATTTTTAAGCCACTGCTGAACTTGAAATAAACTGGAACCATTTCATGCAATATCTCTAGTACAAACTCATTCAAAACCTTGTTGGCAAAACTGGGACTGAATCTAGCAAATGCTTGCTATACACATCAGGATTCCTCTAACCCCAGTCTCACTGTGTGTAGGTTCCCTGAGAAACAGGTACCTGGAGAGAACTAGGTTTGCAGGAGATTTAGTGGGGGAAATGGCTAGGAAGGATAAGGGAGAGGGAACAGGAGAAGGCAAGGCGGGCCTTCATACCACCATGCAAGATGGACACGTATGAAAACAGAGGGGGAAGGAAGGACTGGACAGAAGAACCTCAGACGCAGCACAGTTCTAAAGAAGTTTCAGCCAGGTTGATGGGGGGTCCTGGAGCTAAAGTTGTCCAATAGAGAAGTCCCACATTCCAAGGAATGTGGGCCCCACCATGTTCAGTCTCTGGCTGGAAGAAAGTATGGCCTTAGCATAAACAGGGTGTTGGAACAAGAGGGGTGGCAGCTGGGCTCTTACTCCACTGTGCTCCCGCGGCAGGAGTTCTAAGCAGCACATGTTCAGGGCTACTGCACACTATGGTTGAAACAATATTGTCCTTGGAATGACCTTTTTCAGTGAATCCAAATAGGCTCTGTGAAATTATGCCAGCTGTCAGCTGAATACTCACAGTAGATAACACATAAGCTAGTCCACCACCACCATATTTTTCTCCCAAGTGCTGGAACTTTTCATCCCTATCAGCCAAGATAAAATTTTCTCATAGAACACAATCAGTGACAAACTTTTATTCAGAAAATAAAAGTATTATTTCATTTTATTATTTCCAAAGAATCAAGCCCGTCATGAGTAGCCCACATGGTTGCTGTTCAAAGGTACTGAAAAGGGAGGCATTTGGTCACCATTACCCATCAAGAAACTCTTTACAAGGATAGGTTCCAAGTCCTTCGTGCTGCTCTTGGTCATTCAGTGACTGCAGTTTTGGCCCAGAAGCCATCCAAGATGAGCAAGTGCTGAGCCATCCTTAACTCATACCCAGATGAAACAACTTGCGCAGAACCGCTGGTCCTCCCCAGTAACCCCTGTAAGAAATAACACAAAAAAATGTACCTGCAGCAAGAGAGATGGGGCGACTTCAGTCAGGAGGATGCTGAAAGGGAAGCCAGGCTGCTCACAGAGCATGTTTATCAGCACATAAAGCAAGATTGTCTAGTGAGTTGGAAAGATCCCATGACTAGGAGGGGATAACCTACTTCCAGTTCTAAGCTTTGACATAGACTTGCTGTGTGAGCCTGGATGTGCTGACTCAATTTGGCAAATGTGTCTAAAGCCTCTACTACATGCAAACTGCTACTCTTTCTGCTTTCATTAGCTCATAATTAACTGTAGGTCAGGATTTTGCAATCTTGGCCCTATTGATATTTTGGACCAGATAATTCTTTGCTGTTGGGGGCTGACCTGGCATTATAGGATGTTTAGCAGTATCCCTGGCCTCTGCTCACTAAATGCAAGTAGCACCCCTCCAGTTGTAACAACCAAAAAGTGTCTCCAGAAATTATCAAATGTCCCTGGGGCAGCAAGGGGTAGGAAGATCACTCTTGGTTCAGGACCACTGATGTAGACACCCTGATTTCTCTCTCATATGGGTTTGGAAAAGTCAAATGAGGTCATCAGCTTTTAGAATGAAGAAGAGTGGCTGGGTGCAGTGGTTCACACCTGTAATCCCAGTACTTTGGGAGTCTGAGGCAGGTAGATCATTTGAGGCCAGGAGTTTGAAACAAGCCTGGCCAACGTGGCAAAACCCTGTCTCTACTAAAAATACAAAAATTAGCTGGGCATGGTGGTGCATTCCTGTAATCCCAGCTACTTGGGAGGCTGAGGCAGGAGAATTGCTTGAACCTGGGAGGTGGAGGTTGCAGCGAGCTGAGATCGCACCACTGCACTCCAGCCTGGGTGGCAGGGCAAGACCTTGCCTCAAAAAAAAAAAAAAAAAAAAAGGAAGAGGAATTACTCATTTTTATTACTCTATTTACTTATTGAATCCCTACTACGTACCTGCCTCTTTATGTGTTATCTCATTAACCTCCATCTTGTGAGGAAGGCAATGTTACTTTCATTTTGCAGATGAGAAATTTAAACACAGAAAGTGTTTAAATTAAATTAAACAGAACTTTCCCTGGGACACACAGCTATATATGTCATGCTAATAGCATGACACTGCTAATGGCCATGATGACACTGCTAATGACTTCTGCCATGCTAATGGCAGAAGTATGACTCAAATGCAGGTCTGACTCCAAAGACTATGCTCTTACTCACTGTTTGGTTTTTCCCATAACATATTAAAAACAAAGGTAAGGGGCTGGGAGCGGTGGCTCACGCCTGTAATCCCAACACTTTGGGAGGCCGAGGCGGGCGGATCACTTGAGATCGGGAGTTTGAGACCAGCCTGGCCAACATTTAGTAGAGACCCGTCTCTACTAAAAATATAAAAATTAGCCAGGCGTGGTGGTAGGCACCTGTAATCCCAGCTACTCAGGAGGCTGGGGCAGGAAAATTGCATGAACCCAGGAAGTGGAGGTTGCAGTGAGCCAAGATCGTGCCACTGCACTCCAACCTGGGCAACAGAGCAAGACTCTGTCTCAAAAAAAAAAAAAAAAAAGTAAGTTAGCAGATGATAGAGTACTTGATATGTGAAAGTGATTTACTATTATTATTTATCCAGCAGCAAAACAGGGCCTAGAGCATGGAAGACAGAACACTTGGTCACTGCTAATAATGAAGAAAAGAGGCTACATCCCCTGTGGGTGGAGATGTGCTACAAATCCCTTTCCTCATCCAGGAACCAGGCAGTGCACTTACCTTAGCATCATATTCCAATACAGGAAAGGCATCAGGTCAGCTTTCATAAGATACATGGAAAGGCGCTCTTTGCTTTGATCAAAGGGGAAGGTTTCTAGCGGCTCTGCTTTGTAGTCAAACTCAGCAAGAATCACACGGTTGTAGCCGGTCACCAGTGGACATGATGTGTAGCCATCATACTAAAATTGTAAATCAGACTGAGTTGGAAAGTAGATTTTTTTCATGGTACTATATTAACACTATAGAATTTATTATTTGCTGTGAGTGGTTATATATTCTTTTTTTCTGTATATTCTAACTTTTTGTACTGTGAAAAATGTAAATTATATTACAAAAAAATAGTACTAATGGCAAAAACAGAAATGCCCATATTGGAGACACTAATTAAGAAAGTGCAAAACTGAGCCAGGCACGGTGACTCACACCTGTAATCCCAGCACTCTGGGAGGCCAAGGTGGGCGGATCATCTGAGGTCGGGAGTTTGAGACCAGCCTGACCAACATGGAGAAATCCCGTCTCTACTAAAAATACAAAAAATTAGCCAGGTGTGGTGGCACACGCCTGTAATTCCATCTATTCAGGAGGCTGAGGCAGGAGAATCGCTTGAACCCAGGAGGTGGAGGTTGCGGTGAGCCGAGATCATGCCATTGCACTCCAGCCTGGGCAACAAGAGCAAAACTCCATCTCAAAAAATAAAAAAAAGAAAGAAAAGAAAAGAAAGAAAGTGCAAAATTGTGGGAAAACACTACTTTTACACAGAATGGAACATGATCATTGAGACAGTGATTCTTACAAGGCATACAAACCTTCTTTGTTGGTGTTTGATTCTTCATAATCACAGAAATTGTTCTATCAAGTATTCCTGACTGGGCAGCTATAAGAGAAATGGGAAAGTTAGAAAAATGTAAGCATCTAGGTTTTCCATGAAAACTAATTTGCAAATAACTTTAATGTAAACAAGTTAAGAAGATTCCATTTCCCATCCCTCGAGACATGACCTTCTTACTAATTGAAATTCTGACTACTGGAGGGGGTTCTTTTAATTCATGAAAGGCCTGCGCATGTGTTTCCATGGGTTTGAAACTAAAGAGCCGACTCCCTCCAGTGCGGCTGTAAGGATGGACCCACCCCAAATCCACTGCCTCTCCTCCTGGGGTTGAGGCTGTCAACTTAGTCTGTGTGTCCACTTAGTCAGTGTTCTTGGCCATGTGGGTTATCCCTGTGTCCCTCTTCACAGGCAGTCTGGATTGGTAGCCTCAGGCATTTCCAATAAGACAAAGCAGGCCTTCCTCTCTACCAGACTGTCCTGGCTGAGGCAGGACCAGGTGGATATAGATACAGATATAGATATAGATCTGTGGATATAGATATAGATCTATATAGATCTACCTGTATTTCCATCTCTCTGTCTCTTTCCTAGATAGATAGACAGACAGACAGAACGACAGACAGATACAGATAGATACATACATACATCGGAATTTGTTTCTGTTTTTCTTTGGCAAGAGTGGGGAGACTGCCTTTTTTATTAGGAAAATGTTCAAATTCCATTGTTTTGTTTCATGCATCTCATCACACATCCTATTTTTTTTCCTGCTGTATTTTTAGAGCAGATATCACATCAGTTCACTCATAAATCTTCCTGTCTGTATCTCTGATGGGGAATTTTCTTAACACAAACCACAGTATTTTCACACCCCCAAAATATTAGTAATAGTTTCTTCATATAATCTAAACCCAGTTTGTGTTCAATTTTGAATAATTAAGACAGCCCAGATGGGCATGGTGGCTCATGCCTGTAATCTCAACACTTTGGGAGGCCGAGGAAAGTGGATCATTTGAGGTCAGGAGTTCAAGACCAGCCTGGCCAATATGATGAAACCCCATCTCTACTAAAAATACAAAAATTAGGCAGGCATGATGGTACACGCCTGTAATCCCAGCTACTCAGGAGGCTGAGGCAGGAGAATGGCGGAGGTTGCAGCAAGCCAAGATGGCACCACTGCACTCCACCCTTGGAGATAAGTGAGACACCATCTCAGAAAAACAAAAAAAGACTACCCTTTTAAGGAGACAGCAGTTTGTGGCCGAGCATGGTGGCTTACACCTGTAATCTCAACACTTTGGGGGACCAAGGTGGGCAGATCACTTGAGGCCAGGAGTTTGAGACCAGCCTGGCCAACATGGTGAAACCTGTCTCTACTAAAAATACAAAAAATTAGCCAGGCGTGGTGTCGCTCCTGTAATTCCAGCCACTCAGGAGGCTGAGGCACAAGAATTGCTTGAATCCGGAGGCAGAGGTTGCAATGAGCTGAGATTGCACCACTGCACTCCAGCCTGCATGATGGAATAAGACTCTGTCTCAAAAATAAAATAAAATGAAGATACAGCAGTTGGTGTCTCTGGAGGTAGAACATGGGATTCACTTTTGAGGAAAGATGGGTTACCTTTGTATTATAAAATGCTTATTAAAGTGGTTATTTTGTAATCTCCCAAATCAGGGGTTAGCAAACTTTTTCTGTAAGAAAAATTGCAGGCCTTGTGGGCCAACGGCAAATCAAAGATATTATATAATGAGAAAAAACAAAATTTCCACCATACAAAAACAGGCAGTGGACTGCATTGCCCCATAAGCTATAGTTTGCTGATACCCAAATCAAAGAAGCAATGATTTTTTTTCTAGAATGGGTGGGGGTCAAAAAAATGAAGAGTAAACAACTCTGCTTAAAAATATTAAATGAGGCTGGGCGTGGTGGCTCACGCCTGTAATCCCAGCACTTTGGGAGGCTGAGGTGGGTGGATCACTTGAGTTCAGGAGTTCAAGAACAGCCTGGCCAACATGGTAAAACCCCGTCTCTACTAAAAATAGAAAAATTAGCCAGGCGTGGTGGCAGGTGCCTATAATCCCAGCTACTCAGGAGGCTAAGACAAGAGACTTGCTTGAACCCAGGAGGCAGAGGTTGTGGTAAGCCAAGATCGTGCCACTGCACTCCAGCCTAGGCAACAGAGCAAGACTGCATCTAAATATATATATATATTAAATGAGGCCAACCACAGTGGCTAATGAATCCCAACAGTTTGGGAGGCCAAAGCAGGAGGATCACTTGAGCCCAGGAGTTTGAGACCTGGGCAACAGAGGGAGACCCTATCTCTACAGATAACTTAAAAATTAGCTGGGTATGGTGACACATGCCTACAGTTCCAGCTACTTGGCGGGGGGTTGAAGTGGAAGGATCACTTGAGCCCAAGAGGTCAAGGCTGCAGCGAGCCGTGATCACTCTACTACACTCCACCCTGGGCAACAGAGCGAGACCTTCTCTCTAGAAAACAGAAAAAAAAAATTAAATGGCTATATTCACTGTGGGCAAAGCAACATCTCTAAAGATCATATTTCCCTTTTGGAAAACTGTGTTCCTCTTTGAGGGCCATAAAGAGTTTGGAATCTGGACTGAGAACACTTGAGGAGGCCACAGCAGCAGGACATCAAGGCCAATGGAAAAGGAGTGGAGATGTCCAGTGGGTGCCATCACAGAGAGATGGGGCCTGTGGAGCCAGGAAGCAGTCACTCAACGTCCAGGCTTAAAGTGTGCATGGGTGCAGGCGTGCGGGAGTTGGGTTTTTGCCCTGTATTACAATCCCCTTCTACCATGTCCATGCCTTCAGTTAACTTTTGTTAAATGCCACATCCTGATCTTAGCTGTGCTGGGAGTAATTAAAGGAGCATCCTGGGGCAGAGAGAAGCAGAGAAGGGGACATGAGCTCTGGAAAGCCAGATTCAACATGGCAAGATGGGTCTTGCTCACAATCGCATCAGGGTCTGGACAGAGGATTGGTGGCAAGTTAACCCAAGGACAGATTTGTGGAAAAAGTGTAGCATTGCCTTGGGATACTCAGAGGATTTGGGGAAGGGAATCTAAGAAGAAATGAAGATCTGCTTGGGAAAAGCTAGTACTATTGTAATTTAGAAATTGAAGAGTAAATAGACTTTCACACAGGTGAAATATTAGGTTGGTGCAAAAGTAATTGCGGTTTTTGCCATTACTCTTAATGGCAAAAAATTTAGAGACATTACTCTTCATGGCAAAAACCGCAATTACTTTTGCACCAACCTAAATAGCAGGTAAAGAGCACTCATTATGGTACTGTTTGAATAAAAACGGGTTGGAAACAACCCAGATATAATTAAGAGCGGACTCATTAAATAAGCTCTACAGCAACCATAGAATAGGTTGCAGATTGTAAGACACAAATGTAAGAATAATGGGGTTGCTCCCTCCGTGGCTGGAGGACTGTGGAAGCCATGCAGATGTACTGCAGGACTGGGAACAAGACTTTCCACTTAGAATATTTTTGTTCAGTCATATTCAGTCTTATCTATCTGGAACATCGAATTAAATATTTGTTTGAAGAAGGCTAAAAGCTGGGTAATCTGGGCCTCATATCACAGGTAGTTTCACCACATAAATTCTGCAGGCTTACATTAAATGAGTGTCATTTCAAAGTATCACCCCACAGACTACCTACAAATTACAAAGAGAGAGAGCGTACTTTTACAATGAAAAAAAAGGAGAGAGAGAACACCCCTTAACCCAGTAAGGAAGTCTAGCTTCACTAAAGACAAGACAAACTAACATGACAGGCTCCTGAGGTGCCACAGAGGGAGGTACACAGCCTCAGGTATGGAGATTTTTGCCAAAACATATAACCTGAATCTAATCGTAAGAAAGCAACTAGACAATTCGAAATTTTGGGGTATTCTACAAGGTAACTGGCCTGGAATCTTCAAAAATGTCGATGTCATGAAAGTAAAGAAAAAAATGTCAGAATGCCTGCTCTATATTAAAGGGAACCAAAGAGGCATGACGCCCAATGCAGTGTGTGATCCTTGACTGTCTGGTGGATTTAAGGAGGGGCTGGGACAAAAAAGGACATTTTTAGGAAAATATACATAAATACAGGCTGGGCATGGTGGCTTACGCCTATAATCCTAGCACTTTGGGAGGCCAAAGTGAGCAGATCACCTGCAGCCATGAGTTCGAGACCAGCCTGGCCAACATGGTGAAACCCCATCTCTACTAAAAATAAAAAAACTAGCCCTGTATGGTGGTGGGTGCCTGTAATCCCAGCTACTTGGGAGGCTGAGGAAGGAGAATCGCTTGAACCCGGGAGACAGAGGTTGCGTTGAGCTGAGAGTGCGCCACTGCACTCCAGCCCAGGCAACAAGAGTGAAATTCTGTCCCTCCACCAAAAAAAAAAAAAAAAAAAGTATATATATATATATATATATATATACACACACACATACACAATATATACATATATAATATACATATATACACAAATACGATAAAGCAAATGTCACAAAATATTAATAATTGGTTAATACCTGAAGGGTATATGAGTATTATAATTTATTTCAAATTTGTATAGGTTTGAGATTTTTTTAAAATAAAAAGTTGGAAGGAAATTAATATTAATAATGAAAAACACACTCAGTGAGTTTCCTAGATAGTCTACCTTGAGGTTGAAATAGCAAAAGTAACACAATCTGTTCCACAGGTGTCTAATTCACACAAAACACTACCATACTGAAGGTCTTGTGTTTTACAGCATCCAGAGAAGACAGTTCCTGTCAGTAGAGGACAGAATCTTAAAGGCAATTCTCCCCGTCACTGCTGGTGCAGAACATCGAGGTGAAGAATTTAGTTTTCCAGGCTGAGGCCTTAATCGTGTACCACTCAGGGCATGCTCCACTGTATTTGTCTTAACAGGACAATTTTCTGGTCTGCAAGCTTTCATTGACTTGCATGTGTTTTCTGGGAAAACAAATGCTTCCCAAGCTTTATGGTGTTTCAGGCAGAAGAAAAATAGCCAACCTGCCTGGTGGCAGAGGCAAAGAATACCCGGGATGCCAGTATGGCAGTATGAGAAGTAAGAGAATTCAAGCGAGCTGGAAAAGTGGTGCACTCTCTCTAAGGCCCCTTCTTCTGACAACAACCCCTCTGACCTAGAAAAGGTAGATAAGATCATGCTACTCTGGGGCAGAGCACTCAAAAGGTACTTTTTGCTTTACATGACACTGGGTTCATTGACAACTTGCTTCTGTCTTAGGAAGGCCTTTTTTTTTTTGAGATGAAGCCTTGCTGTGTCACCCAGGCTGGAAAGGAGTGGTGCGATCTTGGCTCACTGCAACCTCCACCTCCCAGGTTCAAGCAATTCTTCTGCCTCAGCCTCCTGAGTAGCTGGGATTGCAGGCGCCCGCCACACGCCTGACTAATTTTTGTATTTTTAGTAGAGACAGGGTTTCACCATGTTGGCCAGGCTGATCTCAAACTCCTGGCCTCAAATGACCTGCCTGCCTGAGTCTCCCAAAGTGCTGGGATTACAGGCAGGAACCACCGTCTCTGGCCAATGCCAAGCTTTTGTTTTTGTTACAATCGTGCCTTGAGGTGGCATCTTTTTGAGAAAGGGAGAAATAGAGCTGGTTATCTTACCTACTGCAGCAGCAGTCTTTGACGTAGGAAGGTTGGTGCAGTCCCCAATCCCAAACACATTTGGGTACCTCTTGTGTTGCAGTGTTTCCTTATCCACATCCACCCAACCAGCAGCATCAGACACAGGACTGGTCTTGAGGACATCTGGTGGGCTCATTGGTGGTGTGACATGAAGCATTTCATACTACACACAAAGAGAGAATCCACATTTTCATTTATTCAATATTTCTACAGCTCCACAAGCTCTCCCCCCACCTTCCTTACTCCATACACTGCGCTATGGCTGCATGGAGCATTATACAATCAGCACTTGTACCAGTCCACGCCCTCTCCAAGATCTTATGTGTTCTCCTGGGGGATGGTGATAAGCTAAATAACCATTCTCTCAGTTGACATGATCTCCCCATACAGAGACCAAGAGATCTCTGTGGCCACACACATGGGGTACATGAGATATTGGAGTAAAGCTCACTAATATTCTGAAAGAATCCATTGATGTTTTTATTAATACTAAAATAAGGGGGTGGTATATTTTAGTTGCAGTCTCCCTGACCCTCAGCTATCAACTTGTAAAGTTTAGCACCTCAGCGTTACTCTGTAAGGTGATGCTCAGCATCCCTTCAACTTGTAAAGGACGTGTTACGAGCTGGTAAGAAAGCATCATTCCCAAATATGTGTCAACTTCAAAACACATAAAGGAAACTGTCAGAACATCAATTTAAGATGAAAAGGGGTGGTAAAAATATTAGCTAGCACTTTGGAAAAGGAGCAAGGGGTCTGATTCAGTACTGGATTTACTTTTCAGTGCAGAAGGCAGGGGTGAATTTTTTTCCAAAACACCGTATCAAGGTTACCTTTGGTAGTGGTGCACTGACCCATCCTAATCACTTTTGAGGGCTCATTTAATTTTTTTGTTTATGTAATATTCTTTCACATTTTGTAGTTGGTTCTTATTATTCTTTTTATTTATTTTTAACAAACTCCTTCCAGCAACTTCATCAATTTGCTAGTGGGTCCAGTTAAGAACGCATTGATTGAAATGTTCACGACATGTCATTAGGGTAAAAACTTAAGCATTTGAAGACAATTCCAACCTTTTGAGACAGTCAATAGCTCTTCAATTTCCATAAGAAGTCCAATGGCCCCATGCCCTCCGAGAGGCTCAGCAGTCACTGATGGCAATGGGAATTAGGAAGATGACTTGTACTTATTACAACTCTCAGACAAATATAAGCTTAATTAACCTCAGGGAAGGAGCACTGCAAATGGTTGCTGCTCATCTGCAGGATAATCTTGGGTGGAGGGTGGCTCTTGGGACATGGGTCCCTGAGGTCAGGTCTGTTAATGAACATTGAAACTGAATGCATGTTTGCAGGATAATGGATGAAATGGTCAACAGCTATCATCTACTAAATTATTAATCTCCTGTCTGCATTTCCACAGTCAACTAGAACTACTTTTGAGACAGTGTTTCACTCTGTTGCCAGACTGGAGGGCAGTGGCTTGATCATAGCTCACTATAGCCTCGAACCCCTGGGCTCAAGCAATCCTCCTGCTTCAGCCTCCCAAATACCTGGGACTAGAGGCACGCACCACCACACCCAGCTAGTTTGTTGTTGTTGTTGTTGTTGTTTCTTTTAGTAGAGACTCAGTCTTGCTCTGTTGCCCAGGCTGGTCTCGAACTCCTGGGCTTAAGCAACCCACCTGTCTCAGCCTCCCAAAGTGCTGGGATTATAGGTGCAAGCTACCATACCTGACCTAGAACTACATTTTTGAACTGAGGTCTAAACCTTACTAGAGTCATCTCGGTGGAGTTAATGTGTTTGAATTTCACAAGTACACGTAAATTCCACACCTCTTTTCTAAAGGAAAAGCTAAATACTTTCATATAATCATCATAAAGGTATGGAGTTTTACCTGAGCTAACATCCTACAAAAGGGTCTACTTTATGGATTTATTAGAAATTAATGGCCAGGTACAGTGGCTCATGCCTGTAATCCCAACACTTTGGGGGGCCAAGGTGGGCAGATCGCTTGAGCCCAGGAGTTCGAGACCAGCCTGGGTAACGTAGTCAAACCCCTCTCTACCAAAAACACAAAAAATTATCTAGGCGTAGTAGCACATGCCTGTTGTCCCAGCTCCTCAGGAGACTGAGGTGGGAGGATGGCTTGCTTGAGGCCGGGAGGTGGGGGTTGCAGTGAGCCAAGAAGGCACCACTGCACTCCAGCCTGGGTGACAGAGCAAGATCCTGCCTCCAAAAGAAAAAAAGAAATAAAAGGAAATTAACATTGGGCCAGGTGTGGTGGTTCACACCTGTAATCCCAACACTTTGGGAGGCCAAGGTGGGCAGATCACTTGAGCTCAGGAGTTTGAGACCAGCCTGAGCAACACAGCAAAACCCAGTCTTTAAAAAAATACGAAAATTACCCAGGCATGGTGGTGCATGCCTATAGACCCAGCTACTCAGGAGACTGAGGTAGGAGGATCGCCTGAGCCTGGGAAGTAGAGGCTGCAGTGAGCCGTGAGCCATGGTTGTACCACTGCACTCCAACCTGGGTAACAGAGTGAGACCCTGTCTACAAAAAAAAAGAAAGAAAGAAACAAACAAACAAACAAACACTGGCACTTAGTTGTAGCTTGTTCATTATCTATCATTTATTTCTGTACTGTATAGGATAAATAACTTGGTTCTCCTTTATTAACATACATAGTCCATTCAGTGTGGTGGTTTTCAAACTTTAATGTTTATTAGCAGCATTGGGGAGACTTGTGGAAAATACAGGTTCCCAGGCTGCACCATGCCAAGATCCCAGTCTAGTAGATCTGGGTAAAGCACGGGAATCTGTACTTTAACAAAATCTGCTAGTGATTCTGACATGTAAAATCTGTGGATCACATGCTTACAATCTCTGGCTTGAAGGAACAGGCTCATTTATGAAGAAAAATAGAATGCTATTACTTGGACAAGTCACTTCATCTCTTTGGTCTTTAATTTGCTTATCCATAAAGAAATGCACTAGACTAGACAATCTCCAAAGTGTCTTCTAGTTCCTTCCCCTCCCAGGTTCAAGCAATTCTCCGCCTCAGCCTCCAGAGTAGCTGGGATTACAGGCTCCCACCACCATGCCCAGCTAATTTTTGTATTTTCAGTAGAGACAGGTTTCACCATCTTGGCCAGGCAGGTCTCAAACTCCTAACTTCATGATCCACCCGCCTCGGCCTCCCAAAGTGCTGGGATTATAGACGTGAGCCACCATGTCTGGCCCAATTCTTCACACCAGTTGTTCTCAATCCTGGTTGAACAGTAGAGTCATTAGGGGAATTTTTGAAACTCCCCATCCTCAATCTGCACCCCAAACCAATTAATTAAAACCTCTTGTAAAGAGGCCAGGCATCAGCACATTTCAAAAGCTCCCTAATATGTAGCCAGGGTTAAGAGCCACAGCTTTACATTCTTCTGGTGGATTTTTTGAAATTCAGATTTTAAGAGTGGAACTAAATATCTGACCTGAAATCCTATAATTCAAAGGGGACACAAATGTCTTCTTTAATTACAAACCCTTTAGAAGAATAATAACCATTCATTTATCCACACCCCTACCTACAACCTCAGCTATCCAGAGGAGAGCTGAGAACCGAAGTACTAACAAAGTTAAGTTCATGCACTCAAGTTCATACACTTTGATCATAAAAGTATGCTTCGTGCTCTTACTCATAGCCCATTTTAGTGAAAGCTCAACTTGGGCTCACTCAATGGGCTCTCTCAAATGGGCTCTTTTGTAAAGTAAAAATTAGTTCACTCATATGAGCTGTCCATTTGAGTGAGCCCATTTGAGTGAGCCCATTTGAGGAGCGGCAATTTAAAAGAGCTAAAGCTGGAGGGACCTCCCAAAGTCACTAACAACAGCCTGACAGCCAGGAAAAAGGAAAACTACAAAAAGGACACACATAAAAACAAAGAGCAGTAATTTGAGACCCTTTTGTAAAGTGATAACTAGCTCCAAACATTCCAGTAGCCTCTGTGTGCATAACTACACAGGAGCTATTCGAAATGATGACCCTGAGCTGCTGCAGATAGACACTAGATGAGCCTGGGACAACCTGTGACACCAGAAAGTAAAGGAAGTGCTCGAACACATGATGGGGCATGTCACAGGGACACAAGAGCCAGCTGGAAGGGGAACGTACTGACCAAATCCAGAACAATTTGAGCACCAAAATAATTAAAAACAATAATGAATGATAACACCATTGGAAAAAATATAGGAACTCATGAGTTCATACCAATAGTTAATTAACTAAGAGAGAAGCAAAGACTCTTGCTGAAAGAATGACAAGAGCTTACTGGTAAATGTGCAGGAAATGTTACAGTTAGAAAATCATCATTTTGCAACCAACATAGTAAAGATTTGATTAGGCAAGGATCATCAATGGATGCTAACTCTAGTGGGGAGACTTGAATGAGTAGACTATTTGCATGGTTTTAAAGTGTCTTCCCCACAGACTTCTTATTAGTAGCAAGGGAGAAAACAAACTGTAATTATTCCATGGAAAAACTGGACCACATCTTGACTGCTGATCAAAATTAACATCACCAATGAAGGGCAGATGAACACTGTATGCTTGCAAATGTGATACCTTAGAAGGGCACAATGCTTATGCAATGTTCCAGTCTAAAAAACAGAGCCTGAGGCCAGGTGCAATGGCTCATGCCTATAATCCCAGCACTTCAGGAGGCCGAGCAGGTGGATGGCTTGAGGTCAGGAGTTCGAGACCAGCCTGGCCAACATGGTGAAACCTCGTCGCTACTAAAAATAAAAAATAAAAAAATTAGCCGGGCATGGTGGTGCACACCTGTAGTCCCAGCTACTCATGAAGCTGAGGCAAGAGAATCGCTTGAACCTGGGAAGCAGAGGCTGCAGTGAGCTGAGATTGCACCACTGCACTCCAGCCTGGGTAACACAGCGAGACTTCGTCTCAAAAATAAATAAATAAATAAATATCAAAGTCTAAAACTAATCACAAGAAAACATTGACAAACTCAAAATGAGGAACATTCTACTGAAAGAAAAGTGGTGGGGGAGAGGGCTGTATTATTTCAAAATATCAATGTCATAGAAGACAAAGAAAAGCTATAGAAATGTCACAGATTAAAGGAGGCTAAATAGACCTCACAATTGAATGTAATACCTGACTGTTGCCTGAGTCTTGCACTGGAGGAAAAAATGCTATAAACACAGTTGGGCCAATCAACTAAACTGGAATACAAATAGTAAGTTAAAAAATTGTATCTGTGCTAAATTTACTGAGTTGATAATGGTACTGTAGTTATGTAAGAGAACACTTCTATTTTAGAAAATTAACACTAAAGTATTTGGGGCTAAAGAGAGCTGATGCATGATATATGTAAATTTCCTTGGAAAAACTAGATATGGATGGATGGATAGATAGATAGACAAAGGCAGATAGAAGAAAGAGAGAAAGGAAGGAAGGAAGGAAGGAAAGAAGGAAGGAAGAAATCAAATGATAAAGCTAAAGCAAATGGGGTAAAATTCTACAAATGAATCTAGGTAAAAGCTACACACAATTTTCTTTGTACTATTTTTATTTTGTAACTTCTCTAAGTTTGAGATTATTTCTTTTTTTTTTTTTTTAAAGATGGAGTCTCACTCTGTCACCCAGGCTGGAGTGCAGTGGTACAATCTCGGCTCACTGCAGCCTCCGCCTCCTGGGTTCCAGTGATTCTCCTGCCTCAGCCTCCCGGGTAGCTGGGATTACAGGGACGTGCCACCACGCCCAGATAATTTATGTATTTTTAGTAGAGATGGGGCTTCACCATGTTGGCCAGGCTGGTCTCAAACCCCTGACCACAGGTGATCCGCCTGCCTCGGCCTCCCAAAGTGCTAGAATTATAAGCAAGAGCCACAGTGCCCGGCCTGAGATTATTTCCAAATAAAAGTTTTTAAAATTATGACCCTGAATCATCAGTAACATTTCAAGTGATATTTAGTGCACTATTTTAAAAAGGAAAGATGTATGCAATAAATTTTAGAAAGAGCTGAGCTAAAAAGCTTAAAATTGGAAGTTTGAAGTTTAGAAGTCTAGTCTTTGGTTCACTTCAAAATTCCTTTTTATGGAACCCTTCATTTCTTGAAAAATTCTGAATGAATAAAATCTGACTCTGTAACATTTTCTCATTGTCAACAGCTTTTGCCAAAATGATGTAAACAAATATTCTTCCACGCATGCTTCTCCAGATGCTTTTACATCTTGTTCTTAACCTCATAACACCTCCAGAAAGTACTATTCCCACTTCACAGAAGAAGAAACTCAGACACCAAGGCCAACCCCATACAACAAAGGCCAAATCTTTCCAAGAAGTATGGTAGCTCTGCCAGATCCTTCAAGGGGAAATATTTTTAAAGATAGCCTCTTCCACAGGTGAAAGACATCCCTGTTGTTCTTTTTTCTTTTTCTTTTTCTTTTTCTTTTTTTGAAACGGAGTCTCGCTCTGTTGCCCAGGCTGGAGTGCAATAGTGTGAGCTCAGCTCACTGCAACCTCCACCTCCTGGCTTCAAGTGATTCTCCTGCCTCAGCCTCCCCAGTAGCTGGGACTACAGGCACCCGCCACCACACCCAGATAATTTTCGTATTTTTAGTAGAGACAGGGTTTCACCATGTTGGCCAGCCTGGTCTCGAACTCCTGACCTCAAGTGATCCACCTGTCTTGGCCTTCCAAAGTGCTGGGATTACAGGCGTGAGCCAGCATACCCAGCCAATCCCTGTTTTCTTGAACTACCCACAGGGTTACTTCCTGCTCACAAGCAGGACTGTTTCTCACATGCCACCAATTGAGACAATCATCAGATCTTGCATGCGAGGAAGCCCTCCCTTACCTCTACACAGTAACCAAAGTTGTGGAATATTTTTGACTACTTCAAGTGACTCGATGCCAGTAAAAGTTGAGTCAAAGGAATAGGACAAAAATTCACTTGGCACCAGCTAACAACACCTTCTCACCTCCCACTGACACAGCCTCTTACATCTTTCTCTTCCCCACCCATTTTGACCTACCTTCTTGCCCTATCACTTCCCTAATATGCTCATTTCACCCAGTCTTCCCCAGCACACAATGATGGCAGATAGGGTGGTGTGAGCCCCCATGTATCTATGGCACGTTTCAGCAGACAACGCTTCAGGCTAACAGCTTAGCCTCACCACTCACTGAAATCACTTGGGTCTCTCCTGGTTTGTCCAGGTTCTCAAATACAGCCTCTTGTTTATCGGCTCGGACTTCAATGAGGTTTTTCTTGTAGTTAACAGTGAGGTTCCGCTCCCGGATGATCTCCTGCAGGGCATCTGCATACTTCTTAACCCCGAAAATGGCTCCAAGAGCAGTGTTGAAAATGATATTGGCCTTGGATCGCTTCCCTGTCTGAGAAAAATAAGAAAACCATTAACACAAGCATGAATGCAGCTGCCCTTTTTTTTTTTTTTTTAATCCAGACAAGAATTAAAACCCTCAGCAGGGACCTTGCTAGCTTTTGCCACCATTATGTCCTGGCAGGGCAATGGGTAGACCAATCCACTGCCTCCTCCTTATGTTCTGCCCATGACATAAAACTAAGTACATACTTCAGTTGCGGGCTGAGGTGGGCACTGTTCAGCTGAAGGCCAGAGGTGAAGGTTAGGTCCAGGTCAAGATAGAATAGAGTAGAACAGACTGTTTATTCATATATTCATGTATTCATTCACTCAATAAATATTTAACAAAGTTCTAGAGTTGGCCAGATACTGTCCTAGGTGCTGAGCGAACAGCAGTGAGCAAAACTGAGCTCCAGCCAGGCACAGTACCTCACACCTGTAATCCTAGCACTTTGGGAGGCCGAGGCAGGCAGATCACCTGAGGTCAGGAGTTCCAGACAAGCCTGGCAAACATGGTTTGAGACAAGCTTGTCTCTTAGCTGGGCATGGTGGCAGGCGCCTGTAATCCCAGCTACTCAGGAGGCTGAGGCAGGAGAATGGCTTGAACCCAGGAAGCAGAGTTTGCAGTGAGCTGAGATTGCACCATTGCACTCCAGCCTGGGTAATAGAGCAAAATTCTGTCTCAAAAAAAAAAAAACTAAACTAAAAAACAGTAACAACAAAACTCTGAGTTCCTACCTTCTTGACATTGTTCAGAGAGGCCAATATTCTCCCAAATGCCTAAGATCTTATGGTACTTGAACCTTCCTTGTAGGCCATCCAAGACTTGGGAGAAAAGAGTTATACAAAGGAAGCTTTCAGGACGGAAGAAACAGCTCGTTTCTTATTCTTTCCTTTGCTCGGCTCCTTTCAGGATTTGCTCACCCGGATCTCACCATTTGAAGAAGTCAGGTGGGTAAGTGCCTCAAAAGGCTGTGCCAACCCTTTATGACCCAGAATGAACTTTCTTGGAGTCAGAAATGATTACTGGAACTGTCTTTAATTCCTTGCCTCACAGGGTTGTTGCAGTTTACAGAGCTCAGGGGAAGGTCTTGCTCAGTCCCAGCCTCCATGTGCACATTCAACCACTCCCCAGCCCGTTCTTGCCCACCTTTCTTCCCATCTGTCCCCATACACGACTACGGGCTGCTAGAAATCCTGCCACTGTCTCAAGCCAAACCGTACTTTGGTAAACTAAATGTCACACCCCATGCAAGAGCAGGGAAGGCAAGAACAGCTTCCCTCACAAGCTTAAGCCAGGTGTACTTGAGCTCCAGACACCTGCTCCACAGAGAGCATTTGGAGAATGCTAAGAAAGTCTCCTCCTGCCCAAATATCTCTTTCCATGAAGGTTTAAAGTTCTATGAGAACATTTTTTTGCTTTTTAAATTGGCATTTTGCCTATCATATTTTTTTAATGTATACCTAAGGGACAGAAAATATTCATGACCTTAAACTTGAGTGGAAGTAGTGGATAGCATTATGGATAAAAATGAACAATCTGCAACTAATTGTCTAACTATATGGAAATATTTAAACAGTCTCTAACATGTCTCTGCAGTAGACTTCTCTTTTTTTTTTTTTTTTTTAAAGATGGAGTTTCACTCTTGTTGCCCAGGCTGGAGTGCAATGGCACGATCTTGGCTCACCACAACCTCTGCCTCCCAGGTTCAAGCAATTTTCCTGTCTCAGCCTCCCGAGTAGCTGGAATTACAGGCATGCACCACCACGCCCAGCTAATTTTTTTGTATTTTTAGTAGAGACGGGATTTCTCCATGTTGGTCAGGCTGGTCTTGAACTCCTACCCTCAGATGATCTGCCCACCTCAGCCTCCCAAAGTGCTGGGATTACAGGCGTGAGCCACCATACCCAGCATCCAGTAGACTTTTACACACATATTTAAAAAGTATGTAACAAAGTCTATTTAATATTATATAATACATTTAAATTTTTCATGTACACTATGACTGTAACCATATTTAAGTATACAGGAAAAAAAGCTGGAAAACCATGTCAAATTGAAAACTGCAGCTTTATTAAAGCAATTGGATCATGAGTGATTTTCTCCTCTTTTCTATTTTATAAACTTCCAGTTATCTAATTTTGTACATATGTAATAAAAATTTAGGATAAAAAAGGGATTACGATAGAGATAAAATGGAATTCTTGCAATCAGTGAATTAGCACTGTCTGCCCTGCTCATCTTTGTCCCCGGAAAGGAAGCATACCTTCCTGAAGTAGGCTTCTGATAAGTACATGATCTTCTGAGGGGCTCCAGCACACTTCACTGGAGTATTTGGGAAGGTGAAGATGGCATTGCCCTCCTTGAAGTCCTGCAGAGCTTTCCATGTCTTCTCTACAGTCTTAACTGAATAATTCGACCCTATTTTGGGATGAGCGAAACCTTCAGGCAGGCCTTTGATCTGCAACAAAGTACACAAAAATTATTTTAAACAAAAGTGCAAATGTCTTTAGAGTCCTTGTTCTTTGCCATTTCTACAACTTTTCAAATATTTCAGTACTATCATTACCCTCCAATACCTATATGCCTAGAGCAGGCAGGTGGCTGAGGGTTCTAAGACCAGAGCTGCGGCACCTGTAGTCACCTGTCAAACTGCAGAATGGGCTCAGCTCAGAGGAACCCTCCAACTCCCTGGCCTTAAGAATATAATTTGAATACAACTTTTCCCACCATCAGAGTGAGGACAAGACGCCAGCCAGCCTTCCTTTTAGGAGAACCAGTTGCCTTACTGGAAAGAACAACTGGCAGGACCAAGAGCCATTTATATCGTCAAGAATAGCAAACTTAAATCACCCTTTATCGGTTTGTAGCAGACCAAACTCTAGGTAAAGACAGTAAAGCCAGGTACCTAAAAACATGGACTTTAGGATCCCACATACCAGTTTGAGTCCTGGCTCTTCCACTTACTGGCATTGTGACCCTGCGTAAATTACCTAATACTTCTAAGCCAGTAGGTCTCCAAGTGCGGTGCTCAGACCAGCAGCACAAGCACCACCTGGGAGCTTGCCGGAAATGCAGATTATCAGGCCCCATCCTAGACCTACTGAATCAGAAACTCTGGGAGCAGACCCAGCAATCTGTGGTTTAACAAGCCCTCCAGGTGATTCAGATGCACACTCAGGTTTGAGAATCTTAATGTTCACCATCTTTGAAATGGGGATAAGGTATCTGCTTCACAGGGTTGTAGGCAGAAGCAAATGAGGCCATGCATGTAAATGACGCATGCACATGGCAAATGTCCTGTAAATGTTAGCTGATTATTGCCAATAAGATCAACTGGACACCTACTATAAATGTTAGAAGGCTCATGGAGTGCAATGAAGATGTCACAGACTGAGTTAAAGAGACTTAAGCCTCAGTTCTCAGCAAGAGCAGGTTCAACTTCAATCATCAAGATGGGCTGGTCCTTCAGAGCCTCCCCAGCCCATTCTCTGGGCCGCCTCCAAAGTCACTCCGGACACTTATCCCTGAGGTCTCAAGGAAACAGAGTCCTCCCATCCCCTCAGTGGCCTGAGTTCACTACTTATCCACACTCAACGTTAAAAGCAACTATTTGTTACTGTTCACCCCTGTTACAGTTAGATAGTAGTAACATTGGCAGTCTCAATAATAATATCATTATTATTATAAAATCACCTTGTATGTTAATGTTTTCAAAGTTTCACATCAATGTTAACAATGGATATTCACTATGTACCTCTGAAGGAGGCAGGGGAATATTATTAGCCCCTAGAATGGATGGAGCCCTGCCCAGAATCTTAAAGAACCAGACACCAAGGCCTCTGCCCACCTGCCTGGGGGTCTTCCCACAGGACCGCCATACCTTCTAGTTCCCAAAGCAAATCTCACTATCCAAGAGATAAACAAGCAGACACAAGCAGTTGATGTCTTATCACCTTCATTAGTTTTCTCTAGTTTTAAGAAGCTGTCGTTGATGGAAAAGGTGCCGTAAAGTGGTAACCAAGCTTCTTTCAGGAAAACCTGTGTCAAAAAAGGTGGTTTTGACCCCTCATCTAGTCAGAGTTGCTTCCCTGGGAATTCTGAAACAGAGAGAGCTAGAGAGGAGGGGAGACAGGGAAAGGGAGAGTCAGGGAAAGAGATGAGATGTGACTCCTCCTTTGGCTTCCAGCAACAGGCTGTGCACTGGGGAGCTATGGACTATCCTATCACACAGAGTAGACCGGCAGGCAGGACGGCCTGCTGCAGAGACCCTGTGAAGCTGGCCTGAGAAAGAGGCTAAGAGAGATGGACAAAGAGAGGCTGCCTGAGTCCAGTAGAACCCAAAGTGGAGATCCAGCCCTGCCAGAGGCCCAGCTACATTCTTGCCCTAGTGTTCTAGAAACATCTCAATATTTTCATCAATGATCTCCACTTTTTATTTACACCAACCTGAGTAGTTTCCTTGAAATTGCAATCAAATAGTCCCAAGTAGCACAGTGACCATTGTTAAGTTATTACATTCCTTAGCCTCAGTTTCCTCATCTATTAAGTGAAGATAAAAATGCCTCCCTCACAAGTAGTTGTAAAGAATCAATTTTTGATTCCTGGCTGGGCGCAGTGGCTCACGCCTGTAATCCCAGCACTTTGAGAGGCTGAGGCAGGTGGCTCACTTGAGGCCAGGAGTTTGAGACCAGCCTGACCAACACAGTGAAACCCCGTCTCTACTAAAAAAAATACAAAAATTAGCCGGGCGTGGTGGTGGGCACCTGTAATCCCAGCTACACTGGAGGATGAGGCAGGAGATTGCTTTAACCTGGGAAATGGAAATTGCAAGTGAGTTGAGATCACGCCACTGCACTCCAGCCTGGGTGATAAGACTCCATCTCAAAATAAAAAAGAAACAATACTTGATTCCTAGCATGGTTCCTGGTATGTAATAGAGATTCCATGATAAAGGCTACTTTTAAATATCTCTGTGACTTGGTTTGCTACAAGAGGCTGCTATGAACTCTGAGCACTGGCCTCTGCAGTGCTTCTCACATGACACTGGGGCTTTGGGAAGACAGTACCATGGAGATGCATTGCCTTTGCTAGGTCAACACTGTGGGGGATTTTTGGAAGGTATGGCCCTCTTGAAAGTAGTTGTAATAAACACCTTTCTCCATATCGTCTACTTCACTGCTTGTCTGTCATTCTAACAGACTCACGACCCATGGCACCATGACTCAAAACCATCTTACAACATTCACAACAACTTGTAGCTTCTCTGAACTTTCCCAAAACACATCCCAAGACATTTTCACTACCCTTCCCCTGGACATGGCACAATTCAACACACTTCAAAGATTCTTACTGGGCCAACTCTGATGAGGCCCTTGCCCGGGTCACATTCCTGAAGCTTGTTACCCGGTTAGCACAGATGTTTCTTGTACTCCAACTATTTATCCGTAGTCCCCAACAACCTTCTGGAAATGATAATATTTACCGATTTACTCTGCTATGTTTTAGAAAAATAACTTGAATCTCACAACTTCCAAACTGCATCTGGCTCCCTAGCTCACTGAAAAGGGAGATCTGAGGAACTTCTGGGTGGCATTTCCATTGCATCAGTTACTTCACACTAGAAACCCAGCATCGACACAACAAAACCCAGATGTCCCTCCAGCAACTGATGAGCTAACTGCTGGTGTTCCACCCCTTAAATTCTGCCTTAAAATTTATAATCTAAACCCTACTTCCAAAGCGGAATGTAATCTTCAATACAGCCAACTCAGTCCCACATAGAAAGACAGGTTTCTTACAAATGTGGAAAGAAAACTGCTGTTTTGCAAGAATTAATCATTAAGGCATGAGCATGCTGAACTCTAATTAAAGCTTAAAGCTAGAACATATGGTTATTATTGACAGAATCTTAGAGAAGACTTCCTTAAAACTGTAAAAGGACTGCCAAGAAATAAAACCAGAAGAGATTTTCTTAGAACCCCTTTCTTGTCAAAATGAATATAATAAAGCAACTAAATGCAGCATTTGCTCTTGGCATAGATAAGCCAGCATAACACAGAAACAGTTTCACACAGTACCTTCTCATAATCCAGCTGGATTCCGAGAGCAATAATAAGATATTGGTAGGAGATCTGCAACACAAGAAGACATTATTTTAGACCAAGACCCAAGAAGCAGCAACTCAAGGACTAACTCAGGCCCCAGATGTGGTTCCGTGTGGTCTGAGGGAGGCAGGGAAATATTATTAGCCCATAGAACAGATTAGAAAACCGAAGCAGAACATGGTTGGGAGTCCTGCCCAGGTTCCCATTTTTTAATCTGAATGCCTTGGGGCTGGGGGAGGTGGGCAGACAAGCAGGAAGGGATGCATGTCCACTCCCATCATGCCCTCTGCCATCTATGCCTCACACCTCACTGCTTCACAAGTATTTTGTAAGCTGCCTAGCCCCAGAAAGCTTGAGACAGCTATGTGTTTACACAGTGAGAGGCCACAATTATTTGTACAGTGCTTGTATTAACACTTTTTCATATTGAGAGTTAAGAGAAGGGCTTCCTAATCATAAAAGACAATCCACTATCTAAAATCTATGTGGTAGGCCAGGCACAGTGGCTCACACCTGTAATCCCAGCACCTTGGGAGGCCGAGGCAGGTGGATCACTTGAGCTCAGGAGTTGGAGACCAGCCTGGGCAACATGGTAAAACCCTGTCTCTGCAAAAAATACAAAAATTACCCAGGTGCGGTGGCAAGCACCTGTAGTCCCCAAGGGGGCTGAAGTGGGAGAATCGCTCGAGCCTGGGAGGTGGAGGTTGCAGCGAGCAGAGATCACACCACTGCACTCCAGCCTTGGTGATAGAGTGAGACTCTGTCTCAAAAAAAATAATAAAATAAAATAAATATATATATATAATATATATTAGTATATTGTATGTTAAAAATAAAAAACTAAAATCTATTGGGTAATATGTGAGTCCCAAGCAAGTCTGACCTGTCATGTGGATTGGACCAATATCATAATTGGGAGATTGCTCTTTTGAGCAATCTCAAGGTCATTGAAAGGCTATGACATAGTGCACCTGATCTTATTTAATGACCTGTATGGGATGAAAAAAGTCCCTTCTTCAAATATGGGTATTTTATCCATAAGTAGCATGATGGAAATGTGGGTTTACAACAAAGAGGAAGACAAGTTTAGGCCAAAAAGTGTAAACAAAGTGGTCATAAAGTACAAGAACTTGCCTAGAAAACTGGAGTTGGAGAATGATTGCAGTGAGACTCAGGAGCCCAGAAAGAAGAAACAGGTGGTGATTACCATGATCCTGTACTAAATGGCAGAGCAGAGCAAGCAACCTGAGCGAATTGCAGTTGGAGAGAGAGGAGTCCAAGACCTGAGAGTGCTTGGCTCTGGCTGAGGAGCCAAGGGAAGCAACGTGCAAAAGAGGTCCTTCCCTGGCATCCAGGAGCTTCAGCCCCAAAGGCACCTCGGCAGCAGGCTTTCCCATTATGACACGATCACCCTCACCACTGGCCCCTCCCAGGAGCTCCCCAGCATGGTGTGCATGAGGCTTCTAGCACTTGTTCTCCCCAGCACACTGACCACTCCTAGAGGATAAAAGTTACGTCTTATTCCTTACATTCCTAGAATCTAGCACAGTCGCTAAATTAAAGTGAGGAACTCTGTAATGTTTGGTGGGTGAATGGATAGATGAATGATTTCAGTTGCTCGTGAAAAATACAATTTCTCTAAGTGGATAGATAATATAAGCATTTTCATCTGTATGTTTTGCCTATCCATAGAAAGATGATGTCTTGGCCAGGTGCAGTGGCTCATGCCTGTAATCCCAGCACTTTGGGAGGCCGAGGCGGGTGGATCACAAGGTCAGGAGTTCGAGACCAGCCTGGCCCGCATAGTGAAACCCCGTCTCTACTAAAAATACAAAAAATTAGCTGGGCATGGTGGCGGGCGCCTGTAGTCCCAGCTACTCGGGAGGCTGAGGCAGAATTGCTTGAATCCAGGAGGTGGAGGTTGCAGTGAGCCAAGATCGCGCCATTGCACTTCAGCATGGGTGACAGTGAGAGACTCTGTCTCAAAAAAAAAAAAAAGAAATAAAGAAAGATGATGTATTGAAATTCCATCTTCTGTAGGAAAGGGCACCGGGCCCGTTAAATGGCCAGCCAAACCGTGTTGAGCAATCCGGGCATGTTAGGTAAGAGCTAGCATGGGGTCTGGTAGTGATGATCTACAGGTGAAACGTATGACCACTGGCAACAAGATGAGCTTTTGGTTTGTGCAGGCCACCACCAAGCATAATGCAAATAATATTGATTACGCTCTATTTTATTAGAGCATAATATTCATTATGTCTAAGGACTAAAAACACGCCAGCTTAAGATTATGGGGAAAAAAATCATTAAGAGAGAATAAACTCTCCAAAGCAAGAGAGCAAGAAGAAAACCTCAAGCCTTTTGAATGAGTTCAAGTTTTCAGGTCAGACGACCTAAACCCCCAGGAACAGCAAAAGCTTCTAGACAAGACTTTTGAACAGTTACACACAACAGTGTAGACTTTGCCAGAAGGCTGTATATCTGCAAGTATTCTCATATTACACAGGGGTCAGAAGAGGTAAATTCTGACATGAACACCTTAGTAAATAGGCTACTAATCCTTTGCAAAAGTCTAGACTCAACTACTAAATAGACATTTCATAGTAATTTTTTAAAAGATTAGCTGGGCATGGTAGTGTGTGCCTGTAGTCCCAGCTACTCAGGAGGCTAAGGCAGATCGGCTCAGAACTCTTGAGCCCAAGAGTTCAAGGAGCAGTGAGCTGTGATCTCACCACTGCACTCCAGCCTGGGCAACAGAGCAAGGCTGAAGGGAGAGGAGGGGAGGGGAGGGGAGGGAGGAAGGAGACAAAGAGAGGAAGGGAGGAAGGAAGGAATGGAGGGAGAGAGGAAGGAAGGAAGGAAGGAAGGGAGGGAGGGAAGCAGGGAGGGGGAAGGAGAAGGAAGAGAGAGAGGGGAGGGGAGGGGAGAAAGGAGAGGAGAGGGAAGGGGAGGGAAGAAAGGAGAGGACAGGGGAGGGGAGGGGAAAGGAGGAGAGGGGAGGAGAGGGGAGAGGAGGGGAGGGGAGGGGAGGGGAGAGGAGGGGAGAGGAGGGGAGAGGAGGGGAGAGGAGGGGAGGGGAGAGGAAAACAAGCACCAACATAGGTTCACAGATGATAAGCCTGCTGCTTTCAATCAGCAATCAAGAACTGCTGGCATATAGTAGATACTCAAATATATCCTTTTCCTTTTTATGTATTCTTTTAAAAATAACAGCAACATTTATTGAGCATTTGCTCTGTGCAAGGTGCTGTTCTAAGTGCTTCATATGGTTTCATTCATTTAACACTCACAACAACTTCATAAGGTATCTAGGTACTATTATTACTATTATTTTACAAATGAAGAAACAGACACAATTTGCTCACAAATATTTACTGAGCACCTTCTATGTGCCAGATATTGTGCTAGGTCCTGGGCATAAAACAATGGACAAGAAAGATACACTTCCTGCCCTTCAGGAACTCCATCTAGTGAGTGAGATAGGCTTTACCAGATAATGACACAAATAATTACTAAATCACAGAATGCTGTGATAGCACATCAAGGGGTAACCTGACCTAGTCTGGGAAATCAAGGAAGGCTTGCCTGAAGGAGTCATATCGAAGCTAAAGATGAGTAGCAGTTAGCTAGGGATAGAAGTGGAAGCAGCATGTGCACCTGGGGTAAGAAAAAGGCTGAGGCATTTGAGGAAATAGGAGGCCAGTATGGCACGAGCAGGAACAAGGGGAGAATAGAACCAGGTTAAGCCTGGAGAAGGAGCAAGGACCAGTCTATACAGGGCCTTGAGATGTGTTTCAGACAAACACACCCCTGGATCAGGGAAGAATCAGAGACACACTGAGTCTGGGTTTCAACAGTGCCTTCAGCTCAGTCTTTCACCAATAAAGCGGGAAAGTGTAAACTAAGAATGGAATGGGCTGGGCACGGTGGCTCACACCTGTAATCCCAACACTTTGGGAGGCCGAGGTGGGCAGATCATCTGAGGTCAGGAGTTCGAGACCAGCCTGGCCAACATGGCAAAACCCTGTCTCTACTAAAAACCCAAAAATTAGCTGGGCGTGGTGGCACACGCCTGTAATCCCAGCTATTCAGGAGGCTGAGGCAGGAGAATCACTTGAACCCGGGAGGCAGAGGTTGCAGTGAGCCAAGATCGCACCACTGCACTCCAGCCTGGGCAACAGAGTGAGACTCTGTCTCAAAAAAAAAAAAAAAAAAAAAGAATGGAATGATTTGGTCAATTGAATATTTGCTAAAGAATGTTGACTAATTTTGTGCAATCTAAAAAAGCTCTCTAGTGACATGTTACAGAATTAAAACCTTGAACTTATATGAAACCACCTGTGAATAATAGATAGGAAAAATTGCTAATGGAGTGACAGAGTCATAAATCCAAAAGACCCAGATAGGTTGGGAGGATGAATTAAAACCAGCAGGATGATTTCTCACATGAGATGTCACGTGTATTTCTGATATCTGGCTCTGAAGTCGTTTTGCTTCATAAAATCTTGGAAGAAAGTCCCACTACATTGCACCAACTTCTCTGCCCTAAAACAAGACCCTACAGCTTTCCTAAGTGTCTAGCCTTAGGAGTAATAGGTACGACTCAGCAGTGAGAACACCTACTAGTGCCCGTCATTCCCAAGAGATGAGTAAAGTATACGGTCCTTGAGATGAGCATGAACCCAACCACAGAAGGCTCTAAACCACAGAAGGCTCTAAAGCTCTTCCTGTAGCTTGAAGGGGTCCAAACAATGAGGCAGGCCCTGCTGTACAAAAGAGATGCTGTGTGTGATACGAGAGAGGTCTCCTGGCCCTGTGTTCAGGAGACTGGCAAGGTAAAAGAGCCACCAAGCTCAACCTTGTGAATTGAGAACAATCTTGAGTGTAATTCAGTCTGTCTTCTGGAGACATTGAGAAAAATAAGAAAGTTCTGAACTATTAACAGGGCAAAAGCCATATATAAAAATTTTAATTAAAATAAATATATATGCATATAGGTATTTGCTTACATATATTCATTCCTGCCTTTAGGTAAAATCAATAACAACTACACTTTTTCAGGATGGGGGAAGCCTGACTTGATCGTGGGTCATGTGAAAAGGGCCCAGCGATTTGCACCGACCTCAAGCCCAGCATGAATCAGCACTGTGGTAACTCACGAAAAAGGCAAATGCTAACTTATGCAGCATGAGATCATGGGAGAGAATGGCCCCATGCTATTCTGGGCTGTTCTGTAAAGTTGCCTTCTTTCCAGGCACCTCTTTCATGGGGCACTAACAAGCCAGATGGTGTTTAAAGCAGAATAAAGAGGGGGCTGGGGGGACTGGAAACCACGAAATGTGAGGAAGAATTGAGGGACATGAGGATGGGGGGGGACATATCTACCTAGAGAAAATTTACATAAAACATAAGAGCCATCTTCAAATAGCTGAAGGGTTTCTCCACAGAAAAGAGAGAAGACATTCTTCTCTCATACACAACAGGACAAAACAAGCAATAAAAGTATTAAGAAAGGTATTAAGTGTATTAAAAACAATAACATCCTGGGTGTCCAAGAAAGAATACAAAAAAGATTACAGGAAGGTGGATTCTGGCTCAGTAAAGACAGAACGTTCATATAACCCACGTGTCTAAAAAAATGAAGAGTTAACTTATCAGAGAACTCCTTGGCCATGGACTATGCAAATACCAACCTATTTTAAATTCAGTCCCCCAACTCCATGTGCCCCAATACCAATTAGCTCCAAATCAGCTCTATTTTTTTCATGAATAACCATCATATTCTAACATACTATATAATTTACTTATCATGTCTATGTTGATTGTATGTTCTCCCTGACTAGAATATAATATCCAGTTCAGTAAGAATTTGTGTCTGTTTTTGTTCACTCATGTATCCTTAATGCCTAAAACTGCACCTGGCTTATAGTAGATGCTTAATAAATATTTGTAGAATGAATGAATGGAGGCCAGAAAGCCAAGGATCATAAATGCTATACAGTAGGTACTCTTTTTTTCTTTTTGTGTTTTTTTTCTTTTTTTCTTTTTTTGGAGACAGCTCTGTCACCCAAGACGGAGTGCAGTGGCGCAATCACAGCTCACCGCAGCCTGGATCTCCTGGACTCAAGTGATCCTCCCACCTTAGCCTCCCAAGTAGCTGGAACCACAGGCACACACCACCACACCTAGCTAATTTCTTAATTTTTTTTGTAGAGACAGGGTCTCACTATGTTGCCCAGACTGGCCTTGACCTCATGGGCTCAACTGATCTTCCTACCTCAGCCTCCCAAGGTGTTGGGATTACAGGTGTGAACCACCATGCTCAGCCAAAGCAGGTACTCTTGATCAGGGTCCAGGGAAAAGCTACAGAAAATCTCTGAACTCCCCAAAAGCAAATGCAAAATCTGATACATAGGTGCATTTTTCTAGAGAGGGCTTTCCTCTGGTACCCAGAAAGATCCATGACCCAAAAAAAGCTTAACAGTGCCTCAGCAGGCCGGGCACAATGGCTCACCCCTATAATCCCAGCACTTTGGGAGACTGAGGCAGGTGGATCACTTGAGGTCAGGAGTTCGAGCCAGCCTGGCCAACATGGTAAAACCCCATCTCTACCAAAAAATACAAAAATTATCCAGGCATGGTGATGCGCACCTGTAGTCCCAGCTACTGGGGAGGCTGAGGTGGGAGAATCGCTTGAACCCAGGAGGTGGAGGTTGCAATGAGCCAAGACTGCGCCACTGCACTCCATCCTGGGCGACAAAGTGAGACTCTGTCTCAGAAAAAATAATGCCTCAGCAGATGAATCTCTGTTAGAGGAAGGGTTGGACTTCAAAACGTTTTAGGATCCTCACCCAACTCTGACTCTACAATTCCGTGAAAATGCCAGAGTCCCCAGTTGAAGGGAGAAGGGGCAGGGGATTAAGACCAATAACACCCTGGGAGTCCAAAAACCACAGAAGCCTGGAACAGGTCAGAGCACGGGGGCTCACTGCCTGCCCCTGTCCTGGGCTCAGCAGCAGGTGGGGGAAAGAAAGCTGCAGATGGCTTCTGAGCAGGCCTTCCACCATCCTGCTCTTATCACCTCAAACATGAGGCAGCCACTGCTGAAAAGCTTTGACCCCTGAGTGGTGAGAGTGGGAGACTTCTAAAAGGTGCTGAGCAGCTGTGAGCCTCAAGCTCCAGCAACAATTCTCCTTAGCGCTGGCATGAATCTGAGTCACAGGATTCCCCTACAGTTCTGGCAGAGCGCCCCCTAGGGTGGCTGGATGGATATTTTCCAGCATCCTATTGCTCTGGGAGGCTAGGCGTCAGGTCGAAAATCTGATTGCTTCAGAAAAAGAGGAGGAAGGTGCTTGCTATTTTAACATGTAGCAACACATAAACAAATAGTTTGATTGATAAACATTCAGGTGCAAGATACTATACTAAGCAATAGGGTGCACAGTGGGTGTTCAACAAATACTTATCTTAGTTGTTTATTAACTCAATATCACTCAGTCCTTCCATCTATCCTCCACTTACCACATACCCTGCCATCTTGTGCAGCATTCAACACACATACTTTCATGCACACACATGCATATATACCGCTCTTTCAACACAAGGCTATCCAGTTTAAGATGGCTGCATATTAATACAAGCTGTCAGATTAACAAAAAATCCAAAGGCCCCACTGGTTACCTTCTCGTCGTCGTCTGTGTGAATGCAGTTCTTGTCTGGGTTCAACTCAGTCACTCTAGCTTTGATCCATTCTACACCAGATGGAATTACACTTGCCGTGGGACGACCAGATGAGGACAATTGTTTGGCACCAGCACCCACCAGTGTCCAGATTGGCTGGTAGAAATGTCTCTGAGAAACAAAGTATTTGAAGATTTATTGCAATTTGACACTGATCAAAAGGGGTCATAGCTAACAGTATGAGCTAGATTCTCTCAATCACTCCCTCCTGACCTTTAGAGCATCATATGCAAAAGTCTCCACAAAGTTAGCTCCGTCTATTAGGAGTCTCCTATTATGGTAAGCTCTGAAGGACAGTCACTCCACACAAGAATTCTTCCAAGATCATCAGAAAAGCTATAAACTATCTTTAGTGACCACTGCATTATGGATTGCTAAAAGTTGATTTGGTGTTTAATATGTACAGGTTATATACACGTGCATATCTACACACATATTATGGATACTTCATGTGAACAAATATTTTAAAAATTAAGCCCAGCAGCCCAGATATGGTTCCTCAGGAGCATGTGGAGAGAGTGGTAAGTCTGGAAAGTTTACAGCCCTTTCCAGGGGTCCTCTAAACTTCATTAACTTCCAACTGTGTTTCCCAAGCCCAGTGAGGGCTGTGTTTCCTGATCAGCCCTTCTTCTACTTTCTCAGAGACTCAGAGATTTTACACCAAAGACAGTAAGTACCAGATCCTACTCCACAATGCAATGCATACCCAAACTTTCACTAACTTCTGGAGTTTTCTTGCTTCAGATGGTCCTTTTTTTTTTTTTTTTAAGACAGAGTCTCGCCCAGTCACCCAGGCTGGAGTGCAGTGGCGCGATCTCGGCTCACTGCAACCTCCACCTCCCAGGTTCAGGTGATTCTTCTGCCTCAGCCTCCTGAGTAGCTGGGACTACAGGCGTGTGCCACCACGCCTGGCTAATTTTTGCATTTTTAGTAGAGATGGAGTTTCACCATGTTGCCTAGGTTGGTCTTGAACTCCCGACCTCAGCTGATCTGCCTTCCTCAGCCTCTCAAAGTGCTGGGATTACAGCCCTGAGCCACTGTGCCCGGCAACAGTCCATTCTTGATCTAAGTTAGTTATGAAAGTTCTGGACGTAGGGGCAAAGGGCAGATTTGTTTAATGGCCTCTAAGAATTCCAATCCACTTAGAGTAGACTGGGGACCAAGAGCTCTCAATATTGCCAAAATGCCTCAAAGTGGCTGGCCAGCACTGCCAAAACCCACAGAGAGGTGAAGAGGACACCAGGAATGACTTTGCAATCTCCCTACAACCAATAATGTGATCCAAGAGGGAGGAAGACAGAGGTTTCCATTTATGAGAGCTCATCAATGGCCAGTCCATCTTGAACAGTAAGAGGAGCAAAAACACAACCTCAGATTTTATTTTTAGACTATGAACATCAGCTCCAGCTATCACTAAACCAGACTCAGCAGGGAAAGTACCAAGGCTGGGGCTCTGGCAGCTCCTTCCAGAAATTCCTGTCCTGCACTTCCTCACAGGGCAGGACAAACTTGATTCTGGCCACCTGAATTGTGCCCAGGTCCCAGAAGAGCCAGTCTCCTTACAAAGAGAAGCCCGACTGGGAGACCCACCCATGCATTAGCTAAAATACAACATATACCAGAAACAGTGGCCACCTGACAGAGCTCTCAGACCACTGTCATTTAAAGTGAGGTTCCTGAATTGAAGAGATGCCACTTTAAAAAGGAAAATGATAGAGACTGCCCCCTAGTTTCCTCTCAAATCATAGCCCTGGTTAACATCATTCCCTACTGGGGACAAATCTTGAAAAGGAGTATGTCTTCCTTGTCCTGTCCTCCCCCTGAAACAGGCACCTGATCCATTTTGCTTTTTCCTCCCAAGGATACAGCTCCCAACCGGTACATGCCTAGTTCCATAGGAAACATTAGGCAAACCACCAAAAATCTTTAATATTTTTCTGAAGCTTTTGGACAATCTTAACATGTTTTTTGTGAGACAGTGCCTTACTCAGTCTTCCCTCCTAGTGTCAACTACCTTTTCTCCTTTATAATCTGCCCTTGCATTTAAATTTCTAAGCCCACTGACAGCTTTCCAGAGGCCTTCCTGCTCCCCAACTCATCATCCCTTCTCCAGACAGGAACAGATAGGCAAGTGCAGTGGCCATTGATTTTCCTCTGGGCAAGAGGTTGGCACTGGGAGAGTGTCATGGGTTGAATTGTGTGTCTCTCAAAGAAGGATGTTGACGTTCTAACCCCAGTACCTGGGAATGTAACCTTATTTGGAAATAGGGTCTTTGCAAATGTAATCAAATTAAGACGAGGTCATTCTTGAATAGAGTGTGCCATAAATCCAATGATTGGTGGCTTTATAAGAGGGTCATGTGAAGACACAGGGACACAGAGACACACAGAGAACATTCTGTGAAGATGGAGGCAGAGAAAGGAGTGGCACAGCTGCAAGCCAGGGAGTGGCAAGGATTTCAGGGTAACCACCAGAAGCTGGGAGAGAGGCATGAGACAAAGCCGCCTGCCCATCCCTCTCACCCAGGCTGCAGAGGGAGTGTGGCCTTGCCCATAGCTTGGTTTTGGGCTTCTAGCCTCCAGAACTGTGAGGGAATAAATGTCTGTTGTTTTAAGCCACCCAATTTGTAGCAATTTGTTATGGCAGCTCTAAGAAACTAATACAGAGGAGAACACTAAAAGCCAAGAGATCTGTCCTCCCTCTCTCTTTCCCTCCACTTCCTCCCAGTCCTTATGGATAGGCTGCTTTCTGTGCCCAGGAGAAGCCCTAAACTGGACACATGAAGACCCATTGCTTGATAGTCATACCCAACCCCAGAACACACACACACACACACATACACACACACGTACACACACACCCAGGCCCTCAAAAGGGGAGGCTTACCTCACTGGGCTCAACAACGGCCACATTCTCTGCACCCACTTTCCTCTTCATGCGGGCGGCCATGGTGATTCCGCCACTGCCCCCACCCAGCACCAGCACCTCATAATGGTTCCTGGCCGCATGGCTGGCCCCGGTGTGCAGCTGAAGGGGGCCAACCTGCTGAGTGCCCAGCCTGAGCAGGCAGGCAAAGAGCTGGGCACGGGGCCCTGATACCACAGCCACCAGTGGCACCATCTTCAGGCAGGATCAGGCTGGAAGGGAAGAGACAGGGCTGTGAGTGCCAAGGTAGAAACCATCATGGGACTGAAGCGTTTTCTTTCCAGGAGGAAGGGAGGCCGGCATCTGGCCCGCTCCAGCTGGTCCCCATCATCTCTCAAGACCACTTTCCCCACCGGCTATGGTCCCAAGGTCTCCTGAGAGCACCCAATTGGTAGCTATCAATTGACTACACTTTCCATTTCTCCCCTTCTTCCTACATTCAGGCTATCGAGGACTTTGTTTGAACCAGGTTCCCCAACTCTTTGAGTCCTTCCTAACAACCTGTCTGTACCCATCCTTGTCCATCCGTAAGATCTAGGGCACCATCTGGTTGTATCCAGCTGTTGGCCCATTCTCCACGGAGGCACACTCCCCAGTGCTTTCTTTGGATTTTCAGTCCATTAAAACTGATATACGAGTCCACTATTAGAGACCTACAACATTCCTTGCAGTAAAAGGCACCTGAGACCTTGTTGAAACAGAAACTTTCTAGCAAGAAACCCACCTTCTGCAACTCAGAGTACCCACCAAGGCAATCAAGCCCTCAGCCCCCATCCAGAGGCCTCCTGGCTCTGCTTGCCCAGGGAAATATAATGTAATCAAATCACTGGCTATAGACACACAAGTGAAGGCCCTCCACACCTCTAGCAATTTTAACCAAATGATTTTAGAAAGCCATAAAAGGAGCCCTGCCTGGTATCATAAAGTTATATTTTATGGAAGGAATCTGCACATGCTGCTGACCAGTCTTTTATTACATCCAATTCAGTAAACAATTTCTCCTTAATAGTTCCTCCGAGAGACTCACTGTACCTTTAAGAAAACCTGTTTATACTCTGAGCAGTTAGTGCTTTGGCAGAGAGGAAATTAAGGCTTCTCAGAGACTGACCTTTGCTTCACCCCACACACAAAGCTAGCCTGACATCCAGGACCCCATCCACTTACAAACCTTGAGTGGCCCCGGCTCATGATATCTCCCTCCCTGGGTAAGACAGTGCCCCAAATCCTATCGTCAAGTCCAGTTCTTAGGGTTCAACACTGCTCCAAGAACCCTTTATTAAAATGCAAGTGTCCAGCAGGGGACTAACACTTCTAGCTGCTAAGGTTACTAACTTCTTAATGAAATGACTTAATTATATCATTTCCCCCCTCCCTGGAGAAGAGGAAGCCTGCACAAGGGGATTAGAGAAAGCTGAGAGGGCAAAGAGCTATAAAAAGAAAGAAAGGCCTTGGAGAGGGGGAAAAATAATAGGGAATGGGAAAGAGGAGCCGAGGGGCTGTTAAGATTAACTTTATTCCAGAGTTTTGGTGCCCCGACAACTTCTTCAATATTTCAGATCTCAGAAGCAACCTAGAGCTGTAGGAAGGGGATTTGGAGGCCCACGGTAAGTAGGACAGGCTCATACAGTGTTTCCAGGAGTCTAGAGTCAATACAACCCTTCTGGAAACTTACCCTTTGACCCTCCATTTCCATTTCTAGGAATCTAATCTATGGAAATAACCTCTAATACTGAAGAAGAAAAACCACTACAAAGATGTTTTTCACAAACGTATTCATAATCTGGTCACCTCTCTGCTAATTGGTTTGTGGATTAGGGCTAATTATGTCCTGGGGACAAAAAAAAAACAAAACTGCAGGCTCCACACGGGCCAGAGAAGGCTCAGGTCACCACTTTAATATGGGGGCAGAGAGCAATGCAAATATCAAAACACTGGGGAAAGGTTAACTAAAATATGGAATACAATATGATTTCTGTAGTCTTTTAAAATTATGTTCATAAAGAATATATAGACCAGGTGTGGTGGTTCACACCCATAATCCCAGCACTTTGGGAGGCCAAGGCAGGTGGATCACCTGAGGTCAGCAGTTCAAGACCACCCTGGCCAACATGGTGAAACTCTCTCTCTACTAAAAATACAACAATTTTTAGCCAGGCGTGGTGGTGTGTGCCTGTAATCCCAGCTACTAGGGAGGCTGAGCCATGAGAATTGCTTGAACCTCCTGGGCAGAGGTTGCAGTGAGCTGAAATCATGCCACTGCACTCCAACCTGGGTGGTGACAGAGGGAGACTGTCTGAAAAAAAAAAAAAAAAAAGAATACATAAAATGTTTACATCATGATCAGGATACAAATTAGAAATGCAATATTCTCTCAACTATGTAAGAGAAAACGTATTAGAAAAAACAAAGCCAAAATTTTAACACTGGCAAGTGGTTTTCTCTGGGTTTTAGAATAATGAGTGATTTTGATTTCTTCTGCTTTTATGTATTTTATAAAAGTCTCTACTATACACATACATTAATATTGGCTGGACATGGTGGCTCACACCTGTAATCCCAGCACTTTAGAAGGCCGAGAGAGGAGGATCACCTGAGCCCAGGAGTTTGACACTAGCATGGAAAACATGGGAAACCCCATCTATATTTAAAAAAAAAAAAAAAAAAAATTAGCCGGGCATGGTGGTGCACCCAGCTACTAGAGAGGCTGAAGTGGAAGGATCACTCAAGCCCGGGAGGTCAAGGCCGCAGTGATCTGTGATTTCACCACTGTACTCCAGCCTGGGGACAGAGGGAGACCTTGTCTTAAAATAAATAAATAAAATTAATATTAATAAAATCCTCCTTTAGATGATAATTAACATTTACTAAGTCCTTTACATAAGCATTTAACTTGTGAGTTGGCTACCACTATCATTCCCACTTACAGATGGTAAAACTAAGGCAGATAGCAGTTAAGTGACTCTCAAGGTTATACAGCTCATGGGTGGACTGTGATTTGTACCCAGGTATTTTGGTGTCAGAGCCTCTACTTTTAACCACTACACCATACTATCTCTACGATCTTTAGAACAATATGTCTCAACAGCAACAAAACAATGCTTGTGTGATAATATTAAATGGGAAAAAACTGGACCCTAAAGTCAGCAGAGAAGAAACAGAAAACTGTAAACTTCTGTTGACAAGGAGCATAAATCTGATATGATTTCTTAGTCTCCTCAGAAGATAGCCTGAAACATATAGCTTTTTTAAGAAATAAGAATTAACTACCGGCCGGACGTGGTGGCTCACGCCTGTAATCCCAGCACCCCGGGAGGCCAAGGTGGGTAGATCACTTGAGGTCAGGAATTTGAGACTAGCCTGGCCAACATATCAAAACCCCCTCTCTACTAAAAACACAAAAATTAGCCAGGCATGGTGGCACACGCTTGGGAGGCTGAGGCACAAGAATTGCTTGAACCCAGGATGCGGTGGTTGCAGTGAGCCGAGATCATGCCACTGCACTCCAGCCTGGGCAACAGAGTGAGAGTCTGTTTTTAAAAAAAAGAAAGAAGGAGAAGGAGGAGAAAGAGAAGAAGAAGAAAAATTAACTACCAATGATACAGGAGAATGCAGCCACTTCATCTCTACATTCTTACAAGATGAAATACACTTAAAAATCAAGGCCAGGTACGGTGGCGCATGCCTATAATCCTAGCACTTTGGGAGGCCCAGGTGGGAGGACTGCTTGAGGCCAGGAGTTTGAGACCAGCCATAGCCAAGATGCCAAAACCCCATCTCTACCAAAATTACAAAAAAAGAAATTAGACGAGTGTGGTGGCACGTGCCTGTAGTCCCAGCTACCCTGGAGGCTGAGGTAGTGACAGGTGACAGCATGCTGGCAGCCCTCGCAGCCCTCGCTCGCTCTCAGCGCCTCCTCAGCCTCCGCGTCCGCTCCGGCCATGCTCAAGGAGCCCTTCAGGCCGCCACTGCGCTGTGGGCGCCCCTCTCTGGGCTGGCCGAGGCCGGAGCCAGCTCCCTCTGCTTGCGGGGAGGTGTAGAGGGAGAGGCGCCGAAGGGAACCGGGGCTGCCAGCGACGCTTGCCGGCCAGCACGAGTTCCGGGTGGGCATGGGCTCAGCAGGCCCTGCACTCAGAGTGGCAGGCTGGCGCCGCAGGCGGGGGCAGTGAGAGGCTTAGCACGGGCCAGCAGCTGCGGAGCGTGCGCCAAGTCCCCCAGCAGTGCCGGCCTGCCGGCAGGGCGCTTGAATTCTCGCCAGGCCTCAGCGGCCTCCCTGCAGGGCAGGGCTTGGGATCGGCAGCCCGCCATGCCCCAGACCCCGGCAGTGGGCTCCCGCATGGGTAAACCTCCCTGACGGGAGCCACCCCCTGCTCCGCAGTGCCCTGTTCCATTGACTGCCCAAGGGCTGAGGAGTGCAGGCGCGTGGTGTGGTACTGGCGGGCAGTTCCTCCCACGGCTCTGGCATGGGATCCACAAGGTGAAGCCAGCTGGGCTCCTGAGTCAGGTAGGACTTGGAGAACTTTCATGTCTAGCTCAACGTTTATAAATGCACCAATCAGCACCCTGTGTCTAGCTAATCTGGTGGGGACTTGGAGAACGTTAATGTCTAGCTAAGGGATTGTAGATACACCAATCAGCACTCTGTGTCTAGCTCAAGGTTTGTGAATACACCAATCGGCACTCTGTGTCTAGCTCAAGGTTTGTAAACACACCAGTCAGCACCCTGTCAAAACGAACCAATCAGCTCTCTGTAAAACAGACCAATCAGCTCTCTGTAAAATGGACCAATCAGCAGGATGTGGGTGGGGCCAGATAAGGGAATAAAAGCAGACTGCCCTAGCCAGCAGTGGCAGCCGATTCCGGTCCTATTCCACGTTGTGGTAACTTTCTTCTTTTGTTCTTTGTCATAAATCTTGCTGCTTGCTCTTTGGGTCCGCTTTGCCCTTATGAGCTGTAACACTAACTGTGAAGGTCTGCAGCTTCACTCCTGAGCCAGCAAGACCACTAACCCACCAGAAGGAAAAAACTCCAAACACATTTGAACATTAGAAGGAGCAAAGTCCGCACATGCTGCTTTTAAGAACTGTAACACTCACCACGAGGGTCCGCGGCTTCATTCTTGAAGTCAGTGAAACCAAGAACCCACCAATTCTGGACACAGTAGGAGAATGGTTTCAGCCCAGGAAGTGGAGGTGGCAATGAGCCAAGATGATGCCATTGCACTCCAGCCTGGGCAACAGAGCCAGACCACACTGCAAAGGTTAAAAAAAAAAAAAAAATCTGGCACAGTGGCTCATGCCTGTAATCCCAGCACTTTGGGAGGCCGAGGCGGGTGGATCACTTGAGGTCAGGAGTTAAAGACCAGCCTGGCCAACATGGTGAAACCCCATCGCTACTAAAAATACAAAAATTAGCCGGGTGTGGTGGCACACATCTGTAATCCCAGCTACTTGGGACCCTGAGGCAGGAAAATCACTTGAACCAGGGAGGCACAGGCTGCAGTGAGCTGAGGTCATGCCAGCCTGGGTGACAGCAAGACTGTCTCAAAAAAACACACACACACACAAAAAAAACATTGCCCATGTCCCACCTTTTCATTCTCCCTTACCCCAGCAATTCTAAAAAAACGAGGCCAGGCGCAGTGGCTCACGCCTGTAATCCCAGCACTTTGGGAGGCCAACTCAGGCAGATCACCTTAGGCCAGGAGTTCGAGACTAGCCTGACCAACATGGTGAAACCCTGTCTCTACCAAAAATACAAAAAAAATTAACTGGGCATGGAGGCAGATGTCTGTAATCCCAGCTACTCAGGAGGCTGAGGCAGGAGAATCAATTGCTTGAGCCAGGGAGGCAGAGGTTGCAGTGAGCCAAGATTGCGCCACTGCACTCCAGCCTGGGCAACAGAGCAAGACTCTGTCTCGAAAAAGAAAAACATCGATAAATAAGGTAAATTTAACTTTCATTTACCAAATGGCACATGCAATATATTTTATAATCAAATAGTATTATGCTTTTAAGTTAGATTAAAATTCCTCTATTCTAAATTGATTGTGTCCCTCCTTCAAAGGATGGGAATGAATGCTTTGATATGACTGCAGTCTAACTGGAGAAGTAAAGTCCCTGTTGATTGAAAGATAAGACAGCTGACTGGGCATCCCCTACTTCCATCACTGGCCCCTGGTTCCAGACCTGGTCTGGACAAGTCTTTGGGACTTCATACCTTTCCATACAGCTCTTCCTGGACAAGCAATACAGACTGCCTGTGTCAAAAACTTCCTAATCTTACGTCACATGACATGGTTTGTGAGCAGCCAGGGCACCTGGCAGTGTTCAAACAGAGCTGCTGGCTAAGCAAGAATTACTCAGAGCATTCTTAATGAAAGATCCACCAAGCCAAGGATTGTCATCAACCCTTCAGCTATTTTTGCTTTTGAGGACACAGTGGTTCTTTGACTTACAATTGTTTCCTCTCAAGCCTAGGCCAGGCTGGGCCCACTCTGCTTTGGGTTTCAATAACCACAGGGTCAACCTTTAACAGATCACCTTTGTAGAACACTTCCAAAATCAAAGAGGAAAACAGTCAACAAACAGTCTCCAGCTCTTGTCGCCTACCCTATTCTTCCCGCCAGACCCGGCCCAAGCTTACTGTGAGCTGTTGGTCTGGATCTCTGTAGCTTCCAGTCTCAGGGCACGAGTGAGCACTGTGTACACAGCACAGGTCAGGCTCACACCTGGTGCCCAGGTGGAGGGACTGTTGGAAAACTCCTCCTCCTCCTCAGCTAAATCCTCCCACTTGGGCTTTCTGGGCGTATTTAATTAATTAAGTCAGCCCTAATGCTATTATCAGTTATTTACACCTCTTAACCAAATATTTTCTTATTTCAAATCCAGAAGACAGGATTTGGTAGGAAAATAATCTATTCTGGCTGGGTGTGGTGGCTCACGCCTGTAATCCCAGCACTTTGGGAGGCCAAGGTGGGCGGATCACGAGGTCAGGAGATGGAGACCATCCTGGCCAATATGGTGAAACCCCGTCTTTCCTAAAAATACAAAAATTAGCTGGGTGTGGTGGCACATGCCTGTTATCCCAGCTACTGGGAAGGCTGAAGCACGAGAATCACTTGAACCCAGAAGGCAGAGGTTGCAGTGAGCCAAGATCGTGCCACCACACTCCAGCCTGGTGACGGCGCAAGATTCCATCTCAAAAAAAAAAAAAACGAAAAAACTATCATCAAAATAATAAAATAGTAACTAACATTTATTGTTTACCAGTTGTTGTGCTGTCTCAAAGACTCCTCATAACCTTATAAATAGAATCCCCATTTTACAGATGATAAAATTGAGGGTTTGAGTAGAGATAGAGAACTTGCCTAAGGTCACAAGACTAAGCAACAGAACTTAATTCAAACTATCTAATAATTCAGGAAAAATGCCTATTGCTAAAATTATTTTATTTTATTTTGTTTTGTTTTTGAGACAGTCTCACTCTGTCACTTGTCGCCCAGGCTGGAGTGCAGCAGCGTGATCTCCACTCACTGCAGCCTCCGCCTCCTGGGCTTAAGCGATTCTCGTGCTTCAAGTCTCCCGAGTAGCTGGGATTACAAGCACCCACAACCACACCCAGCTAATTTTTCTACTTTTAGTAGAGGCGGGATTTTACCATGTTGGCCAGGCTGGTCTCAAACTCCTGGCCTCAAGAGATCCGCCCACCTCGGCCTCCCAAAGTGCTGCGATTTATGGGCCTAAGCCACCGGGCCTGGCCCAAGCCACTTTAAATTTGAATGAAAATAAAATAATCCCAGCACTTTGGGAGGCCAAGGTGGGTGCATCACTTGAGCTCAGGAGTTCGAGACCAGTCTGGGCAACAGGGCGAAATCCCATCTCTACTAAAAATACAAAAAGTAGCCAGGCGTGGTGGTATGCTCCTATAATTCCAGCTACTAGGGAGGTTGAGGCAGGAGAATCACTTGAACCCAGGAAGAGGAGGTTGCAGTGAGTGGAGCCTGCCTCACTGCACTCCAGCCTGGGTCACAGACCAAGACCCTGTCTCAAAAAAAAAACAGTTAAAGTAGCTTGGTTGAATCCCATGAAGTGAGGTGGGAGGTGAGAGTGAATATATGTTTTGTTTTGTTTTGTTTTTTTCTGACAGAGTGTCACTCTGTTGCCCAGGCTGGAGTGCAGTGGCATGATCTCGGCTCACTGCAACCTCCTCCTTCCGGATTCAAGTGATTCTCCTGTCTCAGCCTCCTGAGTAGCTGGGATTATAGGCGCCCACCACAACACCCAGCTAATTTTTATATTTTTAATAGAGACGGAGTTTCACCATGTTGGCCAGGCTGGTGTTGAATTCCTGACCTCAGGTGATCCACCCGCCTCGGCCTCCCTGTTATTAATTTTAGCTTACTAAATAAACTGAAAAGAAGGAAATTAAGTTTTTTTGGCAAAGAAGTGCAAAGTACAATAATCGTACTGATTTAATTTTTTAAGAGTCTTTATCTTTTAGAAATATACACTGAGATTCTTATAGTTGAAATGACTCAGAATTTGCTTGAAAATATTTTAGGAGGTGTAAGTGGATAGGGGTATAGATGAAACAAAATGGGCCATAAGTTGGCAATAATTTGAAATCAGTGGATGGATATATATGGATGTTCCTTGTGACGTCTATTTTTGTACATGTTTGATGAAAGTTTACACAATAAAAACTTAAAATGAGTGAATGAATGAAAAATCAAAAAAACAGTATGTCAGAGTGAATACTGGTTTTGCTCTTTAGTCACGGAAATGTTAAGGTTTGGGCATATTTCAATAATAGCAAGATATTAGCAATACAAGTAATAGCAACACAACTTATCATCATACATCCTCCCATATGCATAGAGCTTTACAATTCACAAGGCCCAAACCTGAGCCCACACTGGAAGTATTGATATCTCTTTACAAATGGGAAAACTGAGGTTCCAAGAGGCAAGGTCACTCAAGGGTTTCACGCAAGGCATCAGCAGCAGGGCCAGAGCTAACATGAATTCTTTTTCTGATGAGCAACTTTTTCTGAATATCCTTTGTAGCCGCAATGCAGGCATTAGCAGGAGCTAGCAATTCAGAGAAGGAGCAATTCCCAGTCTGCACCTTCCAGCTCCAGGGATGGCCTCTCTGCTGCGACAGGGCAGAACAGAAGAGTCCTGTATCCCTGGGTGGCCCCACATACTGTCTCCTAGAGGGGCAGGCCTCTAAGCAGGGGCAGATCTGGGTTTTATGGGCATTGAAGCCTATACAATTTGGGGCTTCAAATTTGGGGTTTCATAACCCAAAATTACAAATACAAAATTAGATACAATATCTAATATGTATTTTGAATGAGAAAGTAAATCACAACAAATACCTGGATCCTTGGTGATCTGAGATCACCTTTGTTCTGAGATCTCTTTTAGAAAATGTATCAGAAATACAAACATAGCAATGCTTGCTAGTTACAACCTGGCTACCTCCTGGAACATGCAAAAACTCCCTGCATCCACAGCCAATAAAGGGTCAAAACAAGATTTAACTGGAGGAGGTGAAAGGAATGAGGGAGGCGACCAAAGCAAACATCATCATTTCCCTATTACATGAAGGACATTCCTGGAAACTGGCTCACAAGATTAAGAAGCTAACTCCCAAATCTGTAGTCAGCAAGCTGAAGACCCGGGAGAGCCTGTGGTGCAGTTTCAGTCTCAAGGCCAGCTCAAGACACAGGACAAGCCATGTTTCAGTTGAGTCTCAACACAGAAGAACATCCGACGTCCCAGCTCCAAGACACTCAGGCAGGGAGGGCTGATTGTCTCTCATTCACGGCAGTGTTAGCCTTTTTGTTCTATTGAGGCTTTCAGCTGATTGTGTAAGGCCAACCCACATTGGGGAAGACAATCTGCTTTGCTCAATCTACTCATTCAAATGTTACTCTCATCCAGAAACACCCTCACAGGCACACCCAGAATACCGTTTGACCAAATTTCTCTGTACCCCGTAGCCCAGTCAAACTGGAACATAAAATTAACCATCACACCCTCTGACTTAAACTCTAAGAAGGCAGGTCTAAATCTGGAAATATCTCAAAAAGGAAATTGTTACTGTCACCTGATTAGCACGACTTTGGGTGTCAAGAAAATGCCAAACATTAGCCCATAAATGAGATCCTTAGCATGATCTCCTCTTAATTTGAAATACATGCAAGTAATGTGTCCAGTAATATTTACAGCACATATCAATGGCACTGCATTAGATACTTCATGAAACCAGGAAGGCAACTGACTGTTTCCCCTTCCTGTCAATATTCTGAGTCCTGCTGTATTAATTCTGTTTTTCATTGTCTGTATTTTTTTATGGTTTGACATTTTGGGGCCTTGCTAATCCCAGAGAGACTGCCCCTCCCAGGACTAGCTAACTCTGAGAGATGATAAATGGCTTGCCTGACTTGCCTATGACCACACCTTTGATATGTAAACCAATCAATCCAGAGCCATATTCTGAACTACCTCCTCTATCTGGCTTTTACACTCCAAGAGGCAATTTTCCTCTGCCCTGATTATTCCAGGGTCAGGCATCAGACAACTACGACTACAGGCAGCTCATGCACCCTGGAGCATTCTAACATTATTCAAACTAGCCAATCCCAAACCTGGCCAGCCCTTTCCCCTGCCTCACAATACAGTCTTTTGTCTGTTCTTTCCCCTCACTTTTTCTGCACCCTGACCTATGCAGGTGCTTTCCCATATGGCCCCATGTGGGGTGTTATGCCTCCTGTTTCTAGGGAACTGTGAGGAAGAGCTTCTTCCTTCATGGCAGTCACCTCCTGATCTGTTGGCCTCACCATACTTGATTAAAACAAATCCCAGATACATTGTAATACATCTAGATTAAAATGCATGTGCCAACTATTCAGTCAGATGGAAGCTTTTACGTGTTTAACACATTTTTGCTCGGCTTCTTCTCCTCACATATCCACTAAACTGTCAGGTGGCATTTAAAAAGCCAGGCGTGGTGGCTCATGCCTGTAATCCCAGCACTTTAGGAGGCCGAGGCAGGTGGATCACTTGAGGTCAGGAGTTCAAGACCAGCCTGGCCAACATGGTGAAACCCTGTCTCTAAAAAATACAAAAATTAGCCAGGCATGATGGCGGGTGCCTGTAATCCCAGCTACTCAGGAGGCTGAGGCAGTTGAAACGCTTGAACCTGGGAGGCGGAGGTTGCAGTAAGCCAAGATTGCGCCACTGCACTACAGCCTGGGAACAACAGAGCAAGACTCCGTCTCAAAAAGGAAAAAAAAAAAAAGACGCCATCTCTATAATGCAATTTAATTACATATTACCGAAGAATGTTACAATTATGTGGGTGATTGAGCTAAATTTTTGCAACTAAATAACATAGCTACAGTTTGAGTTTTTAATGCAGTAACGGCTCTAGAAGCAGCAGCACGTGGCCTTCCTTTCCTTTGTCATATACTATCCTCCATTCTATTGAAACTTAAGATATCTTCTCCACCAAGAAAAATCTTCACATCTATTTTATCCATTTAACCTTGATAAAGGAGGGCATCAGCCAGAAGTGCTCAGAAAAGAAGGTGAGAAACAAGTTTTCTGCAGCATATAAGTCTATGTGCAAATTCAGGTTTATACCTACACTGAATTTGTCTCAATCACACAGGGGCTAAGTTTGCAGAACTGAAAATCAGGAAAGATAATCTAAGCTGAATTTTTATTAGAATTTTTACCTGCACAAATGATATACGGTTAAATTACTTACATTTAGCTATGCTAAATATGGTGGCTCATGCCTGTAATCCCAACACTTTGGGAGGCTGAGGCAGGCGGATCATGAGGTCGGGAGATTGAGACCATCCTGGCTAACATGGTGAAACCCTGTCTCTATTAAAAATACAAAAAGTTAGCCAGGCATGGTGGCACGCACCTGTAGTCCCAGCTACTCAGGAGACTGAGGCAAAAAAATTGCTTGAACCTGGGAGGCGGAGGTTGCAGTAAGCTGAGATCCCACCACTGCACTCCAGCCTGGGCGACAGAGCAAGACTCCATCTCAAAAAGAAAAAAGAATGTTTCCACAAGTATTCATTGAGCGCCTACTATATATAAGGATGCATGCTGAGAGACAGCAATTTCTCCAGGCCTGGCCCCCTCCCACTCTTTTAGCTAGGGCATTGAGGCTTTACACGGGAAAACAAAGTTCTGGAAAGTGATCGCACAAAGGGGCAGCTCTGAGTAGGAGAATCTTCTGGTGATGGAACAAATTAACCCTCCTGTTGGAGGAGAAACAAAACCAGTTTGACATGGGCTGATTTTGACAAATCAGTTAGGAGACTATTGGAGTGGTCCAGGTGTGAGCGATAAGCTCCTGAATTAGGTATTAGCACTAGAAATGCAAACAAAGATTCAGATAAGATAGAGGCTGGGAAGAGAGAATAATTTCGGGAGATGTGGGAAAGGCTTCTGGAAGGAAAAAAAAAAGTCAAAGTTGACATCTAGGCAGCTGAAGAAAAAGGAATTATGTGAGCAGAAAAAGGGAAGTTATGGCAGGGACCTGTTTGGGCTACTTTTGGACAGTTGGGTTCAAGACTTTGAAAGTAGAATCACTTGCAATGAGAATCTCCTAACTGTGGATATAAAGGAGGGCAGTCTAGCGCACTGGGAAGAGGGAGAAATGAGATTGGATAGGCATGTGTTACTAAACTTTAGGTCTGAGAGCTTAATCCCAGACAATGGCAATTTGATCTAGGGGTCACAAAGCAGCAACCTGCAGGCCAAGTGCAGGCCAGAGCTGTGTTTTGCTTGGCTCGCAGTGCTTTTCTTGAATTTTGAATTAGTCACCAACATTAAAAAATTTGGAGATCTTGACAAAAAATATTCCAGATTCTTGGCCTCTAACACTAAGCCCACATTCTCACATGGAAGCTCTTGGCTGGAGCTGAGCAGTCATTGGTCTTCTCCACCATGCACAAGGTTTCAGTTCACTCCAGCCCCACTCAGCCTATGTTGTTCATTTGTTACCTGCTCAGCCCTGGTGTGCATTTCAGCCTGTGGTTACTGCTAATGGCAGTGAGAGCCCTTGGAAGGTCTTAATAAAACTGGATTTAGAAAGAGTCCCCAGGGGAAGTTGAGAGAATGAATTGGAGCAATTCAGTTGAGTTCAGCATTTTTGAGTGTTTACTAGATGCCAGGGATTGTGCTAGGCACTGCACAGCCAGTGATGGGTAAGAAGAGTCTGTCTGTTATAACAGGAAAGACCAGGAATATGAAGATCCATTAAGTGGCTGTTTCAGAAATTCAGGCACAGTGAGGGTGGGGTCTGGGCAATGGGAACAGAGATGAAGGGTGTGAATGTGAGACACACATTGACATTTTTGCGACAGTCAGCTATAGGGGATAAAGAAGAAGGAAGAATGTGAACGATGACATTATATCCACTTGTTCAGGTGAATATAATGAAGATGGGATGTAAGTAGCAATACTAGAGTTACTCAAAGTGGAGTAAAGGTCCAAGGCACTGTGAAGGAGAAGGAAAGCACCCCCCTTGAAAACTGAATGAGTGTTGTTCCGAGAAAGGATAGCGGCTGTGCTCTTCCTCTTGGCACACCTCCTCTTGAGTAATGGCAGTGCTATTCTTGCCTGTGTGTTCAGGAACTGGATTACTATATTGTTAACAAATAAAGAAAATGGAGCAATCTTCACTTAGCCCTGCAGGGCCATGTTGAAACTCTCCCTCTGGAGCTGTTACGAATCCAAACATTTGTTTAAATATTAAGCTGTGAAGCAAGTACACCAGTAGTGGTCCAGGACTGAGTCATCGGGGAAACAGGAACAATCTATATAGCTCTCTGATGATTCAAGGACTGGGAGCTGCACTGGGGTTCTTTAGTTCCCTCACTCTTCAGGGGCAAAACTGTAGGAATTCTCTTTGCAGAGTTACTGATTAAGAGTTGCTAATGAGGACTTTATAATGAAACAGTGGCTCCCTTTGCTCCTGAGAAATTTCCTACAAATTATCCTGACCTATGCTTATTTTACAATCAGAGAATGCATTATAACAAGAGAACTGACAATTTCACCAAACCAATACAATTGCGAAGCAGAAAACAAAAATTATATTTACATAAGGAAAATGCTTGCATTCAGATTCCAGGAAAGAAAAAATATGTCAGTCAATTGGATTATTTCAACTGAAAGTTAAGAGTTTTGACTGAATTATATAGGGGAAAAAAAAACAAAAGAACACCTTGTTTTTCTGCTTGCTGTAGCCAGTGGGAGCCTGACTTCTCACATTCTAGTACATAAATAAGCACAACTTAGCTCCCCTTCAACCCCACCACTCATAGTTGGCCTCTGGTCAGGTAATTTTCAGGTTTCCTTTCTAGTCTGTATATGCCTGTGTGTGCCCATCTGCAGACTGTGGGACATGACTCACTGGAAAAAGAAGCCTGATGTGGAATCAACGTACTCCCAGTCACACAACAGGGATGAACTTGTTTTCCTGAGTTTGTTAAATGACCACATTAAAATTACTCATCAGCCTCAGGAGCATTGGGATTTCCACTCAGAGTCTCACATGCAAGGAGTTCATTGTAAACCAGACTGGCCATTTCATTCAAGTATATCATTCCTTGGAATCCAGTGTGTGAGGTCTTACCATAATGAGAAAACACTCTTTAATTACAAGGTATACATTTGCTATTTGGACATAGTTGGAGAGCCTCTAAACTCAATCCTTTAATAGTTGAGACAGAATGAGGTGTAGACAGCTCACGTCTCTCCTGTGTCCAGCTAGATGACACTGACCCATTCCTGGTGAAGCTTTGAGGGCATATCAAGAGTCAAGAGACCCAGGACCACAGTCCAGGGAGTGCTAGGTACAGCTCATCCTGACCCATTTTGGGCCATGCTTTCTTCATCAATGGAATAAAGGATCAGGTTGGGTGGCATCAAAGGTCCCCTGCTTCTCTAAAACTTTGCTATCCTCTAAATGAGAAAAGGAAAATGGAAGTTCACAAGCAGGCTTTCAAATGGGGACACTTGTTCTAATAACTCCTTAGATTGATCAGAGATGTGAATTTTTGTGGCGAAGAATAACAAGGCTTTAATAAGCAGTTCTGGAACACAGTTAGAATGGAAACCATTCCTCTCAATCTCTCCCCGCAAGTCCCCAAATCATTTGTGGAAGTCTTGATATGTGACAGGCATTGTGCTATGCACTTTACATAATTACTCACAAAAACCAGAGAGGTGGGAATTATTATTCCCATTTTATAAGTGAGGAAATGGAGATTGCAAGACCATGAGATAGTCATTTAGCCATTCTGAGTCCATTTCCCTGAGTGTAAAATAAGTGGAGGTGTCTAGTTGCCATTAAAGACCTTTCTTACTCAATGATTCAAAACAAGCTTGGATTTGATCACCTAGACCTTGAAAGGCTCATAATTTTCCTCCAAACTGAGATGGCCCCTCATCCATCTCAAGCATCATTTATGTGCTCACAGAAACACAAAACCACATTTACTAGACCCAGCACTGTCTTGAAGAGCTCTCACAATCTATACTCCAAACATGGTAGTTGTTAAAATACATCATTTTCCTATGGAGACATCATGGGCTACCTTCGAACAAATAGCGAAAGATATAAGACAGTTATCATAGAGTGAAATCACCACAATCCCCACTTCCAGAAGCAGCCCTCCCTCCCAGAAGTCAGGAATTGGTACCAGGATAAAGACATAGCCATTTTCTCTCCATTCATGTAGCTAGGGCCAGAGCTGCTGGTTCCCAGCTAGGCAGAATGAAAGTTCCCTGAGGGCTGGGCTAGGGCCAAAATGTGGAGATTCATTGTGATCAGAAGGGAGTCACCCCATGGTATTTAAAGATGATCATCAACATCATCACCTATCACCCACCATGCATTTACAAAGTACTTACGATGTACATGGCACAACAGCTAACCTAGGTCACTTGCTGAAGAGGCCAAGTTTTTCTTTTCCTAACAGTCAAAATCATGAAGCTGAATATGGCTTTAACAACTTCAGGCAGGATCCTAGGGACCACACAGGGTGTCTGTAGAAGGAAAGCACATGGGAGACTCTTCTGCGTAGGTTGGGTAAGAGATCCTAAGAGCAAGTGATGGACATGTCGGGATCATGACTTAAAAGAGATGGTGCCTAGTGGTAGCCATTTTTTTTAAACCAATTGTCCATTTGGTAGAACCAGTTGTATTAATTTTCTAGGGCTGCCATAACAAAACACTATAGACTAGATGAAGTCTAGAACAGAAATTTATTTTCTCAAAGAACAGAAATTTATTTTCTCAAAATTCTGGAGATTGAAAGTCCAAGACCTCGGTGCTGATGAGCCTGGTTTCTCCTGGGATCTCTCTCCCTGGTTTGCAGATGGCCACCTTCTCACTGTGCCTTTGCGTGGCCTTTTCTCTGTGCACATGTGCTCCTGACGAGTCTTCTTCTTATAAGGATACTATTCATATTGGATTAGGGCTCCACCCTAATGACCTAACTTAATTATCCTTTTTTTTTTTTTTTTTTTTTTTGAGACAGAGTCTCGCTCTGTTGCACAGGCTAGAATGCAGGGCATGATGATCTTGACTCAATGCAACCTCCTCCTCTCAGGTTCAAGCGATTCTCATGCCTCAGCCCCCTGAGTAGTTGGAATTACACCACTCAGTGTGTGCACACTACCCCATCCAGCTAATATTTTGAATTTTTAGTAGAGACGGGGTTCCTCTATGTTGGCCAGGCTGGTCTCAAACTCCCAGTCTCAAGCAATCTGCTTACCTCGGCCTCTCAAAGTGCTAGGACTACAGGCGTGAGCCACCATGCCTGGCTAATTATTCTTTTACTGAGACAAGGTCTTGCTATGTTGCCCAGGCTAGCCTCGAACTTCTGAGCTCAAGCAGTTCTCCCACCTCAGCCTCCCAAGTAGCTGGGGCTACAGGTGCTCATCACCACTTCTAACTAAGGCACTATCTCCTAATACAGTCACATTCTAAGATACTGGGGGTTAGGGTTTCAATATATGAGTTTGGTGAGTCCATAACACCAGTATTTGGCCTTCCCAAAGTTACAGACATAGATAGTCCCAGTGTGTTCTAAATTTCCGAGGGTTTTTTTGTTCTGTTTTGTTTTTTTCCACAAAGTTCTCTACCTCCTGTCCCAATTTAGCACTTTCTCAATGTAAATCACAGGGATGGTTGGCTAGATCTACTTTTCTTTATTATTATTACCATCTACATCTGGGGATTACAAAGATTTTTAAGGCTGGGATTAAGAAGCAACTAGTTGGCTTCCAGCCAGGTCTGGGCAGCTTTTCATAAGCTATCCAAACTGCTCCTATTTACCAAGTCTTCAGAGTCAAAGAGGAGTTATATAGTAGATAGTGGAGCAGGGAAAGGTGAAAGGAGAAGAAAAAAGTACATCTATGCCCAGAAATGCCTTGTCATGGGTCTGTCTCCATTCTTTATAAGACATTTCCTGTGTTACAACACATTGGATTAACAAAGCTAGACACAGGCAACATGGAGGAGAAACTGTTCTGCAAAGGAATCCGGTTTCCTTTCAACATTCAGTTTCATTTTCACTGGCAGAACACCAGCCACACAGACACGCACACACAGACCCTGGGCCCTGACTGACATTTCAAGCACCCCCGTTCCAGATGTGTTTATATATTTGTCCAGCTACAGATAAAAAAAAAAAAAAAAAAGCCCCAAATTTAAACAAAGTCATTTCCCAAACCACCAGCCGTCTCCTTAATGAATTTTGTTTTTTGGACTTAGTCACAAGCAACCCTTTTTAACCCACTTATTCATTCAATAAATAATGAGTACCTCCCCAGGCTTGGGGATATAAGGCCATAAGTTTGGGAGGGATACAGATAAGTTCTGATAAACGGTACCTACTTCAGCCCTCTACACCAAGTGCAGTGCTGGGTGCCTTAAATACTTAGGAAAGTGTTATTATCTCCACTGTACAATGAAGAAGCCGAGGCTAAAAGAAATTCAAAAGCCAAGGTTAGGCTGGGCGTGGTGGCTGCTTTGGGAAGCAGAGAAGGGCAGATCACTTGAGGTCAGCAGTTCAAGACCAGCCTGGCCAATATGATGAAACCCTGTCTCTACCAAAAAATACAAAAATTATTGTATTGTTCTGAGAGAGAGTCTTTAGCCTTCCCAGAAATGCCAAAGGGGTGCACAGCACAAAAATGGAACAGAGCCCTGCATTATAGCAATGGGCAGCACAGGCAAAGCCAGGGGCTCTGCTCAGTGTCTTTGAGCAAAAAGCCAGGTTGGAATTTTGATAAATAAAAGAGACAGATGAAGAGGAAAGGAAATGAGCCCAGATTCCACCAGAAGACCCTTTCTCCCTTTCCACCAATTCCTGTTCAGCAGGTGCCCTAAATCCTCTCCCCTTCAGGTTTCAGCTGCAGCCGACCCCTCGAGCGCCCCCTCTGTCCCACGCGCAGTGTCGGTGGATGACTGTGTCACTCCCTGGTCCCCGGACGCCGAGCACCCACTCCCGCTCCAGGACGGTGCCGAGTGACAGTCAACAGGTGGAAGGCGCCAGAAACGTCCACACACCAAGACCACGGATACTTCGGTTTTTAAGCACCCCTCGCGGGTTGGCCTCTCCGCGGCCCTGAGGCTCTGACACTCCGAGAAGGAAGCAAGAGTCCCAAGACCCGGGTTCCAGACAAGGGCAGCAAGAGCTGCGGGTGTCCGGAGTTGAGGAAGCAAAGTTTGGGGCGCGGCGCACCGGGTCTGCGGAGTCCCAGCTGCGGAAACCCAGTTAAGCTAACAAACAGCCTCGGTGGTGGTCGCTGTCCCCGCCCAGTCTCCCTCCGCTGGCCCAGGGCCAAATATCGGCCGCGGATGCCTCTTACCCAGGCGTGAGCGGAGCCTTCGGTCACTGCGTTGGCGCAGCAAAAACCGCCGCTCCCTTCTGGGTCTCAAGGCCTGGACTGGGGCCCCGCCCGCCTGCCTTCCCGGCCCTCCGGGCGGAGGCTGGAGGCGGGGAAAGCGAGGCTCCCCCCAGGAAAGGTCCCGAAAAGTCCCGCCGTGCCCTGCCCGGCGCCGCAGCCCAGGCACCATGGTCAGTGAACACACCAGGACTTTGAGCGCTCACGGGGCACAGAACCAGGAACAAGCGTCCATCCGGCCTGGGGCGCTGCCGGCTGGGCAGACTCGCCCCTTGCGCGCCCTGAAGGGCGGCCCCGCAGGCTGGGGCGCACCGGCGGAGGACACCGAGGCCACCTGACGCTTCCGCCCCTGGGTGCCAACAGCGTTTTGTAATCAGGGCAGGCAAAAGCGGAGGCGGGGCGCTGTGGAGAGAGGCTCTGGCTGTTCCCACTGGGTCCTCCTATGTGCCCTGGACTTCTCACCAGGTTCTCACAGCTGCCCAGAAACACAGGTATTCCCGCGCTTGTTTCACAGAGAAGGTGACCGAGGTTCAGCTTTGGTGTGCGCTGGAGCCCTTCCTTCAAAACGCGCAGGCAGGGGTAAGCTGGCTTCCAGCCACTGGCCTCCACAGTGTCCCATCCCATATTCATGACTGGACATTTTCAATTGGCGGCTCTTTCCAGGTGGATGTAAAGTCTCAGTGAGTGGTTCTCCACCATACCGGATTCAGTAACCCATTTTACAATAAATACAGGGTGTCCCAAAAGTCTCATAACCTGAGAAGTGCAAGTGCTAGAAGCTTTCAAAAAAACAAACAAAACCAAAAAACCCTTGAAAGTTTGAGTTTCTTTTATACTTATTTGGTTTTATGAATTTTGAATATATATTTATATATATATATATATATATATATATATATATATATTTTTTTTTTTGAAACAGAGTCTCACTGTGTTGCCCAGGCTGGAGTGCAGTGAGTAGAGCAATCTTGGCTCACTGCAACATCTGCCTCATGGGTTCAACCAATTCTCGTGTCTCAGCCTCCTGAGTAGCTGGGACTACAGGTGTATGCCACCATGCCCGGCTAATTTTTGTATGTTTCAGTAGAGATGAGGTTTCACCATGTTGGCCAAGCTGGTCTCAAACTCCTGGCCTCAAGCGATCTGCCCTCCTGGGCCTCCCAAAGTGCTGGGATTACAGGCGTGAGCCACCATGCCCAGCCTTGAATATTATTTTTTTAAATGTTTTCAACTGATACTTTTTATCTTTAATCAAAGGGACTGACTGTATCTATGGCAAAATCATCATGAACAATATAATACAAACGCAGACTGTAGACTTTTATTGGTAAATCAATTCCATCTGCAGCATTGCTTCTGTGACGATTTTCTTCTTCTTCCTTTTTTTTTTTGAGGCAAAGTCTCACTCCATCACCCAGACTGGAGTGCAGTGGCATGATCTCAGCTCACTGCAACCTCCACCTCCCAGATTCAAGTGATTCTCCTGCCTCAGCCTCCCGAGTAGCTGGGACTACAGGCATCCACCACCACCCGTAGCTAACTTTTGTATTTTTAGTAGAGACAGGGTTTCACCATGTTGGCCAGGCTGGTCTTGAACTCCTGACCAAATGATCCACCCACCTTGGCCTCCCAAAGTGCTGGGATTACAGGCGTGAGCCATCGCACCCAGCCAACATGATTTTTTGAAATGGCAAATAACTCTGGTAAAGAAGCTCTGAACAAAACAAAGTATACTCTTTTCTTCCTTTATTCCAATAGAAACATTCCTGGAAATTTTAGTATGAAAACCATGCAAAATGCTTAATGTTTATAATTATCTGAACTAGAACCCAAATAACTTTACCAAAAAAATGGTTTTTTGCATACTTGAATGTTGGTGCAAGGCACAGGACACCAGAAATTGTGCAGGACTCTGGACATTTAATTGGGTTTTTGGTGTTTTGGGTTTGTTTTTTTTAATTGAGACAGGGTCTCACTCTGCTACCCAGGTTTGAGTGCAATGGTGCGATAACAGCTTCCTGCAGTCTCGACCTCTGGAGCTTAAACAGTCCTCCTACCTCAGCCTCCCAAATAACTGAGACCACAGGCATATGCCACCATGCCCAACTAATTTTTTTCTAAATTTATTTATTTTTCTGTAGAGATGGAGATCTCACTACGTTGCCCAGGCTGGTCTTGAACTCCTGGGCTCAAGCCATCCTCCCACCTCAGCCTCTCAAGGTGCTGGGATTAGAGGAGTGGGCCACCATGTCCGGCCAGGACAGTTCATTGTTATATGGCCCTGTTCACATAGCAGGGGAGGTTGGCTTCCTTGGTTCCCACTCTCTAAATGCCAATAGACTCTCTCCCAAATTTATGACAAATAAAAAGTCCCCTCCTATATTTCCAAAATGCTTCACCCCACCTCCCAGTCCCATCACCCTCCACATCCAAGCCAAGAAGCCCTGGTTTAAATGGGAAGGATGCAGGCAGGAAGGAGTCACAGGAGATGTGCTGCCTGCTGGGTGGTTTGAGACTGATGGCTGTGGAATCAGATTCAGAGTTAAGAAACATGTCCTAGCTGGGTGCGGTGGCTCATGCCTGTAATCCTAGCACTTTGGGAGGCTGTGGCGGGAAGATCACGAGGTCAGGAGTTCGAGACCAGCCTGGCCAGCATGATGAAACCCCGTCTCTACTAAAAATACAAAAAAATTAGCCGGGCATTGTGGCACGTGCCTGTAGTCCCAGCTACTCGGGAGGCTGAGGCAGGAGAATTGCTTCAACCCGGCAGGCGGAGGTTGCAGTGAGCCAAGATCGTGCCACTGCACTCCAGCCTGGGCAACAGAGGGAGACTCCATCAAAAAAGGAAGGAGGGAGGGAAGGGAGGGGAGGGGGAGGGAAATGTCCTGACCATATCCCACATGCTGAGAGCCTCCACTGTATGTATTCTACTATCTCACTCAAGAGCCCTCCTTCCAACGCAAAAGAGAACACTTCAAAGGAGAACAGAAGTTGTAACTTGCCCATCAGACAAGGAAGGGGACTGAGAGTTGACTCACTTACTCATGCAGTCATTCTTTCATCTGATGGATATTCTCTGAGTCCTTGCCTTCTGTGTCCAGCAAGCCCTGTGCCTGCTGTCTAGGCATACACTGTTGAAAAAAATCAGACTTGATTCCTACCCATGTGAAGTTTGCAGAGGAATGAAAGTGCACTTGGGGATATGGGAAACTGAAAGAAGAATCATTAAAGGATGGGAAGAGGAAGTGATAGGAAGAGCTAGCACTAAGAGGAACACATCCCAATTCAAGAACATCCGGGAGAAGGAAAACAAATCAAAATCAGGGCTCTGGGAAGATTTGCAGGCACATGGGCAGGAAGGGCTGGCAACAGGAATGGGTGGAAATAGAGAATGGAACAGTGAAAGGGATCCTTATCACAAGAAAGGGAAGGCTCAGGAGGAAGATCAGAGCAAAGAGGCTGATCCTCCTGTACTGTCTTTCCTGCCTGATCAGCAAGCCCCACCCTCATCCCTTCCCTGCGGCAAATGCTTCCTGGGTGAGTAGCTAGAGAAACAACTCATACCCTAGCCTCCCCAGCAAACCCTCCCTAGCTGGGACAGTAACCCAGCCAAGGCTTCACAGCTAAGCAATGAGACTTGTGGGAGAGTTGGGAATGAGTTCCTGCTATGCATCAGGGAGCAAGCATCACATGGTGTTTCATCCTGCCAAACCACAAGGCAGTCTCAGAACCAGATAGGCAGATGAACAGGGTGTATTAGTTTGTTTTCACACTGCTGATAAAGACATACCCAAGACTGGGAAGAAAAAGAGATTTAATTGGACTTACAATTCCATGTGGCTGGGGAGGCCTCAGAATCATGGCGGGAGGCGAAAGGCGCTTCTTACATGGTGGCAGCAAGAGAAAATGAAGAAGAAGCAAAAGCAGAAACCCCTAATAAACCCATCAGATCTCGTGAGACTAACTCACTATCATGAGAATAGCACTTGAGAGACCAGCACCCATAATTCGATGTGCTGGGACTCAGGGAGGGACCTCACCCTGAGTCCCTCCCACAACACGTAGGAATTCTGAGAGATACAGTTCAAGTTGATATTTGGGTGGGGACACAGCCAAACCATATTACAGGGCAATACTTGTGTTTTATGCCTTGCTTTTAAAAGACAGCCCCAACACCTCCCAAACATGCTGTTTTCCTCACAGCTAATCTGCTTATCAAATAATAACTAAAACTACATCAGTCTACAGGGTAGCTGGAGTATCCTCATCTGTGTCATTGAAGGTCAAGTTGTTGTTGTTGCTGTTGTTTTCAGACAAGAAGCACTAATGTATATGGAGGTTCTATCTCAATCAGCATTCTCAGTTGCAAGAAAGAAACCAGCTCTGGATGCCTTAAGTAGAAAAGGAACATTAGGCTGGGCACAGTGGCTCACGCCTGTAATCCCAGCACTTTGGGAGGCCAAGGCAGGTGGATCACGAGGTCAGGAGATCACCACCGGCCTGGCCAAGGTGGTGAAACCCCGTCTCTACTAAAAATACAAAAATTAGCCAGGTGTGGTGGCAGGTGCCTGTAATCCCAGCTGCTCAGGAGGCTGAGGCAGAGAATTGCCTGAACCCGGAGGTTGAGGTTGCAGTGAGCTGAAATCGCGCCACTGCACTCCAGCCTGGGCAACAGAGTGAGATTCTGTCTCAAAAAAAAAAAAAAGAAAAGAAAAGGGACATTAAAAGGCACTCAAGGATTCACAGAACCATTAAAATGATGGGTAATGATGGGAGGAGAAGTGCACAGGAATGAGGACAGCTCTGGAGAATCAAAAAGCAGAATGCCCACCTTCTTTTAGCAGAAACAGCCTGGCTACCCCCAGGATGCTCCCATGTCATCACAAATTACTCTAGAATGAATGACACAAATATAAAGAGAGTGAGAGTGAAAATTCTCAATGAGAGTTTCCAGTTGACCAACTGTATGTCAAAGGCCAGCATTGTAGCTGTCAGAGCAGGGAGAGAATATACTTGGCCCCCTTACTTCTGCCAGAACTATTATGATGGGTATTCCTTCAAAAAATGGAAAGGGGGATTGAATACTGGCAGCAGCGGATGGGGAAAGAAAGATGTCTACTATAGGCTCCACAAATATAAGATCTCTTTATCATATACTTTTTTCTACATAGATAAACAAAGTGGTATAATAGTGAAAATTGGCCGGACACAGTGGTTCATGCCTGTAATCCCAGCATTTTGGGAGGCCAAGGTAGGCAGATCCCTTGAGGTCAGGAGTTCAAGACCAGAACTCTTTTAGTATTTAGACCAGAACTCCTGAGCACCTCTACTAAAAATACAAAAAAAAAAATAATAATAATTGCCAGGTGTGGTGTCACATGCCTGTAATCCCAGCTACTCAGGAGGCTGAGGCATGAGAATCGCTTGAACCTGGGAGGCATAGGTTGCAGTAAGCCGAGATCATGCCACTGCACTCCAGCCGGGGCAACAGAGCCAGACTTTGTCTCAATAATAATAATAATAATAATAATAATAATAATAATAATAATACTCGGTCCTAGAGCCACAAAAAGTTCTGCTAAATAAATGTATACTAGAGTGCTGGAGGGCAGGGAGGGGTGTGGCTCAGGCAGGCTTAGACTCCACCCAGAAAAGTCTCCTAGGACATAAGAAAAGTACTGGATCTAAAATCAAGTCTTCCTCAGAAATCTAGTCTCAAATCGGGTTTGGGGCAGTTCTTTACACCTGAATTTTGTCATCGTTAAAATGGAGATAAGGCCAAGCGTGGTGGCTCATGCCTGTAATCCCAGTACTTTGTGAGGCCAAGGCTGGTGTATCACTTGAGCTCAGGAGTTTGAAACCAGCGTGGGCAACAAAATGAGACCCTGTCTCTAAAAAAATGCAAAAATTAGCCAGGTATAGTGGCATGTGCCTGTGGTTCCAGCTACTCATGAGGCTGAGGTGAGAGGCTGGCTTAACTCCAGGAGGCAGAGGTTGCAGTGAGCCGAGATCACACCACTGCACTCCAGCCTGGGCTATAAACCAGACCCTGTCTCAAAAAAAAAAAAAAAAAGAAAAAGGAGATAAAATATTTTCTCCTACTTCAAGAACTAACTCAAAGATATGCTAAAAGAACAGACATTGTGTCTCTTGGGCCATAGAATACCTCAAAGCATGTGGGACTGTGGAGACCAAAAGTTATCTTTGTGTTTGCACATCATCACTCTAAAAGAGAATATATTACTTTGTCTCAGTTAGCTGCAGTAATAAAGTACGTATTTTGACTGGGCACAGTAGCCCATGACTGTAATCCTAGCACTTTGGGAGGCCGAGGCAGGAGGATCACTTAAGCCCAGGAGTTCAAGATTTTCAAGATTACCCTGGGCAACATGGCAAGACCTCATCTCTACAAAAATTATAAAAATTATTTTTAAAAATATTAGCCAAGGCCGGATGCAGTAGCTCACACTTGTAATCCCAGCACTTTGGGAGGCCAAGGCAGGCAGATCACCTGAGATCAGGAGCTTGAGACCAGCCTGGCCAACATGGAGAAACCCCATCTCTACTAAAAAAACTAGTTCAACCCTTGTGGAAGTCAGTGTGGTGATTCCTCAGGGACCTAGAACTAGAAATACCATTTGACCCAGCCATCCCATTACTGGGTATATACCCAAAGGACTATAAATCATGCTGCTATAAAGACACATGCACACCTATGTTTATTGCGGCACTATTCACAATAGCAAAGACTTGGAACCAACCCAAATGTCCAACAATGATAGACTGGATTAAGAAAATGTGGCACATATACACCATGGAATACTATGCAGCCATAAAAAATGATGAGTTCATGTCCTCTGTAGGGACATGGATGAAATTGGAAATCATCATTCTCAGTAAACTATTGCAAGAACAAAAAACCAAACACCGCATATTCTCACTTATAGGTGGGAATTGAACAATGAGAACACATGGACACAGGAAGGGGAACATCACACTCTGGGGACTGTTGTGGGGTGGGGGGAGGGGGGAGGGATAGCTTTAGGAGATATACCTAATGCTAAATGACGAGTTAATGGGTGCAGCACACCAGCATGGCACGTGTATACATATGTAACTAACCTGCACATTGTGCACATGTACCCTAAAACTTAAAGTATAATAATAATTTTAAAAAAATAGAAAAATTTGTCGAGCATGGTGGCACATGCCTATAGTCCCAGCTATTCAGGAGGCTGAGGCAGGAGCATCACTAGAACCCAGGAGGTGGAGGCTGCAACAAGCCAAGACTGCACCACTGCACTCCAGCCTGGGCAACAGAGTGAGACTCTGTCTCCAAAAAATAAATAAATAAATAAAAGTAGCCAGGTTTGGTGGCACATGCCTGTGGTCCCAGCTACTTCAGAGGCTGAGGTGGGAGGGATGCTTGAGCCCAGGAGGTTACTGCTACAGTGAGCCATGATGACACCATTGCACTCCAACCTAGTTGACTAAGCAAGATCTTGTCTCAAAAATATTGTATGTTCCAGGAACAGCTTACATACAGCTTGTGGGAGCCAGGGTGGGCAAAAAGCACACTGTTACAATATTGAGGATGTGTGCTCTGCTTGCTGATTGCAGCTGCTGATCATAAAGATGCAGACAAAGAGGCAGGTGGCCATGTTGTTGCACCTGCCCCCCACTGTTGCAACGTCCTTTCCCTCAAGCTGAAGTGACTTTCAAGTGATTTAAAGATCCAGTACCCCTTCTTCACCTCTTCATTTTTCTTTTTTCTCTCTTTTAAAAGCCAGACATTAAAGACTAAGACACTCAAAAGCAACTGTATATATGGGGAAAATTAGAAAGTGACTGTGTATTCCCAAAGAAATGCATAGATTTAGGAAAGATCTGAGAAGACCCTAAGCTGACACCTTAGCTGATCTTTGCACAGAGACAGCCCACAACAATTAATAATAAAAAATAATAATAAACAGCAAATTCTGGGAAAGGGGAAAAATGTGATTTCCAGAGTTAACACATTATTAGATTTAAATGTCCAGTTTTCAACAAAAATCACAAGGCATACAAAAAGAATAGAAAAGTATGGCCCATTCAAAGGAAAAACTAAATCAATATGAACTGTCCCTGAAGAAGAGTTGATGGCAGACCTACTAGACAAACACTTTAAAACAATTATTATAAAGATGCTTAAAGAACAAAAGGAAGATGTGGAGAAAATCAAGAAATCAATTTATGAACAAATGAAAATATCAAAAAACAGATGTAAGATCTAAGCCAGGCACGGTGGTGAATGCCTGCCATCCCAGCCACTCAGAAGGCAGGGCGGTCACTCGAGACCAGCCTGGGAAACATAGCAAGATCCTGTTGAAAAAGAGAGAGAGAAGGAAAAAGAGAGAGAAAGAGAGACAGAGAGAAAGATACCTTAAAAATATATCTAAAAAGAAATTTTGAAGATCAAAAGTACAATAACTGGACCAGGCACAGTGGCTCATGCCTGTAATCCTAGCACTTTGGGAGGCAAAGCCAGGCAGATCACTCAAGGCCAGGAGTTCAAGACCAGCCTGGCCAAAATGGTGAAACCCCATCTCTACTAAACCTACAAAAATTAGCCAGCTGTGGCGCCTGTAATCCCAGCTACTCAGGAGGCTGAGGCAGGAGAATCACTTAAACCTAGGATGTGGAGGTTGCAGTGAGCTGAGATCATGCCACTGCACTCCAGCCTCCCACTGCTGAGAGAGATTCTGTCTCAATTAAAAAAAAAAAAAGTACAATAACTGAAATGAAAATTCACTAGAGGGATTCAAAGGCAGATTTGAGCAAGCAAAAGAATCAGTAAACTTGAAGATAATAGAACTTGAAGACAATAGAAATTATTAAGTCTGAGGAACAGAAATAAAAATTACTGAAGGAAAGTGAAGAGAGCCTAAGACATCTGTGGGACACCATCAAGCAGATCAACATATACATTGTGGGAGTTCCAGAGGAGAAGAGAAAGAGAAAGAGGAACAGAAATAATATCTGAATACATAATGGCTGAAAACTTTCCAAATGTGATAAAATATATAAATACAAACATACAAAAAGCTCAACTCCAAGAAAGATGAACTCAAAGAGACCATACTAAACATATTATAAGTAAAATTTTGAAAAACAAAGACCAAAAGAGAATCTTGAAAGCAGCAAGACAGAAGCAATTTGTCTCATACAAGGGATCCTTGATAAGATTATCAGATTTCTCATCAGGAACTTTGGAGGCCAGAGAACAATGGGCCAATATATTTAAAGTGCTAAAACAGAAAAAAACTGTCAACCAAGAATTGTATAACTAGCAGATCTGTCCTTTAAAAGTGAGACAGGAATTAAGATATTTCCAGATAAACAAAAAAATGAGAGTTTGTAACCACTAGATCTCCCCTGTAAGAAATTCTCAAAGGAGTTCTTCAGAGTGAAATTAAAAAACACTAGACAGTAACTCAAAGTTGTATGAAGAAATAAAGATCTCAATAAAGGTAAATACATGGGCAATAATAAAGGCTAGTATTGTTTTAACAGTCTTAATTCCACTATTTTTTTCTACATGATTTAAGAGATGAACACATTTTTAAAATTATTAGCCTAAAAGATAGTGCTATAGTTTGGATGATTTTCCTTTCCAAATCTCATAATAAAAGTTAATCTCCACCAGGTGCAGTGGCTTATGCCTGTAATCCCAGCACTTTGGGAGGCCAAGGCAGGCAGATCAACTGAGGTCAGAAGTTCAAGACCATCCTCATCAACATGGAGAAACCCCATCTCTACTAAAATACAAAAATTGGCCAGGTGTGGTGGTGCACACATGTGGTCCCAGCTACTCAGGAGGCTGAGGCAGGAGAATTGCTTGAATCCAGGAGGCAGAGGTTGCAGTGAGCCAAGATCACGCCACTGCACTCCAGCCAGAGCGATTGAGTAAGACTCCATCTCAAAAAAAAAATCTCCAATGTTGGAGGCAGAGCCTGGGCCTAATGGGAGGTGTCTGAGTCATGGGGCAGATCCCTCATGAATAGATTAATGTCCCTCTTAGCCTTCTTTGTTTCCTCTCAACTACCCTTTACTTTTCTCCCTCTTTTTTTTTTTTATACTTTAAGTTCTAAGGTACATGTGCACAATGTGCAGGTTTGTTACATAGGTATACATGTGCCATGTTGGTTTGCTGCACCCATCAACTTGTCATGTACATTAGGTATTTCTCCTAATGCTATTCCTCCCCCAGCCCCCCACCCCCTGACAGGCCCCAGTGTGTGATATTCCCTGCCCTGAGTCCAAGTGTTCTCATTGTTCAGTTTCCACCTATGAGTGAGAACATACGGTGTTTGGTTTTCTGTCCTTGTGATAGTTTGCTTAGAATGATGGTTTCCAGCTTCATCCATGTGCCTGCAAAGGACATGAACTCATCCTTTTTTATGACCGCATAGTATTCCATGGTGTATATGTGCCACATTTTCTTTCTTTTTTTTTTTTTTTGAAGATGGAGTCTCGCTCTGTCTCCCAGGCTGGAGTGCAGTGGCACGATCTCGGGTCACTGCAAACTCTGCCTCCCGGGTTCATGCCATTCTCCTGCCTCAGCCTCCCAAGTAGCTGGGACTACAGGTGCCCACCACCATGCCTGGCTAATTTTTTGTATTTTTAGTAGAGACGGAGTTTCACCATGTTAGCCAGGATGGTCTTGATCACCTGACCTTGTGATCCGCCCGCCTCAGTCTCCCAAAGTGTATGTGCCACATTTTCTTAATCTAGTCTACCATTTTTTTTTTCTAGTCTACCATTGATGGACATTTAGGTTGGTTCCAAGTCTTTGCTATTGTGAATTGTGCCACAATAAACATACGTGTGCATGTGTCTTTATAGTGGCATGATTTATAATCCTTTGGGTATATGCCCAGTAATGGGATCGCTGGGTCAAATCATTTTTCTAGTTCTAGATCCTTGAGGAATCACCACACTGTCTTCCACAATGGTTGAACTAGTTTACAGTCCCACCAACAGTGTAAAAGTGTTCCTATATCTCCACGTCCCTCTCCAGCATCTGTTGTTTCCTGACTTTTTAATGATCATCATTCTAACTGGCGTGAGATAGTATCTCATTGTGGTTTTGATTTGCATTTCTCTGATGACCAGTGATGATGAGCATTTTTTCATATGTGTGTTGGCTGCATAAATGTCTTCTTTTGAGAAGAGTCTGTTCATATCCTTTGCCCACTTCTTGATGGGGTTGTTTGTTTTTTTCTTGTACGTTTGTTGAAGTTCTTTGTAGATTCTGGATATTAGCCTTTTGTCAGATGGGTAGATTGCAAAAATTTTCTCCCGTTCTGTAGGTTGCCTGTTCACTCTGATGGTAGTTTCTTTTGCCATGAAGAAGCTCTTTAGTTTAATTAGATCCCATTTTGTCTATTTTGGCTTTTGTTGCCATTGCTTTTGGTGGTGTATTCATGAAGTCCTTGCCCATGTCTGTGTCCTGAATGGTTTTGCCTAGATTTTCTTCTAGGGTTTTTATGGTTTTAGGTCTAACATTTAAGTCTTTAATCCATCTTGAGTTAATTTTTGTATAAGGTGTAAGGAAGGGATCCAGTTTCAGCTTTCTACATGTGGCTATCCAGGTTTCCCAGCATCATTTATTAAATAAGTAATCCTTTCCCCATTTCTTGTTTTTGTCAGGTTTGTCAAAGATCAGATGGTTGTAGATGTGTGGTGTTATTTCTGAGGCCTCTGTCCTGTTCCATTGGTCTATATATCTGTTTTGGTACCAGTACCATGCTGTTTTGGTTACTGTAGCCTTGTAGTATAGTTTGAAGTCAGGTAGAGTGATGCCTCTAGCTTTATTCTTTTTGCTTAGGATTATCTTGGCAATGTGGGCTCTTTTTCGGTTTCATATGAACTTTAAAGTAGTTTTTTCCAATTCTGTGAAGAAAGTCATTGGTAGCTTGATGGGGATGGCATTGAATCTATAAATTACCTTGGGCAGTATGGCCATTTTCACAATATTGATTCTTCCTATCCATGAGCATGGAATGTTCTTCCATTTGTTTGTGTCCTCCTTTATTTCATTGAGCAGTGGTTTGTAGTCCTCCTTGAAGAGGTCCTTTATATCCCTTGTAAGTTGGATTCCTAGATATTTCTCTCTGCAGCAATTGTGAATGGGAGTTCACTCATGATTTTGCTCTCTGTGTGTCTGTTATTGGTGTAAAGGAACACTTGTGATTTTTGCACATTGATTTTGTATCCTGAGGCTTCGCTGAAGTTGCTTATCAGCTTAAGGAGATTTTGGGCTGAGAAGATGGGGTTTTCTAAATATACAATCATGTCATCTGCAAACAGGGACAATTTGACTTCCTCTTTTCCCAAATGAATACCCTTTATTTCTTTCTCTTGCCTGATTGCCCGGGCCAGAACTTCCAACACTTTGTTGAATAGGAGTGGTGAGAGAGGGCATTCTTGTCTTGTGCCGGTTTTCAAAGGGAATGCTTCCAGTTTTTGCCCATTCAGTATGATATTGACTGTGTGTTTGTCATAATAGCTCTTATTATTTTGAGATACATTCCATTATTACCTAGTTTATTGAGAGATTTTAGCATGAAGGGTTGTTGAATTTTGTTGAAGGCTTTTCTGCCTCTACTTTTCTCCCTCTTTCTTACTCCAATTCTCTTTTCTCTCAATTATTTCTCACCTTTTTCTTTTTTCTTTTTCTTTTTTTTATTTAAATGGAGTTTTGCTCATGTTGCCCAGGCTGGAGTGCAATGGCCTGATCTCAGATCACCGCAACCTCCACCTCCCAAGTTCAAGTGATTCTCCTGCCTCAGCCTCCCAAGTAGCTGGGATTACATGCATGTGCCACCACGCCTGGCTAATTTTGTATTTTTAGTAGAGACGGGGATTCTCCATGTTGGTCAGGCTGGTCTCAAACTCCCATCATGATACGTCTGCCTCAGCCTCCCAAAGTGCTGGGATTACAGGCATGAGCCGCTGCGCCCAGCTGATTTCTCACCTTTTTCTTCCAAATGTCTCTTCTTCTCCCAGGAACCTCTACTGCAATCCCATACCCAAAATACAATCAGCCTTGTCAGTCAGGGGAGAAGCTATGGTAAAAATGGGATACAAATTAAGTTTAATCTCTGTGTGACCTGCACTGTACATTTGAAAACAAGTCATTTTATGGGTAAGCAGTATCCAGCTGGGATCCAGGAAATAAGAACCCTAAATTGCTTTTATTGTTGGGAAAAAGAGATTTTATGTTGGAGGGTTTGTTACATACAAGTGTGATAAGATAGCAGAATTAAGACTCTGTGTTAATCCATGTACTCTGAGAAGCAGGCATCAAGACAGAGCTAAACATGCAAGGATTTTTAAGGAAATTCTTGGGGAGAAAATGAGAGGGAGATGGTTGAGATATTCATCAGCCTACAATACAAGTCTGACCTCAAAAGAAAAAGACAGGGATGAAAGGTTGAGTGGAAGTTTTGTATACAGCTGTGTACTCTAAGGAAGGCTCAGCAAAACTTTTAGAGCCAGTCCTGGAGAAATCCCCTATTTTCCAGGCAGAACCAGCTTAATGAGAATGTGACCCGTACAGTCACACAGGGCCAATACTTGGCTTAATGCTCTGCTGCTGCCATCTTAAATTTTTTCATCATATTTGACAAGGGGCCTGCATTTGCATTTTGCAGTAGGTCCTGCAAATTATGTAGCCATCTCTGTTCTCAGGAATGAGTCTGCCTAGTATCCTTGCTGAGCTGTCACTGGGCTAAGAGTAGCCCATGGGAAGCATCCTCAGTACAAACATAGCAGTACACTTCAGAGCAAAGTAACTGGGGCCCAGAAAATGAGGTTCCCTGTAGCTGGAGGTCTGTGAGGCATGTTCTAATGGCCACCACAGTCCACCCCTTGAGCCGTAGAGATGTACTTCTCCACACAGGTTCAAGGAGCAGCTCCTCCGTAGTCCTCATGGGCCTTCCTTCCTAAGGGGCAACTGAGCAGAGGGGGTTGGTTGGATGAATTACAGTCCCAAGATCACCACAGTTGATCCCAGGACCACAATTAGTACTTACCTTCTCCCTCTTCCACTATTCATTCTAAATCCCCTTCACCCTCAGCTATCACCTTGGCTGGTCTTGGTGGCTTACCTGGTGGTGTAACCCAAACCTTTATTCCTGAGGGGTCTGAACTCATGATAATCATACTCTTCTAAGGCCGAGGTTGCCGCATCTATCTATTCACAGTTATAACGGGGCTAGGGAGTACAGGAGGTACCCAAATAAATCACCTGAGTTCCACACATCTTCCTCCTTGCCCCATCTTGTAAATGAACTTACCTCCCCCTAATGATCACTTCATAGCTTTTGCTAGTACACCAGCTCCTCTCTTGCCTGCTGGTGCCTGAACACAAAAAGTACAAAGCGCCCTGTCAGCAGCCACAACTTATAGTTCAGTGGGACCTTTATTATATCCCTGGCAAGAGTGTGTTCCCTTTGGGAATCAGGACCTCCAATCATGCAGAGCCTAGAGTTGCAGAGAAAGAAAGAAAATCCCCCAGTGGCTCATTGGGGAATGGTAGTAAGTGGGTCACTGGAAACGACGGTAAGTAGGGCCCCTTCTCCTTCCACACTTTAGTTTCCTGACCCTTGTATCCTTCCTACTAGGGAAGTAGAACCATAGAGAGGTCACTCATTTAATAAATGCACTGTGTCCTGAAAGATGGCACTTCATTATTTCACATCCTTTCTCCGAGCTCCCATTTCAGTTGTAACTTTAGAAGACCATCTCAACAATCTATAAGGCCAGTTGCTTCTGGGTGGTGTAGTTCATAACACAACCAGAGAATCCCATGGTCAGGACCCACTCCCACACCTCCTTCACTTGAAGTAGGTTCCCTAGTTGGATGCTCCGCTACATAGGATTCCACAACTGTGGATCAAGCATTCCCTAAGCTTCCAGATGGAAGTGCTGGCTGAGGCTCCATGGGCAGAAAAACCATACAATATTAATTTACAGTTTGCCTTAGAGTTGTATTACCTATCCCACCTCCTATTATAAGATAGTCTGAGAGATCTGGACCTCTTAAACATCCAAGAAGATATCACATTGATCCATTACACTGAGATGACATAAAGTTCATTAGACAGGACCAGCCAGAGGGGCAAGTATGCTGGAGGCCTTGATAAGATGCATGCATTTCAGAGGGTAGGAGATAAACCCTGTGAAGAGTCCAGAACAGGCCATTTCAGTAACATTTTTGGAGGTCTGGTGGTTGGAAGTATTCTGGAATAGCCTATTCTAAAGTAAAAGGCAAATTGATGTATCTTCTAGCCCTGTTTTGAGGAAAGAAGGCAGTGCCTTGTAGGCCTTTTTGTGTTCTTGAGACAACATATGCCACCCCTGGGGGATATATTTCTGGCCCATGTACTGGGTGACATAGAAAGCTTCTGGCTTGAGTGGGGCTAGAACAAGAAAGGGTGCTGCAGCAGGTCCAAGCCATAGTGCAGTCAGTTCTGCCAGCAGACCCCCACAGTGTTGGAGGTGTGAGTGGTGGGAAAAGATGTAGCGTGACCACTGAATGGATCTGCAGGCCTCCTGGGCCCATTGTAAACTGGACTTTATCTAGCACCCCATTTTTTAGTTGGTCCTCCTAAACTCTGCTCTAACAGCAGGACCATGATGCTTCTTTGGGTCTCTCAGTATCAGTGCAACTCAAACCCTTTGTCCAGTAGTTTTTTTTTTTTTTTTAGGGGGAGGAAGTCTTGCTCTGTCGCCCAGGCTGGAGTGCAGTAGCGCGATCTCAGCTCACTGCAACCTCCGCCTCCTGTGTTCAAGCGATTCTCCTGCCTCAGCCTCCTGAGTAGCCGGGATTACAGGCGCCCGCCACCACGCCCAGCTAATTTTTGTATTTTTAGTAGAGACAGGGTTTCACCATATTGGCCAGGCTGGTCTCGAACTCCTGACCTCAAGTGATCCAGCCTCAGCCTCCCAAAGTGCTAGGATTACAGGCATGACCCACTGCACCTGGCCTGTCCAATTATTTTATAAATGTCTGATTATTCCCCCTTCAGTGTATAGTCACCCAAGAAAATGGCCATAGGTCCCTTTGAGGAGACTAGGGGAATCATCACAGTATATGTTTGCCATCACGTTGCAGGGTTCTTCCTCCAACCACCTCTCCAGTCCGTGTATCCAGATCTAAAAATTAACTTAAGTCTGGGAACTGGGCAAGGGAGCCGGACTTTTTATTGAAATGGCTGCCCTCAGCCTCTTGCTCCTCCAATTTGCTTTAAAAAAATAAATAGATCAGGGATCAGCATATGATGGCCCAGGAGCCATTGATGGCCTGATCTAGTCAATCATCTATTTTTCATAAACAAAGTTTTGTTAAAACACACGGGACACTCATTTGCTTACATATCGTCTATGGTTGCTTTTATGCTACAACAGCTGAGCTAAGCAGTTGCCACAAAGAGCATATGACTTGCAAAGTCTAAAATATTTAGCCCTTTACCTGAACAGTTTGTTGATCCTGTTATAGATGCTAAAAGCATCCTTGTTGACTGCCTGCCTATTTTGCTTCTAAGTGCAAAATAGACACTTTGCTCCATTAACCATGTCCACAACCCCCTGCTGGTAAAGCCCAGTGATTGCCCCTCAAACCCTGCCTTTTGGTGGGTAAGGCAATTAAAGCCTCCTGGCTCCTGGCAGTTAAGTGCCACCTCCTGGCCCCCATCATGCCCACAGATGCTGACAAGCTCAGATTGTAACCGCCACTCCTACCATCATCGCAGCCTGCAGAACTTCTTAGTGATGGTGCCCTTCTCATGAGTGCATTTTGATGGCTGGGAGAATGGTGTATCTTGTGTGCCTTCTCATAGGACATATTCTTTGGTGGGTCTTTTGGCCATATATATATATATATATATATATATATTTTTTTTTTTTTTTTTTTTTTTTTTTTTAGACGGAGTCTCGCTCTGTTGCCTGGGCTGGAGTGCAGTGGTGTGATCTTGGCTCACTGCAAGCTCCACCTCCTGGGTTCACACCATTCTCCTGCCTCGGCCTCCCAAGTAGCTGGGACTGCAGGCGCCCGCCACCACACCCAGCTAATTTTTTTTTGTATTTTTAGTAGAGACGGGGTTTCACCGTGTTAGCCAGGATGGTCTCGATCTCCTGACCTCGTGATCCGCCCGCCTCGGCCTCCCAAAGTGCTGGGATTACAGGCATGAGCCACAGTGCCCGGCCTATATTTTTAATTTTAAAATAAATATAATACCTTATTACAAAAATAGAGATGGGGATTCACCGTGTTGCCCAGGTGGGTCTCGAACTCCTGAGCTCAAGCAGTCCACCAGCCACAGACTCTCAAAGTGCTGGGATTATAGGTGTAAGCTGCTGTGCCTGGCCTGGCCTTATATATTACAGTCCTTCGAACACGTCCACTTCCTTCGGCCTCTTTATTCTTATCTGTACTGAGTGAAGAAGTAAAGGAGGGTTGGGGAGAAGCATTAAACTACTAAGCAGAGCTTCAGCAAGGCTAACAGGGAGTCTTTGAACCAAAGTCAGAGAAGTCCCATGTCTTCCAGGAACAGACCTGTCTTAGCATCCCTGCCGGCCTTAACTATTCGCTAGGAGCAGCCTGTATAGGAAGCATGCCTGGGTGCAAATGCAGATAGGTCTCAGAGTACAGCAATGGAGCCCTTAGGTCGTTTTGTTCCCTGTGGCTGGAGGTGTGTGAGGCACATTCTCCTGGCCACCACAGGAACCAGAACAAAGACCAGGATGGGTGTGACACAGCCTGATTTAAATGCCAGTCTGCATCTTTAATAACAGGTCTGACTTGTAAAGTAGTACAAGCTGCTGCTCAGGATGGCACTGCTTTCAGGAGTGTCTTTTGAGTCAGCAGAATAAGAGGGCTCCCAGGCAGACTGCATAGGGACAAAGTGATTCGTGTGTGCCTCACCTCCTCTCTCCTTGCTATTATACTTGCAATCCAAACAGGAAAGAAGTACTTGCCCTGACTCAGAAGCAGTCTATTCCCTGTTCCTCCATTCTGAGAGGGTGAATTGACAGATCCTAGGATTCCTCACTTGAGGCCTAGGCTGTGAGGTGGTTAAAGGCCAAAAACAACCCACCTGCAATGAGTGCATTTGCCTGGAAGCTGCAATTGCAGCAAGAGCCACTGATGTCACAGTATGTTAATGCCAGTAAGCGTCTTAGGGATCACCTCCTGTCTGTACATTTATCCCTAAGGGAAACTAACTTTCTCCAGTGATAAAAATTTCGCTTCTAGTACTAGCTATGCTCTTTCTTCAAAGCTATGAAGGTGCAAAATAGATGGAGCTGAGTGGTAGGCTACAGGCCCAGGAAGGCTGCATCAAAGATAGATTTCTCCAGATGGCGGTGGGGATGAAATGTCTCAAAACAGCCCTGCCTTAACGGGAATGTCCTAACCATCCCACAGTTGTTAATTTCTCCTAGCAGCTTTGTCTTCCTTCTATCAGCATCATTGTTATCTCAAGGAGACGTTCCTGAGCCAAATCTCACCCAGTTCTAGTCTCACTGTTGCTCATTTCTATCCCTAGAGGTGTGGAGTTTTACCGGCTGTCTAGAATTAAAGCAACCTTGCAGGAAAATAACAGTTCTGTGTATCCTCACCACTAGGCTCTCTCCTAACAACTCATGCCTTCTTCACTTTTGTTCTTCCAATATCATCAGACTGGATAAAGAAAAATAGCAGATAGATTGGTGTAGCCCCGTAATTCCCCATTATGGATATAGTTTTATCAAGATATTTAAAGTAAAACTCCTAAGGCCAATTTCTATCTCTACTCCTAGGGTCTCCAACTTAAGAAAATTCACCTTTTTCCAAAAATCAAATCCCAGCCCCACCACCTACACCTGTGTGATCCTGGGCAGTTATCAGACCCAATGCATCTCAGCTTCCTCACCTGTAAAATGGTAATAACAATAGTTACCTCCTAAGGTTGCTGTTATGAGATAACATGTATAAAGCAACTGAAATATAATAGATGCTCAACAGAGCTGGGGCTCTGAATTTTAGGTTTCAGAAGGAGCTGACGTAGATCTGGTATTAAAAATCCAGCCAAATATGAGAATAAGAAAAGAAATTGTACAAAATAAAGGAAACACCCAGCAACAAAATAAGGGAAACACCCAGGTGTGTGGCTGGTCATTGATATCTTCGTCCTTGAATTCCTGGATTAGCAGACATGGAAAATACATAAACTCCTAAGTAGGATCCTTATTATTAAATTAAATAATGTACATTAAAACATTTTGAAAAATATAACTTACTAGAATAACCTACAAGACAGTGATATGCTTATAGTTGCAATAAACAGAGATTTGTTAGGGACAGGAGGGCGGTATGGTAAAAATGTTTGTGAAAATGTGGAAAACAAGAACCTTAGCCTAGAACCCAAGAAAAGTCTAGCACTCAAGTCTCACAGAGCCCATACAGGCAAATCCTTGGCTCAGGATCCAAGGCATTTTGAGGGAGCTGATTACTTTGTCCCCTTTCAGAAGCAGAAGTTCATCAACCTCCTACTCATCTCCACTTAATACTCATCTACTCTCTGTCAGTATCTGTGTGCCCTCTCACTTGTTTAATTACTAAAGGGCTGACTCTCTCTGACTATTCTAGTGCATATTCCTCAGACAGTAATTAACTAAGCCATTGAGATTCCCTGCAGTCTCCATCTAGGCAGAGTTTCTCCTGCCAGGCCAATTCATCACTGACTAGCCCGTGGGTTGGCTTCTCTTGGGCCAGGTGTCCACCCCATATCCAATCAGTTAAGGCCTGACATCGTAGGCTTAGATGAATAAAAGCATGGAAACACATGGGATCCCAAAGATCCCAGCAAGGTCTTTGGACTGGAATGTTTTTCTTAAATGACGATTCTGAGCATGGCTGTTAATAGATGACAGATGAATTGATCATTAAATGATCAAAACCTCAAGCCTAACATCAAACTGGGAGACTCAAAAAGTTAGAAAATATCTTAAATCCTATAAAATGTTTCAGATAGATTGCTTTCAAGCATCTCACTGTTTAAACAAAGGTCAGACCATACAGAAAATCCTAATTTGCCTAAAAAGTTATAGTTAAAAAAGGCTTAGGCCAGCCAGGAGCAGTGGCTCCCACCTGTAATGCCAGCACTTTGGGAGGCCAAGGCCAGGAGTTTGAGACCAGCCTGGCCAACACGGCAAAACCCCATCTCTACTAAAAATACAAAAAATTAGCCAGGGGTGGTGGTGGGTGCCTGTGGTCCCAACTGCTTTGGAGGCTGAGGCACAAGAGTCGCTTGAACTCGGGAGAAAGAGGTGGCAGTGAGCCGAGATCGCGCCACTGCACTCTAGTGTGAGCAACAGAGCGAGACTATCAAAAAAGAAAAAAGGCCTAGGCCGGCCGAACTTCATCAGACCAATTGAGACAATACTAGAATTTGTAGAACTAGGAGAACAATACCACAAGATGGCAGCATTATCCCTTTTGTGCCTTGTCCTGTTAAAAAGTCTGAGAGCCAGATTATCTGTTGAGCCTGCTCTCAATCTGCCCACCTCTTTCCTGAAGCTATTTTTAAGAGACCCGAGCAGCCCCTAGTTGATGGAGAATATATAAATCTAAACAGACATGGCATCTATTTTTGTATCCTCCAGTTCACTCTATCTCTGAGCTCATTTGATTTCTGAAATCTCAGGACCTGTTATTATTTTTTAGTCTAATTAAATACATAATTAGGCATGGAAGCAGTGGCTTGTATTATCCAAGGATTACAAGCTCCTTTGCCATGTCTGAATTGCAGAAATTCAGTTTTTTAATTGTAATGTTATTTGGCATTTATGTAATCCAGTTTTTCATTATAGCTTTTTAAAATCTATGTATATCTCTTTCCTACAAGATTCAATTCAAGCCCAAAATACATACTGAAAACCAACTATGAATGTTAATTTTATGTGGGAATTTGGGTAGGCCATGGTGCCCAGTATCTGGCCAACCACCAGTCTAGATGTTGCTGTGAAAGTATTTTTAAATGAGATTAAATTTAATTCAGTAGACTTAGAGTAAAGGAGATTGTCCTCCATAATTGTGGGGGCCTCATCCAAGCAGTTGAAGGCTTTAAGAGAAAAAGACTGAGATCCCCAGGGAAGAGGAAATTCTGCCTCCAGACCGCCTTTGGACTCAAACTACAACATCGACTCCTCCCTGGGTTTTCAGCTGTTAGCCTGCCCTACAAATTTCAGACTTGCCAGCCCTCACAGTAAGCTATAGACCAGGCACCGCACCGTGGAATACAAAGATAATTAAGAAATATCTTGGGCCACGTACCTGTAATCCCAGCTACTTGGGAGGCTGAGGCAGGAGAATCGCTTGAACCCGGGAGGCAGAGGTTGCAGTGAGCTGAGATCGAGCCACTGCACTCCAGCCTGGCAACAGAGCAAGACTCCGTCAAAAAAAAAAAAAGAAAAGAAAAGAAAAGAAATATCATTGATCTCATGTTAGGAAAACTCCTTACTGGAACCAATAATTGCCTCCATAAGTGGAGGGCAAGCTCAGACCAAAGAAAGAGGCAGACCACTCCAGGTTGGTAGGTAGCCAAAAATTTATTCAGGGGAAACTTACATAGTAGGCAGTCTTGGGCAGCAGCAAGACAAGGTACATCTCAGGACTTGCACTATACACCTAACCTTTTATACCATGAAAATGAAAGTGCACAGAAAGTCTCTGATGACATGTTAAGCCATCTGGTTGCTTTCTTAATCTATTTACTCTAGTTATCTTCTACCTCTTTAATTCCTACTTACAGGGATTGTTTGGGTTCCCTACAATGAACGTTCCTAAGCATGCTGGGCAGAGGGTGGGACTGCGGGGAATGGGGTAGGGGGAGGTTCCAGGCAGCAGCAGTTCACTGCTTTCTATGACTCACTTCAGTCATATACCCAGAACCCATCTGAAAAACACATGAACACATAACTAATACTGTAAGTGTTAAGGCAATGTATTATGAAAATACTGTGGGAACACAGAAAAATAAATTCTTTGGGTGGCAGTGAGAAAAACCGTAAAGAGGTGCCATTTGACTTGCAAAGAATAAACAGGTCTCCAACAGGCAGACATTAGAGGCAGTGGAAACCCAATGAGCAAAAATAGATGTGCAAAAGGTGGCAAAATAAGTAGTCCCCCATGTAGATATGTGACTTCGAGGTATAAGATATAATATCCAACATTTGAGCTTTACTATTTTGTTAATAAGGGCTTTTATATAGATACCATGAAACTTTACATCCTTATCAAGCTACAAGCTCTTAGTATCCTAACTTCACGATTTTAGAAACTTAGGAACACAGAATTTAAGCAATTTGTCTAACACCCCAAATCAAGCAGGAACATGAACCAAAGCAGTCTGACTTTATTTATTTATTTATTTATTTATTTATTTATTTAGGGACAGGGTCATGTTCTATCACCAGGCTGGAGTGCAGTGGTGGGATCATGGCTCACTGCCTCGACCTCCTGGGTTCAAGTGATCCACCCACCTCAGCCTCCCAAGTAGCTGGGGCTACAGGCATGTGCCACCACACCTGTCTAATTTTTTCTTTTCTTTTTTTTTTTTTTTTTTTTTGGTAGAGATGGGGATCTCACTATGTTGCCCAGGCTGGTCTCGAACTCCTGAGCTCAAGTGATCCTCCTGCTTCAGTTCCAAAAGTGCTGGGATTATAGGTGTGAGTCATCATGCCCGGTTTCAATCTGACTTGAGTTATAATCCTAAACACTATATTACTAAGGCCCTATATGCTTTAAAATTTTAAATGTTATAATCAAAGGGGAGCCTAGGAACCTTCAGGTTTATAGACATATTTTTGTTTCTTAGTATTCCCTTGTCTTTTTTTTGAGACGGAGTCTCACCCTGTCACCCAGGCTGGAGTGCAATGGGGCGATCTTGGCTCACTGCAACCTCCGCCTCCCAGGTTCAAGCGATTCTCCTGCCTCAGCCTCCCAAGTAGCTGGGATTACAGGCACGTGCTACCACGCCTGGCTATTTTTTTGTATCTTTAGTAGAGATGGGGTTTCACCATGTTGGCCAGGCTGGTCTCGAACTCCTGACCTTCTAATCTATCCACCTCGGCCTCCCAAAGTGCTGGGATTATAGGCATGAGCCACCGCGCCAGGGCTGTATTCCCTTGTACTTTTTAACTGTCTCTTCTAATGGACTAATAAAAGTCAGGCCTAAAAATAAGAGTGAAAATCATTCTCAGAGTGATTTTCAGCCCATCCTTATCAGGATTTGAACATTGCAGGCTTCCTAGAGCTCATTAGGAATATATTTATGGTCTAAACCAGAATGAACAGCTACAAACTTTTCCTCTGTTTACAATAAAGTGACAGTAGGGGGCGACTTCTTGTTACTTTTAACCAAAAATAGGTGGATTCTGTTTATTCTTTACATGCCTACAAGCCTCCCTTATTCAGGGTACGTACATGAAGCATAAATTATCTTGACCTTCCACGTTGGTCTAGGCCTGTTCTTTTCGCTTTCTCAATCATCACCCCCATCCCATCCCAAATTTTACCCACCTTCTCTTTGATTGCCCTTCTTTTACATTGTGTTTCTTTGGAATTTTTGCTTTAAGTGCTTTTCAAATTGCAGTCATTAGAACTGTCTCTCTTGACTGCTCACTTCATTCTCCTACAGGTTTTGAAAATAAACCTAGTCTCACTCAAATGCTAACCTGAAGACTAAATGGAATCTGACCTCATACGTACAAACTGAGCTAAAACAGTAGGAATAAACTTGTAATCCCAGCACTTTGGGAGGCCGAAGCAGGCGGATCACAAGGTCAGGAGATCAAGACCATCCTGGCTAACGCGGTGAAACCCGTCTCTACTAAAAATACAAAAAATTAGCCAGGCATGGTGGTGGGTGCCTGTAGTCCCAGCTACTAGGGAGGCTGAGGCAGGAGAATGACGTGAACCCGGGAGGTGGAGCTTGTAGTGAGCTGTGCGACAGAGCGAGACTGTCTCAAAAAAAAAAAAAAAACAACAACAAACAAACAAACAGTAGGAATCGACTAGCAACAGAACAAATCTTAAATATCTGATTAACCTGAACAAACCTATATAAGAACTATCTTCATCAAAAGAAATTTTTAGAAACCAAGTAACTTTTTAAATGTGTGCACAATGAGGCTTGGAGGTTTCATGATCAAGAATCACTGCTTTGTAGGAAATTTTATAGATAGATTCATCATATGAATCTGATGAAATCTGTAGACCCAATCCTGGGAAATACACATACACAAAATTCTGTGATATAATTATAAGGGTTTGTGTCCTCTCCAAAAACCATTCACAGAAGTTCCTCCCTCAGGGATCCAAAAACTCCAAGGTTAAAAAAATTAAAAATCTGGATGAAGGGGTCCTAGCACACCACAGTCATGTCTATTATGTCCTATAATGGAGGGCCTGTCATGGCCATGAAGGGGAAGAACAGTGTGGCTATCGCCACAGACAGGTGCTTCAGGATCCAGGCCCAGATGGTAACCACGGACTTTCAGAAGATCTCACTCATGGGTGACTGGCCGTACACCGGTCTAGCCGGGCTTGCCACGGACGTCCAGACAGTTGCCCAGTGCCTCAAGTTCCAGCTGAACCTGTATGAGTTGAAGAAAGGTTGGCTCATACTCTCATGAGCATAGCGGCCAACCTCTTGTATGAGAAACAGTTTGCCCCTACTATACTGAGCCAGTCATTTCTGGGTGGGACCCAAAGAGCTTTAAGCCCTTCATTTGCTCTCTAAATCTCATAGGCTGCCCCATGGCAACTGATGACTTTGTGGTCAGTGCAACCTGCACCAAACAAATGTACGGAAAGTGCGAGTCCCTCTGGGAGCCCAGCATGTATCCAGAACACCTGTTTGAAAGCATCTCGGCCGGGTGCGGTGGCTCACGCCTGTAATCTCAGCACTTTGGGAGGCCGAGGCGGGCGGATCATGAGGTCAGGAGATCGAGACCATCCTGGCTAACACAGTGAAACTCCGTCTCTACTAAAAATACAAAGAATTAGCCGGGCGCGGTGGCGGGCGCCTGTAGTCCCAGCCACTAGGGAGGCTAAGGCAGGAGAATGGCGTGAACCCGGGAGGTGGAGCTTGCAGTGAGCAGAGATCACGGCACTGGACTCCAGCCTGGGAGACAGAGCGAGACTCCGTCTCAAAAAAAAAAAAGCAAGCATCTCTCAAGCCATGCTGGATGCTGCGGACCAGGATGCAGTGTCAGACATGGGAGTTATTGTCCACATCATTGAAAAGGACAAAATCACCACCAGGATTGAAGGCCTGAATGGACTAACCCTGTTCGCAGAGCCCACTTTTTTTTTAAATAAAATAGCCTTAAAAAAAAAAAAAAAGTTAAAAATCTGACCTAAAATATACTATTAGTTGGAAATTTTCATTTTTTATAAGTCATACATGCAGGGATCCTTTTGAAGCACTTTCTACCAAACTACTAATAGTAGGTATTATTTTTGTTCTCAAAGTGAAAAACTTTATGAAATTGGTTTACTTTGACTAGAATCTTTTCACACTATCATATTTATTTATTTACTTATTTTATTTTTTTTGAGATGGAGTCTCGCTCTCGCTCTTTCGCCCAGGCTGGAGTGCAAGCACACCACCACGCCCTGCTGATTTTTGTATTTTTAGTAGAGACAGGGTTTCACCATGTTGGCGAGGCTGCAGGCTGGTCTCGAGCTCCTGACCTCAAGTGATCCAACCGCCTCAGCCTCCCAAAGTGTTAGGATTACAGGCATGAGCCACCATGCCTGGCCTCTATCCCTTTTTTTTTTTTGAGACAGGATCTCACTCTGTCACCCAGGCTGGAGTGCAGTGGTGCGACCTCGGCTCACTGCAACCTCTGCCTCCCATTACAAGTGATTCTCCTGCCTCAGCCTCCTGAGTAGTAGCTGGGATTACAGGCATGCACCACAATACCCGGCTAATTTTTGTATTTTTTGTAGAGACAGCATTTTGCCATGTTGGCCGGGCTGGTCTCGAACTCCTGGCCTCAAGTGATCCACCCACCTTGGCCTTCCAAAGTGCTGGAATTACAGGCATGAGCCACCGTGCCTGGCCTTTCTATCACCTTTCTAAAAGAAATTTCATGAGTGGACCCATAATTTTGTGACACAATAGATGGAGAACATTAAGAGAAAGATAACAGGTGAGAAAAGAGTGGAATGTTTAAAATAATGTACATGAAGGGGAGTATATAGTGCTATGCATAGAAGGATGCTTGATAAATGACATCAGATAATTCAGAGAACTTTTTTTATTAAATGTGTAAAAAGCAGTTCTCATCTTACAAGCTCAAAATCAGACGAATGTATGAGGGTGTATAACTGTTATATTTATAAACTGTATCACCCAAAAACTCAATGAGGACACAATCTATATTACATTCAACATTGCATATTTACATGATACTTACTGCAAAGTAAATACAAAATGAACTCCCATCATTTTAGTTCAGAACACAGGTGATATAATTTCAAAACAAAGGCAATTTTTTTCAACAAAAAACACAAGTCTCCCAAGTACCAATTCACTAATTTGCAGAAAAATACAACACTAATTATGAGTTCCATTCCAGTTTAGTCAGTAAGATACATTGTTTGTTTGTTTGTTTTTGTTTTTAGAAACAGGGTCTCACTCTGTCATACAGGCTGGAGTTCAGTGGTGCAATCAGAATTCACTGCAGCCTTGAACTCCTGGGCTCAAAGAATCTTCCCACCTCAGCCTCCCAAAGCACTGGGATTACAGGTGGGAGCCATCACAGTCTAGTAAGGTGTGTTTTTGTTACTGAAATACAGCTAAAGTTTTGGATTGTAATCAACAAAATAACAGTACTTCTGGTTTACAATTGACTTTAAAATAGAAGATACTAATATATATTTATTTTCACATTTTTTTAAACCTTCAAAACTGAAATACAATTCTGAAAGTATTTGTGCCTTGTCATTTGTTCAATAAATTTGATTTGTTTTTAAACAGGTCACAAAAGTTCAATTAACTAACCAGAATTCTGTATCTATTGCCTGTCTACTGGGGTTGTCTTAAGTCTGACTATATCAAAAGCAGCAGCTCAGAATTTATTTCATAAAATTAATCCCAAGAGTTACTGGGTAGCTTTTAAAGTATTTCATTGTTTATAATACAACTCGCTAGATAGAAAGTCTATACTAGTGACTCGTGACATCAAAATTATCTGGAGAGCTTTTTAAAAAATACATGGGATCCACATCATAACTACACTAAGAATCGAGAATGTCTGTATTTTTTTTTAACGTTCCCAGGTGATAATGCTTTGCAGCCTAGTGTGGGAAACCCCAACCTACCACTAAGCCTGTGGTTCTCAACTTTTCAGGTGCACTGGAATCACTGGGGGAAACTTTAAAAACAAAAAGCAAAGCAAAACAAACAAAGAAAACAGATGTGCTTCAGTAGATAGAGAATTGTGTGCAGGAACCAGCATTTTAAACAACCACTGCAGTTGGTCCCAAATGACTCAGAAACACTGTACTACCTTTGTCAGATATCATATTACAATGAGTACATTCAGCAATTTAGGTGACATTGTCTGCAAGCCCTAATGAATCCTGCCCTAGGCAGTTTTAGCAAGTGTTTGAGGGCAACACTCAGCCTTTCAAATAACATATATTTATATTCTTAAATATTAGATCAAAGTCAACTGAATTGTGAGACCATCATTCATTAAAAAAGGCAAATGCTCTTTCCAACAATTTAAACCTCTAAACAAACCAGTTCTTAGCCCTCAACTTAAACGTAATGCTTTCTCCATCGTTAGCCTGATATGTGATCAGAGGTAGTGATTCCATCTTACCAAAAATGTATTGTGGATTATAAAAGATACCATTCATACATCTTCACAGGCTTTGTACAGTCCCTATGTAATGGAGATTGGAGACCAGTTGGATATTAAATAATACTGTAAAACAGTAAACAATACACTCCTGATTTTAAACAATGAAACCTCATATTTCCCTCAAACAATAAATTCTTACATATAATATCCAGAAAAAAATTCTAGAAAACACTAAAGGTATCATGCTGCCTCTTTTGTGAAGTTATTTACTAATTTTTCGCCATCCCTGTAATTATCTATAAAATGGGTAGTTGGTGTACATCATTCCACTTCAAGAAACTTTCTTTATTTATTTATTTATTTTTTTTTTTTGAGATGGAGTCTCGCTGTCACCAAGGCTGGAGTGCAGTGGCACAATCTTGGCTCACTGCAACCTCTGCCTCCCGGGTTCAAGAGATTCTCCTGCCTCAGCCTCCCAAGTAGCTGGGACTATAGGCGCACGCCACCACACCCAGCTAATTTTTGTATTTCTAGTAGAGACGGGGTTTCACCATGTTGGCCAGGATGGTCTCAATCTTTTGACCTCGTGATCCGCCTGCCTCGGCATCCCAAAGTGTTGGGAGTACAGGCGTGAGCCATCGCGCCCGGCCTCACTTCAAGAATTTTTTACAAGCACAGAAACTATATCTCAGTGTATGATAACTATTACTGTAATACTATATTGTATTATAAATATACAAGCTCATTTGAGTGTGTGATAGCTCCACCACCTCCACCAAGCTTTAGGAATATATATAATCTACTTTGAACCCAAAAGCTACAGAAGCAGTGACAACGACGCTAAGAAGCAGAAAGAGTATATGGTTAGTAGAATCTATCTGGCATCTTGCTCACCTGAACTACACCTAAAGTGCTGTTATTTCCCGTGCATGCACTTTTCCATTATGTTGTTCTCAAAGGCTCACCTCTTTCCCATAAGCCACCATATGCCCAGTCCACAAACCAAACTATTTTTAATGTTCAAGAGAAAAGAAAGGTAGCAACAAGTTCCTTATTTTTGTTAATTCCTTGTTTCTTGTAATAAAGAGTATCACTTCCTCTCACCAAAAAGCTATAGAGCTTCTGATGAAACTCAACTGTTCAAAAGGCTTACCTCTTTTCCAGGGGTAGGTGTGATTAAACAGCTGGCATTTCTTCTTAACAAAGTAATGAAAAGGCAATTACTAAAAAGTCAGCATTGTATTACCAGAAAGGCAAGTCATTTCATAAAATAAGAACTGGAGAGTTTTAAATCTGTATTCATTAAGAAGCTAAAAAATTCATACTAATTTTTAACCACTTAGAGTTTTGACTCACAATAATCAAACCACTTTCCAGTTTATAAATAATTCAAGATCAAAATAATAAATTTTAAAATTAAACAAAATTTGAAAAACTTACATATAAATATCAAAAACCAAGCAACATGACGTCTGCTACTTGGAAAAAAGGCATGGAGACAAAGTAATACCGGAATAAGGATTTCAACATATGACATAATGGCGTAAGGCACTACCTCAACTTCAGTCTACACTTGAGTCATCATAACCCAAATATGGGACAGGAGAAGAAAACACACAAACACAGCTTTTCACGTCCTTTTGGCTGGTCTGGCAGTTAACTGCTTTTCTCTTTCAAACTCCTTCTCTCGTTGCTGCTCCCTTTCCAACTCTTCTTTTTGCCTCTTCTGCTGCAGTTTAAGTGCTCTTTTCTGTGTTAAAAAAAAAATTTAAAAACCAAGAGAGCAATCAGGGGTTACAGGTTTAGCCTAATTTGAAAATAACAGTGCTCTGCTTTGAGGTAATTCATTCACACTAATAAACTTCATCTTGGACATTTAAATTTGGGATAATTTAAGGTCCCTTTGATTCAAAAAAATTTGTTGCTCTAAACTCTTATTAAATGAGAACTGTAGGGCATATCCAGAAAATCTAAGCCTATCAGCCCAGCTATTAGTAAAAATGCTCGGAGTCCAGTTGAAAAAAAAATGACATTTTTAAGGCTGCACGCAGTGGCTCATATCTGTAATCCTAGCACTTAGGGAGGTCGAGGCCAGAGGGCTGCTTGAGCACAGGAGTTTAAGACCAGCCTTGGAAACGTAGTGAGACCCTGTCTCTAATATTTCTTAAACAATGACATTTTTAAAAAGAAAACAATGTACCATGAATTAATTATGCTATTGTATATGAGGGTATAAAAGTCAAAATATGAATACTGGCCAGGCACAGTGGCTCACGCCTGTAATCTCAGCACTTTGGGAGGCCAAGGCGGGCGTATCACCTGAGGTCAGGAGTTTGAGACCAGCCTGGCCAACATGGTAAAACCCTGTCTCTACTAAAAATACAAAAATTAGGTGGGCGTGGTGGCGGGCACCTGTAATCCCAGCTACCTGGGTAGCTGAGGCAGAAGAATCGCTTCAACCCGGGAGGCAGAGGTTGCAGTGAGCCGAGATTGCACCACTGCACTCCAGCCTGGGCGGCAACAGCAAAACTCTGTCTCAAAAAAAAAAGAATACTGAAAAAAAACAACAACAAAGACAATTAAACCTCTACTTTTGTAAAGAATGTGAAAGAATTTTCAACTCACTTTTAACTTTGATGTTTTTTCATGAAGCATCAGCATCTCTTTTCTTATATTCACCAACTTGGCATGATAGTGTTTAGCCTCAGCAAACTTAACATGGAAAAATAAATGAAAAGTCAAGTTAAAATAGACTAAAATATCAAAATGAATAAATAAGGCAATATATAAATGACAGTTTGTGCTTCCTAAATTGGTCAAAATTTTTACAGCCTTATCTTCACATTTTAATTCCAAAATAAAGATTTCCTTATATTGTTAGTAGGATTTGAAAGACATTTGATTTAGTTCAGATTGACAAAAGTGTTACTAAACATAAAACAGACATTTACATTAAGATGGGCATAGACAATATTTTACTTTAAAAACATATAATTCTAAAATTTCAGATAAGACTATCTAATAATGCTATCAGTTTCATTTAAGAAAAGTAAAGCATTCTCTCTGCCTTTACAAGAGAGAGACTGAGCCAGAGCACATGAAATAGTTTAAGTGAAGTGTCTGCCCATAAGGAAAACCCAAGCTGTGGCCACAGAGCCCTGGACAGAGAGGACTGTGAACAAGTTTAATCCCATTCCTTGGGCTCCTTTAGTCAGACTAAGCAGAATGATCTCTGTGAGGACACTCTCCTTCTTGAGGAGTCGTTAAGCACAGACTTTACAACTCAGCCAACCTGCATAATCTAAAATGAAGTCTTATGTCAGGAGAAGATGGGAGGATGATGCAAGCCTAGAGATGTCAGAGAGAAGGAGAAATGCACCCTATTTTCAGACAAGGTTACAGAAAGAGAAGAAATGAAAGAAATGTCAGTAGAGAGATTCACGGCCTTAATGTAGCTGCAAGTAAAGTCATTGTCTGATTAGCTCAGAAGTTACAGTCCCTTTTTACATATCCTGGGCCTTCCAGTTTTCAGTTCCCAGATGGTAATAAAAACTACTCTTGACTAAAGAAGAAAAAAGAGGAAGACTCCATCCTGCCCCTTCAGACTAAAGCAACAGTATTACATCTGCTTAGTTAATTCATTCAACATTCATTCATTCAACAAATATTCCTTCTGTTGCAACAGGATTTCAGTGGGGAACACAAAAGTAGGTCAGTGTAGCCTTGCCCACCTCCCTCACAAGAAACCAGGAACTACCGGGCAGATGACTCTGTATTTACTTCCACAGGCCTCTAATGTCAGAGAATATGAACTTTGTTTTTAACTGTTATAAATGGAAAACATTAGTAAACCACCTTTGTCCAAAGAAAAGTCCATTTTTTGAGGTATGCATGAATGGCTACAGTCATATAAACCCAGCTTCTTTTTTTCTTAAGAGATGGGGTCTTGCTACATTGGCTAGGTTGGTCTTAAACTCCAGGCCTCAAGCAGTCCTCCTACCTCAGCCTCGCAAAGTGCTGGGATTAGAGTCATAAATCACCATGCCCCGCCAACAAACAAAACTATTTTTAATGTTCATCAGAAAATAAAGGTAGCAACAAGTTCCTTTTTTTGGTTAATTCCTTGTTTCTTATAATACAGAGTATCACTTCCTCTCATCAAAAAGCTATAGAACTTCTGATGAAATTCAACTGTTCAACTATTTATATTGAAAGATATAATTGATCATTCTCAAAGTGTCCACTTCAGCCTATGGCATTAATTTATTATAGCATTATGAATATGCCATATAATTAAATAAAATGCTAATTTGAGAAACCATGTAATTGGTAAAGAGAAATGCACTTTCTTTAAAGAAAAAAAAAATGGTACCCCAAAGGTTCTTTACTTCCAGTTCGCTCTTTTTTTTTTTTTTTTTTGAGACAGGGTCTCCCTTTGTCACCCAGGCTGGAGTACAGTGTCACAATCACAGCTCACTTGTGGCCTCGACCTCCTGGGCTCAAGCACTCCTTCCACCTCAGCTTCTGGAATAGCTGGGACTACAGGCATGTGCCACCACGCCCAGCTATTTTTTTAAATTACTTTTTGTAGAGATGGGTTCTCACTATGTAGCCCAGGCTGGTCTTGAACTGCTGGGCTCAAGCAGTCCTCCTGCCTCAGCCTCCCAAAGTGCTGGGATTACAAGTATGAGCCACTGTGCCAAGTCTCAGTTCTCTAAGTCTTCAATCATAAGCAGATCTATTCCAAATGCACAAATAAGTTCAATTTCCTACTACAAATTCAACATTTGAAAGATAACAATTCAACACAATAGAAGTTCAATCAAGGTTTCTTGTTAAAAAGACAAATTCTAAACTTAAAATCTAGCTATTGCTAAGACAAGATGTCATTAAATTACATCAACTAAATCATACTTACCAAAGCATTAATATCCAACATAGAATGACATTCTTTAAATTTTGAAATCTCTTGTTCCAGTGTGTCTAACAATACAACTTGGTTCTGTCTGAAACAAAAACACACAGCCAAGACAAACTCTACATATTTAAAGTACCAGTCCATTAAAAGGAATCATATTCATCTTGGTTAATGGTAACAGTTAGAAATTAAGTAGGAAATGTATTAACTCTCTAAGGTTTATTTAATATAGAATAAGATTTTTCAAAATAATATTCTAAAGCCACATTCTGATAACTAAATGTGTCTTTTATTCTTGCTTCAATTTCTAATAACTAAAATAATCCAATCATTTAAAAGTATTTTATTACTTGTTACTTTTAACAACTCTCTGTATTATTCCAAAAAAGAAGTTTTTTATAGTATTTTGCCCAAGAAGTTCAATGTTTTATATATCTTAAAATTGCAACATTCCCATAAAGGAAATGAGGAACAATGGCTTTTCAGATTAGAGTTGAGAAAGATGCAGTATCAAGGGACAGTTAAGTCAAAAAGAATAATTAAGCAGCAAGATGAAAAAAGCATAGGACTGGAAATCATAGCTTTCCCCGGCCAACAGCCAGTTTGTTATATGATCTTAGAAATTCAGTTTATTTCTCTGGCCTAAATCTCCTCATTTACAAAGTGAGAAGGTCAGACCAGATAATTTCTAATGTTTCTCATTACAATTCTGATTCAAAACTTATTGAGGAAGAAAAGCCAACTTCCTTGATATTTCTTTCCACATCAATCAATGTTAGGATCACAGGAATAAGTGACATTAAAAGGGTCACCTACCTGAATATTTTAAAGAATGCTACAAAGAAAAATATGATGTGATTTGCTTGTAAAACTGTGCTATCTAGAGAATAATGATTAAAAAAAGAAATAGCAACAAAGAGGCTGAGGGCAATTACAACATCTCTACTATCCAGCACTGAGTCTGGCATACCCTACAGGTCATAAATTTGTCTCTTGGCTGGGCACAGTGGTTCATGCCTATAATCCCAGCACTTTGGGAGGCCAAGGAAGGAGGATTGCTTGAAGCCAGGAATTTGAGACCAGTGTGGACAACAAAGCAAGACCCTCTACAAAAATAAAAAATAAAATAAAATAAAAAAAATAAAAAATGAGCTGGGTGTGGTGGCACACACCTGCGGTCCGAGCTACTTGGGAGGCTGAGGCAGAAGGATTGCTTGAGCCAGGAGTTAGAAGCTGCAGTGAGTTATAATCACACCACTGTACTATAGCCTATGTGACAGGGTGAGACCCCATCTCTACAAATATAAATAAATAAATAAATAAACTGTGTCCTAGATCACAGAAAGTGAAATACAGAATGGATGAGAGGAAAACTCAGCAAGTCAACCATCCGAGATAAGCAGGACAGCAAAAACAGGCTGTTAGAACTAGAAAACAATAGAAGGGGGAAAACAAAAAAAATCAATGAGACAAAAAGGTGGTTCTTTAAAAGATCAATAAGATTGATAAACCTCTAGTGAGACCAATCAAGAAAAAAAAACCCGAAGTATTAGTATTATTCATGAAAGAGCAGTAATCACCACTGATCCCATGACATTAAAAGGATAATAAATGAATACTTTCAACAACTCAGTGCTCATAAATTTGATAATGTGGATGGAATGGACTAATTCTTTGAAAGATACAAACTACCAAAACTTATACAAGGAGAAACAGAAAGTTTATGTAGGCCTATATTTATTAGACAAATTGAATCAGTAAGTAATAACCTTCCAAAAAAGACAGTACCGGGACCAAATGGCTTCACTGGTAATTTTTACCAAACATTTAAGGAAGAAATGATACCAATTCCCCACAGTCTCTTCCAGAAAATATGTCAGTCCTCCTTTATCTGCAGTTCTGCTTTCTTCAGTTTGAGGCACCTGCAGTCAACCGCAGCTGTACTATGTCATCTCATATCATCACAAGAAGGGTGAGTACAGCACAATAAGATATTTTGAGAGAGAGACCACATTCACTTAACTTTTATTATAGTATAACTGCTCTATTTTATTATTAGTTATTGCTGTTAATCTCTTACTATGCCTAACTTACAAATTAAACTTTATCATAGGTATGTAAGTATAGGAAAAAACATAGTGTATCAAGGTTGACATCCATAATCTGAAAATCCAAAATGTTGCAAAACCTGAAATGTTTGGACAATGAATGACCCACCTGACCTCATGTGACGAGTCACAGTCAAAACTTTGTTTCATGCACAAAATTATTTAAAATATTGTATCCACTAGCGGTCTTGGAACATATCCTCCTTTGGATAAAGGGCAACAACTGCACAAGCAAAAGGAGCACCTCCCAACTCATTCTATAAGGCTAGCATTACCCTAAAGCCAAACCAGATAAAGATATTACAAGAAAGAAAAACTATAGACCAGTATCTCTCATGAACATTGATACAAAACTCAACAAAATATTAGCAAATTGAATCCAACAATGTGTAAAAAGAATTACATATCACAACCAAGTAAAATTTCTTCCAAATACACAAAGCTGGTTCAATACTCAAAAATTCAATCAATGTAATCTACCACATCAACAGGCTAAAGAAGAAAAATTATATGGTCCTATCAATTGATGTAGAAAAAGCATTTGACAAAATCCAGCATCTATTCATGACTATAAACCATCAACAAACTAAGAAGAGAGAGGATCTTCCTCAACTTAATAAGGAATACCTTGAAAAACCTGCAGCTAACATTTAGGGTGAGAAACTACATAATTTTCTCCTAAAACTAGAACAAGCTATGTCCCCTCTCACAACTCCTATTCAACATCATACTTTAAGTCCAAGCTAATACAGTAAGACAAGAAAAAGAAATAAAAGGTATACAAATTGAGAAGAAAGAAATAATACTGTCTTTGTTCCCAGATGATTTCCTATGTGGAAATTCCCAAAGATTCAACAAGAAACCTCCTGAAACTAATAGGCAAGTATAGTAAGATTTCAGGATACAAGGTTAATATACAGAAGTCAATTTCTTTCCTATGTACCAGCAATGAATTTGAAATTTAAAAAACAATACCATTTATAGTAGCTCCCCATCCCCAGTGAAATACTGTGGTACAAATACAACAAAATATGTACAGGATCTATATGCAAAAAGTATAAAACTCTAATGAAAAATATCAAAGAAAATCTAAATAACAGAGAGACACTCCAAGTACACAGATTAAAAGACTCAACTGTCGTTGTTGTTGTTGTTCAGATAGGGTCTCACTCTGTCACCCAAGCTGGACTGCAGTGGCATGATCATAGTTCACTGCAGCCTCGAACTCCTGGTTCAAGGGATCCTCTGCCTCAGCCTCCCAAGTAGCTATGACTACAGGTGCACACCACCATGCCAGGCTGACTTTTTAAATTTTTTTGTAGAGACAGGTCTCATTACATTACCCAGGCTGGTCTCCAACTCCTGGCCTCAAGAGATCCTTCTGCCCCAGGCTCCCAAAGTGCTTGGATTACCAGCGTCAACCACCACACCCAGCCCTTCAATATTTTTTAAGATGCAAATTATTCCCAACTTGATCTAAGGATTCAATGCAATCCCAATCAAAATCCCAGCAAGTTATTGTATAGATATCAACAAACTGTTTTAAAGTTCATACGGAAAGGCAAAGACTTAGAAGAGCCAATACAATACTGAAGAACAAAATTAGAAGACTCACAGTACCCAATTTCAATACTTATTATAAAGCTACAGAAATCTGGCCAGGCACAGTGACTCACTCCTGTAATCCCAGCACTTTGGGAGCCTGAGGCGGGGGATCACCTGAGGTCAGGAGTTCAAGATCAGCCTGGCCAACATGGTGAAACCCCATCTCTACAAAAAATACAAAAATTAGCTGGGCGTGGTGGCACGCACTTGTAATCCCAGCTACTTGGTGAGGTGCAAGAATCCCAGCTGAGGTGCAAGAATCACTTGAACCTGAGAGGCAGAGGTTGCAGTGAGCTGAGATCGCGCCACTGCATTCCAGCCTGGGCAACAAAGTGAGACCCTGTCTCAAAAAAAAAAAACAAACAATGACAACAACAAAAAGCTACAGAAATCAAGACAGCATGGTACTGGCAAAAGAACAGACATACTGATCAATGGAACAGAATAGAAAATCCTTAAATAAACCTACACAAAAACAATAAACTTCTCTTTGACAAAGGTGCAAAGGTAATGCAGTGGAGAAAGGATAGTTTTTTCAACAAATGGTGGCCAGGTACAGTGGCTCACACCTGTAATCCCAGCACTTTGGGAGGCCAAGGCAGGAGGATCACTTGAGCCTAGGAATTCAAGACCAGCCAGGGCAATATGGTGAAACCCCATCTCTACAAAAAATACAAAAATCGGCCAGATGTGGTGGTGTGCGCCTGTGGTCCCAGCTACTTGGGAGGCTGAGATGGAAGGATCACTTGAGCCCAAGAAATGGAGGCTGCAGTGAGCTAAGGCTGTGCCACTGCACTCCAGCCTGGGCAACAGAGTGAGACCCTGTCTCAAACAACAATAAATGGTGCTGAAGCAATGGGATATCCATGCGCAAAGAAATGTATCTATTAATAGACACAGACCTTACAAGCCTCCATAAAAATTAACTCAGAATAGGCCGGGCCCAGTGGCTCACACCTGTAATCCCAGCACTTTGGGAGGCCAAGGCAGGCGGATCACCTGAGGTCCCAGACCAGCCTGACCAACATGGAGAAACTCCATCTCTACTAAAAGTACAAAAATTAGACAGGCGTGGTGGTGCATGCCTGTAATCCCAGCTACTCAGGAGGCTGAGGCAGGAGAATCGCTTGAACCCAGGAGGCAGACGTTGTGGTGAGCCGAGATCGTGCCATTGCACTACTGCCTGGGCAACAAGAGCGAAACTCCATCTCAAAACAAAAAAAAAAAAATTAACTCAAAATAAATCATAGGTCTCAATGTAAATTGCAAAACTAGAACTTCTAGAAGAAAACACAGGAGAAAATCTAGGTGACCTTGGTTTGGTGATGAGTTTTGAGATACACTACCAAAAGCACAATTCATAAAAGAAAAAACTGATTATATTTTTTCTTATTTATTAAATAAATTTATTAAAATTAAAAACTCCTGCTCTGCAAAAGACACTGTAAAGAGAGTAATAAGACAAACCACAGTCTTGGAGAAAATATTTGCAAAACACATAAAGGACTCATATCAAAAATATACAAAGAACTCTTAAAAGTCAACAATAAGAAAAACAATCCAATTTTAAAATGAGCAAAAGATCTGAAGACACCTGTTATCTAACAAAGAATTTGTCTGATCTTTGTCCCAAGTTTCTGGCACAGAGCTTCTAAAATCCTTGGAATTTTCCAAGTGACAGAAGTGTCTTTGTTATCTATGAGCTCCTTGGATCACACCTGAGTTTACGCTAATCAAGTGACTCATGATGGGCCCCTAGAGCTTCAAGATGGGAGGCTAATGAAAAATAACAAAGAAAGAACATCTAAATAATAGAGACATTCCAAGTACATAGATTAAAAGACTAAATTTTTGTTGTTGAGATAGGGTCTCACTCTGTCACCCAGGCTAGGGCACAGTGGCATGACCATGGTTCACTGCAGCCTCGAACACCAAGCTGCTGAACACACTGATGTGGTGGCAGCGGGGGTTTCCTCTCACTGGGAGAGGAAACAAAAGTTTTGTGTTCAGGAACCTCCCAGGCACTACCCTGTGTGTCTCTGCATTGGCTCGTCCTGATCTGTACCCTTTATAATACAACTGTAACTTTAAGTACAGTGCTTTCCTGACCCGTAAGTCTGACCACTCTCAAAGAAGGTTCCAGAGAATGTGGCTGGGCACAGTGGCTCACACCTGTAATCCTAGGACTTTGGGAGGCCCAGGTGGGCAGATCACTTGAGGTCAGGAGTTCCAAACCAGCCTGGCCAACATGGTGAAACCCGTCTCTACTAAAAATACAAAAAAATTAGCTGGGCGGAGTGGTGCACACTTGTAATCCCATCTACTTGGGAGGCTGAGGCAGGAGAATCTCTTGAACCCAGGAGGCGGAGGTTGCAGTGAGCCGAGATCCCACCACTGCACTCCAACCTGGGTGACAGAATGAGACTCAATCTCAAAAAAAGGGAGAAAGTTCCAGAGAATACAGTGGGGCAGAAAAGATGACTCAACTTCATTCCCTTGAAGCTTTGTGTAATTTACAGTAAATATGCTGACAATGTTTGTGAAGCCTTAATGCAGTGTCTGAGGAATGATTATCTGAGAGAAAAGCTACTTCCTTACAAGTTCCAAGTGTGAATTATCTCTAAGGGAGCTCCACGGAGGCCACTGACAACTGCACCTCTGTGGCTACTTTAGTTTCCAATGTTCTTAAAATGATAAATACATATAAATGAATATTTATAACCTTTCTTATATATAAAGCTAAATTTTTTTCTTGGTCTTCCTTACTCATTGTTAGCTACAAAATAAACTCAATCCCTACCTACCACTATCTTCTCCTTTACTTCTCTGTGGGCCTGTTTCTATAATGGTGAAGAGGCTTTACCAAAGGTTTGATGGCAGAGCCAGGACTAGAATCCAGGTGCCTCTCAGTCCAGTACTCTTTCACCTATATCTTTATTAATAGTGAAATTTGTGGAGAGATGGGAAAAAGAGGAGGAAATCCTCTCTTTTTCCTTTCTCTGAAATTTGTTTACCTTTCCTTAACAGTCAAGAAGCATATTAACTACTAATGCATCATATTCAATAGTTAATTCTACTACTACCTGTGTCATCTTTTTCAAATTACTTAACCTCTCTGAGCCTCAGTTTCCTCAATTGTAAACGAGGATAATACTAGATACTTCATAAAGTTGGTGTCAGGAGTAACTGAGATATGTTAAAGTGCTGGTCATATAGTACATATAGTAACAAACAGTAGCTAATTTTACTATCGTCGTCAAAATAATCATTGTTGTCTGGGTGCCTAGGAAGATAAGTAGGGGCTATTCAAAACACTAAATTTTAGACAATATCATCATCAATTAAACTCTGCAATTAAAACTTGATTCCCAGCTTCCTGCAAGTAAAGTGTTTTTCAGATATGTTTGCTTGCAGAGTTTCTTACCTTCCTTCAGCCTATCACACCTCATACAACAAGGATTGATTGGCATCAAAATATAAGGTATATCACGCACTAGGGATAAAAAAAATCTTGTTTGGGATTAGCACAAAACTGAGAAGGTTGCCAACTCCCTAACTATAGTAGTATACATATAGTCTTAGAATAACTCAGTACCACTTTTTTTTTTTTTTTCAGAGACAGAGTCTCACTCTGTCACCTGGGCTGGAGTGCAGTGGCACAGATCTCAGCTCACCACAAACAGCCCCCTGGGTTCAAGCGATTCTCCTGCCTCAGCCTCCCAAGTAGCTAGGGCTACAGGTGCACATCACCATGCCCAGCTAATTTTTTGTTTTAGTAGAGACAGGGTTTCGCCAGGGTGGTCTCAAACTCCCGACCTCAAGTGATCCGCCCGCCTCAGCCTCCCAAAGTGCTGGGATTACAGGTGTAAGCCACCGCACCTGGCCTCAGTACCACTTTTATATGCATTTAGCACCTTAACACTAAGGATTATAACATTACTTATAATCATCAAATAAGCACAGTTATTATTCCTCTCCTTTTGCCCTAATAAAGGCCTCTTAAGTAAGTTTTCAAAGGGTAGGTCTCAGAGCAGCAGCAGTTTGTAGCCAGTGTAAAGCTGAGCACCACAGAAAGAAATGACAGACAGGCCAGCCTGGGCTATCCAGAGAGGTCCCAACCCAGGAGGAGGCAGAAGCTGAGTCTGTTGTCTGTGGATGGGAGCTAATAAAGCCAGAGTATATATTTTTGTATACTGATCCCACTCTATGGGTTCTGTTCTATCTTAAGCTGTTTTCTTAACATATCCTCCAATCTTTACTTACTAGTAAAGTTATCTACTGGGAATGAAACAGGTCATCTCAGAAAAGATACTTACAGATCTCTGGCAACTCATCTGAACTAGCAACTGAAAACAAGTGTGACTTTTATGGAGGCAATTTTTCAACTCTACTCAGGTGTATATCCACCTGAACAATCCCCAAAAGGCAATACTTTCATAAAATAATGATAAACGCCAAACCTAATCACAGAGTCTAGGTAAGATTTAGGAGTTCTTCTCAGAAGAGATCAAACACCCTAGGAGTATTCATTTCACTTTTTACATTTAGAATACTATGTACTCCTCTATTCCCATCTGCTATCAGTAAAGATATAGACATACTCAATTATAACTGCATGTTTAAAAATATTATGTCTTAACACAGTATACAATTATACAAATTATGACTATGCCACAGAGGAAATGAGTGTATATCTGGTTTTTTATTAGCTTACGTGAGTTCCTGGAGGGCTTGTTTTGATCTCTGCAGATCTGGCAAATAATGAGAAAGCAATCCTTCTGCCAGTTGCTCCACAGCTTTGTCTTCTATAGTCAAGTCCTCTATTAACCCTTCATCTGGAGAAGTGTCACTTAAACCTGTCCCCAGCAAAAATCAAATTTAGGAACCTTTTATTTATTTTATTTTTTTACACTGGTCAACTGAAGCAGTGGGATTAGAGAAGGAACAAAGAAATCCGTAACTGGTTGTGATCAATTAGTTGTAAATACCACTGCACTCTGACCAGCCGGAACCTTTCAAATTGACACAGCTAATAAAAGGAGGTTGGGGAGTAGCAGGTAGAAAGGGGCCCACAAATGGGGTTGAGAGCACACACACACTCTCCCAACCACAGGTATCCTTCTTTTCTTTTTAAACTTTTACTTCTGAGCTTCCTCTAAAAAATGAGTTATGAATGTTCAAAAAATGTTTTTAAGTTATTACTATAAGGTAAAGTCTATTATAAATGAACATTAACATACACAAAATTCTGTATCTTTATATATTTTTCAGGGCAGAGGACTTATAGTTTTCACTGGATTATCAAAGGAGTCTGAGGGCCAGGGACAGTGGCTCACACCTGTAATCCTAGCATTTTGGGAAGCCAAGGCGGGAGAATTGCTCGAGCCCAGAATGGCTGGGCACGGTGGCACACACCTGTGGTCCCAGCTATTCAGGAGGCTGAGGTGGGAGGATAACTTGAGCCCAGAAGTTCATGGCTGCAGCGAGCTATGATCGCACCACTGCACTCCAGCCTGGGCAGCGGAGCAAGACTCTGTCTCAAAAAAATAAATAAATATAAAAATAAAAATAAAGTAAAGGAGCCTGAGGCCAAAATGTGGGTAATGGTCACTGAACTAAAGCATTCTTGCTTTCAAAAGCATGAAGAAATTATATAAACAAAAATGCAATGCCTAAAAAAAAGTATGTTTTCAATTCTATGGAAACAAAAATATAGGTCAACATTGATTTTGCATATAGTTTGATATGTTATTTACATGCAAAAGGGGGGTTGTTGTGTTATTTGTTAGGGAGGAGAAGAGGGATTTTCTAAGAATTTCTTCTCTCTTAAGATTCAGCAACTTAATTCACCATAGAAAATAGTGTATAATCATTGTCTTGTGTATAAATCTAGACCTGATGCTGGGATCAATGCCTCATCACTTTCCTTTGAATAATAAAAGTGTAAGCATTGTACCAGGTATTCAAAAACACCTAAGATGAATAACTACCAATCACCATTCCTACCAAGAAAAATACAATTTCTAAATAGGGTTTAATGGTTTGTAAGATGGAATCACTGATTTATAATCAGAGAAAAAAAAGTAAGATGCTCACTTTACTGAAATTATACACTAAAATTATGATTAATATTAAACTCTGAAACATCTCTCTTCAATTATAGTCTGGTAACCATCAGTAACATCAAATTAGATCACTCTATAGAATACAGTTATCACAACACATTGCTTGTGACACATTTCTAAGTACAATTTGTGCCACAGATTTAAATTTTGGCAAAACTGAGAAAAACAGTCTTGGCACAGTGGCTCATGCCTGTAATCCCAGCACTCTGGGAGGCTGAGGTGGGCGGATCACCTGAGGTCAGGAGTTTGAGACCAGTCTGGCCAACATGGTGAAACTCCATCTCTACTAAAAATACAAAAATTTCCTGGGCGTAGTGTTGTATGCCTGTAAGCTCAGCTACTCGAGAGGCTAAAACACAAGCATTGCTTGAACCTGGGAGGTGGAGGCTGCAGTGTGCCAAGATTGTGCCACTACACTACAGCCTGGGCGACAGAGCAAGACTCTGCCTCAAAAAAAAAAAAGATTGAGGAAAACAACATGCTATCATATTCGAAGTAAGCTTTTTGAAAATCAAAATAAAATTATATAATTTTTATTTTAACCCTAAGAAACAAATGAACAAACTTTGGACTTCTCAAAGTTGCAAGGCAACATTCAAATAGGTAAGAGATAACTAGAAACTGAAGCACTCCACATATAAAATAAAAATACAAAAACCAAAAAAAGAAAAGATAGATAGATAGATAGATAGATAGATAGATAGATAGATACACACACACAGAGAGAAAAGTGAAGCACTTAGGGATATTAATGTACCAACTGTACAGGAAGTGAATAAATTATATCCACCAGTTATGCCATTGCTTAAGGCTTGATTACAATAACAATGCAATCAGCAACTTTAAGTATTAATAAATATAGAAAACAATTTTCTTAATGTTTTATGATACGAACACCCCAAAAAAGGGCATTTCAACTTTAAGGAATAACAACTAATTCACTTCAGTTAACAACATATACATACATTTTAACTCACAAACCCTCCTCCCACCCCAATGTTGTGGTTAATTATTGGATGAGTCTCAGTTACTCATTTTTTGTTTGCTTGTTTTGTTTTTCTCTTTTACCCTCTGCTTCCAATGGTTAAGAAGTCACTCATGTTTTTATACATATTTAATTACTAAGTTCAAGGTGCTTTATTGTGGGGGAGTAAAGAAGAAGAAAGGGAGGGTCCTTACTCTATTCATACAAGAAAGGTTTGCTGAACATCTATATTATGTACCAGGTTCTGAGGTTACAACAACAAATAAGGCAAGTCCTCTTCCCTGGAAGGGCACAATACGAGGAATCACAGAATATGAGAAGTGAGGAATCACAGAAAATGAGAAATAGAAAATGTTATGGAAATTCAGGGGAGAGCGACTTTCATTAGGGAAGTCTAAGAAAAATTCCTAAAGGAAGTGTGGACACTGAGCTAAGCCTCAAAGAATGGATGGAGTTTTCATTTCTCTTTGTCTATTCAAGTGTTACTCACTGTAAAAACTTAAACACTACAGAGGGAGGCACAAACTGAAAAGTAAAAATACTCCTCCTTACCCTCTAACTCCAGCATGAGCTACTCTGGAGTTTCTCACAGAGACTTCCAGAAATTGTCTTTGAGTACCTATGCATATGTTATTTTTATGACAAATGAAATATTACTCATACCATTCTGCAACTTTTAAAACATGTATCTTAGGTATCTTTCCATACCAACATATAGGGATCTACTACATTATTTTTAACATTTGGTAGTTATTTTTAACATTATTTTTAACATATGGTAGTTTAACAAACTACCATAGTTTGTTTAACCAGTCCCCCATAGATGGATTATTTAGGTTATTTTCACTTTTTGCTATTTCAAACAATGCTGCAGTGAGCTTTCTTGCTTATCTGCATATTTGTGTCACTTTCTGTGGGATAAATTCTTAGAAGTAGACTGTTGGGACAAAGAGTTCATGCATTTTTTAAACAGACATTGCCAAACTGCCCTCCTAAGAAATTGGCACCAATTTGCACTCCCACCAACAATCTGTGAGGACTATTTCCAAATGGGGAAGAAATCTATGGCAGGAGTGGAATGGATGCAATATGGGTAAAGAAAGCAGCACGAGGAAAGGCTGGAATACAGTATAGGATTCTTCTGGAGAGACATGGGGCATATGCAGCATAGCAATAGTGAACTTTAAGACCGGAAGGCCAGTAAGGGCCTCTAAACGCCAAGTTAATGGTTTGGACCTTTGTTAATAAGTAGTGAGGAGCTATTTAAGGTTTCTGAGTTCAGGAATGACATGACTGAAGCTTTATCTTGGGACAGTGATGGGATAGTATTGGGACAGATGCGTTGAAAGAGTAAGACTGGAGGTGAACTAGCCTTTCAACTGCTGTTTTAAAGGTGAAATTACAAGGAGATGGAATTGTATAGGAGAATCCCCTAGAGGTGGAAGGAGAGAGAGAAGAAAAAGTCCAGAGCAATTTCAAAGTTTCAAGTCAGAGTGACCTACCACCATTAACAGGATGAGACATGCTTTCATTTATGTACATGTCTTATGTGAGATTAACGCAAAACAGCCACGTCAAAGTATCCAGCTAGCAGATGGAGAAGTAAACAAGAGTTAAGAGAGAGGCCCAAGTTTCAAATACATACAAGGAAGTCGTATTTATAGAAGCGACTTATGAAAGTGTGAAGAGATCCTTGAGGAAAAACATAAACAGGAAAGTGCTGAGAACACTGTTTGGGGGTAACCCCTATATTTCTGAAACAGGAGGTAAAAGAAAAAGCATATCCAAGGAGCCCTGCAGCATTTCTCATCTAAGGCCTCATCTGAACCACAGAACACAGAAAATGCTCTGAGTGACCATTTTCTCAGTTCTCCCAAGGATGGTACATAAACAGTACCATTTTGGGTGCACAGCAAGTTAATTCATTCCATTCAATGGATGCCTTAGGGCATTAGAACTTAAATCCCTCCTGGAACTCGGTCGAGAAGACTGCTGCACAGGAATAGGGATGAAGTAATATCACCAAGCTGACCAAGCATTTCATGAGTGGTCAATATTATAGGATACGTCACCTCTCTGAATTATAAGCTGATCATCTTTCCGGTAAATCCATCCCCCACCACTGCCGTATGACAAATAACCAATGACGTACCAGAGTCAACACACAAACTCAGAATGGCTTCACCATTAACCGCCTTCAACTGCACCTCCAATACAAAGCTTCCCCTCGGGGCTTCAGTTCCGCCCATTGCGCTGGGCAGAGAGGCCGGCATGGTTCCCCATTTCTGCACTCGGGGCAGGGTCCGAGGGCCGCAGCTGCCAAAAGCCGCTTACTCCCCCAGGGTTTCTCCGGAGTCCTACCCACTCAGGTCCCCGCCCCTCACACCCAGCCCGGGCCGCGCTTCCCACCCGACAGTACGTACCAGGCGTCGGCTCCCCGGCCTCCAGGCAGTAGGGTGGCCGTGTCAGGGCCCCGTCCGGAGACGACGGCCCAGGGACACTCATGTCCCTCCAGCTGGGAACAGAGGGAAGGAGCAAACGTGTGGCTCGTCAGAAGCAAGAAAGAGGCACCTAACGACTCCAGTGGCTGGCCGGACAGAAGAGATTGTCGCACCCGGAAGTGACGGAGGCGATAAACTGCCGGCTTCGGTCACGCGCTCGAGAGTTGGCTCTGCCCCATGGCGTTGTGGGGACCCCGCGCTGATATCGTCGTCTGACCCCGGACGCAGTGTCAGCGGACTCAGCAGTATGGGGCTCGAGTCCCTGCGATCCGATTGGTGGGAGCTGGGGGAGGACGGTGGTGGGTTTGGGCTGCTCACGGGGTGGGTCACGAAGACCGGAAGAGCGTTGTCTTTGTTGGACGCGGGCGAGCCGTTAGGCTTTGTTCACTGAAGCTAGGGAGAAAACAGGACTTTCAGCCCTCAGGCGGCACAGCTTTTTATTGTTGTCTCCGTGTTTAGGGAAAACCTTAAGAACAGGGAGTGCTCGCTTTCCCTGCGATTTGGACCATTAAAAAATTCGATACCTAGGTCTCTGCGAACCTCAGCCTTGCTAACTAGGGTTTTGCCACTTTTCCGGGCTCCCCTTGTTAAGTGTAGATGAAAGATTTAAGCCCTCCGTTGCAGCAGCTACTGAACAAATTCGGCCAAGTTACCAGAAACTGCACTTGCTGAGATCCTGCGGAATGATCTCATGAATTCTATTGGAAAACACTTAGAAAACGGCATAGGCAGTTTTGGACCAAAGAAAACGATTTAGCTCTGCCATCTCTAGCTTATACCCTCTCATCTCAACTGTAATGGTGGCCTCCTAATGTTGCTCCCCAATTATGCCTGTTCAGTTTTCTCAGCTGCAAGCAAAGCTTATTTCAAAAAAATAAGAATTTGCAAGCCTCAGAAACTTGCACTGGCTCCGCATTGCCCTTATCAGTGCATTCACACCCTATCCTCTTTGGGCCTTTTCCTCTTAGTATTAGCTCCTCCTTATTAACTATGGTAGGCAGAATAGTAGCCCCTCAAAGATGTCCACAGCCTAAACACCAGAAGCTGTGAATATGTTAGCTTGCATAGCAAATGGGAATTAAGGTTGTTAATTACCTGGTGTTGAAATAGATTATCCTGGAATCGCTTTAACCAGGGAGGCAGAGTTGCAGTGAGCTGAGCAGCTCCACTGCACTCCAGCCTGGAGGACAGGGTGAGATTCCATCTAAAAAAAAAACATTATCCTGGATTGTTCCAGTGGGCTGACTGTAATCATAAGGGCCTCCAAAACTGCAAAAGAGTCAAGAGTGACAAGTAACTATGAAGAATGGTTAGAGAGATACAACATTGTTGGCTTTGAATATAGAGAAAGGGAGCCTCCAGCATTGTGGGTGACCTCCAGAAGCTGGAACTGATAAGGAAACATTCCCCTGAAGCCTCTCTAATGCTCTGATGACACCTTGATTTTATCCTCATGTGATCAGTGTTGGACTTCTGACCAACAGAACTGTGAAATAATCTGTGTCTTAAGTTTGTGATAACTTGTTATAACACCAATAATAATGTACTACTCTTCAAGACATTCTTTATTCCATGTGAGCATTCTAAAACTATGCCCTTTCATGTCTGCAGTGCTCTTGCTTATGCTTCAACCTGAAATATTCTATCCTTTTGTAAACCAAAAATAAAATTATAAACCCCACAACTGACTGATGGACCCCCTGCCCCTCACCTCTTCGCCGAGGGCATTCCAAAGTAAACCTGAAAATCTAGTTTTTCCATCATCTAGATGGAAGTGGGGATGGGGGGTTAGTCCGTGGGTGGGTCGGACATGCCTCATTATACCCTCCTCCCTTTGGAATTCAGGCTCAGCTGAACAGCATTCACGTGAAAACAGATCTTAAGACTGCCAGAACAGACTTTTTCTAGCTTTTCTAGAACTTTATTTTTGACACCAAGCCAGCCTGACTCTAGTATAGCATCACGACAGATAGCAGGCCCTGAAGGAAATTGAATTATTTAACCCCAAAATATATTCCTTTGACAAATTTTTAAGTGGCCCTGCAAAGCTGTATCTTGTGGGGGAAAACCCACAGTCTGTAGAAAAGCCCTGTTCCTTTCCAGATGTTTTCCCTTATCCAGGAGAGAATTAACCAAGTCTGGCACCTTTTTAGGTCTGATAAGAGCTCTATCTGAGGCTTCATCTGCATGATAAAACTTTGATCTCTGCCAGGTGCAGTGGCTCACGCCTGTAACCGCAGCACTTTGGGAGACCAAGGCGGGTGGATCACCTGAGGTCAGGAGTTCGAGACTAGCCTGACCAACCTGGAGAAACCCCCATCTGTACTAAAAATACAAAATTAGCCAGACGTGGTGGTCCATGCCTGTAATCCTAGCTACTTGGGAGGGGCAGGAGAATTGCTTGAACCCAGGAGGTGGAGGTAGTGGTGAGCCAAGATCACACCACAGCACTCCAGCCTGGGAAACAAGAACGAAACTCCGTCTCAAAAAAAAAAAAAAAATCTTGATCTTGGGCCGGGTGTGCTGGCTCACGACTGTAATCTCAGCAATTAGGGAGGCCGAGGCAGGCAGATCACCTGAGGTCAAGAGTTCGTGACCAGCCTGGCCAACATGATGACTAAAACCCTGTGTCTACTAAAATTACAAAAAAAAAAAAAAAAAAAAAAGCCAGGCATGGTGGTGGGTGCCTGTAATCTCACCTTCTCTGAGGCAGGAGGATCACCTGAACCTGGGAGGCGGAGGTTCCAGTGAGTCGAGATCACACCATTGCACTCCAGCCTGGGCGACAAGAGTGAAACTCTGTCTCAAAAAAAAAAAAAAAAAAACCACCTTGGTCTCCACAACCCCTTATCTTAACCCAGACATTCTATTGACTCCAGGTCTTTAGATAATAACTTAAGTCTTTTTTGTTTGTTTATTTCCTAATATAGAGGTAGAGTCTCCCTATGTTGCCCAGGCTGCTCTGGAACTCTTGGCCTCAGGCGCTCCTCTCACCTCAGCCTCCCAAAGCACTGGGATTACAGGTGTAAGCCACCACGCCAGCCTGATAATCTATGAATTGCCTGTGACCCTGGAGTCTCTGCTTCCAGGTGTCCCGCCTTTCAAGACCAAGCCAATGTACATCTTACATGGTTTGATGAATGTCTTAGGTCTTCCTAAAGTATATAAAACTACACTGTAGCCTTGTCAGAGGCATTTGAGCCAGAGCAACTCCATCTTGAATACGACTGGGTAAAATGAGGCTGAGACCTATTGGGCTGCATCCCCAGGAGGTTAGGCATTCTTAGTCACAGGATGAGATAGGAGATCAGCACAAGATACAGATCACAAAGACCTTGCTGATACAACAGCATGTGGTAAAGAAGCCAGCCAACTCCCACCAAAACCAAGATGGTGCCAAAAGTGACCTCTGGTCATCCTCACTGCTCATTATTTGCTAATTATAATGCATTAGCATGCTAAAAGACACACCCACCAGCACCACGACAGTTTACAAATGCCATGGCAACATCAGGAAGTTACCCTATATGGTCTAAAAAGGTGAAGAACCCTCAGTTCCAGGAATTGCCTACCCCTTTCCCGGAACACTCATGAATAATCCACCCCTTATTTCGCATATAATCAGGAAATAACTATAAGTGTAATCAGTGAGCAGCCTAAGCCGCTGCTCTGCCTGTGAGTAGCCATTCTTTATTCCTTTACTTTGTTAATAAACTTGCTTTCACTTTACTCTATGGACTCACCCGAATTCTTTCTTTTGCGAAATCCAAGAACTCTCTCCTGGGGTCTGAATCAGTACCCCTTTCTGCTAACAGCCTGACCACCTTGGGCATATGTTCTCAGGATCTCCTGGGGCTGTGTCACAGGCCATTGGTCACTCACATTTGGCTCAAAATAAATGTCTTCAAATATTTTACAGAGTTTGACTTAATCAGCATTTTCAAAGTCCTACTTTTCAGCTGGGTGTGGTGGCTCACACCTGTAATCCCTAGCACTTTGGGAGGCAAATCAGCTGAGGTCAGGAGTTCAAGACCAGCCTGGCCAACATGGTGAAACCCTGTCTGTACCGAAAACACAAAACTTAGCTGGGCGTGGTGGCACACGCCTGTAATCCCAGATACTCAGGAGGCTGAGGCAGAGAATCGCTTGAACCCGGGAGGTGGAGGTTGCAGTAAGCCGAGATCGCACCACTGCACTCCAGCCTGGATGACAGAGCAAGACTCTGTCTCAAAAAAAAAAAAAAAAAAAAAAAAAAAAAAGTCCTACTTCTCTTCCAAGGCTCAGTCTTAAAGCCTTTACTTTAAAATCATTCACAATCCCAGTTCTCCTTTCATTCACAAGTTATGGTAATAACCCTTTATCAACTACAAAGCATCCTGCTATTTTAGCACTTAATCCGTTCTTTTTTATTCCCCCTTGGTAGAAACGGGTTTTGCTATGTTGCCTAGGCTGGTCTCGAACTCCTGAACTCAAGCTATCTGCCAGCCTCAACCTCCCAAAGTGCTGGGATTACTGGCATGAGCCACCGTGCCCGTCCACTTAATTTATTCTTGTATTAGTTATTTTCCTTGTCTCCCTCTATTAGATTGCAAACTCTGAACATACACTCTTATTCACAGAGAATCATAATAGGTTCTCAATAAATATTCAATGAATGAAGGAAGTATTGATTCTCTAGCCCCATTTCCAGATATCTATAATCTGTTATGTCTGCATCACACAATATGGCATTTAATAAACTGCCTGGTAACCTTAATTGGTTGTTAGCATTATCTCCTAACTAGATAGTAAGGCCATTTAGAACGAAGCTGTGTCCTATGGGTTGTCTGTACCTCTTTATCTCTTAGCACCGTATTAACCATATTACATGGATTTGAAAATACTGGTTATTTTTTATTATTATTTAAAATAAAAACAAGGTCTCACTATTTGCCCAGGCTCCTCTTGAACTCCTCCTGAGCCTGAGTGATCCTCCTGCCTCAGCCTCCCAGTGTTGGGATTACAGGTGGAGCCACCATACCTGGCCAAAATACTGGTTATTTAAATTCAGTGGATGAAATTAAACTGTTAAACCCTGCCGATTTTTAATTATCTTCTATTTTGCTTTACAGAACAATTCATGCTGGAAATTTGATGATCTTTTTCAGCATTTTAACTTTACTTAATGTTACAAAAACTAATCAGCTAAATGGACAAGGAGGACTTTGTACCAAACCCATCTTGCTTTTCCCTTTCTCCTTTTCCCTCTACCCCTACAGATTTCAGCTCAATGCATCTGTTAGAGGCATTCCAAGCAGAGTGACTCTGTCTTGAACAGATGCTGGGTAAAATGAGGCTGAGACCTGCTGGGCTGCATTCCCAGGATAGGCATTCTTAGTAACAGGATGAGATAGAAGGTTGCCCAAGATGCAGGTCACAAAGACCCCGCTGATTAAAAGGATGCAGTAAAGAAGCTGGCCAAAACCAAGATGGTGACAAAAGTGATCTCTGGTCATACTCACTGATCATTATACACTAATTTTAATGCATTAACACACTAAAAGACACTCCCACCAGCACCATCACAGTTTACAAATGCCATAGCAACGTCCAGAAGTCACTCTATATGGTCCAAAAAGGGGAGGAACCCCCAGTTCCAGGAACTCCTCCTCCTTTCCTGGAAAACTCATTGAATATCCACCCCTTGTTTAGCATATGACCAAGAAATAACCATAAGTATACTGAGCCAATCAGCCCATGCCACTGCGCTGCCTATGGAATAGCCATTCTTTTTTATTTTTTGAGACGGAGTCTCGCTGTGTCACCCAGGCTGGAGTGCAGTGGCATGATCTCGGCTCACTGCAAGCTCCATTTCCCGGGTTCACGCCATTCTTCTGGCTCACCCTCCCGAGTAGCTGGGACTACAGGCGCCTGCCACTATGCCAGGCTAATTTTTTGTATTTTTAGTAGAGACGGGGTTTCATTGTGTTAGCCAGGATGGTCTCGATCTCCTGACCTCATGATCCGCCCGCCTCGGTCTCACAAAGTGCTGGGATTACAGGCGTGAGCCACCGCACCTGGCGAGTAGCCATGCTTTTGTTTGTTTACTTCTCTAATAAACTTGCTTTCACTTTACTTTGTGGACTCATCCCAAATTCTTTCTTGCATGCGACCCAAGAACCCTCTCTTGGGGTTACTAACACATCAGGTGTTTGTTGAATACCCTCTGTGTTCCAGTCTCTGTGAAATGGCTGCTATATGCTTAACATAACACTGCATGTGGCACAGAGCTCAAAAGCAAAATACTAGAATTTCATTGCAAGGATGTAAATACAATTTGTTTCTTTATATTTCTTTTAAAATGCCTTTCATCTCTCCCATTCCCTTTTATGCACCGAAGTTATAATTCACTCCAAACATCTGAATATCTAGGCATTGTAGGGGGTAAAAGTAAAAATCCTGGTTCCTGTCCACCAAGAATTTATATTCTACCATTTAAACACAATAGAATTAGTGAGCATGACAATAAAGTGCTGAATTATGTGGAACAGACCTGGAGAAATGTAAAGGACATGATGTCATCTTAGTTTCCTATGGCTAGTGTAACAAATTACAAACTTGGTAGCTTAAAACAACACAGTTTTATGGATTTATTTTATTTTTTTTGAGACAGAGTCTTGCTCTGTCGCCCAGGCTGGAGTACAGTGGCACCATCTGTGCTCACTGCAAGCTCCGCCTCCCGGGTTCACGCCATTCTCCTGCCTCAGCCTTCTGAGTTGCTGGAACTACAGGCGCCCACCACCACGCCCGACTAATTTTTTATTTTGTATTTTTACTAATTTTGTATTTTTAGTACAGGTGGGGGTTTCACCGTGTTAGCCAGGATGGTCTCGATCTCCTGATCTCGTGATCTGCCCGCCTCGGCCTCCCAAAGTGCTGGGATTACAGGCGTGAGCCACAGTGCCCGGCCAACAGTTTTATTTTCTTATAGGTCTGGAGCTTAGAAGTCTAAAATCAGGCTCAGTGGGCTAAAAATGAAGGTGTCAGCACAGCTGCTTACTTCTGGAGGCTCCAGGGAAGAATCTGCTTCCCTAGAATTTTGCCTCTTTCAGTTTATAGAGAGGCTGCAACTTTTTTGTCTGATGGCCCCACATCACATGGCCTTTTTCCCCCTGCTTTCATTGTCACATCACCATCTCTCCCACTCTGATCCTCCTGCCTCCTTTATATAAGGAGTCTTGTGATTACATTAAGCCCACCTGCATAATCCAGGATACTCTTCCCATCTCAAGGTCCTTAATTTAATTACATCAGCAAAGTCCCTTTTGCCATGGAGGCTAGCATTCACAGACTCCAAGGACTTGAATATGGACATCTTGGGGGGGTCATTATTCATCCTATCACAGATGTGCAGTTGTATAGTGCACAAGTGGAAAGCAACTAGGGAAAGTTTTAAAATTTAATAGAGGAATTGGGATTTAAGTCATACCTTAAAAGACCGGTAAAATGTAATCTGAAGAGAAAAATTAGTAAAGTCTTTCAGGCAGGAGAAAAACATCGTGAGTAGCAAAAATATACTTCAGATTCAAGGTCCTCAAGGCACTAACTGTCCTCTGGAGAATACAACAGTGACACAGATTAAATGGTTAGTAGGAGGACCTAAAAGAGAAAGGTATTGCATAGTCTGTTAGACCAAAAGAATTTAAGAAGATAAAAGAACATAAAATGTAGCTCTGAATAAGTTAGTTCAAAGAAACTATATCTAGAAAGCGTTAAACACTGTGTGTGTGTGTGTGTGTGTGTGTGTGTGTGTGTGTGTGTGTGTGTGTGTCATATTCATAGCAAAAATAAGGCCACTGGATTTCAAGGACTATGAAATGCAAAAGAGGAAGAGCAAATATAATACAATAAATACATCAAAACTTTATTCACCTTTCAGTTTTGCTGTTTTAAATTTTTCTATATCCTTTATTTTTTGCTGACCTAAAGGGAGAAGGTGGGTAAGAGATTCAAGTAAAGAAAGAAATATTAGTCCATGAATATTTTTTATTCCTTTTATGGATCAGATGTCCTATATTTAGAATGTTTGACCTACTTCTCTCACAGGCATTTATTTCCACCCTCCCATTTATCTCTCTTTTGATCTCTTTCCAAAAACGGAAGAAAGTATTGGGGGAAGACAAAGCAGGGGGTGGCACAAAAGATTTCAGTAAGATGTAAGGACTGGCCAGGTGCAGTGGCTCACGCCTGTAGTCCCAGAACTTTGGGAGGCGGAGGTGGGCAGATCACTTGAGGCAAGGAGTTCAAGACCAGCCTGGCCAACATAAGGAAACCCCATCTCTACTAAAAATACAAAAAATTACCAGGCGCAGTGGCTCATGTCTGTAATCCCAGCTACTCAGGAAGCTGAGGCACAAGAATCACTTGAACCCAGGAGGCGGAGGTTGCAGTGAGCAAAGATCGCACCACTGCACTCCAGCCTAGGTGACAGAGTGAGACTCCGTCTCAAAAAAAGAAAAAGAAAAAAGAAAATAAAATAAAAAGATGTAATTACCAAGGCTGCAGAGAAAAAGAGAGGAGAAAGGGAAAGATACACAAGAGAAAGATATTACAGCCCATGACCTTATGCTTCTGTTGGATAGATGTTGAAAATATGAACACATTCATATAGGCTGATGCTCTTGCAAAATAATTAAAAGGAAGGGAAGAAATTGTAAGTAGAAAATCAAAGAAATTGAAGTACTAAAGAAAAACAGTTTACCATTTTGCCTATGGTTAGCCACTTTTTTTAAAACCACTTTTCACTTGTATTTACGTAAGAAATATTCTTTCACATTAGCAAAGTGCTGAAATACTTCCACCCACTGTAACTCTGCTACACTTTCCACATTCATTCCTTGCATTATATAACAAACATATTTTTACATGGATTATTTCACCAACACCTCCTCCTAACTCTGCCACCAAAAAGTTTTGCAAAATATATGCAGAAGTCAAAAGCAATGGCTTTTGAAATTTTTAGAAAATGAACACAATTACTAGAAACATTTTATTTTAGTGATCATGGCTCACTGAAGCCTCAACCTCCCAGGCTTAAGCAATCCTCCCACCTCAGCCTCTCAAGTAGCTGGGACCACAGTCAGGCACCACCATGACCCAATAATTTATTTTAATTTCTTGTAGAGATGGGGGTCTCCCTGTGTTGCCCAGGCTGGTCTCAAACTCCTGGCTCAAGCAATCTTCCCACCTCGGCCTCCCAAAGTGTTGGGATTATGGGCATGAGCCACCATGCCTGGCTGCAATATCTTACATAAGCAAATACAAGCCAAGTTTTGTTCAAACTTCTATTTTCTTTTTTTGAGACAGGGTCTCACTCTATGCCCAGGCTGGAGTGCAATTTCACAATCATGGCTCACTGTAGCCTCAACCTCCCGGGCTCAAGAGATCCTCCCACCTCAGCCCCGCAAGTAGCTGGGACTACAGGGGCGCACCACCACACCTGGCTAATTTTTGTATTTTTTTGTAAAGACAGGGTCTCACTATGTTACCCAGGCTGGTCTTGAACCCCTGAGCTCAAGTGATCCACCTGCCTCAGCCTCCCAAGTGCTAGGATTACAAGCGTGAGCCACTGCACCCAGCCCAAACTTCTATTTTCATGTAAACACTAAAGAAATTTTTTTTTTTGAGACAGCATCTTGCTCTGTCACCCAGCCTGGAGTGCAGTGGCATGATCTCGGCTCACTGCAGCCTCTGCCTCCCGGGTTCAAGCAATTCTCCTACCTCAGTCTCCCGAGTAGCGCCACCACCCTGGCTAATTTTTTTTTTTAAACGTATTTTAGTAGAGACAGGATTTCACCATATTGGCCAGACTGGTCTCAAACTCCCAACCTCAGTTGATCCACCTGCCTTGGCCTCCCAAAGTGCTGGGATTACAGCATGAGCCACCACGCCTGGCCTAAAGTAATTTATTAAAATAAGAGATTGAAATTCAACTTCCCTTATCTCTTTTATGTTATTCGAGGGTCACTAGAGAACTAGAGATACGATATCAGGTACTACTGTACAGTCAGGGCAGCCTAGGCTATGGTCCTGTAATAACCTTCACATCTCACGGCTTAACACACACACATCTATTTTATGAAGGACTCTGCTTCACAAAGTCTTCACTCAGAGACCCAGGCTGACAGCCTCCACCATAAGGAGGAACACCCCCAGTCATTACCATGGGAAGAAGAAACATGGCAAATTGCACACTAACTCTTGAAGACTTTCACCCTCAAGGTGACAGAGGTTACATTTCATTACCCACAGCCAGCCACATGGCTACACCCAACATCAAAGGGATGGGGAAGCATTTTCCTCACAGGTGCTTGGGAAAGGAGAAAAACAGAAAGTGAATAGCATCAGTGACTATCACAGGTGCCAGCAATTAGAGTCTTTCTTCTTGAGGCAATCTGAGAAAAGGCAGGTTTTTTTAGAATGGGATTTTTTTTTATAGATTTTTTTTTTTTTTTTGAGATGGAGTTTTGCTCTTGTTGCCCAGGCTGGAGTACAGTGGTGCCATCTCAGCTCACCACAACCTCTGCCTCCCGGGCTCAAGTGATTCTCCTGCCTCAACCTCCCGAGTAGCTGGGATTACAGGCATGCGCCACCATGCCCGGCTAATTTTGTATTTCTAGTAGAGACAAGGCTTCTCCATGTTGGTCAGGCTGGTCTCAAACTCCCGACCTCAGTTGATCCACCTGCCTCGGTCTCCCAAGTGCTGGGATTATTACAGGCGTGAGCCACCGTGCCCGGCCTAAACTTTATTTTTTGGAACAGTTTTGGGTTTACAACAAAGTTGAGCAAAAAGTACAGAGGTCCCCTATGTCCCCTGCTCACACACACTCATACCCCTCACTACCAACATCTCCCACCAAAATGATTCACGTATTACAATCAATGAACCTACATAAATACATCATCATCACTCAAAATCCACAGTTTGCATTAGGATTCACTCTTGATATTCCCTATTCTATGGGTTTTGACAAATGTGTAATGGCATATATTCACCACTGGAGTGTCATACAAGATAGTTCCACTGCCCCAAAAGTCATCTGTGCCCACCTATTCACCACTCTCTCCCTGCAACTCCTAGCAACCACTGATCTTTTGACTGCATAGTTTTGCCCTTCCCCAGATTATCACATAATTGGAATTGTATAGTATGTAGTCTTTTCAGACTGATTTCTTTCACTTAGTAATATGCATTTAAGCTTCCTCCATATCTTATCATGGCTTAAGAGCTCATTTCTTTTAGCACTGAATAATATTCCATTGTATGGATATACCACAGCTTGTACACTCACCTACTGAAAGACATCTTGGTTGTTCTCAAGTTTTGGCAATTATGAATAAAACTGCTATAAACGCCATGTGCAGATTTTTGTGTATATGTAAGTTTTCAGATCAGTTCGGTAAATACCAAGCAGTGAGATTTCTGAATCATAGGGTAAGTGTATGTTTAGTTTTGTAAGAAACTACCAAACACTCTTCCAAAGAGGCTGTACCATTTTGCATACCAACGTGCAATGAATGAGGGTTCCTGTTGTTCTACGTCCACACCAGCCTTTGGTGGGGTCAGTATTTTGAATTTCACCCATTGTAATGGGTGTGTAGTGGTATTTCATTGTTTTAATTTGCAATTTCCTAATGGCATATGATGTTGAGCATCTTTTCATATGCTTCTTTGCTATCTATATATTTTCTTCGATGAGATGTGAGTTGACATCTTTTACACATATTGGAAGCAAGCTGTTTGTTTTCTTATCGCTGAGTTTTAAGAGTTATTTGTATATTTTGCATAATAGTCCTTTATCAGACATGGTTTTTTTGTTGTTGTTTGTTTTTTTTTTTTTTTTTTGAGATGAAGTCTCACTCTGCCACCCAGCTTGGAGAGCAGTGGTGCAGTCTTGGCTCACTGCAACCTCCGCCTCCTGGGTTCAAGTGATTCTCATTCCTCAGCCTCCCAAGTAGCTGGGATTACAGGCATGCACCACCACACCTGGCTAATTTTTGTATTTTTAGTACAGATGGAGTTTTACCATGTTGGCCAGGCTGGTCTCAAACTCGTGACCACAGGTGATCTGCCTGCTTCAGCCTCCCAAAGTGCTGGGATTACAGGTGTGAGCCAATGCACCTGGCCTATCAGACATGTTTTTGAAAATATTTTCTCCCAGTCTATGGCTGGTCTTTCCATTCTCTTGACTTAATTTTTAAAATGAACATTAGAAAGCAACTTAGGACAGTATGTCTCTATAGAAAGAGGGCAGATTTTCAAATTACTCACAAAAGCACATGACCAGTTTTGACATTTATAGTCAGGGACACCTTTCTGAGGTATACCTCAATAGAAACGATAGCAGCAGCGACTCATCTAGAGTGGCCATTGCCAAGATGCCAGCTACAGCAGGGAGGCACTGGGTAGTTCCTTAAAGGAAAATATGCTCCATGGAGCAGGCAGGAGCCCTGCCCTTCGGCTGCAGACCCAGGGGTCTCTGTGCTCTTGGGAGCCCAGGAGGGCCCCCCTCCCCCTGCCAGCGCCTGTTCCTGCTGCCTGGCTTCTCCCACTGTCAGCTCCTGCTCTAATCCTGGAGCAAGGTTGGAGCCGAGCCCCAGCACTACTGCAGCCCAGCCGGAGGGGCTCATGCTCAGGGCAGTGCTGACACACCAGCCCCCAGCCACATCAGTCCCCTCCAGACTTTGGGTGATGAGAATCATGGGAGGGAAGCCGACGGGGACTGTAGGCAGCTCAACACTGGCCTGCAGGCACCTCTTGGCACAAACATCCTGGGTGCCAATGAATGGCCGTGAGAGGCAGACAGGCTCCTGGGAGGAAGGGGGTGGGTCCCCAGTGAAGCCCCACTTTCAGGCCAGGGAAGGTCCTACCAGTCCTGTCCACCAGGGGGGGAACTTGTGGTGCTTTTTCCTGAGCCCACCTATTGCTGCCCATGGACCAATCAGCATATACTTCCACCACTCTGAATGAAAACCATAAAAACCGCAGACTCAGCCAGAGCAGGGCAGACATCCAGATGGCCAGCTGCATAGAGGAACTACCATCTCCCCTGAGAGCTGAACATTTGTGGGGATGATCTGTCAGCAGAGAGGAGCCATCCACTCCAGGCCTCCTCTCTGCTGAGAGCTGCACACTCGATGGGACGACCTGCCCACAGAGAGGACCTGCTCACTGCAGGTCTCCTCTGAGCTGTTCTAACCCTCAGTAAAGTTCTTCTTCATCTTGCTTACCCTCCACTGGTCTGCATACATCACTCTTCCTGGACACAGGACAATAACTTGGGCAAAGGCGCCACCACCCACAGAGGTTTCCAGCCAGAGAAGCAGTACCTCAAAGATCCCAAGAAAAGAAACAGCAAAGGGCTAAAGTCAAAAGATTTGTTTCAAGCCCAGCTAAGATAATCATTAGCTGTATTAGATTTTTGTCTAACCAACTAGCAAGTAGAGAAGTCCAGACCTTCCTAAACAAACGAAGGAAGTTTTGATCTACCGAGCTTGAAAGTCCAGGGACTGCTCTGGCTTCAAGGATTTCTATGTCTTCCCCTCAGCCAAAATAGGAATCTCTCCCTCTCTCTCCCTTCGATTCTCCACTCTGCTTTCTCCTATGTAGCATTCACTCTAGCAGCTCTCTCAATGTGATAAGAAAATAGCTCCAGGGTTTCATGATCCTTACATTTCCCAAGTGAAGTCAGCTCGCTCCTAGCATTCGTTTATTTCAATCCCTTAAAAAAAAAAAAACTCAAAGCTAGGCACAGTGGCTCACACTTGTAATCCCAGCACTTTGGGAGGCTGAAGCAGGTGGTTCGCTTGAGGTCAGGAGTTCGAGACCAGCCTGGCCAACATGGTGAAACCCCTTCTCTACAAAAAATACAAAAATTAGCCAGGTGTGGTGACGCATGCCTGTAATCCCAGCTACTCGGGAGGCTGAGGTAAGAGAATTGCTTGAACCCAGGAGGCAGAGGTTGCAGTGAGCCAAGATTGCACCACTGCACTGCAGCCTGGGCAACAGAGCAAGACTCCATCTCAAAAAAAAAAAAAAACCACTCAAATACTTGGATTGCATGCCCACCCATATACCAATCTCTGCATCCAGGGGAATATAGTGGACCCTGATGGGTCAGTGTGGGTCACACATAACAGACAGAGGCAGAGCCCCTTGATTGACAGACCTGCTAGGAGTTATAGAAAGGCGCTGGGTAGTTCCATAAAGGAAAAATCAGAGTCCTGTTACCAAAAAGAGGAAGGAAATTGGCCCAACCAAAACAACAGATGTCAACTATATCAGTTATTAGATTTTAGTCAAGTCACTTACTCTCTGAACCTCTGTTTTTTTTCATCAGTAAAAGAGGCATGGTAATGATAATACCAGACCCATTACTCGGTGTAGTTCTTGTAAGAATCAAGCACGCATTATATGAACAGGATTTGTAAACTGTTGCAAGACACTATTGTAAATAATAACACCCACTAAACGAGCATTTATTATGGCTAGAAGAAATAGTATTATTTCTGTTATTAGTGCCTTGGATACATATATTCACTAACCTTAATGTGATCTCTTAAATAGACTTTAGGTTTCCTAAGTAACCATTCAACCTTAATTTGGCTTCTTATGTAGACTTCTCTGTTGAAATAAGAGGGACTAAATGACTTAAATGAATATTGGAGGGCTTGGCAATTCTATGTTTTATTAAAATTCACTTCTTTTATACAAATCAACTTCATACAATAGGCAGTTTTTTAGTGGTTAATGTCAACTGGCTAAGCTGGCAACTGAAGTTCCAAACCTGCAAAATTAGAAGATCAAGCTGTGAGGGATAGAGAACATCACCAATACCAGTGTTCTGCTTCTATTGGCAGGTGGGGTATCTTTTTTATTTTTTATTTAGTATTATCAAATCTGACAGTAAATGAATAGCCATAATATTGAGTGTTAATCATTTGAAATAGTATCAGTGTTTTTTAAACTATTAGTAAAACTAGTCACAAATGATGATTCATTCAAATAACTTTAAATATTATTCAAAAGACAGCGATTCTTCTTCCACTTTGGGGTTTTCACAAAACTCATTTGTTAATCTGATATGTAGATATCAAAGTAGCCATCAGTCATTATTACTTTATTCTCTATGTTATGGAAAAAGCGTGATTTTAATGACCATAGGCATCATATATTATTCCAGGACTCAGCTTTCCTTTTAGGATAGATTTATTTAAATTAGCTAGGAGATAGATCATGCTTCATTTAAAATTGCTAAAATAAGTACTTGCATTAGCTTTGCAAAATAGTCCTTTTTTTTTTACTTAAAATGTTCTCTTCAAAGTGTTTCAGTTACTAAATGTGAATTATTTCCAAAGATTCTCCAGACCAAAAGGTGAGATGATATCTTAAAAATTCAATTTCCTTATAATGTAATGAGGTCAATAATACAAAGAGTTCAGAGTCTCTGATTCCTTTTTCAGTTTAAAAATGCCAGTGGATCAAGTAATTTCTAAATTATTGCCCTAGTCTTTGGACTTCCTATAAATTTCTTGTCAACATTTTTTGAATTTATTTGTGAAACTGCTGTCTTTAAAATTATTCACTTACCTTCATTTTAAAGTATTTTTTCTAAACTGCTTATTTGATGTAGTAGATGAAAGGGTATATTTAAAGGCATTAATTTTTATTAACGGCTAAAGATCTCAAGATGTCATTTTTCCCTCTAAGTTTTCAGAAAAGTCTCTATTATGTGCTCCCAGAGGAAAAAATAGACTTTAAATTAATTTACTTAATAAAGAGATAAATATAGTCTGCCTGTATCTCATCATAAACTTAGGAGAACTAATCCCTGAATGCCAATGACTACTGCAGGATTTTATCAGTCCTGGTTTTCCTCAGTCCCACCGTCACCTTCCCTGCTCTGCCCCATACCACAGGGGCTGGCTTTCCTGGTCCCCGTGCCAGCTTGCTTCCAGCTGAGTTTGGCCAATGGGAGGCACTAGTAGAGGTTACAGCCTGGGAGATTGGAAGCGGGTGGTAAAGAAGAAATCAAGGTATTTCTCCTTCCTTTTTGCCTCAGAAGGCAACTGGAGCAATGACTGGCTCTCCCGTCTGGCCCCAGCTCCCAACTGGAGAATCCTGCTGTGAGTCCAACTTTGTCAGATATATCAGTCAGGGTCCAATCAGGAGAAAGAATGCAAATAGTAATTTAAACAGGGAAAATTTAATATAGAAATTTAGGCTAGGCACAGTGGCTCACACCTGTAATACCAGCACTTTGAAAGGCCAAGGAGGGAGGATTGCTTGGACCCCGGAGTTCAAGACCAGCCTGGGCAACATAGCAAGGTCCAAACTCAAAAAATAAAATTAAATTAAGTTAAATTAAATTTTAAAATATAGAAAGTTATGCACTATTAGAGAGATATTGGAGCAATGCAGTAAGAAAGATAATTCTAAAGAATACAAGAATAGCAGATATAAGGAGCAGTCACAACGCTGGGACTGAGATAAAGCATCCAAGTAAGATCTCTGCAACCTCACCAAGACAAAAATCCAGATCTTGTTGGAGATGGAATAGCCTTGGTTCACTAGATAGTGCAGCTGAGGTGCCATGCCAGAAGCACTTGCTGAGGTACTAAGAGAAGCTATCTACAGAGAGATACCAAACATTGCAAAGCTACCTTAGGCGATGCTGGGGAAACTCCCCATGGGGAGGTACTGTGTGCTGCCAGCTAGGAAATACTGCAGAAGCTGCATGCACCGCAGGAGCTGGGCACTACAGAAGCCATGTGCGTTGCAGGAGCCAAGTATTGCAGATGCTGTACATACTGCAGGAGCACCGGTGAGAGGAGCACATGGAAGTCAGGAAGAGAGAGAAAAAACCTTCCTCCTGCAATGTCTCTCCAGCACCATCTACCAACAAAGCTTAGTATCATGCCAGAAGAGAACTATTTACAAGGCCTATATTAGTTTGCTATTGATGCATAACATATTACCGCAAACTTAATGGCTTAAACAACACAAAGTTATTATTGCACAGCTCCCGTGGCTTAGGAGTCTGGCACATTTTGTCTGGGTACTCTGCTTAAGGTCTCACACAGCTGAAATCAAGGTGTCAGCTGGCTACATATTTATCTGGAGGATCAACTAGGAAGTGATCCACTTCCAAGTTCATTTAGGTCATTGGCAGAATTTAGTTCCTTGCAGTTGTAGAACTGAAGAACTTGTTTTCTTGCTGGCTGTCAACCAGGGACCACTCTCAACAACTAGAGGGTACTCTGGCCATGTCACCCCCTCCATGGGCCCTCTTAACTTTGAATCTCCTCACCCAAGAAGAGTCCTCTTTCCCCTTCAAGAAAGCACCTGAGTAGGTCAGACCCACTCAGGAAAATCACCCTTCGATTAACTCAAAGTCAACTGATTTGAGATCTCAATTACATCTTCACCTTTGTCATCTGATGTAACCTAATCACGGGAGTAAAATCCATCATGTTCACAGTCCCATCTACACTCAAGGAAAAGGGATTATACAGGACCTGTACACCAGGAAGGTGAGAATCTTGGGGGCAATCTTAGAATTATGACTATAGGCAATGAAGAATGGATTTGGAGTGAAGAGACAATAAATTGACGATTAGCATACCAGGTAACCCCTATCCCTGGGTTCCAGGAACACCACCTCTTCTCCAGCCAAGGGGACAGTGGCTGCCTGTTATTGCTAATCTCTCGATTGCCTCACCATCCCCTGTTGATTAATAATTATCAACAGTAACAATTCTCTATCATAAACTCTATTTTCAAATACTCAGAATAATTTATGTCTTCCTAGTTAGAACCTTACTAAGACAAAGTTTTGCTAATATCTTTTCACCCAGGTAATGTTAGCTAAAACCATAAAAATGGCAATGTCTGTAAATGTAACTGGGGTCTGTACTACCTATGTGATAGCTGTACCCTCTGTCTGAGCCTGCCTATACCCAGTCCAGATGTACCACTTCCCAATTACAGTGGGTTGCTGTTAGGCGTACCTGACCTTATGACTTGGTGGTTCAGAAGCTAGCTCATAATGGGCCCTTCTGGCCACATGGATGCATATTACATAATCAGAAGCTCTATTTCTGTCAAGGCCAGTAGCACACCAGAAGCTGATTTTTAAAAGGTCTATAAATTCTGTGTAGGTGCTGGGCCTTGTTCCAGATCCTAGGGTCAATGTGGGCTTGCCATAAACTGCACAAGACATCTTTTCCCACCACTGATACCTCCAACATCATAGGGGTTTCTCAATCTTAAGACCCAAGTAACAGTGCTGCCTGCACCACAGGCTGGACCTGCTACAAAGCCATGTCTTGCTCTGAAAAGCTTTCCATATTACACCATAAATGAGCTGGAGCTTGGTACATGCTGCCACCAGAACATAGAATTCTACCAGGTATTGCGTTTCCTTCCTAGTGATGGGAGATACAAGCTCAACAATGTATCCTTTACTTCAGAGGGGATGTCCTAGCATGCTCTCCACTAGAACTCTAAAGACTTCACTGAGTCTTGGAACACTGAATCTTCATAGGGTTCTCTCCCACTCTCTGGAGCACAAATTTTTTTCCAAGGCCACCAACATGTTGGTGATTTCTTGCTCATCCAATTCAATGAAGTCATAGTTACAATAAACCAATGTGATAATCTGCATCTCCAGGTGATCTAAATGCCTTTCTACTATATTATGTGAAAGGATGGAAAAGTTAACATAGCCCTAGGGCAGAAACATAAATTAATACCTATTGCGTCCATTCCCACATGAATGCAAGCTGATTCTTTTCTTCTTCTTCTTTCTGTTTTGTTTTTTTTTTTTTAATTGAGACAGGGTCTCACTCTGTTGCCCAGTCTGGAGTGAAGTGGTGCAATCTTGGCTCACTGCAACCTCTGCCTCCCAGGCTCAAGCCATCCTCCCACCTCAGCCTCCCAAGTGGCTGGGACTAGAGGTGTGAGTCACTAGGCCCAGCTAATTTTTGCATTTTTTTGTAGAGATGGTGTTTCGCCATGTTGCCCAGGCTCGTCTCAAGCTCCTAAGTTCAAGGGATCCTCCCACCTTGGCCTAGACCCATCATCTCACAACCATCTCTGTAGCCCTCTTTGTATCAGACTCCTCTGAAAAACAGTCTGTTTTTTTCTGCTTACTATGATAATCTCACCCACTTTGCATGTGATGGTTTAAGTGCTACTACCTAACCTCGGTTACATGATAGGATCCTATCATGCCCCTGTCTATTACGGAGCCCAGTTTTTACAATGACATATCTTACTTTTGTGGCCCTGGCCTACAGAAGATCACTGAGTTTCTCAATGATTCTGGTGCCCCCTTTTACCAGTGCATTCCTTATCCCTTTAATAAATGGAGTATCATCTAGATTCTTCTGCAGAACATAGCAGATGGGTTTTCCAGATTTATATATCTACTCTAGAAAGCACATATCTCTGAGCCCTTTACTCCTTTACTATGTTCCAAAGCAGTCTGAATTTTCTATTATATTTCTTCTAAGCTTTCTCAAAAACTATCTTGGCAGCAAGTTAACACTATTTCCCAAGGTGTTAAATCCTGTGTTATGGAAGAGTGCTCCCTTATCCATAAATTCTTCATCTCCACTGATCCAGCCTCCTTAGAATCCAGTTCCATATATTCACTCCCAGCTCCTGCCAATACATACTAGCTATATCCTGCAGCTCTTTTAGCCTGTGATCCATGTTTCCCTTAGCAGCTAAGGGAGGTGCTAGGGTACAGTGTTCCCTGATCCTAGCATTAGTCTGGTGGCCAGGTGGGGAAATGAGAGTTGATTATGGGAATGGATGGATGTGGTCTTATGCATTATGGGGATGATGCAAGGCAAAGGCCTCTATGTCATTTTTTAAAACTATTTACAATTTATTTAAAACTATTTAAAATTTTATTCTTAAATGAGCAACATTCAAAAAAGATATTCACAACTGGAGTCAGAGCAAGTGCAGAGACCCCAAAACAGATGGTTTTTCCTTAATTCATCAGGCTGGAGCAGAGTTTAAACCAAGCTGGAACCACTCAGCCACGGACTGCAGCATCCACTTGGTCCAGAGCTTGTACAAATAGGAGCCATAAACCACGACCTCAGTGAGGTCTGAAGATTTCAGAGCCTTCAACTCAAGCATGGCCTTACTCACCTGCTCAGTGTAAGGGATCTGTGACCCTTCTGGGCCATATGTGACTTCCAGCAGCTGTGTCTAGGCCTGAAACACCTCTGGATCTTCCAGGTCTTTGGGAACTTTCAACCACAGTGAGATATTTTTACATTCCGGGAGAATTCCCATCTTGCGACCCTCACAACCAACCACTCTCCCGCAGAAGCTAGGCCTAACCATCTACATCGTTTTAAGTAAAGTGGGATCATCAGCCTTTCACAGGAAGGACTGAGCTGCTTCTTCAGACCGAGAGGGTCCAGGGGAATCTGAGGATTCAAGATTTTCAAGTTTATCAACCTGGATTTTTCCATCTCAAGTCTCAGGATCCCACTCCCTCCCAGTAAAGACACTGATATTGATGTAACACACTTGGCATGGCTGAGGATTCACTCTTCTATGTATTTTTTTAATTTTTTGAGACAGGATCTCACTCTGCCACTATCGTGGCTCACTGCAGCCTCGACCTCCCAGGTTCAGGTGAACCTCCCATCTCAGCCTCCCAAGTAGCTGGGACTACAGGTGCACACTGCCATGCCCAGCTTATTTTTTGTAGAGATGGGGTTTCGCCATGTTGCCCAGGCTGGTCTTGAGCTCCTAAGCTCAAGGCATCCACCTGCCTCAGCTTCCCAACGTGCTTGGATTACAGGTGTGAGCCACCCACAGTGCCCTGCCAATTCACTCTTCTTTTTTTTGAGACGGAGTCTTGCTCTGTTTCCTAGGCTGCAGTGCAGTAGCGCAATCTCGGCTCACTGCAACCTCTGCCTCCCAGGTTCAAGCGATTCTCCTGCCTCAACCTCCCAAGTAGCTGGGATTACAGGTGCCCACCACCACACCCAGCTAATTTTTGTATTTTTAGTAGAGACGGGGTTTCACTATGTTGGCCAGGATGGTCTGGACCTCCTGACCTCGTGATCCACCTGCCTCGGCCTCCCAAAGTGCTGGGATTACAAGCATGAGCTACCACGCCTGGCCACCAATTCACTCTTCTATGGAGCAAGTTTAGCTCCTGTTTTAGTCCTGGGCCTTTTCAACTTTTGCTGCCATCTGACTTCAAGATTTGAGAGTCTACTTATTTCCTGCCTAGGAGACCCTCTGGCTTTCATATTTCATCTTTGTACTAGTCCATTTTCACACTGCTATAAAGAACTACCTGAGACTGAGTAATTTATGAAGAAAAGAAATTTAATTGGCTCACAGTACTGCAGGCTTAACAGGAAGCATGGCTAGCCTCAGGAAACTTATAATCATGGCAGAAGGTGAAGAGGAAGCAGGCAAGTCTTAACATGGCAGGGCAGAAGGGAGAGAACAAGCGGGGAACTGCCACACACTTTTAAACCATCAGGTCTCATGAGAACTCTATCATGAGACAGCACTGGGGGATGGTGCTAAACCATTAGAAACCACCCACATCAAATTGCCTCCCACCAGGTCCCACCTTCAACACACGGGGATTACAATTTGACATGAGACTTGGATGGGGACACAGAGCTGACACTCAAGTAGCTGGGATTACAGGTCCCCGTCGCCACACCAGGCTAATTTTTATAATTTTTAGTAGAGTCAGGGGTTTCACCATGTTGGCCAGGCTGGTCTCGAACTCCTGACCTCAAGTGATCCACCCACCTCAGCCTCCCAAAGTGCTAGGATTACAGGCGTGAGCCACTGTGCCTGACCCCAAATTCCCTAATATGACATTCAAGGGCCATCACAATCTGGTCCCTACCTAGTTGGACTATTGTTCCTCGACATTCACTGATATTCTGCCTGTTCTGATGGTTATTTTCTAGATACAATGTGCACTTCTATATCTTCGCACCTTTACACGTACTGTTCCTTCTTCCCAGAGTGCCCTATTTATCCTCTTTCATTATCAGAATTCACTGTCCAAATCCCAAGTCATATATTGCCTCATGTAGGAAGTCTTTCTTATTACCACTACAACCAGAATTAATGTCTCCCACCAGCCTTTGTTTATATCTCCAATAAAGTCATTTCCATAGTCTAACCCTGTATTACAGTTACTAAGTTTGTGGCTATGTCTCCCACTTGGTTGTGAACTTGTTACAGAAACGCCAGGGGTTCGGTCTAGGTCCTGTTGCTCACTGTATGGAATGTTAATCACTGAGACAATGAGTAGTGCCAGGGAAGAGGATTTAATTGGGTGCTGCAGCAGAGGAGAATGGGAGACAAGTCTCAGATATGTCTCCCCGACCAACTAAAATTGGGAGGTTTATGAAGCGGGGAAGTTGGGGAAAAAAGGAATTAGGGAGCAATCACGATGGATGAGGGGGACTGGCACCTCATTGTCTGGATGTGGTGATCTCATGAGTTTCAATTCTCTGCCTGAGGGTCAGTTTCCTGAGGAAGGAACTGAGGTAAGACAAATGTAAGTTTCAAGTCTTAAGACCAGGGAGAATCAATTCCTACATTTGTTCAAAAACCATAAATATTAGTTCTCTGAGACAATTGGGACAATTTCAAACTCTTTCAGGATTTGCACTGTCAAGATTTCACTCATCTTTAGATGTTTATTGCCTAATCCAGTCTCTTGCCCATGGTAGGATCTGTATTAGAGTACATATTCAGCTGCTGTAACAAAGATCAAGGTAACAATGGTTCAAATAAGGCAGAAGTCTATCTGTTCACACAGGGACATGGGGTCCTGGTCGCTTGTAGCTCTGTCACCCTTTGGGTACTGGCCTCATCTGTATGGTCCCAGAGGGCCCCAGCACATCCCCATGTCAGGAAGCAGGTTGGAGAAGGATTGGAAAGAGAGGACACATCTCCGTGCCATGACTTGGAACTGCATGTATCACCCCCACTCAAATCCCAAAGACCAGAACTTAGTCACGTGCTAGTCTTAGTTGCAAGAAAGGCTAAGAGATGCAGTCCTTCACTGAACAGCCACCAACACAGGTAAAACATTGGAAAGATGGGGAGTATTGATGGCTGGAAAGCAACTAGCAGTCTTGCTACAGAATCAGTGGGTGTTTGCTTTTAAAAATTACATTAAAAAACATGAACATTCATTTCACTGACAGAAGTATACTGGAAGATTGGGAAAGAGAAAAGGTAAGACAGAAAAAAAGACACAGTTGGAACAAGATAGCAAGATAGCTGCTGAGCAGCAAAGAGAAGAGAGAGATGAGATGAGAGAGAAGGAAGAAAGAGAATCAGCATGGCCTGCCCCATTGGCGTTATCAGGAGAAGCCCCTGGCTGTTTGGAGCCCAGTTCTCTCCCAATAGGATGGCCCTATATGCCTCAGCAAGGACTCCTTCAAAGTCACTTGAACCTACAATAGGATTCACATTTCTGGTGTGTCAGAAATAAGAAACAACTCAGGATTGTCACCACCAACAATTATTCCAAATAACTAGGTATCTCAACTGTTTAGAGTTTTCTTTCTTTAAAAAAAAAAAAAAAAACTGGTAGAAAAAAAACAACAACAGGGGGGTCTCACCTTGTTGCCTAGGCTGGTCTTGAACTCCTAGCTTCAAGTGATCCTTCCACCTTAGCCTCCCAAAGTGCTAGGATTACAGGCATGAGCAACTGCACCCAACTGAGTTATCTTTCTTTCAAGTACTATTTGCCCAAACCTTCTCCAGTTTTGGGAGTTGTTGGTGCATCTTCTGTTTCCTTGCCCTTTTCCTTCCTCCCTTCCTCCCTTCCTCCCTTTTATTTAAGGGGAGGAAGATGGCAAGGAATGGGAAGATGAACCCACAGGAAAAACTTAAGGAGAAATTGCTAGTCCTCCCTGCTTATACCATATTCTCTATATTAACCAAATTTTAAGTCTAGATTTGTTACTGGGACTATGGGATTGCCAATGTCCCTTTCATAATGCAGTATTTCTCTCTCTATTCCTTCCTCCACATTTCCTGTGCTATAAATAAATTAATATTCCTAGTCATTATATTGTTATAAAAGTTAAACATATTTCTTTCTTTCTTTCTTTTGTTTTTGAGACTGGGTCTTGCTCTGTCACCCAGGTTGGAGTGCAGTGGCACAATTATGGCTCATTGCCCTGCTGACTTCCTGGGCTTCTGTGATCCTCCCACCTCAGCCTCCTGGAGTTGCTGGGATTACAGGTACATGCCACCATGCCTGGCTAATTTTCTTGTGTATGGGTCTCACTATGTTGCCCAGGCTGGTCTCAAACTCCTGGGCTTACATGATCCTCCTGCCTCAGCCTCTTAAAGTGCTGGGATTACAGGCATGAGCCACCATACCCAGCCCTTTTGTGATTGTCTTGTTTCACTTGGCATAATGTCTTCAAGTTTCATCCATGTTGTAACATGCATTAGAATCTTCTTCCGTTTTAAGGCTGAATAATATTCCACTATATGTATACACATAGTGTTTATTCATCCACCTATGGGCACTTGGGTTGCTTCCTTCTTTTGATTATTGCGAATGCTGCTGCTATGAATATGGATGTACAACTATCTGTTCAAGTTTTTGCTTTCACTTTTTGGGGGGTCTATAATCAGAAGTAGAAAGGCTGGATCATATGGTAATTTTATGTTTAATTTTTTGAAGAAACACCACACCGTCTTCCATAGCAGTTGCATGGTTTTTGTTGTTTTTACTGTTGTTTTGTTTTTTTTGGGTTTTTTTTAGATGGAGTCTTGCCCTGTCGCCCAGACTGGAGTGCAGTGGCACGGTCTTGGCTCACTGCAACCTTTGACTCCCGAGTTCAAGTGATTCTCCTGCTTCCGCCTCCCAAGTAGCTGGGACTAGAGGCATGCGCCACCACACCCAGCTAATTTTTGTATTTTCAGTACAGACATGGTTTTACCATGTTGGCCAGGCTGGTCACGAACTCCTAACTTCAAGTGTTCAGCCCACCTCCGCCTCCCAAAGTGCTGGGATTACAGGCATGAACCACCATACCCAGCGTAGTTGCATGTTTTTACATTCCCACCAATGCACGAAGGTTCCAATTTTTCCACATCTTGCCAACGCTTCTAGGTGTGTGTGTGTGTGTGTATAATAGCCATTCTAATGGGTGTAAAGTGGAAAGTAGTAACTCCTTGTATGCAGATTTTTTAAATAGATAGGATCTTGCAATGTTGTCCAGGCTGGAATATAGTGGCTATTCACAGGTGCAGTTATCACCCACTCCTCAAACTCCTGGGCTCAAAGGATCCTCCTGCCTCAGCCTCCCTAGTAGCCAGACTCTACAGGCACATGGCACCGGGCCAGGTGTCCTTGTGGTTTTGATTTGCATTTGCCTAATAATTAGTGATGTTAAGCAACTTTTCATGTGCTTATTGGCCATTTGTATATCTCCTTTGAAGAAATGCCTATTCAAGTCCTTTGCCTGACTTTAAAAATTGGGTTGTTTGGTTTTTTGTTGTTGTTGAAGCATATTTCTTCTTTATATATTCTAGATATCAATGACTTATCAGAGCTATGATTAGCTAGCATGTATTTTCTCCCTTCCCTGGGTTGCCTTTATAATCTGTTCATAGTGTCCTTTGATGTACAAGTTTTTAATTTTGATGGAATCTAATTTATCTTTTTTCTTTTGTTGCCTATCCTTTTAGAGTTATAGCTAATAAATCATTGCTAAAATAATTCCACAAAACTTTTCCCCTATGTTTTCATCTGAGTTTTATAGTTTTAGTTCTCATATGCAGGTCTGTAATCCATTTTGATTTGCTTTTTGTATATGGTGTAAGGTAAAGTTCCAAATTCTTTTTTTTTTCGCAGGTGAATATCCAATTTTCCCAACATCATTTGTTGAAAAAGACTATCCTTTCCTTACTGAATGGTCTTGACACTCCTGTCAAAAATCATTTGACCATATTTTTGAAGGTTTATTTCTGAATCCACTGATCCATATGTCCTTCTTTATGCCAGAACCACACTATTTTGATTATTATAGCTTTGTAGTAAGTTTTGAAGCTGGAAAGTGTAAGAAGTCCAACTTTGTTCTTCTTTTTCAAGATTGTTTTGGCGATTTGGGGTCCCTGGAGATTCCTTATGAATCTTTTTTTTTTTTTTTTTTTTTTTGAGACGAAGTTTCCATCTTGTTGCCCAGGCTGGAGTGCAATGGCACAATCTCGGCTCACCGCAACCTCCGCCTCCCGGGTTCAAGTGATTCTCCTGCCCCAGCCTCCAGAGTAGCTGAGATTACAGACATGCGCCACCACGCCTGGCTAATTTTGTATTTTTAGTACAGACGGGGTTCTTCCATATTGGTCAGGCTGGATTTGAACCCCCAACCTCAGGTGATCAGCCCACCTCGGCCTCCCAAAGTGCTGGGATTACAGGCGTGAGCCACCGCACCCGGCCTCCTTATGAATCTTAGGATGTATTTTCCTATTTCTGCAAGAAATGTTTTTAGATTTTTTTTTTTGAGAGCTGCTGGGGGGTCTCATTGTGTTGCCCAGGCTGGTATTGAACTCCTGGCCTCAAGCAATCCTCCTTCTTCAGCCTCCCAAACTGTTGGGATCACAGGGGTGAGCCACCATGCCCAGCCATTGTTAGGATTTTGATAGGGATCACATTGAATCTGTAGTTCACTGTGAGTAATATTAACATCTTAAATAAGGAAACTTTTTGGCCAGGCGTGGTGGCTCACGCCTGTAACCCCAGCACTTTGGGAGGCCAAGGCAGGTGGATCATTTGAGATCAAGAGATCCAGACCAGCCTGGCCAACATGGTGAAACTCTGTCTCTACTAAAAAATACAAAAATTAGCTAGGCCTAGTGGCGTGTGCCTGTAATCCCAGCTACTCAGGAGGCTGAGGTAGGAGAATCGCTTGAACCCAGGAGACGGAGGTTGCAGTGAGTCAAGATTGCACCATTGCACTGCAGCCTGGAGGACAGAGTGAGACTCTGTCTCAGAAAAGAAAAAAAAAAAAAGAAAACTTTTTGATGATGAAAAAGTTCTGTATCTTATGATGATAGTTACATAACTACACGTATTTTTCAAAGTTCAAGGCTGGGCATGCTAGCTTACCCCTATAGTTCCAGAAGGGAGGCCGAGGAAGGAGGATCACTTGCAACCAGGAATTCAAGAGTGGCCTGAGCAATGCAGTGAGACCCTGATCTCTACAGAAAAAAAAAAAAACAATTAGTCGGGCATGGTGGCACATGCCTCTAGTCCTAGATACTCAGGAGGCTGAGGTGGGAAGATCACTTGAGCCCAGGAGTTCAAGGCTGCAATGAATTATGATCGTGCCCCCGCACTCCAGCCTGAGTGACACAGTGAGACTCTGTCTCTAAAAAAAAAAAGAAAAAAAAAAAGTTGGGGGCGGTGGCTCACGCCTGTAGCACTTTGGGAGGCTGAGGCGGGAGGACCACAAGGTCAGGAGATCGAGACCATCCTGGCTAACATGGTGAAATCCCGTCTCTACTAAAAATACAAAACATTAGCTGGATGTGGTGGCGGGCACCTGTAGTCCCAGCTACTCGGGAGGCTGAGGCAGGAGAATGGCATGAACCTGGGAGGTGGAGCTTGCAGTGAGCCGAGATAGCACCACTGCACTGCAGCCTGGGTGGCAGTTCGAGACTCCATCTCAAAAAAATAAAAATAAAAAAATTCATTGCACTGTACCCTTGAAATGAGTACATTTGATTGCAGGTAAAGGATACCTCAAAAAATTGATTAAAAACTTTAAAGGCTGGGTACAGTATTTCACACCTGTAATTCGAGCACTTTGGGAGGCTGAGGCAGGCAGATCCACTTGAGCCCAGGAGTTCAAGACCAGCCTGGGCAACATAGCAAGTCCTTGTCTCTTACTAAAAGAAAAAAAATGTGGCTGGGCACGGTGGCATTCACCTGTAGTCCCAGCTACTCAGGAGGCTGAGGTGGGAAGATCACTTGAGCCCAGGAGGTCACGGCTGCAGTGAGCTGTGATCCCACCACTGCACTCTAACCTGGGTGACAGAGTGAGACTCTGCCTTCCCCCTGCAAAAAAAAGATAAAAGGAAAAAACTTTAAAAAGATATCCTGAGCCTGGGCAACATAGCAAGATTCGTGTCTCTACCAAACATTTAAAAATTGGCCAGGCATGGTGGCACACACCTGTAGTCCCAGCTGCTTGGGAGGCTGAGGCAGGAAAATTGCTTGAATCCATGAGTTCAAGTCTACAGTGAGCTATGATTGCAACACTGCACTCTAGCATGGGCAACAGCGCAAGACCCTGTCTCAAAAAATAAATAAATAAGTAAAAAAAAAAAGAAAAAAAAGATTTTGTGGATTGTGTGCTGGAGAAGCTTGTGTCACTGTGTATGGGGCAGAAAAAACACCATGAAAAGCCTGCTCTCTCTAGCCAAAAGACTCAAACAGGGCAGCCCAACAAGACAGAAAGCTGAGCACTGAGTCACAAGACATAAGATCTCTCTCTATGGCACCAACACAATTTACAACATCCTCCCTTGACTTTTGGGTATTGTATTCTCTGACATTCTATCTTTTCAACCACTTCTTCTAAATCTGTCCTAAGCCTTAGTGTCTTCTAACTATCAGTAGGCTTCAGCCTCACTTAAATGAAGTGAGGCTGGTGAAAACCTGGTGCCCTAAATGTGACTCTTCAACCAGCTACATCCTGCATCCAAACCCAGGAGCAGGCTCTGAATTATGCCTTCATCTTCAGGACTCCTTGCATTTGTTCATATAGTCCACTTAACCTGAAATGCTCTTCTCCATCCATCAAAATCCTTCTTAACCTTCAAGTCCCAGCTGATGGACTCTATTCAGCTTCCTGAAGTCCCTCAATCAGAACACACTGCTTCTTCCTCTGTGTCCTGGGCTTCTAGCACAGAGGGTCAGAATGAAACAAGCCCAGGACACAGAGGAAGTGAATCTGTTTATTTTATGTGCACCACCTGCCAATGCCCTAGACATATATTTGATGGATGAATAAATGAATAATTTGATCTTTGTAAAGACTTCCACAGGAGATAAATTAAATATGGGAGATAAATATGGTCCCTAAATATATGCACAGGGCTGAGAAGATGGGGGAAGCCTAAAAGTAGATGTTAGGTGTAGATCTCAAGGTGTTCTCATGGGAGGAAACCTAGAGGTGCTGGTGAAGGGTTGTTGGGTGTGTACATTGGTGGGGGTGGTAGAGGACTATGTAGAGATAAAATAAAAGATTCAGAATGGCTGATATTTCAGGAGATGGAGGGGACAATGAGAAAGGGTGACCATGCCTGTGACCAGTTCTTGCCTTTTGGATAGGTACCCCACCCCACACATACCTTCGCTATTTTTATTTCATATTGTTTCTTTAAGATTTCTTCATAAAACAAAAATACTCCTGAGCATGCAGCTTCTATCAGCTACATTTTAGTTACCAGTTGAGCCAGTATGTGAAAGCCAACTCCTATAGGAAACAGAGTGTGATGGTCAGCTTTATGTGTCAATTTGGCTAGACTACAGTCCCCTGTTATTCAATCAAACACTAATTTAGGTGTTTCAATGAAGGTAATTTGTTGATGTGAATTAAATCCATAATCAGTTGACTTTACATAAGAGAGATTATTCTAAATAATCTGAGTGGGCCTGATTCAATCAGTTGAAAGTTTTTAATTGCAGAACTAAGGCTTCTCTGCAGAAGAAGAAATTTATCTGTAGCTAACAGCTTCAGCTGGTGTCTAAGAGACCAGGCCTGCTCTTCTAGGGTGTCTTGCCAGCTGCCACCATCACATAAGCCAATTCTGTGCAAAAACTCTCTTAATGTATACTTCTGGCTGGTTTTGTTTGTCTGATTGAACCCTGAGGGTTGGAGCTTTAGCATAAGGAGGCTTGCACAGAGGAATAAAGGAAGAGAATCAGGCAGCAAAGGGAGTGCTGGCAGGGGAGTTGATTTGATAATTTTGCCCAAGGCAGGTATTATTTTGGTGAAAAAAAAAAAAAAAAAGAAAGACAAAAAAGACAGGAGCCAGAGGAGACAAAGAATTCAAGAATGAAGGTGGAAAAGGTGAGGAGACTGGCTATCCCACAAACTCACTCTTCTTCAGCAACTTCAGTTGTTGGCAGTGCAGGAGTGAGGGAAAGGGGGATTGACTTTCAAATAGGATCTATCTGCAGACCGCTTGAAAGTTATTCTTCATACAGTGCAAGCTCACTTTGCCTTCTTTGTGCATTTTTTTTTCCCAAGCCAAACTGTATCCAGCTTTATTAAAGATAATTTCCATAAAGAATCATGGTATTTTGGGCAGGACATGGGCAGACAATCGTTAACAGTATACGATAACTTTCAAACTCCCTTCTTCAATGGACTACCAAAAATCAGAAAGCCACTATAAAATCCAGTGAAGTCTTCATCTGATGCTCTGAACCGGGAAAGTTTAGTGAGGGTTGACATTTCACATTTAGCGTGCTGTTTCATAGCTTTTCATGAACCGACCCTGGCTTTCAGGAAGTGAAATGAAAATGACAGAATTTGTCTGAAGATCCACAACCTAGAAACAGGAACCACTGCTCTTTTGAGGGCAAAGTCCAGAATGCCTGACACACTGGTAACCAATTATTGGGGGTCAGGTCCCAGAAGATGTCTGGGTTTAAGGGATTTAAGTCTATTCTGAAAGGTAGAAAGAGAGAAGAGGACATAAAAAACGAATTTGTTTTTCCATACCACAAGGCTTTTGTACCAAGGTAGCCATGTGTATCAAAGTCAGGGAATCTCTCTTCCTGGGACCCAAGAGGAGGTCTCTCAAAACCAGAAGGAAAAGGTGTTTTCCCCACATCAGTCCAGCTTCAGGGGCTATTAGTGACATATGGCCCTTCCCCCCAAAACAACAATGAAGTATTCTGTGTACTAACAACATAGCTTAAAAAAAAAAAAAAGCTAAATAAAATCTGCATTTTTATAAAACTTGATTAAAAAATAGTATTTCAAACTGTACAGTCACCAGAAGTACACAGTTATCAAAAATGCACACACTTCACTTGGCATCTCCAGCACCTTCAGCTTTCTGTGCCTAGTCTGTTTTGGCATCTCCATTTTCTGCAGGGTTATTCCCCTCCTTGCCAGCATCAGCTTTTCCCGTTTTCTCTTTAGGTACCTTCTCTCTCTTCTTTGCAGAGGCCTTTTTGGGCTTCGGCTCTGGCTTTGGAGGAGCAGGTTTAGCAGACAACCCATGGATCTTCTCTGCGGTTCCTACTTAACCTTGGCTTTCTCTCCTTCAGCATCCCCTTCAGCCTTTCTCTCGGGCATGGTGGCAGCGACGGTGGTAGGACATAGGTGCTGGGCAGCGGAGCGTGGGCTTTGGTCGGTCTAGGGGTCATCGCCTCTTCTTCACGCTGCTCCCGTTTGTGCATTTATATTCTTTCTTGTAACCAGAGAAGTAAATGCATATCTTTGCAACTAACACTTCCAGACTTATCTGCAAAATCAAGTGCACTAAATAAATAAATAAACAAATAATCAATCATGGGTCCTTTTTAGATAGTGTTTCCCCCTAAATTCCATGAATAATCTCAGTAAATTTTGATAAATACTGGTAGGTATTGTAAACTAAATGTGTATTTTAATAATTCAGATGCAAGAAGATCTAAAGCTGGAATAAATTAGATGTTTGGATAAATATACACTTAGGTCAGCTAATAAAAAGATGGCAATGTATATGAGCTTTAAAAGGAAGAAAATGGCCCTTGACTCTGGTACAGCCTTCAAGGGACTAGCAGAAGTCAAGTGCATGGGCTTGACAAAAACCAGAAATAAGCAAAACATTAGAGATCCAAAACTGGGCAAACCTATAATTGTAAATTGAAAATAATCTGCAATTGGATGAGAAATGTAAAAAATAGGCTAAAATTTTTCATATACAAATTAAATAAAAAGAAATAAGTTGAGATAAATTTGAAAATCTTTGTGGTAAAAATTTCTTCTGAAAGGAACAAACTATAATATACACCACACATGGATAAATCTCAAAAACATGCTGAGTGAAAGAAGTCCACACTAAAAAGTGTACACTGTGTGATTCCTTTTATATAATGATCTAGAACAGGTTAAAACTCATTTACAGTGGAAACTAATCAAAACAATGGCTAGCTCTGGGGGAATGGGGATGCGGAAAGGGATTGACTGGCATGGGTAAGAAGGAACTTTCTAGCAATTATTAGTCATCAGGAAAATACAATTAAATGCAAATTAAGACTATGATGAATTGCCACAATTAAGACTACAATGAATTACCACAATTAAAACTATGCATAAGGATAGGCACATACATCAATAGAATTGAGAGTCCAGAAATAAATCCATACATTTATGGTCAACTGATTTTCCACAAAGGGATCAAAGCAACTCAGTAAGGAAAGAACAGTCTTTACAACAAATGGTGCTGAGACATCTGGATATCCACATGCAAAAGAATCAGTTTGGACCATTTCTTCACATCATCTACAAAAGTTAACTCAAAGGGGATCACACACCTAAATGTAAGAGATAAAGCTATAAAATGCTTAGGAGAAAACACAGGTGTGAATCTTCGTGACTTTGGATTAGCCAACAATTTCTAAGATACAATATCAAAAACACCAGCAGCAGCAACAACAACAACAACAATAAAACAGATAAATTAGAATTCACCAAAATTAAATGAAAAAAAAACCCACCTGACAATACCAAACGTTGGTGAGGTGAGGAATGATCACTCATACTTTCCTAATGGAGGTGTAAAACGATATAAACACTTTGAAAAGTTAGCAATTTCCTACCAAGTTAAACATATATCTATCCCATAACCCAGGAATTCCACTCTCAGCTCTTTACCTAAGAGAAACAGTGAGTACCTATGAATATTCTTACAAAATTCTTTCTTTTTTTTTTGAGACGGAGGCGTACTCTGTCACCCAGGCTGGAGTGCAATGGCACGATCTTGGCTCACTGCAACCTCCGCCTCCCAGGTTCAATCTCCTGAGCAGCTGGGATTACAGGCACCTGTCACTACACCTGGCTAATTTTTGTATTTTTTATAGAGACAGGGTTTCACCATGTTGGCCAGGCTGGTCTCAAACTCCTGGCCTCAAGTGATCCACCAGCCTCAGCCTCCCAAAGGAAAATTATTTTTATGAAGAATATTGTTGACTCAGTAGCCCCAGTGCAAGGAAGTTTCTCAGGCAAGATGACAGCAAAGAAGCTCTGGTGCTCCCTCTTTGGGGGAAGAGTTCAAGCTTAGGATATCTCTTTGGAAGTCTTTATCAAAATACCCAGCTATCAAGAATAGTCAGTAACCTCTTTTTTTTTTTTTTTTTTTTTTTTTTGTTTAAGGAACTTATCTGATCTTAGAAACTAAGCAGAGTCGGGCCTGGTTAGTGCTTGGATGGGAGATTTCTTGGAATACTGAGTGCTGTAGGAAGGCTAGGCATCGTGGCTCACACCTATAATCCCAGCACTTTGGGAGGCCATAATGGGAGGATTACTTGAGCCCAGGAGTTTGAGACCAGCCTGGGCAACAGAGTGAGATGCTATCTCTACAAAAAATAAACGAAAAATTAGCCAAGCATAGTGACATGCCCCTATAGTCCCAGCTACTTGGGAGGCTGAGGTGGGAGGATTGCTCGAGCCCAAGAAGTTGAGGCTGCAGTGAGCCAAGATGGCACCACTGTACTCCAGGCTGGTCAACAAAGCAAGACCCTGCTTCAAAAAAAAAAAAAAAAAAAAAAAAATTCACTGCAAAGAGAGAAAAAAGAAAGATAAATTGACCCCCATAATTGTGCTTAATCTGCCCAAAAGTTGAACTGAAATGGGATTATCGTTCCTGTTCTGGTTACCAATTATTACATAACAAGCTACCCCAAAACAATTTTGTAGGTCATGAATTTAAGCACAGCTCAGCTGGAGAATTCTGTTCCATGAGGCATTGGTGGAGGACACTTGGCATTGATCTGGCACGTAGAGTGGTATGGCGGGTCCAAGCTGGTTTCCTTCGTATTTCTGATATCTTGGCTAGAAGACCAGGCTAAACAGGGATTACTGACCACAGCATCTACACATTGCCTCTCTAGCACAGTGGCTCAGGGTAGCTGGACTTTTTATGATGACAAGAATCTATGAACAAATGTCCTAGTTAACAAGGCAGAGGCTGCATGGTCTTCTGTAACTTAGGCTTGAAATTCACATAGCAACATTTCTGCCATACTCTATTAGTCAAAGCAGTCATGAATCCACCCAGATTCAAAGGAAGGGAATATAGATCCCACACTCAGTGGGAGAAATGTCAAAGAATTTGTGATCATCTTTTAAAACCATTACAATCCTACTAGAAGATCCTTTAATAAAACACTGTACAGGCCGTGTGCCCTGGCTCTCATAAGAGCCAAGTATAAAGGGAAGAAAAGGTATAAATAACCTGGTATTGCTGGGGACAAATCTGGGCTGGGAACAGAAAAAGGAAATATTTTGCTACAAGTTCCTTGTCTTGGCTATGATTCCTGGTACACCACTATGGAAACATTAAACAATCAAAATTGTACTGCCAAGCAAATCTTTTTTGCAGGGTGGGGTTGGGGGAGAACATTTTGCACGAGATGGAAAAGAGAAGTAAGGCAGGGAGTCTTCATTCTCTAACCCTGTAGTCAGTGAGCATTAAGTATCTTTCTGTTACTAGGACTAATAAAATAACAATATGTTATATTTATTTATATATTGCTTATAATTTTCAAAGGCTTTCATAGGTTATCCCATTTGATCTTGGCAATAATACTGTGGAAATAATATTATTAAAATCTTCATGAAACAGATGAAGATACCAAGGCTCAAAGTCAATAATTTCATTGCCAAGGTCTCAAAAAGATTATAGTTAAGTACCAGGGTAAATCAAGACCCAAAGTCCAGAATTCCAAAGTGTGGTTCAGATACCTTGTTACAGTCATCAAATATTAATTCTAGATTTGGGGATTTAAATCCCATGCATTCTGGTGACATATGCTCAAAACCAAGCAGAGAAAGGAAATCTAACAATATAAAAAGAAACATGAGTCAGATTTTGGTCAGCTCTGTGGTGATGTTAAGGCACAAGAGTGGAGTGATTTGATTCATAAACTTCCCTTCTGCAACAATACCATGGAGCAGAGAACCAGTGAATCTCCTCACTACAAATCAGTGTAAGATACTGACTCTCATACATAACACAATACAACCACATTTGGGCTCTTTCATGGCATGAAAAGAAAAGGAAAACACTCAGAATCACTTTAGCTTTGAACCTGCAGAATCGTCCATATACATTCATATTCAATGCACATGCTCCTTGAAAAAAATCAAACAATATATAGAAGTATAGAAAGTGTCAGGCCTCTGAGCTCAAGCCTGCATGTATACATCCAGATGGCCTGAAGCAAATGAAGAATCACAAAAGAAGTGAAAATGGCTGGTCCCTGCCTTAACTGATGACGTTACCTTGTGAAATTCCTTCTCCTGGCTCAGAAGCACCCCCACTGAACACCTTGTGACCCCTGCCCCTGCCCACCAGAGAACAACCCCCTTTGACTGTAATTTTCCACTACCTACCCAAATCCTATAAAACGGCCCCACCCCATCTCCCTTTGCTGACTCTCTTTTTGGACTCAGCCCGCCTGCACCCAGGTGATTAAAAAGCTTTATTGCTCACGCAAAGCCTGTTTGATGGTCTCTTCACACGGACGCGCGTGACAGAAAGTAATCAGCCTGGCACAGTGGCTCACGCATGTAATCCCAGCACTTTGGGAGGCCGAGGCAGGAGGATCATGAGGTCAGGAGTTCAAGACCTGCCTGGTAAATATGACAAAACCCTATCTCTACTAAAAATACAAAAATTACCTGGGTGTGGTGGCACACACCTGTAGTCCCAGCTACTCGAGAGGCTGAGGCAGAAGAATCACTTGAACTCAGGAGGTGGAGGTTGCAGTGCCACTGCACTCCAGCCTGGGCAACAAAGCGAGACTCCATCTCAAAAACAAAAACAAAAACAAAAAAAAAAAGAAAGTAAATAAAATCTTTCTCTCCTCCCTACTCTTTATTCCTACACTTTGGTATATATCCTTACAGTTTGGTGTGCGAGTTTATCTACACACACACACAAATTTGAAATAAATAGTATTATTCTAGTATCATTCTGCAATGTGTTTTTCTTACTTAAAATTTGTATAGAGGTATCTCATTTTTTTCTATTGGCTACACAGCATTACATATGACTAAGCAATCACTCATTGATAAAATATTTTTTACTTCATTTTATTTTTCTATTTTAAAAATTTTTTTTAGGCCCAGCACAGTGGCTCACGCCTGTAATCCCAGCACTTTGGGAGGCTGAGGCAGGCAGATCACAGGGTCAGGAGTTTGAGACCAGCCTGGCCAACATGGTGAAACCCCATCTCTCTACTACAAATACAAAAATTAGCTGGCCATGGTGGCACACGCCTGTGAACCCAGCTACTTGGGAAGCTGAAGCAGGAGAATTGCTTGAGCCCAGGAGGCAGAGGCTGCAGTGAGCCGAGATTGCACCACTGCACTCCAGCCTGGGCGACAGAGCAAGATTCTGTCTCAAAAAATAAAATAAAATAAATTTGTTTTTAATTTATAGAAGTAACATTTGCACGTTTGAAAAATTTAGACTGTACCGAGTTGTCTTAAATGAAAAACAAAAGTCTCTTGCCACCAATCTCCACAACACCCACACTCCACACCCATTACCCAGAAGATTTATTAATAGTTTGTTTTTAAGTTATATTGTTGATTACCATTGAATCGGTATATGTAATATACTTATATTTGTTTTTCTTGATTTATTAACTGTAAATATTATCTATTGACTCATCACAATAAAAAATTAGGAATGGTTTAAATTAATGAGTTCAACACAGAATGAAATATGCCTTTTGGCTATGAACAGTCTCAGCCTGAAGCTAATAATGAGTCATTTTTTGTGGTAACATAACTTGGTGGCTATAACCAATATTTTTCTTACAGAAATATCATAGGCTGGGCACAGTGGCTCATGCCTGTAATTCCAGCACTTTGGGAGGCTGAGGCGGGCGGATCCCTTGAGCCCAAGAATTTGAGACCAGCCTGGGGAACATGGCAAAATCCTGTCTCTACAAAAAGTACAAAAATTAGCTGGGCGTGGTGGCATATGCCTATGGTCCCAGCTACTCAGGAGGCTCAGCTGAGCCCAGGGAGGTCAAGGCGACAGTTAGCCGAGATCACGCCACTGCACTCCAGGCTGGGTGACAGAGTAAGACTCTCTCTCAAAAAAGAAAAAAAGAAAGAAAGAGATATTGTAGCTCAAAGGGCAGTAATAATTTGGATTTAGATACAGATGAATTCCTCCAGGAGATGGAATATCTCAGTTCACATCACGGCTCTGCTTTCAATTAACTCTGTGACTGTGAACAAATTACTTAACTTCTCTGTGCCCTAGTGTCTTGTCTCTTTAAACAGAAATAATAGCTATCTCACAGATCTGAAGGAGGATGAGATTAAACCATGTTTTTCAAAACAATTTGTAAACACAAAGGAGGTTTTGCTTTAGCCATCTCTGTTATTCCAGGAGGCTGGTGTTGGGCAAACGGGCAGAGAGTTTGGGCCACCAGGTCGAGAATCCTCATACGGTCCTGCTATTTCTCAGGTTTTGAAGCGGCTATGTTGTCTGGAGTTTAAACCTGGGGTTCGTCGTCACGTGCCAGGAAGATTTAGGACACGTACACACATGAGAAGTTTAGGAGCGGAGGTTTAAAAGGCAGAAGAGAAGAGAAAGAGAAACAGCTTCCTCTACACAGATAGAGGTCTCCAAGCAAAAAGGACCAGCTGGTGGTGAATGCCCCAAGTTTTATAGCTCAGTTTGAAGAGGCGGTATCTGATTTACATAGGGCTCACAGATTGGTTGGATCAGGTATGACGTTTACATAGTGCGCCAGGAAGGCTGGTCTCCCCACCCTAATCTCATGCAAATGGACTTCCCAGTTGACCTGCGCCATCTTGTCTGCTCCTTGCAATACACGTGGCTGGCAGAGAAGGGAAGGTGGAGCCTCTATTTTGAAAATGCCTAGTCCTTAGTTCCTGCTAGCATGCACCCGTGCAAGCTCCCAGCTTGCAGGCTGCTCTTTGCTAGAAAATGATTTGGGGCTGCTTTTCATTAAAAAGAAAAGCCTTAGGAGGACTCCCATGCCCTTAGTATCTGCCTAAGTAATCCCTTAACTCCTATGTCAGTTTCAGCCCCTAAGACATCTGATGGAATGGAAGTGCCAGGAGGAGTGGAAGATGAACCAGCAGTTAGGTTAGCAGTGTCTGTCTCTCATGTATCCCAAGAATGACAGTTTCTAAAGCAGAAGCTGGAAGCAGCAGAAATAGATGCCTTTTGCCATTGGTGGTAGCAATTGAGGCACCACTCCCTTGGCTTGGAGCGGGACTGACGTATACCGATGTAGGGACAGGGAATGTGATGGGAGAAGCCTATCAATGTAGGCATCAGATGTCTAGGTCTTTGAAGATCTGTCCTTTCTGTTCCTAGAACTAGATCCTGGGACAGAAGAGCAGAAGGGGAGGATGGCTACAGATGGGCCTATGTCATTCTCTTGGGTGACTACTACAGTCCCATGGCATGAAAGTTATATGGGAGAGCTCAGACCCCAGAAGTCTCTACCCTCTCTCTGCTTTCTTGAGGTTAGTTTTCATTCTCTAAAAATGATCTTTCATTCACTGATTTGTAGACACACAAGGAAAGTTTGTCCACAGGCCAGGTGCAGTCGCTCACACCTGTAATCCCAACACTTTGGGAGGCTGATATGGGAGGGTCATTTGAGGTTAGGAGTTCAAGACCAGCCTGGCCAACATGGTGAAACCCCGACTCTACTAAAAATACAACAACAACAAAAAAATTAGCAGGGCATGATGGTGAAAGCCTGTAATCCCAACTACTCGGGAGGCTGAGGCACAAGAATTCCTTGAACCCGGGAGGCAGCGGTTGCAGTGAGCCAAGATTGCACCACTGTGCTCCAGCCTGGGCAACAGACACAGACTCTGTCTCAAAAAAAAAAAAAAAAAAGTTTGTCCTCTAATTAATCTAAACATTTCCATGAGAATGCAGCTGCTAGAGTTCCCTTTGAGAGACAGTACTAGCTGGATTTCCTAGGCCAACTAAGAATTCCTAAGCCTAGCTGGGGAAGATGACTGAACCCACCTTTAAACACGAGGCTTGAAACTCAGCTCACACCTGACCAATCAGGTAGTAAAGAGGGCCCACTAAAATACCAATTAAGCTAAAAGCAGGAGGTAAAGAAATAGTCAAATCATTTATCATCTGAGAGCACAGGGGGAGGGACAATGATTGGGAAATAAACCCCAGGCATTCGAGCAGGGAGGGGCAACCTGCTTTGGGTCCCCTCCCCTTGTATGGGGGTTCAGTTTTCACTCTATTAAATCTTGCAACTGCACACTCTTCTGGTCCATGTTTCTTCCAGCTCGAAGTGAGCTTTCTCTCACCATCCACCACTGCTGTTCGCTGCCGTCGCAGACCCGCCATCGCAGACCCGCCATTGACTTCCCCCGCTCCAGATCCGGCAGGGTGTACTCTGCGTTTCTGATTCAGCGAGGCACCCATTGCTGCTCCCGTTCGGGCTAGAGGCTCACCATTGTTCCTGCACAGCTAAGTGCCCAGGTTCATCCTAACTGAGCTGAACCCTAGTCACTGGGTTCCACGGTTCTCTTCCGTGACCCATGGCTTCTAATAGAGTTATAACACTCACCGCATGGCCCAAGGTTCCATTCCTTGGAATCTGTGAGGCCAAGAACCTCTGGTCAGAGAATAAAAGGCTTGCCACCATCTTGGGAGCTCTAAGAACAAAGACCCACCCGTAACACCTTGTTGAGGGCAGCATTTCACAATTCTGAAGTGCACTCCCTTGTCAGACCACAGGCTTGTTCATGGTGGACTTGAGCAGATTAGGTTTTGTTGATTTTTTTTTTTTTTTTTGGACGGAGTTTCACTCTGCCGCCAGGTTGGAGTGCAGTGGCACTATCCCCGCTCACTGAAACCTCCACCCCATGGGTTCAAGTGATTCTTCTGCCTCAGCCTCCCAAATATCTGGGATTACAGGTGCCCACCACAACGCCCGGCTAATTTTTTGTGTTTTTAATAGAGATGGGGTTTCACCATGTTGACCAGGCTGGTCTCGAACTCTTGACCTCAGGTGATCCACCTGCCTCAGCCTCCCAAAGTACTGGGATTAGAGCAGATTAGGTTTTAATTGTGCTATGTGCTGGATAATGGACAGCACTATGTGAGATATGGTTGGTATGAGGAGGGAACAATTGTGAGGCACTCCTCAAGATTTGCAGATGAGAATGAGAATCACTTGAACCTTGGGTAGGGAGGATACAGTGAGCCAAGATCGCACTACTGCACTCCAGCCTAGGTGACAGAGCAAGACTCTGTCTCAAAAAAAAAAAAAAAAAAAAACATTTGCAGATGAGAGAATAAGCCACTCTCTGAAGGTTATTTTAGCAAGAATTCATTGCAAAGGAGGGAATCAGTTATCTGTTGTAGTAAACTAGGAGGCTGTAAATGAGCAATCAAAGAGATTGGGCCCCTCAAAGATGCTCTGTGAGTATTTTGGGGGAGGCAGGATTGTACTGAAGTTGTAATTTAGTAAACAGAGATCAAATCAGTTTTTTCTGGAGAAAGACATGCGAACAAAAACAGGTAGTTACGTCATTTTATACAGACAGTAGGTACTATCATTTGAATACAGCCCCTCCAAAATTCAGATGTTGCCAAAATGATAGGATTTTTGTTTTGTTGAAACAGGGCCTCACTTTTTTGCTCAGACTGGAGTGTAGTGGCATGATAACAGCTCACCGCAACCTTCGTCCCCAGGCTCAAATGATTCTACTGCCTCAGCCTCCTGAGTAGCTGGGATTACAGGTGCACACCACTACTGCCTGGCTAATTTTTGTATTTTTAGTAGAGACGGAGTTTCACCATGTTGGCCAGGCTGCAATGTGATAGTTTTAAGAGGTGGGGCCTTTAAGTGGCAATCAGGCCATAAGAGCTCCTCCCTCAGGTTTGGGATTAAGTGCCTTAAAAAAGACACTTCGGGCAGTATTTGGTTAATTTACCCTTCCACCTCCCCTCCAGAGGATGAGGCCCTCACCAGACAACCAAACCTGCGAGCACCGTGATCACGGACTTCCCAGCCTCCCAAACTGTGAGAAATAAATTTCTGTTCTTTTTAAGTTGCCCAGTCTAAGGTATTCTGTTATAGCACGCACAGACTAAACCAGTAGGGCATTAATCTTTTGTGCTTGGATCCTACAGCTAGCTGTCCTTGCTAGGATTGCAGGTGGACCCAGAAGTCTTAATTAAATTAGTTTTCTATGTTGTATTTCTGGTTAAGGTAACTTGAATAATCAGGCCAACTGTTTTATTTATTTCTGTAAATTATTGTCACTTTCTTTATATTTTTAAAATTTATATTAAGAAAAATTTCAGGCTGGGTGCAGTGGCTCACGCCTGTAATCCCAGCACTTTGTGAGACTGAGGAGGGTGAATTACATGAGGTCAGGAGTTCAAGACCAGCCTGACCAACATGGTGAAACCCTGTCTCTGCTAAAAATACAAAAAATTAGCTGGGTATAGTGGTCATGTCTGTAGTCCCAGCTATTGGAGAGGCTGAGGCCAGAGAATCGCTTGAACCTGGGAGGCAGAGGTTGCAGCGAGCCGAGATCACTCCATTGCACTCCAGCCTGGGCGACAAGAGCAAATCTCTGTCTCAAAAAAAAAAAAAAAAAAAAAAGAAAGAAAGAAAGAAAAAAGTTTCAAACACACAAAAGTGGAGAAAATAATACAATGAATATATATAATTAATACTGTGAAATACCCCTATAACTAGATTTAATCATTATCAAGATTTTCCTACACTTGCTTCACTTTCTCCCACTTTTAAAAACTAAACCAAACTATTTTAAAGAAACTTAAACAAATTTACAGAAACAAACAACTCCATTAATAGGAACAGACACTTTTCAAAAGAAGACATACATGTGGCCAACAAGCATATGAAAAACAGCTCAACATCACTGACCATTAGGGAAATGCAAATCAAAACCACAATGAGATACCATCTCACACCTGTCAGAATGGCTATGGTTAAAGTAAAAACATAATAGGTACTGTCAAGGTTGTGGAGAAAAAGGAATGCTTATACACTGTTGGTAGGAGTGTAAATTAGTTCAACCATATGGGAAACAGTGTGGTGATTTCTCAAAGATCTAAAAACAAAACTACCATTTGACCCAGCAATCCCATTACTGGATATACTCAAAGGAATATAAATCATTCTATCATAAAGACATATCCACACGTATGTTTGTTGCAAGACTATTCATAATTGCAAAGACATGGAATCAACCTAAATGTTCATCAGTGGCAGACTGGATAAAGAAAATATGGTATATATACACCATGGAATACTATGCAGCCACAAAAAAGAGTGAGATCACGTCCTTTGCAGGGACGCGGATGGAGCTCGAGCCCATTATCCTTAGCAAACTAATGCAGGGACAGAAAGGCAAATACCACATGTTCTTACTTATAAGTGGAAGCTGAATGATGAGAACACATGAACACAAAGAGGGGAACAACACACACTGGGGCCTACTGGAAGGTGGAAGGTAGGAGCAGGGAGAGGATCGGGAAAAATAACTAGTGGGTAGTAGGCTTAATACCTGGGTGACAAAATAATCCATACAACAAACTCCCATGACAAGAGTTTACCTGTATAACAAACCTGCACGTGCACTCCTCAACTTAAAATAAAAGTTAAAAAAAGAAAAATTTCAAAAATACAAAAGTATTCTAGGTTTTTAAATAAGTAAAAGGAAAAAAGTGAAGAAAATAATATAATGAATATATATAAAGTATAATGAATAGAGTATGAAATACCCTATAACCATGTTCAATCATAATCAAGATTTTCCTACACTTGCTTCACTTTCTCCCACTTTTATAAACTAAACTATATAGCCAGGCGTGGTGGCTCACACCTGTCATCCCAGCACTTTGGGAGGCCGAGGTGGGTGGATCACCTGAGGTCAGGAGTTCAAGACCAGCCTGACCAATATGGAGAAACCCTGTTTCTACTAAAAATACAAAATTAGCTGGATATGGTGGCACATGCCTGTAATCCCAGCTACTTGGGAGGCTGAGGTAGGAGAATCGCTTGAACCCGGGAGGCAGAGCTTGCGATGAGCTGAGATCACACCACTGCACTCCAGCCTGGGCAACAAGAGCGAAACTCCCTCTCAAAAAAAATAAAAATAAAAATAAAAATAAAAAAACTAAACTATATTAAAGAAAATCCTAGACCCCTCCCCACTGCCATGGTGTAAATGTTTCTGTCCCCCAAAATTCATATGTTGAAATCCTACCCCACCCAGGTGATATTAGGAGGTGGAGCCTTTTTGGAGACAATTAAGTCATGGAGACAGTGCCCTCATAAGTGCCAAGACCCCAAGAGGCCCCTAGCCCCTTATAGCATGTGAGGACAGAGGGAGAACACAGCCATCTCTTAAGCAGGAACCAGGGCCTCACCAGACATGGAATCTGCTGGCACCTGGATCTTGGACTTTTCAGCCTCTAGAAATGTGAGCAAAAAATTCCTGTTGTTTCTAAGCCACCAAGCATATGGTATTTTGTTGTAGCAGCCCAGGCTGACCAAGATAACCATTCACTTTAGTGTGGATCTCTAAAACATATGAACACTTTCTTGTATACTCACAATATTTTCCTTTGTATTTACTAGTTTTCGTAAGCTAGGTTAGTGGAAGATGAAGGCACTCTCAGGCTGTTAATAAAATCAAGTTTCAGACTCTGATTTCACAATGAACTTACCAAAGTAAAGGCCACTTTGTGAGGACTCTTCTAATCACCAGGATTCCTCTGTCTGAACATGTTTTAATGATTGAACAACAATCCAGGATCCCTTTGCTTTTCACATGTACAAGTCTATACACACTTGTGTGCAAATGCATTCACCATGCACACTGATATGGTTTGGCTCTGTGTTTCTATCCAAATCTCACCCCATTATCCCCACGTGTCACGGACAGGACCAGGTGGAGGTAATTGGATCATGGGGGCAGTTTCCCCCATGCTGTTCTCATGATAGTGAATGAATTCTCACGACATCTGATGGTTGCATTAAGCATCTGGCATTTCCCCTGCTTGCACTCACTCCATCCTGTTGCCCTGTGAAGAAGGCACTTGCTTTTTGCCTTCTGCTATGACTGCAAGTTTCCTGAGGCCTCCCAAGCAATGTGGAACTGGGAGTCAATTACACTTCTTTCCTTCATAAATTACCCGGTCTTGGGCATTTCTTCATAGCAGTGTGAGAACAGACTAATACACACACACAAACACATGCAAAACCAAGGGAAAAAATGAAGTAGGCTGGGCCCAGTGGCTCACGCCTGTAATCCCAGCACTTTGGGAGGCTGAGGCCGGCGGATCACCTGAGGTCAGGAGTTCAAGACCAGCCTGGCCAACATGGTGAAACCCTGTCTCTACTAAAAATACAGAAAATCAGCTAAGTGTGGTGGCACGTGCCTGTAATGCCAGCTACTCAGGAGGCTGAGGCAGGAGGATCGCTTGAACCCAGGAGGCGGGGGTTTCAGTGAGCGCTTGAACCCAGGAGGCGGGGGTTTCAGTTTCACTCCAGCTTGGGCAACAAGAACAAAACTGCGTCTCAAAAAAAAAAAAAGGAAAAGAAAACCCCTTCTTAAGCCCAGTAAATCAGTTTAAATCTTTTAAAAAGCATAACTTGAATCTACTGTCACAATTCTGGTAGGCTGTTGAGATGAGTGGATATGCTACCTACACAGAGAACACAAAATGCAAAGGTTAACATCTATGCTGGCCAATTTTTTTTTTTTTTGAGATGGTCTTGCTCTCAAGATCTGATTAGAGTCAGAAACTTGATGTTTTTGGCAGCCTGAGGGAGCCTTTATCTTCCACTAACCTAGCCTGCAGTGAGCTATAATCATGCCAGGCTGGAGTGCAGTGACTCAATCATAGCTCACTGCAGCCTCAACCTCCCAGGCTCAAGTGATCCTCCTGCCTCAGCCTCCCAAGTAGCTGGGACTACCATATCCATATGCTGCACCACCATGTCCATATGCTGGCCAATTTCTAAAAGTGACTTCAAAAAGAGTAAATAGAACATCAGAGATATAGGAAAGTATCAGCTTCTGGAGAAGGGAACTGAAAATCATAAGGTACCACAAACAGGCAGTATTTCATGCCAGGGCAAAATTCTGCTGGTTTTGCCTTATCATTCCTATCTTGCTGTGTAAGAATCTCAATATCTTCCCCTGCCTTCCTCCATCATACTCATGTGCCCAGGAGAATGACTTCACAGGAAGTTCCTTCCTTTCCCTTCCTTTCTCTTCTTCATCCCTACCCTAATCCCCTAACCCGCCAATGCCTCTTCCACTAACTCCACAATGTCTTGATTTTAAAAACTAGAGACACATTTCTTTGGTCTAAGACATGTTTTAGCACATAGCATAGCATCTGGCATACAGACTCTTTTTTTTTTTTTTTTTTTTTTTTTTTTGAGACAGAGTTTCGCTCTTGTTGCCGAGGCTGGAGTGCAATGGCACGATCTCAGCTCACTACAACCTCCACCTCCCAGGTTCAAGAGATTCTCCTGCCTCAGCCTCCTGAGTAGCTAGGATTACAGGCATGTGCCACCACGCCCGGCTAATTTTGTATTTTTAGTAGAGACGGGGTTTCTCCATGTTGGTCAGGCTGGTCTTGAACTCCCTACCTCAGGTGATCTGCCGGCCTTGGCCTCCCAAAGTGCTGGGATTATAGGCGTGAGCCACCACGCCTGGTCGGTATACAGACCCTTAAGGAATATTGAATGGATGGGTGGATGGATAGATGGATGGATGATTACTGTTTTCAATACAAGGATAATACTTCAAGACCTACCCAACTTCTGATGGAAGTGAAACATGACATTGAGGGGCCATTGGCAAAATTGGGTAACTGGTCATAACAACTGGCTGTATACTCAGGAGGTTGGAAAAGCAAAAATATGACATACGTACCCTCCCCACCACCATTATGAACCAACAAGCATAAGAAAGGAGGAAAAATATCAGAGTGAAAAGACAATTGGCACCTGACTCATACAAACCTGATGCAAATCTTGATTCCTAACTGTGTGACTTAGAACAAAATATTTATAAAATTTCATTTATTCCATGTACACAATGGGAACAATAGTGTCTACTATGAAGGATTGTTATAAGGATTATATTAAATAGTGGGCCGGGCGTGGTGGCCCACACCTGTAATCCCAACACTTTGGGAGGCCAATGTGGGTGGATCACTTGAGGCCAGGAGTTCAAGACCAGCGTGGTCAACATGGCAAAACCCTGTCTCTACTAAAAATACAAAAAAAAATGAGCCAGGCATGGTGGTGCATGCCTGTAATCCCAGCTACTCAGGAGGCTGATGCCCAGGAACCCCTTGGACCTGGGCGGTGGAGGTTGTAGTGAGCCTAGATTGTGCCACTGCACTCCAGCCTGGGTAACAGAGTGAGACTCTGTCTCAAAAAATAATAATAATAATAATTAATTAAATAGTGTATGTAAGGTTCCTAGCACAGTGGGCTCAAAATATTATAATTTTTATTACATGACAATATTTATTATCATTTAGAAATTTATAAAGGGAACCTGGGAAATTATGGTTCATTTGTGAAATAGGCAAGCTAAATAAATAAAATTAATTTCAGAGAAGACTGTCAAGATGATATCTTTAAAGAGAAAATTTGACAAATTTCTGTGAGATTTTTACATGTTTAAGTGGTTAAAAAAAGGAAAAGTAGATAAACAACAGCTTGGTATTATTCACCTAGAAACCTTAATAAAACCTTGGACAGGTTTCCAAAGGACAGGCTAATAATAAAAGTTGTGTGAAAGTGGAATGTTTTGTGAGGCAATTAGGAACTAGCTCAGAAGCAAAAATAATGGGCGGGGCCTGTTGATTCAAGGTAGGGGAGGGAACTAGAGGCCCAAGTGACAGTTCCTGGGAAGGCAGTGGATATATGAAGGGCATGGTAGTCACATCTCTAATTCTGGATTTCTCGATGGAAACTGTGCAGTTCTCAACAGAAAGATGGAGTCCTGTGCACTTGGGGGAATCTGGCCAAGTGATACTTGGGTGTCAGGCACCCACGGAATGGACCTCAATAATAGGAAAGGAGAAGGAGACTAATGTTAATCTAGCAGTGACTAGATCAGGCCATGTGCCAGGCACATTATCTCATTTAAGTCACCATAACCCGACACTAGTTATGTTATTACCTCCATTTTACACAGAAGGACACTGAGGCTCAAAGAGATCTTATAATTCATCTAAGTTCACTCTGCTAGTAAAGGGAGGGAACTCTCATAGGCATCAATGCCTCAGGCAGCAGGCTGTGGCCTACTGGGTTGCTTGTTGACCACCTACTCTGTGCCAGGCACAGTGCCAGGTGCAGAAGATACAGTAGTGTGCAAAGATACAGTCCCTCACTCTCTTGGAGCTTAGAGTCTAATGAGAGTTAGTAGCAGCCATTAGTCAAATAATGCCACTAATGAAGATAACATTACAAAGTGAAACATGTAACAAATTGACTCATCTAGACTTGGGGCATGATGGGTGCCATGCAGGAGAGTGGTTCTAGAGAGCTTACCTAATTAACTAGCTAAAAGAATGATGAAGAAAGGTATTCCAAGTGAGGAAGCTGCACATGAAAAGGCCTGTGCTCAGAACCCCAGAAAACACAAGTTTAGTGCAGCTACACTACAGCTCAGAGGAAAGAGGCAAGTGCCTGAGCAAAGGGTAGAGGCATGGAAGAGGCTGGAGACACAATCAGATTTCCATTTTGAAAGGTCCAGTGTATTTTCACAGGCGCCACTAAGATGCTTGAACAGCCACAAGCAAGCATTCTGGTGGGTTCCGGGGCCCCAGCTATACCCGGCCCAAATGAAGGCAGTTGGGTGGTATAAATACTGCTGCCTTAACAGTACATTTGAGGGCCGGGCACCATGGCTCATGCCTGTAATCCCAGCACTTTGAAAGGCTGAGGCGGGTGGATCAGTTGAGGTTAGGAGTTCGAGACCAGCCTGGCCAACACAGTGAATGAAACCTGTCTCTACTGAAAATACAAAAATTAGCCAAGGATGGTGGTGGGTGCCTGTAGTCCCAGCTACTTGGGAGGCTACTTGGGAGGGCAATAGGGTGAGAGTCTGTCTCAAAAAAATAAAAAATAAAAAAAATAAATAAAATAGGCCAGGTACTGTGGCTCACGCCTGTAATCCCAGCACTTTGGGAGGCTGAGGTGGGTGGATCACGAGGTCAGGAGTTCAAGACCAGTCTGGCCAACATAGTGAAACTCCATCTCTACTAAAAATACAAAACTTAGCCAGGCATGGTGGCGGGCACCTGTAATCCCAGCTACTTGGGAGGCTGAGGTAGAGAACTGCTTGAACCCAGGAGGCGGAGGTTGCAGTGAGCCGAGGTAGCGCTACCTCGGCTCACTGCACTCCAGCCTGGGCAACAGAGTGAGACTCCGTCTCAAAATAAGTAAATAAATATATAAATAAATTTTTAAAAACAGTACATTGGGAAGTAAGGATTGATGAAACCAAGAGCCTAAGTCTCAGGCATCTGTGCTAGGAAAGGACATACTAACATGTGTAAATGATCTGGATCACAGCCTATGCGATAAAACCTCCAACAACACTTCTACGCAGATAGGACTAGATCAGGGGTCAGCAAGTGCTGGGCCAAATCGCACCAGTGCCTGTTTTTGTACAGCCTGCAAACTAAGAATTGTTTTTACATTTTTAAGTGGTTGAAAAAAATGGAAAGAAAACTAATATTTTGTGACACATTAAAATTATATGAAAGTCACATCCCAGTTTCCATAAATAAAGTTTTATTGGAACATGGCCATGCTCATTTGTTTATTCTCTTTGGCTGCTGCTACAACAGCAGAGTGAGTGACTGACACCTGAGGATTGCTGCAAAGCTAAAATTATTATTATTATTATTATTATTATTGTTATTTTTTGAGACAGAGTCTTGCTCTGTCGCCCAGGCTGGAGCACAGTTGCGCGACCTCAGCTCACTGCAAGCTCCATCTCCCGGGTTTACACCATTCTCCTGCCTCAGCCTCCCAAGTAGCTGGGACTACAGGCGCCTGCCACCACGCCTGGCTAATTTTTTGTATTTTTAGTAGAGATGGGGTTTCACTGTGTTAGCCAGGATGGTCTTGATCTCCTGACCTCAAGATCCGCCCGCCTCGGCCTCCCAAAGTGCTGGGATTACAGGCGTGAGCCACCGCACCCGGCCTAAAATTATTATTTTTTAAAAAGAACAAGAAGCAGCATTATTCAAATACTGAATTATATTTTTTCCAAGTCTTCTTAATTTGTTTTGAAATGGATCATCTCCTGCCAAACAAAACTACAGAATACATCTTGTGTCTGTCACACATATGCCTACTCTCTGTTTTGCTAAGAAAGAGGTGTTTAATCCTCTTTTCTTTCCCACAGAGAAATGCAACAACTGCTACCATAAGAAGAGCTGCAGACCAATAGTGGTGGAAGTGAAATTATTTATTATCTGGCCTTTACAGAAAACATTTGCCAATTCCTGAGCTAGATAATCAGAAGAGCCTATAAATCTGACCATGTGATCTGACAATTGACAAATGAGCTCTCGTGGGAGCAAGTGCAAAATAATGCACTTTGAGATAAAAATATCCAAACTATTTACAAAAGGAAGACAGGCCTATAAGCTTTGAGGTCACAACTCAGGACTAAATACAACTGGGAGGATTAAAGGCAGCTAGAGTAGTAGTACGTGAATGTCCTCCCCTAAATTATAACAATCAGTACAGAGTAGAGGGGGTTGGTTCTCTGTGGGCCTCACCTGATGTGGACCTGGGGAAAAATTTCCAGGAAAACTAGACTAGGATTTTCCACTTTCACTTAAAAATTACACATAGGAAGAGGCAGAGGTTGCAGTGGCCTCAAATGACGCCACGGCACTCCAGCCTGGGCAGCAGAGCAAGACCCTGTCTTCAACCAACCAACCAACCAACCTTTTTCTCCTTTCAAAACCTTTGTTCTAGGCTGGGTGCAGTGGCTCACGTCTGTAATCCCAGCACTTTGGAAGGCTGAGGTGGGCGGATCACCTGAGGTCAGGAGTTCAAGACCAGCCTGGCCAACATGGCGAAACCCTGTCTCTACAAAAATACAAAAATTAGCCAGGCATGATGGTGAGTGCCTGTAATCCCAGCTACTTGGGAGCCTGGAGTGGAAGAATCGCTTGAATCTGGGAGGCGGAAGTTGCAGTGAGCCAAGATCGTGCCATTGCACTCCAGCCTAGGTGACAGAGGGAGACTCTATCTCAACAAACAAACAAACAAAAACCTTTGTTCTAGCTCTAAGGTAACTTGGCTTCTCATATCACTGGTCCTGTGAAGGGGGCCATCCAGGGAAATGGCAAAGGTGTATCCCCCAGGATTATGAAGATAACCACAACAGTGATCTACCAAGTCTCTCAGGGCAGTTGTTTAGCATGCATTAGTTTCCCCAGCCTGACCCACAGGTGTCATTTCCACACCTGCAAAGCTGCAGAACTGACCTGGGACCCTGATGGCTCTAGCAGGGTTCTGGCCATGGGGGCCCTGCCTGGATGTGGCTGGCCTCCCTCTTGGACAACTCTGACCTCTTCCATTTTCATGTAACAGGAGTCACATCCAGAGTTCCCTGAGAAGACGTAACCCAGACCAGTGTGCTGCAGGGCCCAAAAGGAACAAGGTGTCTTTCCCAAATAAGATTCTCTCCCCATCCAGAAAAAACTCTGCCAATATCAGGGTCCCAGAACCTAGTCTAATGCCCAGGTAAATTAGTCCCAGTAAACTGAAAGTCCCATGTCCTGGGAACCGCCCTCACTCCCAAGCAAACCAGGTTGGTCACCTGCCAGACAGGTTCCTCATTTACAATAGGGCTCTTATCCTACCGTTCCCCAGGGCTCACCTAGGGCTGCTCCACAGTTTCTGCTGCCCCAAGCCCAGCACTCAGAATATTCAGAGCTGCTCCTTCTTGGGAAGGGTAGAGGACAGCATGGGCTGAGGGGTTCACTGGGAACAAGATTGGGATCAGAGAAGATCAGGAGACTAAGGAGAAGGGGTTCCCAAGGAGCCCCAGCTGTTAGAGAGTTGGATCTAAGACTCCTGTCTTTAATGTCTGCTTGTGCTTCTGTTCATACAATGAAGATTAAACAGTTACCGGAATCAGGAAAGTTTTTCAGCATTTACATTGTTTAGGGATAAGGAAGAACTACTAAAGGGAAGGCTGCCTTAAATCCTATTGCAAATAAGCAGAATGTAAATTATTCAAATATAAATAACAAAGAGGAGGGTAAAACTGTTGGTCACTATAAAATAGCTGTAATAACTACAGTAATTTATATTTAATTACCATGTGGCATAGGGATTATGAGACACTGCATCATGCATATCATACACCAAGCTCTTTGTGATAAAGGCAACAAATTCTGCTCCATTGTGTGTGCTCTTGGGGTCAGCTTAAAATCACTAAAGATAAAATTTGGCTTAGTCTTGGATTTGCTTCAGGGAACACAGGCAGTTCAACAGCAGGTGAACTTGTTACATTTGATTCTGGGAGGACCAACATAAAGATACCTCAAGAAAAATTAATGTCATCTTTATTTGTAAGGGAATTCTGGAAAAAGTTCAAAGTACTTTGCAGATTTTAATATAATTAATTCTCACAATAACCCCTCAAAGGAGTTTATACAATGGTCTTCATTGTTTGAAGCCACAAGTTACTAGAGGCCACAAAAGAGTCACTTTGTCTGCAGTTGCTTCTTTGTCCTGGCTTGATTCGTAAATGTTATAATGTTCTTTGAAATAGATATAGTATAAATATGAACTAAGAGTGTATTTATAATCACTGATCTTATAAGACACATTGATATCACCACTTAAAAAAATTCCTTAGAAATGGCCTTACACTCCAGCTTAAAGAAATAGAAATGTTTATGTTAAAGGAGAATTTAAGGTTATGGATAAACTCTCTATGATTAAAATATTTGCATATATTTGTCCATGAGTATTTACTGGGTTCCTGCTGCAACATGAGATCAGGTGCTATGGCTGCAAAAACAGCTTAGGATAGGAGTGAAGTAACAATGTGTGGTGGAGTTCTAAATAAGTCAGAATGCGTCATTAATAAACCAAGGACTGGGTTTAGCAATCCTAAGAAGAGACAAACGTAAGTGGAAAATTCTTTTTTGAGACAGAGTCTTGTTCTATCGCCCAGGCTGGAGTGCAGTGGCGCGATCTTGGCTCACTGCAACGTACGCCTTCCAGGTTCAAGTGATTCTCATGCCTCAGCCTTCCGAGTAGCTGGAATTACAGGCGTGCACCACCACACCCAGCTAATTTTTTTGTTTTTTTTAGTAGAGATGGGGTTTCACCACATTGGCCAAGCTGATCTTGAATTCCTGGCCTCAAGTGATCTGTCTGCCTCGGCCTCCCAAAGTGCTGGGATTACAGGGGTGAGCCACCACCCCTGACTGAGAATTCTTGATGATTAGCATTTGTCCATACCCTTGCTTTGTAGTTTAGTTCATGTGGCATGGTCTTTAATGTCTCTTTCTGGTAAAGTGGTAAAGGAAGATGCTTTCACATACAAAATCTCATTTGATTCTTACAGTGTCCCAATGAAATAGGTAAGACAAAAATTATTTTCCACTTTTTACAGACAAGAAAATAAGCTGAACAATTATTAATATTACACTGCTAGGGGTCACAGTGAACGGATTACAAAATTAGAAGCTGAATCAGTTTCCCTGAGTTCTCTTGTGGTGCTCCTGTCTATGATGAAACTCCCAATGTATTTCCAAGTTCAGCCTTCCACCCTCAACTTTAAGCTCCTCTAGCGCAGCCACCACCTCAGACTCTGGGGCTGGTATCCTAACTCCCAAAACCCCTTCTCATCTTGGACCTCCTATTCCTGCTAATTTCAGCCAGATATGCTTAGAGAAATCCATAGGAACATTTACTTTAAAACTAAGGGTCTCAGTTTGGCCGGGTGTGGTGGATCATGCCTATAGTCCCAGCAATTTGGGAGGCCAAGGCAGGCAGATCATCTGAGGTCAGGCATTCAAGACCAGCCTAGCCAACATGGTGAAACCCCATCTCTACTAAAAATACAGAAATTAGCCGGGCATGATGGCACATGCCTGTAGTCTCAGCTACTTGGGAGGCTGAGGCAGGAGAATCACTTGAACCCGGGAGGTGGAGGTTGCAGTGAGCCGAGATTGCACCATTGCACTCCAGCCCAGGCAACAAGAGCAAAACTCTGTCTCAAAACAAAACAAAACAAAACAAACAAACAAAAACTAAGGGAAAGCAAAAAACAAAGCTATGAAAACAATGAACTCGACTAAATTTCGGTTTTGGCTGGCAGGTTGGTTTGCCTTACAGGGTAGATGGGCTCTTGACCCTCTGCTTTATCTCCTCCCTGTCCAAAAGGGGGCCTTTGCCATCCTTGGGCAATTCTCTTATCTATTTTGGGTCCTTCTCCTTCTCTTTCTCCTCCCTGAGAGGAGGTATTAAATTGAAACTCCAGCCACTCTGTCAGAGGCATTTAAACCAGAGCAACTCCATCTTGAATAGGGGCTGGGTAAAATAAGGCTGAGACATACCGGGTTTCATTCCCAGACAGCTAAGGCATTCTGAGTCACAGAATGACATAGGAGGTCGGCACAAGATACAGGTCATAAAGACCTTGCTGATAAAACAGGCTGCAGTAAAGAAGCCGGCCAAAACCCACCAAAACCAATATGGGGATGACAGTGACCTCTGGTCGTCCTCACTGCTTCCCTCCCACCAGCATCATGACAGTTTACAAATGCCATGGCAATGTCAGGAAGTTACCCTATATGGTCTAAAATGGAGAGGCATTGCCCGACATGGCAGCTCATGCCTGTAATCCCAGCTCTTTGGGAGGCTGAGGCAGGTGGATCAAATGAGGCCAGGTGTTTGAGACCAGCCTGGCCAACATGGTGAAACCCCGTCTCTACTAAAAATACAAAAATTAGCCATCCTGAGCAACAGAATGAGACTCTGCCTAAAAAATAATAAATAATAAAAAGGGGAGGCATGAATAATCCACCCCTTGTTTAGCATATAATCAATAAATAACCATAAAAATGGGCAACCAGCAGCCCTCAGGGCTGCTCTGCCTATGGAGTTGCCATTCTTTATTCCTTTACTTTCTTAATAAACTTGCTTTCACTTTACTGTATGAACTCGTCTCAAATTCTTTCTTGTATGAGATCCAAGAACCCTCTCTTGGGGTCTGGATCAGGACTCCTTCCTGGTAACAACTCATAGAAGGAATAAACTAATACACTCACTGTAGTTGTGTATCACATCACTAACCCTGTTCCACGCATTCAACAACTTTCATCCCCTCCTGAAGAAAATAAGGGGACACATTCTAAAACATCCTATAGGAATCTCCTACGGCCACATACTCCAATAGAGATGCATTCTTGGGATGGGGAATATGCAGAATTTGAACCTCAACCAAGTAGCATCTTCTCCCATATTTCACTTTTAAAAAACTTTTCCACTTTCTTTTTGCTCATTTTCAATGGGGATTTCACAGGATGATGCTGAAGTCTCAAGGTTCTGGCAAATCATTGATATATAAAACAGGGATCTCTCCTGACATGCTTCAGAGTCTAGATGCTTTTCTATAGAGCATTCCATTTTTGGGCAGAAAGAAACTGAGCAGATAGTGTGGGGTAATGGTTAAGAGATTGAGCTCAGAAACAAAGCTGATCCAAATTGAGTTCTTGCTCTGTTTGCTAACTGCATGATCCTGACCAAGATACTTAACCTCCCTGAGACTCTATGTCTTCATCTACATAAAAAATAACAGCTTGGGGCACATGTCCTCAGGACCTCCTGAGGCCGTGTCAAAAGTGAAAAAAAAAAAAAGGAAAATAAAAATAACAATAATAATAGCTGGCATTGATTGATTGAACGCATACTGTGTGCTAGGAATTACGTGTGCTAAGTTTTACATGCTTTACTGGCATTATCCTATTTAATCCTTAGTACAACCCTTGTGAAGTGGGTACTATTATTATATCCATTTTATATGTAAGAAAATTGAAGCATAAAGAGATTAAATAGTTTGCCACAGACCATACAACTGTAAGTGGTGAGGCCAGGACTCAAACACAATCTGTCTGACTCCAAGACCCATGCTTTTAATCACTACCTTCATCACAGTGATGTGGTAATGATTAAAAGAGCTAATGTAAGTCAGGTGCCCTCATAGTGCCTGGCACACAAGCCTTAAGTATCCTAGCTATGATATTATTTTCAGTAGGTTTTTTGTTTGTTTGTTTTTTTTTTTAAATGAGATGGAGTCTTGCTCTGTTGCCTAGGCTGGAGTGCAATGGCACAATCTCAGCTCACTGCAACCTCCACCTCCCAGGTTCAAGAGATTCTCCTGCCTCAGCCTCCCAAGCAGCTGGGATTACAGGCATCCGCCACCACAGCCAGCTAATTTTTGTTGTTGTTGTTGTTGTTGTTTGAGACGGAGTCTCGCTCTGTTGTCCAGGCCGGAATGTAGTGGCACGATCTTGGCTCACTGCAACCTCTGCCTCCCGGATTCAAGCGATTCTCCTGCCTCAGCTTCCTCAGTAGCTGGGATTACAGGCACGCACCACCAAGACCTGATAATTTTTGTATTTTTACTAGAGACGGTGTTTCACCATGTTGGTCAGGCTGGTCTTGAACTCCTGACCTCGTGATCCACCTGCCTCAGCCTTCCAAAGTGTTGGGATTACAGGCGTGAGCCACTAAACCCAGCCTTAATTTTTGTATTTTTAGTACAGACGGGGGTTTCACTATGTTGACCAGGCTGGTCTCAAACTCCTGACCTCAGGTGGTCTGCCCACCTCAGCCTCCCAAAGTGCTGGGATTACAGGCATAAGCCACAACACCCAGCCATTTTTTTCAAGAGATATCTGGACCAGAAAACAAATTTTGACATAGGAAATTTTGCGTCCATCCCTTTCAACTGCCCCAAGGTATGTGTCTTGCAATTCAGTTGACAGGATTCTGCTATTGCCTAAATCTGCATATTACGAGTTGCCTGGTTGAGAGACTAGCTAAATGGTTGGCAGCCTTTTCCATCTGCCATGCAAGAAGTTATTCAGGCTGGGCTTGGTGGCTCGCGCCTGTAATCCCAGCACTTGGGAGGCTGAGACAGGAGGATCACTTCAGCCCAGGAGTTCAAGACCAGCCTGGGCAACATAGTGAGACCCGCCCCTCCGCCCCATCTCACTAAAATAAAAAAAAATAAATTCTTCAGACTAGAAAAATGTATGAAGTCTCTTAAAAAAGAATGGCATACTGAGCAATAGCTAGCAAACAGAATTGCAGGCAGTACCGAGATTATAAGTGTGCAATGTTTCAAAAGTTCATTTGTCTATTATTATAAACTCTGAGTGCGTAGAAATAAGGTTGCAAATTGTAGTTACATTCCAAGCCTATTTGCAGAAGTCTATGTATTTAGCCCATTTTGAAGCTCAATGATAGAAATCATGCCACTAGTCTGAGGGCAGGCTGAGGAATAAGAGCCCATGTGATAAAGGAATAAGAAAAGTGTCTTTCCCGGTATGCAGGAAAATTGATACGTAACACATTAGTTATCTATTGCTGTGTAACGAAGTATCCCAAAACTTGCCATCTTAAAACAAACATTTCTTATCTCATGCAGTCTCTGTGGGTCATCTGAGAATGGCTTAGCTGGGTGGTTCTGGCTCTGGATTTCTCCAGATTTTAGTTAGCACTGCCCAGTCTATAGTTATCTGAAGGCTTAGCTGGGACTAGAGGGTCCACTTCCAAAATAGTTCACTCACATGGCTGTTGGCAAGAGGCCTCAGTTCCTCATCACACAGGCCTTTCCACAGGGCCACTTGGGTTCCTCATGACACAGTAGCTGGCTCCTCCTAGTGCAAGTGATCCAAGTGTGAGAATGAGGAGGCAGCTGCAATACCTTTTATGACCTAGTCTTGTTAAGTCACACAGAGTCACTTCTGCCATATTCATTATAGGCCACATGCAACTCATTTAGTGCAGTCCACGCTCAATAGGAAGGAAATTAAGCTCCACCTCTTGATGAGTAGAGTATCACAGAATTTGTGGATATACTTTAAAATCACCATAAAGAGTTTTTGTTGTCCTCCCATCACTTTCTCCAGGTACCCAGTGAGAAAAATAATAAAAACAAACTGGGATGCAGAACTGCAGCCCTATTCAACAAAGCTTGCTGTAAGTACCCAAAACAATCCACGCTCTTGCCTTAACTTTTCTTAAAAACATTTATCCACTTTCTTTAAATGGAATCTTGTTTGAAGGATTTATACTAAAGAGAAAATGATCACACTCATAAAATATTTTCTTTATCCATTTGTATCTCTCATTAGTAGAATTTCAGACAGTATAACAAAGTGAAATTCAAAATAACTACAAAAAAACCTACTCCCAAACCCGGTGGATTAAAATATTTGGAGTTAGGAAAGCAACCCCCAGTAAGATCTCTCCTTTCAGCTGATTATTACCAGAGTGCCCTGGTTAACTGGGAAATAGTTTTCCCTTCCTGGTCCAGGGAACATGGAATCTCTGATCTAGGTTTCCTATCTTGATTCCCGTGGCTGCAGCTCTGTAGAAATATGATGGGCATTTAAATCCGAGGAGTCATATTTAAAGGAGTTGATTTCTTGCATCTGAGGCATACAAGATTCTAAAGTGCCATTTCAATCTTCAGAGGAAAATGTTTCATGTGACTTTTTATTGTATTTTTTGTAACTTGAAATTTGGTAATACATGTGGACTATTATAAAAATACAACATTCATAAACGCTGTATAGGCCGGGCGCGGTGGCTCACGCCTGTAATCCCAGCACTTTGGGAGGCCGAGGTGGGCGGATCACGAGGTCAGGAAATCGAGACCATTCCGGCTAACACGGTGAAACCCCGTCTTTACTAAAAATACAAAAAATTAGCCGGGCGTGGCGGCGTGCGCCTGTAGTCCCAGCTGCTGGGGAGGCTGAGGCAGGAGAATGGCGTGAACCCAGGAGGCGGACCTTGCAGTGAGCCGAGATCGCACCACTGCACTCCAGCCTGGGCAACAGAGTGAGACTTGGTCTCAAAAAAAAAACGCTGGATAAATAGGAGTTTGCCCTACAACTCAACTCAAGTAGAAGCTAGGGGCTGGACCTTTAAGATGAGCTCTCCTGACAATGTTGTTTTTAACCTAATTTGACTCAATCCAATTTGAGAATATGATGAAAGCTAAAAGACTTATCCCAGAAAATACACACGTCCTCAAAATTTTGCACATAAGTTTAAGGCCTCCCAAACTCCCTAAAACCCACTCAGAAAACCTAGATTAAGAATCTCTAAAACAGCCAGGTGTGGTAGCTCATGCCTGTAATCGCAGCACCACTTTGGGAGGCTTAAGTGGGTGGATCACTTGAGGCCAGGAGTTTGAGATCTGCCTGGCCAACATAGTGAAACCTCGTCTCTACTAAAAATAGAACAATTAGGCTTGGCGCGGTGGCTCACGCCTGTAATCCCAGCACATTGGGAGGCCGAGGCAGGTGGATCACCTGAGGTCAGGAGTTCGAGACCAGCCTGGCCAATATGATGAAACACAGTCTCTACTAAAAATACAAAAAATTAACTGGGGGTGGTGGCAGGCGCCTGTAATCTCAGGTACCCAGGAGGCTGAGGCAGGAGAATTGCTTGAACCCTGGAGGCGGAGATTGCAGTGAGCAGAGATCGTACCACTGCACTCCAGCCTGGGCAACAAGAGCAAAACTCTGTCTCAAAAAAAAATAATAATAATAATAAATACTAACAATAAAAATATAAAAATTAGCCAGGCATGGTGGTGCTTGCCTGTAATCACAGTTACTTGGGTGGCTGAGGCATGAGAATTGTTTGAACCAGGTAGGCAGAGGTTGCAGTGAGCCGAGATCACACTACTGCACTCCAGCCTGAGTGACAGAGCAAGACCCTGTCTCAAAAAAAAACAAAACAAACAAACAAACAAAACTCTAAGACTTTGCTAGGGGTGCATATTGCCATTCCATTGTGATATTATAATTTAGGTTTAAATCAGAAGCTGCTACAGAATTTAAATATTGGCTGAGCGTGGTGGCTCACACCTGTAATCCCAGCACTTATGGGAGGTTGAGGCAGCAGGATCACTTAAGCCCAGGAGTTCAAGGCCTGCCTGGGCAACATGGCAAAAACCCATCTCTACAAGGAAAAAAATACAAAAATTAGCCAGGCATGATGACAAGCACCTATGGTCCCAGCTAGTCAAAAGGCTGAGGCAGGAGGATAGACTGGGCCCAGGAGGTCAAGGCTGCAGTGAGCCGAGATCGCACCGCTGCACTCCGGCCTTGGCAACAGAATGAGACCCTGTCTCAAAAAAACAAAAAACAAAAAAGCAACAATTATTTCTTCTTCCTCTTTTTTTGGTTTTGTTTTGTTTTGGTTTTTAAAGATGGGGTCTCCCTCTATTACCCAGGCTGGAGTACAGTGGCACAATCATAGCTCACTGCAACTGCCAATTCCTTGGAGGCTTTAAAAAAATTTTTTGGAAAGACGGGGTCTCAATATGTTGCCCATGCTGGTCTTGAACTTCTGACCTCAAGAGATCCTCTCCCCTTGGCTTCCCAAAGTGTTGAGATTACAGGTATGAGCTACTGCATCTGGCTGTTTTTTGTTTTTTTGTTAAACAGACCCAAAAGCCAAAAGGACGCCTCTATAAGCACACCTTGTTTTATTGTGCTTCACTTTCTCGCACTTCTTAGATATTGCCAGTTTTGCAAATTGAAGATTTATGGCAACCCTGTGTCAAGCAAATCTGTCGCCGTTATTTTTCCAATAGCCTGGGCTCACTTCATGTCTCTATGTCACATTTTGGTAATTCTCTTAATATTTCAAACCTTGTCATTATTATTGTATCTGACATGCTGATCTGTGATCAGTGATCTTTTATATTACTATTGTAATTATTTGGGGGCATCATGAACCTTGTCCATATAAGATGACAAACTTAACTGATAAATGTTGTATGTGTTTCGACTGTTCCATTGACCAGCCATTCCCCTTCACTCTCCCTCTCCTTGGCCCTCCCTATTCCAAGACATAATATTAAAATTGGGCCAGTTAATAACCCTACAATGACCTCTAAGTGTTTAAGTGAAAGGAAGAGTTGTATATCTCTCACTTTAAATCAAAAGCTAGAAATTATTAACCGTAGTGAGAAAGGCATATGGAAAGCTGAGATAAGGATGGGCACGGTGGCTCACACCTATAATCCTAACACTCTGGGAGGCTGAGGTGGGAGAATTGCCTGAGCCTGAGCAGTAGAGGCTTCAGTGAGTCATGATTGTGCCTGTGCACTCCAAAAAAAGGAAAGAAGGAAGGAAGGATGAAAAGAAGGAAGGAAGAAAGGAAGGAAGGAACGAACGAAGGAGGGAGGGAGGGAGGAAGGGAGGCAGGAAAGGAAGGAGAAAGGAGGGGCGAAGGGGAAGGAAGGAAGGGGAAAGGAGGGGGAAGGGAGGAAGGCGAAGGGGGGAAGGGAAGGAAGGAAAGAAAAAAGAAAGCAAGCTGAGATAGGCTGAAAGCTATGCCTTTTCTTTTCTTTCTTTTTTTTTTTTTTTTTGAGACAGAGTCTTGCTCTGTCGTCCAGGCTGGAGTGTAATGGTGCGAGGCTCACTGCAACCTCCGCCTCCCAGGTTCAAGCGATTCTCCTGCCTCAGCCTCCCAAACAGCTGGGAGCTACCTGGCACATGCCACCACACCCAGCTAATTTTTGTATTTTTAGTAGAGACAGGGTTTCACCATGTTGACCAGGCTGTTCTCGAACTCCTGACCTCAGGTGATCCGCCTGCCTCAGCCTTCCAAAGTGTTGGGATTACAGGCGTGAGCCACCACGCCCTGCACTATGCCTTTTCTTACCCAGGTTGTGAATGCAAATGAAAAGTTATTTTTGATTGTTTGGGTTTGTTTGTTTGTTTGTATTAAACTTCTATCGCTTGACTCTGGGAAATGGAAAAGTTCTTGAAGGAAATTAGAAATACCCAGACCAGCCTGGGCAACATAGTGAGACCCTGTCTCTATTTAAAAATAAATAAATAAAATAATTTTTTTAACAAAAAAAGAAAAGTTTGAAGCTAGCAGAGGTTGGTTCATGAGGTTTAAGGAAAAAAGCAATCTCCATAATATAAAAGTGCAAGCAGCAGCAGCAAATGCTGATGGAGAAACTGCAACAAGTTGTCCACAAGGTGTAGCTAAGATCATTAAAGGTGACTACACTAAACAACAGATTTTCAGTACAGGGGAAACAACCTTCTATTGGAAGATTTCACCTAGGGCTTTCATAGTTAGAGAGAAGTTGATGCCTGGCTTCAAAGGACAATCTCACTCTCTTGTTAGAGGCTAATGCAGCCCGTAGCTTTAAGTTAAGGCCAATGCTCATTTACCATTCTGAAAATTCTAGGGGCCGTAGGAATTATTCTAAATCTACTCTACCTGTGCTCTATAAATGGAACAAAACCTGGGTGACTGGCCGGGCGTGGTGGCTCACGCCTGTAATCCCAGCATTTTGGAAGGTCGACGCAGGCAGATCACCTGAGGTCGGGAGTTGAGACTAGTCTGGCCAACATGGTGAAACCCCATCTCTACTAAAGATACGAAATTAGCCAGGCGTGGTGGCACATGCCTGTAATCCCAGCTACTTGGGAGGCTGAGGCAAGAGAATAGTTTGAAACCGGGAGGCAGAGGTTGTGGTGAGCCGATATCGTGCCATTGCACTCCAGCCTGGGCAACAAGAGTGAAACACCATCTAAAAAAAAAAATAAATGAATAAAAAAGAAGAAATACCTTTCATAAGGCTATAGCTGCCATTGATTCCTCTGATGAACCTAAGTAAAGTAAATTGAAAAACTTCTGGAAAGGATTCAGCATTCCAGATGCCATTAAGAACATCTGTGATTCATGGGAGGTCAAAATATCAACATTAACAGGATTTTGGAAGAAGTGGATTCTAACCCTAATGGATGATTTTGAGGGATTCAAGACTTCAATGGAGGAAGTAACTATAGATGTGGTGGAAATAGCAAGAGAACTAGAAGTGGAACCTGAAGATGTGACTGAATTGCTGCAATCTCATAAAATTTGAACAGATGAGGAGTTGCTTCTTATAGATAAGCAGAGAGAGTGGTTTCTTGAGATAGAATCTACTCCTTGTGAAGATGCTGTGAACACTGTTGAAATGGCAACAAAGGATTTGAATATTCCATAAATTTAGTTGATAAAGCAGAGGCAGGGTTTGAGAAAACTGGACTGACTCCAACTTTGAAAGTTCCACTGCGGGTAAAATATTATCAACCAGCATCACATGCCATCAAGAACTCTTTCATGAAAACAAGAGTCAATCAATATAGCAAATGTCATTGTTGTCTTATTTTAAGGAATTGCCACAGCCACCCCGAACTTCAGCAGCCACCATCCAGATCAGTCAGCAGCCATCAACACGGAGCAAAGACCTTCCAACTAGCAAAGCATATGACTTGCTAAAGGCCTAGATGATTGATAGCTTTTTTTTTTTTTTTTTTTTTGAGACGGAGTTTTGCTCTTCTTGCCCAGGCTGGAGTGTAATGGCATGATCTCGGCTCACCACAACCTTCGCCACCCGGGTTCAAGCGATTCTCCTGCCTCAGCCTCCCTAGTAGCTGGGATTACAGGCATGCGCCACCATGCCCGGCTAATTTTGTATTTTTAGTAGAGACAGGGTTTCTCCATTTTGGTCAGGCTGGTCTTGAACTCCCAACCTCAGGTGATCCGCCCGCCTCGGCCTCCCAAAGGGCCGGGATTACAGGCGTGGGCCACCACGCCCAGCTGATTGTTAGCATTTTTTTAGCAGTCATGTATTTTATTTACTTGTTTATTTTTAGAGACAGGGTCTCACTCTGTCGCCAGGCAGGGGTGCGGAGGCACAATCATAGCTCACTGTAATCTCGAACTTCTGGGCTCAAGCGACCCTCCTTCCTCAAAGCAATTAACAAATGTATATATACTTTTTCCTCCCTCTCTCCCAATATTTTAAATTAAGGTATGCACATTGTTTTAGACATAACGCTATTACACACTTAATAGACTACATTATAAACATGATTGTATTTGCACTGGGACGTGAAACATTTGTGAGACCTCACTTTGTCATATTGCGGTGGTCTGGAACCAAATTCGCAGTATCTCCAAGGTATGCCTGTACTAGATTTTCTGTGCTTGAGTTTAGTCCATATCGTAAATACCTTGGAGGCAAAAGGAACACGGCAGAGAGTACAAAGAGGACAATACATATTTGTTGAAAAACAGTAGGACACAGAACTGCTGACGACGACAGCCTTGCCCTCCCCAGTTGACTGCAGCAAATGTTGCCAATTTGCCAGAGACAAGCAATTCGAGGAGAGAAAAGCTGCTTGCCTTTCCAGTTAGCAAGAAAAGTGCTGGATTTGTCTTCTGCCGAGCACCCGCAACCCAGATCCCGACCCGAGATTCCTGAGACACACTTTTGGTGGAGGGAACTCCTAGCAGCAACGCCCAGCCCCCGGCGTGACCCTCCGACCGCACTTGCCTCCCAGCCTGGGAAGGTGGAAGGGGCCGCCCAGAGTCCCCTCAGTTGGCCAGTGAGTGACCCCTGGGCGGAGGCGGCGCGGGGGCCCCCAAGCCAGCCTCGGGGCGAGAGGCGGGGCGGGCCGCGCGCCCCCGCCCATCGCGGTCGCCCCAGCCCTGAGCGCCAGGCCTGCGTGTCCTCGCGCCGACCCCTCCCTCGCGCGCCTCGCCCGGCGCACGCGCGTGGCCTCGCGCAGGGCGGGGAGAGGCGGCGGCTGTGGGCGTCCGGCCCCGAACCTGTCAGACCTGGGGAGCCAGCCTCCGGCGGCGGGCGCGGCGGACGCGAGCACGACCCCGCTCTCCTGCGGCCGCGGGTGGAGCAGCGCGAGCCGGTCTCGCTGAGCCGGCCGGGGGCGGGGAGATGAGCTGCGGCCCCGCGGCAGCGCCCCAGGTATTAAATAGATGTGCCGCCCCCTCGCGGAGCCCCGGCGGAGCCTCGGGGTCGGCCCTGCGACCCTCCGCCAGCGGCTTCGGAACTTGAGGACGTGGTAGGGCGCCTTTAATTTATAACGTGTTTCGTTTTCCACAGGATGGGGAGGGACGCGCGGCACTGCCCTCGAGAACTGGCGCTCCGGTGAAGTAGGCGCCGCCGGCCGTCCGCCTCCCCCAAGCCGTTCCGCACCGCGGCCGCTCAGCCTCTGCCATGGCCGGCTCTGGCGCGTGGAAGCGCCTCAAATCTCTGCTAAGGAAGGATGATGCGCCGCTGTTTTTAAATGACACCAGCGCCTTTGACTTCTCGGATGAGGCGGGGGACGAGGGGCTTTCTCGGTTCAACAAACTTCGAGTTGTGGTGGCCGATGACGGTTCCGAAGCCCCGGAAAGGCCTGTTAACGGGGCGCACCCGACCCTCCAGGCCGACGATGATTCCTTACTGGACCAAGACTTACCTTTGACCAACAGTCAGCTGAGTTTGAAGGTGGACTCCTGTGACAACTGCAGCAAACAGAGAGAGATACTGAAGCAGAGAAAGGTGAAAACCAGGTTGACCATTGCTGCCGTTCTTTACTTGCTTTTCATGATTGGAGAACTTGTAGGTGAGTTGTGTTGCCAACTCACTTTCCGTTTACCTTTCCTCGAGAGTCTGTCAAGCTGTAGTTACAAGGCTTTGAGGTTTAACCCATCTTTTCAGGAAGTTTGTATTTATCAAGACGCTGATCTCATGTGAAAAGGCCACACAGTTCCAAAGTGCAGCTCAATCTAAGTACAATATAAACTCCCCGAGATAACTTTGACTTTCTCTTCTAGTTGTTCACTGTCATCTACCGTAAAGTTAAGGACGTTACCTTCATTGTATGTCATGTAACTTCCTCTTTTTACAAAGTTCTGGTTAAAATACCAGGTTAATTTTCGCAACGTTTAAAATAGTAAATGATCGTAAATAACTTAAGATCATAGAATTTTACAGTATGAAGGGACCTTACTGAACACCTGCTCCACCTCCTTTTTTTTTTTTTTTTTTTTTTTACATGTAAGGATTTCCAGGGCACAAACCAGTGGAATAAGTCGTGAGGGCCACTTAGGGAGTGTCCCAGCATTTTTTTCCTCTACATTTGACCTAAGTGGTTTCTTTTATACGATTTCCTTTTGTATTTATAGCCAAGAGATTTGCAAAATTAATTACCAACTAACATGAAATTTTTGCCTTGTAAGAAGGGCCTGAAATGAACCAGAGGACTCCGCCAAAGTTCTATGAGCCTGGTTTTCTTGTTCATTTTTTATTTATACGAACAATCCGTTCTCAATATAAGATACATTCTTAGTTTAGAGGTTATTTTCAGTCACGTCGGTATAACTACTAACTTCTCAGTGACAGTTTACAAAGTGACATTAAAGCAGGGAGATGATTCTCACATGTTATCTCTTAAATGATGAACCATGATAAAAACAGGTGGCAGTCCAGATTTAAGATGCTTGACTGGAGGGTTCTATGTGGGAAAAATTATATGCATTTCCTACCTTCTTTCATAACACTCCTCCCCAGGGCTCGCTTCCTCTTACAACGCACAAAGCTCTTTTTGCCTCTAAGGCGTTCTAAGTGGCTAGTCCTTCTATCTCAGTGGCTTTCAAACATTTTTTGACCTCACTATAGTAAGAAATACACTTCACATTGTGACTCATTTAGGCATGCATGCATACGTATGTATGAGAATATACACAGGTCACATGTGTATAAATATACGTATAACTGAAACAAAAGTTTTCCTTCGTGTGACGTATCCTAATAGTTTTTTCAATTGTGGTCCCAGCTCACTAAATGGATTTCATGTGTCCACTGCAGTAGGTCAGGGCCTTAGTTTGAAAAACACTGCTTTACATAGACTGCCTTTCCCAAATCTTTTCTTGGCCAGTTTCTTGTCTTTCGTGTCTTATTTAAAAAGACACCCCGGCCGGGTGCAGTGGCTCACGCCTTTAATCCCAGCACTTTGGGAGGCCGAGGTGGGTGGATCACCTGAGGTCAGGAGTTTGAGACCACCCTAGCCAACATGGTGAAACCTTGTCTCTACTAAAAAAAAAATACAAAAATTAGCCGGACGTTGTGGCGGGCACCTGTAATCCCAGCTACTTGGGAGGCTAAAGCAGGAGAATCGCTTGAACCTGGGAGGCGGAAGTTGTAGTGAGCCGAGATCGCGCCACTGCACTCCAGCCTGGGCAACAGAGTGAGACTCCGTGTCAAAATAAATAAATAAATAAAATAATAAATAAATAAATAAATAAATAATAAAAATAAAAAAAAACACACCTTTGAGAGACCTTTTCTGACTGACTAAAGTAAATCTCTTTTGTCCCCTGTTCCCTCTCCAACTTTCAAAGTCCTCAGCATCTGAGATATCTTATTTATTTACTCATTTAATATTACCTGTCTGTTTCCACTGAAATACAGGCTGAATTCCTAGCACCTAGAACACTGACTGGCACAAAGTAGATACTCAATAAACTTGTTGAATTAATTCATTTTTATTCTGTTAGATAATTATAAATGCTTAAGCTGTAAAGAAATTAAAAGACAGGAGACAACCTGTGCCCCAGATAAAGCACCATGGTCTCAGCAGACTGAGATTCGGTGACTTGCCCAAACTAACACAACTAGAATATCAAGTCATTCAGGTTTAATGATTTTTGAAGTTAACGTTGAATATTTGAAGTTAAAATAACAATCACAGCATCCCCCCCTTAAAATGATTAATAATTCAGAGTTTATTTCACCTAAGTAAAAATCATTAAGATGTAATTGTCTTGACTTCTCACTTCTGAAATCTGTTATTTGGTAAGTGTTGTTTTATGAAAGCCACAATAAGTATTTCCTTTCAAATACTGACTTTATTGTCAAATGTGGAAATATTTTGTTAAACAATACAGAGATAATAGTACTTAGGGTAAGCATTAACAATATTATTCAAAATGTTATATAGAGTTCAACTGTATACAATAGAGCATTTATTAAAGTGTGTCCAAAGCACTTATAAATAAAGCATCTTCGAGGCAGGCAGATCACTTGAGGTTAGGAGGAAAGCAGACTGCCAACATGGTGAAACCCCGTCTCTACTGAAAATACAAAAAAATTAGCCAGGCGTCATGGCGCGCCTATAGTCCCAGCTACTGGGGAGGCTGAGACACGAGAATCGCTTGAACCTGGGAGGTGGAGGTTGCAGTGAGCCAAGATTGCACCACTGCACTCCAGCCTGGGTGACAGAGTGGGACTCTGTCTCAAAAAAAGAAAGAAAGAAAGGGAAATAAAGCATCTTATGTAGGAAGAATGGAGAAATAAAAAATGAAGCAATTTGGCCAGGCACAGTGGCTCACACCTGTAATCCTAGCACTTTTGGGAGGCCAAGGCGGGCGGATCACTTGAGGTCAGGAGTTTGAGAGCAGCCTGGCCAACATGGTGAAACCCCATCTCTACTAAAAATACAAAAATTAGCCGGAAATCGCTTTAACCCGGGAGGCAGAGGTTGCAGTGAGCCGAGATCATGCCACTGCACTCCAGCCGGGGCAACAGAGTGAGACTACATTAAATAAAATATACTTTTAAAAAATGAAGCAATTTGGCCAGGTGTAGGAAGTATCTTATGTAGGAAGTATGGAGTAATAAAAAATGAAGCAATTTGGCTGGGTGCGGTGGCTCATGCCTGTAATCCCAGCACGTTGGGAGGCTGAGGATCGCTTGAGCTCAGGAGTTCAAGACCAGCCTGGCAACATGATGAAACCCCCTGTCTACCAAAAAAACCCAAAAACTTAGCCTGACTTGGTGGTGCGTGTCTGTGGTCCTAGCTCCTCTGGAGGCTGAAGTGGCAGGATCGGTTGAGCCCAGGGGGTGGAGGTTGCTGTGAGCTGAGATCCTGCTGCTGTACTCCACCCCAGGTGACAGAGTGAGACTCTGTCTCAAAAAGAAGGAAAAAAAATGAAGTAATTAAATGATCTGAGATAGACTTGGTTGGCTTTACCACTTACCTTGCTCTGAGACCTTCGTCAAGGTCCATTCTTTTCTCTTCTCTTTGGAAGTGTATTTTGAGTACTTACACTATGTGCCAGGCACTGCTACATGTTCTGAATATACAATGGAGAACGAAACTATTATGATCCCTACTATCTGGAGAATTTAATGAAAGAGACAAACATTAAACACATAAGTAAATTTAAAATTTAGGTGGTCCTAAGTGCTAGGAAGAAAAAGAACAAGGTACTATAAGACATAGTAACCAGTAGGACATAGTTTATGCATGGACCCGGTACATTTAAGCCAAAAAAAAGAATAGTAGGAGTTACCCAAACAGAGTGAGGGAGTTTTCCAAGAGAAGAGAACAGTATGTACCAAGGTCCTAAAGCCTTCAGTTCTTCAAAAGGAATTAGAAAGAAGGCCAGTTTGGCTTCAGTGTGTAACCATGAGGGAAAGAGGCAGGAGGAAGAGATCAGGCAGGTCCTGGTAGGCCATGTTAGATGAGTGTAGTTTTTATTTTAAGTGCAATGGAAAGCCAGATAAGGTTTTTTTTTGTTTTTGTTTTTGTTTTTTGAGATGGAGTCTCGCTCTTTCGCCCAGGCTGGAGTGCAGTGGCGCGATCTCGGCTCACTGCAAGCTCTGCCTCCCAGGTTCGCGCCATTCTCCTGCCTCAGCCTCCTGAGTAGCTGGGACTACAGGCGCCTGCCACCGCGCCCAGCTAATTTTTTGTATTTTTAGTAGAGACGGGGTTTCACCATGTTAGCCAGGATGGTCTCAACCTCCTGACCTCGTGATCTGCCCGCCTCGGCCTCCCAAAGTGCTGGGATTACAGGCGTGAGCCACCGTGCCTGGCCAACCAGATAAGATTTTAAGCAGGAGAGTAACAAGATGGGATTTACCTTTTTGAAAGATGGATTGGGAGTTCGAGACCAGCCTGACCAATATGGCGAAACCCCGTCTCTACTAAAAATACAAAATTAGCCAGGCATGGTGGCACATGCCTATAATCCCAGCTACTCGGGAGGCTGAGGCAAAAGAATCACTTGAACCCAGGAGGCGGAGGTTATGGTGAGCCGAGATCGCGCTGTTGCACTCCAGCCTGGGCAACAAGAGCAAAACTACATCTCAAAAAAAAAAAAAAAAAATGGAGGGTATATTCTTGGAAGCAAGAATATGAGTCTGTGGTTAGAAGAAAGGTCAAGGTAGAGAGATATGTATATAATGCCGTAGGAATAGGTAAAATTACCTAGAGAGCCCAAGTCTCTAGGAACTCCAACTTTAGAAGTCAGGCAGAGGGGAAAAGGTGTTGCAAATTTTTTTTTTTTTTTAAAAAGAGAGTATTTCAAAGTGGAAATAAATAGGTTGAAACTGTTGAGAGGTCTAATTAGATGAGAACTAAAACATCTTTTGGATTTGGTAACAGAGTTACAACTGCATTTTTATTGAAAATGAAAATGCTTAATTGAGAATGTATATAAACTTCTAGGTAAAGATGGCAAATTGAACTCATGCATCTAATTTTGCTTGTTCCTGATGCCTCTCTTATACAATAAACGGATTTTTTTTAATGGAGTCTCGCTCTGTCATCCAGGCTGGAGTGCACCATCTCAGCTCACTGCAGCCTCCGCCTCCTGGGTTCAAGTGATTCTCCTGCCTCAGCCTCCTGAGTAGTAGCCTCCACCTCCCGGATTCAAGTGATTCTCCTGCCTCAGCCTCCCAAGTAGCTGGGACTACAGGTGCACACCATCATGCCCAGCTAATTTTTAGTATTTTTAGTAGAGACGGGGTTTCAACGTGTTGGCCAGGCTGGTCTTGAACTCCTGACCTCAAGTGATCCACCCACCTCAGCCTCCCAAAGTGCTGGGATTACAGGCGTGAGCCACCATACCTGGCCTCTTATACAATAAAGAGATTTTTTTTAAAAAGATATAAATTCACACATATGAGGAAAACTGGAGAGGAAAAGATAGCAACAAAAATTTTGGAAACCAGAAAGGAAACAGATAAAGAAGTAACTGACTTAGTAGACCCAAGAAAGCAAACACCTAAGCCAGCAGTGGGGAAGGCTGAGAACCATCACAGTTTATACTACAGCAGTGATTCTGAAGCCTTACTGTGCATCAGAATCATATAGAGATCTTGTTAAAACACAAGATCCCAGGGGATACTAACACTGCTGATCCAGGGACCGTATTTTAGAACTACTACACTAGAAAATCCTAAGTAGGCTCAAGATTGGTTGTACCAGGTACCTCTGGAAGTGTGGGTGAAGAAGGCGGCTAAAAAAGGGAAAGCTAGTTAAACCTATTTAAAAGCCAGTCAGATATAATAGTAAAATTATATAATTAGTATACTCAGAGATAAAAGAAGATCACGTATCCATGAAGCAAGAACAGACTACTTTAAAATAGAAATTCAAGGTGGGCGCAGTAGCTCATGCCTGTAGTCCTAGCACTTTGCGAGGCTGAGGCAGGAGGAACACTTCAGCTCAGAAGTTCAAGACCAGCCTGGGCAACGTGGCAAGACCCTGTCTCTACAAAAAAAAGAAACAAAGAAAGAAAAATAGTAGGGCATGGTAGTGCTTACCTGTGGTCCCAGCTACTTAGGAGGCTAAGGTGGGAGGATCACTTGAGGCCAAGAAGTTGAGGCTGCAGTGAGCCAAGTGTTTATGCAATTGCTCTCCAGCCTGGGTGACAGAGTGAGACCCTGTCTCAAAAAAAAAAAAAAGAAAAGAAATTCAGGGTAACGAAAACAGCTTCTGCACAATAAAAACATAGTTGAAATTTCTTTTATTTATTTATTTATTTATTTATTTATTTTTGAGATGGAGTCTCGCACTGTCACCTAGGCTGGAGTGCAGTGGCGCCATCTCGGCTCACTGCAAGCTCCACCTCCCGGGTTCATGCCATTTTCCTGCCTCAGCCTCCCAAGTAGCTGGGACTACAGGCACCCACCACCACGCCTGCTATTCTTTTGTATTTTTAGTACAGACGGGCTTTCACCGTGTTAACCAGGATGTTCTCCATCTCCTGACCGCGTGATCCGCCCGCCTTGGCCTCCCAAAGTGCTGGGATTACAGGCGTGAGCCACCACACCCAGCTGAAATTTCTTTTAAACGCCATAGAAAAGTTAGAAGATAAATTAAGGGCTGGGTGCAGTGGCTCATGCCTGAAATCACAGCACTTTGGGAAGCTGAGGTGGGACGATCACATGAGCCCAGGAATTCAAGATCAGCGTGGGCAGTATAGTGAGACCTCATCTTCACTAAAAATTGAAGAAAAAAAAAAAAAGCCAAGCATGGTGTCATGCTCCTGTAGTCCCAGCAACTTAGGAGGCTAAGGCAGGAGGATTGCCTGAGTCCAAGAATTCAAGACCAGCCTGGGCAACATAGTGACACCTTGTCTCTAATAAAAATTAAAAGAAAAAATTAGCAAGGTGTGGTGGCACATGCCTGTAGTCCCAGCTACAAAGGAGGTTGAGGTGGAGGGATTGCTTAAGACCAGGAGGTCCAGGCCACAGTGAGCCACAGTTGTGCCACTGCACTGCAGCCTGGACAACAGAGCAAGACCCTATCTCAAAAAAAGAAGATGAATTAAGGTACTCTCCCACAGAATTGAGCAAAAAAATGTATAATTGGAGAGAAAGGGCAAAAACAATTTAGAGGCCAGGCGCCGTGGCTCATGCCTATAATCCTAGCACTTTGGGACGCCAAGGCGGGCAGATCACCTGAGGTTAGGGGTTCGAGACCAGCCTGGCCAATATGATGAAACACCATCTCTACTAAAAATACAAAAATTAGCCGGGCATGGTGGCGCATGCCTGCAATCCCAGCTACTCGGGAGGCTGAGGCAGGAGAACTGCTTGAACCCAGAAGGCGGAGGTTGCAGTGAGCTGAGATCACACCACTGTACTCCAACCTGGGTGACAAAGTGAGACTCTGTCTCAAAAAAAAAAAAAAAAATTGGAATATCAATCTAAACTCCAAATAACAGGAAGGAGTTTGAGAAAGAAAGCAAAGGCTACGAAATCATCAACACTGTAGTTTATGGTTTAGGAAGTTTTCCCATAGCTGGAGGATACACATTTCTATAATTTTTTTTTTTTTTTTTTTTTTTGAGACAGAGTTTCACTCTTGTTGCCCAGGCTGGAGTACAATGGTGCAATCTCAGCTCACCACAACCTCCACCTCCCCGTAACCTCCGCCTCCTGGGTTCAAGTAATTCTCCTGCCTCAGCCCCCGAGTAGCTGGGATTACAGGCATGTGCCACCATGCCCAGCTAATTTTGTATTTTTAATAGAGACAGGGTTTTTCCATACTGGTCAGGCTGGTCTCGAACTCCCGACCTCAGGTGATCTGCCCTCCTCAACCTCCCAAAATGCTGGGATTACAGGTGTGAACCACTGCGCCTGGCCACACATTTCTAGATTGAAAGAGCAAATTGGGGGAAAAGAGATCCATTCCAGGGTGGACATTGTGAAATTTTCTGAACACAGAGAACACATCATTACCTACCTCAGGAAGCTGCAGTGTTAGTTGCCTCTGATTTTTGACAAGCATGGGAAGATGGGGGCTGTTCATACAGGGCAAGCTTCAAGTGTCCAGTCAAATAAAAACATCCTTGCACGTCCTTTAGGGAACTACCAGGCAGGTCAAATAATGACAGTTCTCTGGGAATGGGGCATTGAAGGAGCTCCAAACTCATTTTGTATCCTCCAATGGCTGCCAACCTGAGGTTTTCACTGTGATTGTGGCCTGTTGGTTTTCAAGGCTACCATACAGCTGGAGAACAACAAATGGGTACAGTGCAAATTAAAACACCACGAAGATAACTGTTCTTGCTGAGATTCAGCTATTTGTCTTGAATAAGTGCTATGTGTATAAGCTTTTGGCTAATTTCCAAAGTTCTGAAAAAGCTGATTTTGACTATTTTTGTCCATGTTTTCACTCTTTTTGTGAAGATGATTTTCAGAGGTCCTTACTTTTTTTTTTGGCTGATGTCACCAACATGTAGCTTTTTAAGTTTAGGTTAATTAAAAGTAAATAATTAAGCCTAGGCAACATAGCAAGACCTCATCTCCTGAAAAAAAAAAAAAAAAAAGATAAAAAGATTAGCTGAGCATGGTGGTACATGCCTGTAGTCCCAGCTACTCAGGAGGCTGAGATGGGAGGATTACATGAACACAGGAGGTTGAGGCTACAGTGAGTTATGATCACATCACTGCATTCCTGCCTGGGTGGCAGAGCGAGACCCTCTCTAAAAAAAAAAAAAAAGTTTAATTAATTAAATTCCTTAGTTTCACTGACCATTTTTCTTTTTCTTTCTTATTTATTTTTTGGTAGAGATGGGGTTTCACCATGTTGCCCAGGCTGGTCTCGAACTCCTGAGCTCAGGTGATCCACCTGCCTCAGCCTCCCAAAGTGTTGGGATTACAGGCGTGAGCCACTGCACCTGGCCCCATTTTTCTTCTTTTTTTAGTCAATGTCTCTCTCTTGTCACCCAAGTTGGAGTGAACTGGTGCCATTATAGCTTACTGCAGCCTCAGACTCCTGGGCTCAAGCAGTCCTCCCACCTCGGCCTCCCAAACAGCTGGGATTATAGGCATAAGCCACTGTGCCCCAACCTTACTAGCCATTTTTCAAATGCTGAAAAGCCACATGTGACTAGTGGCTACACCATTGGACAGCTCAGATACAGAACATTTCTATCATCTCAAAGTTCTATTGGACAGAGTTGCTTTAAGGAATTATCCTCATTATAAAATGATAAGTATGCTAAAGCTCAAAAAAATTAACTCATTCAGACTTTCTGAGATTCCAAAACTTCATGTTGTTTAACACCAACCTTCTCTCAGTGCTTTCCAGCTTTTTCATGCTGGGGAATACATAAAAATGCTATTTGTATAGAGCACTCTGGGGTAAATGGATGTGACTAAAAATCATCAGCCCCTAGTCTCCTGCTGCTCTTGTCTCTACACACCCAGCTCAGGAATGAGGAGGATCCACAGCTCAGCACACTTACCTGATCATGCAGTTCTGCTGTACATTATAACAGTGATTCTCGAAGTGTGGTTCCAAGACTTGAAGCATCAGCGTTACCTGGGAGCATGTTAGCAATATACATTCTCAGGTCCCATCCCCATCCCCATCCCAGACCTACCAAATCAGAAATTCTGGGAGTAGAGTTAAGCAGTTTGTAGTTTAACAAGCCCTCCAGGTGATTCTGATACACATGAAAGCTTATTCAATGCATAGTGCTAGGAAAATTGGTTGTCCATTATGGGACAATACAGACACACAATGAAACAATGTATAATATATATATTAAATGCCTGGAAAATCGATAACAAAAATTGTATCCTAAATACTACCTTTTGTACCCCTCTTCAGATATATTGCTAAGTGAATCAGTTAATTTTTACATATTTTATATCGAACTAATGTACATTTTGTAGGTTTCCTTTAATTTTATGTTCCAACGCCCCTCAACAAGTGAACATCCTTCTTTTCTTCCGCTTTTTTGTAATATTTAGATATGGTTATTAATTCACTAGTAGTAGAATTAGTAAGTTGAGCAAAAGCTTCAGTACCAAGACACAAAATCTCTCTTTATATATTTGCCTTGTGGTTCTTAACTTTCTAAAGGTGATTGACTCCTTGCAGCATGTGTTACTAGAAATGGATATTCTGGCTGGACACATTGGCTTACGCCTATAATCCCAACACTTGGGAGGCCGAGGCGAGCGGATCACTTGAGGTCAGGAATTTGAGAACAGCCTGGCCAACATGGTGAAACCCTGTCTCTACTAAAAATACAAAAATTAGCTGAGCGTGGTGGCGCGTGCCTGTAGTCCCAGCTACTCAGGAGGCTGAGGCAGAAGAATCACTTGAACCCAGAAGGCAGAGGTTGCAGTGAGCCGAGATTGCACCACTGCACTCCAGCCTGGGCAACAGAGTGAGACTCTGTCTCAAAAGAAAAAGAAAAAAAGAAATGGATATTCTCACCAGAAAAATGAACCTATATCTAATATTTTGAATAAAATTTCAGAATACCTTGATTTAATTGTAATGGGATAAAGATTTAGTTAGAAGTTCATGTTTTGTAGGATATTGCATATTTCTAGTTTGATTACTTGCTTTTTTAAAAAATTAACTTGTTCCTTTTTTTCCTCCTACTTGTGACTCTAAGGTGGATATATTGCAAATAGCCTAGCAATCATGACAGATGCACTTCATATGTTAACTGACCTAAGCGCCATCATACTCACCCTGCTTGCTTTGTGGCTATCATCAAAATCACCAACCAAAAGATTCACCTTTGGATTTCATCGCTTAGGTAGGTAGTTGGTGTTTCTTTTGCTTTATAATATTTTATAGTAAAACCACAATGAACTATAACCCTGATTAACTGAACTCGTTCCAGTGATATCTTGTTTGAACAAAGCAAATGAAAATAGATAAACAAAATTTATTCAAAAACATCTTTTCCAGGGTACATTTAGCCTAGTCAGCTAAACAGTTTACACATATAAAATTATATGATAATCATTAATCTTCAAAGGTTGCTCCCTATGTCCTGAAGATATCATCAGAAAAAAGTTTACTTTCAGTTTATTGAACAAAGCAAAACCACATGGGTTTAACTCATTAATGAGCATTAGCTTCTCTCTTTTACTTCAGGTATTTCAGCCAAAGCTACCATAGCTTAGATTTTAAGCAGAGCTATCACATGTATAATGTATACTGTGTGGCTGAACTTGACTGCAGCCATTGTATCAACGTAATTCTGCAAATGCACACATTTTTATTTGCCTGTTTTGAATAAATTTTAATGTTTAATTATAAAGAGTTAAAATCATACATTGCTATCTACACAGCTCTGCTTCTTACTGTTTACTGTTTTTAAATTTTTTGCTTATTTTGAAAATATGTATAAAATAATTACCTGAACTATTATATGAAGTAACATTTACCCAGATGTCAGACTCAAAAGTAGAACCCAAAAGTTGACATTTAAGTAGCTTCAGCAAAACTTGCCTCAAAGAACTAGAGTTAACATCTGATAATTTCATTTTGTAGGAACACTGATGTTCCTGGCTAATACATCAATCAATTCCTCATCATCTTTTTTATTTTTTAGCCTAAAAAAACTTAGACTGTAGATTTTTTGTTTGTTTCTTTACCTATATTTTCTTTGTATTTGTTTTTTGTTTTTGCTTTTAAGACAGAGTCTTGCTCTGTTGCCCAGGCTGGAGTGCAGTAAACTTTTTGTTTCTTTACGTATATTTTCTTTGAATTTGTTTTTCGTTTTGGCTTTTAAGACAGAGTCTTACTCTGTTGCCCAGGCTGGAGTGCAGTGGTGTGATCTTCTTGCGCTGTTGCCCAGGCTGGAGTACAGTGGTGTGATCTCAGCTCACTGCAACCTCCACCTTCCAGGCTCAAGTGATCCTTCCACCTCAGCCTCCCGAGTAGCTGGGACTATAGGTGTGCACTAGCATGCTCAGCTAATTTTTGTGTTTTTTGTAGAGACAGGGTCTACCTACAAGGGGGTCATCCTTTGCCCAGGCTTATGTCAAACTCCTGTGCTCAAGCCATCCTCCTACCTTGGCCTCCCAAAGTGCTGGGATTACTCCACTGCTTCTCAACATATGATATAGTCATTTGTTTACTGGTTGCCTTGGGATTTTTAAACAGCTTCAAAATTATTTTTAAACATTAATTTTTTTGTGATTTAAACACCTGCAGTTAAGATCTAAGATGTAAACATATCATCATGGAATGGGAATTTTTTAACACTGCTTGAGAGAGTACATTTATATAGTCCTGTGGTTCTTAAACTCTTTTAGGTTATAAACCCCTTGGAATTCTGATGAAAGCAGTGAAACACTCCCTCAGAAACATGCAATAACAGAACACAGAAGATGCTACACATATAAGTTAAGAACCCATAATAATGAAACTTCTATTAAATATTAAAGAAGTACTTAGTGTTTGTTCTGCATAGTCACTTTGCTTCTTCATAAATAAATACTATGTAAAAATAAGAGACAATAGAACTGACTGGTCCTATTGTGTCTCTGGAATTTTCTATAGAAAGTCAAATCTTTCCCTTTCCTTAAAAGTACTAAGTTCCAAGAAGGTAGACCAGACAGCACCATTTGATTCCTGTCTCTCTGAGAGTCCATTAAAATAAAAACATAGAGGTACCAAAACACCAAAGAGAATTACATGATTGGGTTACCAGTAAACACATTTCCAGAAATTTTTGGAAGTTGTAGATATGAGTGGGTTGAAGGAGAAAACAAGCGAAGAAGCAACATGTAGAACATACTCTGAACTAGGAACTGGACCAGCCCAACAGATCTTAAGGCTTAGGGACAGAGATGAGCAGAAATGAGAATTGGGGCTGAAAACAGGGAAGATTAATTGAATAAGTGGGAAGCCGTTCCCAGTGGTCACTATGCCCCTACCTCCCTTCTTACTCCTACCTCTACTCAGGCAGCCTACACTTTCCCCCAAGTAAAACACCACATAGTTCTTCTAGAAAGAAACTGAACAAAATGTTCAGGAAAACTAAGAATTAGTGTGGAAGTTGATGCTCCAAAATAAGTCTTACTTTTACCAGAATTCAGAGTTCTACCACCTCATATCCTGATTCTCCACCTACTCACCCTAAAGGAATACAGTTGTCCTCTGCCCTGCCCTACACCCCATATTAATAACCATTTTAGGCTGGGCATGGTGGCTTATGCCTGCAATCCCAGCATTGTGGGAGGCTGAAGCAGAAGGATCCCTTGAGCCCAGAAGTTCGAGACCAGCCTGGGCAACATAGGAAGACCCTGTCTCTACCAAAAAATATTATTTCAATTCATTTCTGGCTTATCCTTCCAGCATTTCCTTTTTACAAAGGATAGTTTCCCTATCCTTCTGCCCTAAGTATGAATAGACAACCAAGAATCTTCCAGCCTGTGGGAAAAACCAGCAGCATGAATTAAAGTGACCAAAACTAAACTAACAGAAAAATTAACCCTAAAGGAAAGAGAGGTAACTTAAAGAACCAGGAGAAGCTGGGCATGGTGACTCATGCCTATAATCCTATCACTTTGGAAGGCCAAGGTGGGCGGATCACTTGAAGCCAGGAGTTTGAGACCAGCCTAGCCAACATGGTGAAACCTGTTTCCACTAAAAATACAAAACCTAGCTGGGCATGGTGGTGCCCACCTGTAATACCAGCTGCATGGGAGGCTGAGACACGAGAATCACTTGAACCTGGGAGGTGAAGGTTGTAGTGAGCCAAGATCAAGCTACTGCACTCCAGCCTGGGCAACAGAGTGAGACAATGTCTCAGAAAAAAAAAAAGGAAAAAGAAAAGAACAGAACCAGGAGAAAAGTTTTGAAATTATCTTATTAATATGCTCAGAATAATAAAACAGTAAAATGTTTTGGAAAACTAAATTCAAGAAATAGCTCTTTGAAATTAAAATTATTCCTGAAATTTATTATTTATTTATTTTATTTTTTTTTTTTGAGACGGAGTCTCACTGTGTCACCCAGGCTGGAGTGCAATGGCGTGGTCTCGGCTCACTGCAACCTCTGCTTCCCGGGTTCAAGTGATTCTCCTGCCTCAGCCTCCAGAGTAGCTGGGATTACAGGGGCCCGCCGCCATGCCTGGCTAATTTTTGTATTTTTAGTAGAGACGGGATTTCACCATGTTGGCCAGGATGGGTCTGGATCTCCTGTCCTCATGATCCACCCGCCTCGGCCTCCCAAAGTGCTGGGATTATAGGCATGAGCCACCGCCCCCAGCCAAGCCTTACTATTAAGAACCTCAGAAAAATAGAACTTAAAAAATAGAAAGAAGTAACCACTTAATGCATATGGTATTTCTTTTTGAGGTGTTGAACATGTTCTGGAATTAGTAGTGATGATGGCTGCACAACCTTGTACATGTACTGAAAACCACTGAATTGTACACTTTAAAATCGTGAATTTTGTTACATGAATTTTATGTCAATTTTTAAAAGTCATCTAAAAAAATGAAAGGGAGGGAATTGTTAAAGATATAGATAGATGGGTATTTCCAGAGCTAAGAAGGTACTCAAGCTTCACACTGAAACTTTTGGGATCTTCTTTTTTTTTGTTTTGTATTCTGAAATATTATGAGGGGATATCTAGATATAGACCTTATTTCACTTATTCTGCTCTATGAAGTAATGGTGGAGATTTGGAAGAAGAAACTTAGTTTGTTTGAGGAAGATTCAAAGATACATAGAATTTGATGAATAAAGCTGTAAACCAAAGCAGTTGGTGTCCCTGAGTTCCACAGTACCATTGCTTCAGAGTAATCTCTTGAAGTTCTATGGGGAGAGATATATTTACATTTGGACACACTTAAGTAGGGTAGCTCTTGTGATCTCTCATTCCAGACTTGGAGATTCAGGTCCTGAAAACTTCATAGAGGGAATCCCCACAAGAAGCTTGGTTTGTTACCATTGTTGTTGAATTTTGTTTTGTTTTGATGACATGCGGGGGGTGGGACAGGGATGGGTTTTTTCTCTGTTGATTTATTTTGTAAATATGCAAAACATGTTGCAAAAGTCAAATTTTATTTTATTAATTTATTTATTTGAGAGTGGGTCTCACTCCGTTGCCCAGGCTGGAGTGCAGTGGCGTGATCTCAGCCCCCTGCAGCCTTGACCTCCTAGGCTCAAGCAGTCCTCCCACCTCGGCCTCTTGAGTGGCTGGGACTGGGACCGGGACCACAGGCATGCACCACCATGCCTGGCTAACTTTTGTATTTTTTGTAGAGACGAGGTTTTTTTTCCCAGGCTGGTTGCAAATTCCACAGCCTGTTTCCCAGGCTGGTTTCGAACTCCCGGGCTCAAGTGATCCACCCGCCTCGGCCTCCCAAAGTGCTGGGATTACAGGGATAAGCCTTCATGCCTGGCCAAAAATTATTTTTTAAAAGAAAACACAGAGAAGTCTTGCTTTCATTCCCCTCCACTCCATCTCCCCATACCATTCCATAAGAGTAGACCCTTTTAATTGGTTTCTAGCCTATCTTTCCAGCACTTCCTTTTGAAAACATAAGCAAATACATATATATATGTTCATATCCTGCTTCTCACCACCCTTTTTTATGCAATAGGCAGTATACTGTATACTCAACTCTAGACCTGGAGGCAGTGATTCTATATAGAGTTCCACCTCCAGGAGATCACTTTATAACAGTACATAGAAGCTTCTGGTTTGAAAATGTCAGAGCTTAAAGGAGAACAACCACTTAACTATTGAGATAGAAGTAATATTCCCTTGCTCCTTTTGAATAAAAATTGAACACAGGATATTGTCTTGGGATTCTGCATGAGGAAGCAGAAAATTAGATTTCCTGGAAATTTCTTCTACACTGAAGAATGAAATTTTACACTCTATCTGACAATAGTAAATATCAAACCATAGCTTAGCTGTAATTGCCATTTTAGTTGTTATATGGATGTTTTCTGCTTTAAAAGATCACATTCTCTGTAGGCTTTAGATTGGTTTATATTTATTTATGGACTATTGATTGTAGACTTTTTTTCTTTTTTCTTTTCTTTTTTTTTTATTTTTTATTTTTGAGATGGAGTTTTGCTCTTGTTGCCCAGGCTGGAGTGCAATGGCACAATCTCGGCTCATTGCAACCTCCGCCTCCCGGATTCAAGCGATTCTCCTGCCTCAGCTTCCTAAGTAGCTGGGATTATAGACGTGTGCCACCATTCCCAGCTGATTTTTGTATTTTTAGTAGAGATGGGGTTTCACCATGTTGGCCAGGCTAGTCTCGAACTCCTGACCTCATGTGATCCGCCCGCCACAGCCTCCCAAAGTGCTGGGATTACAGGCGTGAGCCACCATACCCGGCCGAATGTAGACTTTTGATTGGTATTTACAAGGACCCATGAGAGGCAACAAAGAGAAGTCGTCAAGAGAACAGACCCTGAGACCAATAGTTTGGCTCAAGCTCTGGCTCCCTAACTTCCTACCAGTTTGACCTTGGGCAAGTTACCTAACATCTTTGTGCCTCCATTTTCTATTTGTAAAAGGAAGCTAATAGTAGTGCCTATTTTTAAATAAAGTTATTACAAATATTAAATGAGTTAATATTTGTAAAGTAATTAGAAAAATGCCTGGCACTTCTAAAGCAGCCTTCATTTATTCTTTGGAAATAATTTTAAATGAATTCAAGGTTTATATGTAGCTTTTAGGCATATATACATAAATGTCACTGTAAACTATAGAATATCCGATCTTTAAAATTTTTTGGTTAAATTTTATCATAATATGGTAACAAATCATATTTATTGCTTTTAGGTGTTAGTGATAAAACAGAGTTTGTCGGTTTTAGTCTCTTATGTAACGAAACAGAAATACGATGAGCCCAGTGGGAGAAAGCAGGAGGAGTTCTTGTCCATCTCTACTTTTACTTTTTATTTCTTTTAAGTTACTAAATATTTTTGACACTGATTTTTGCTTATGAATAGTTTTGAAGTAACAATGAAAATGGGTTCTCACCCAAGTGAGAATAGTTTTGCTAAAAAGGTAGAAATAAAATAAATTGAAGGAGCAATTCTACTTGATGGTAAAACAGTGATGTTGTTATATGCTATTCACATTTTAGTTTTCTCCTCTTCCCATTAGTTCTTTCTGTACAGTTTAAACTGAATCTGGAATTTTCTTATAGAGAATTAGCTTTACATGATCAAGTACTGTCTATTTAGTTACTCTGGAGGCTATTACTTCCCCTCTCAGCTCCTCCAAATGGTCTGGAGTGAAGAAGGAATCATTTTTGTTTCTTCTGTAACCCAAAGATTAGCTATTTTTTCTTATTTTTAAATTTTTATTTATTTATTTATTTTATTTATTTATTTTTTTTTTTGGAGACTGAGTTCCACTCTTGTTGCCCAGGCTGGAGTGCAATGGCACGATCTTGGCTCACCGCAACCTCCGCCTCCTGGGTTCAAGCGATTCTCCTGTCTAAGCCTCCCAAGTAGCTGGGATTACAGGCATGTGCTACCACGCCCGGCTAATTTTGTCTTTTTAGTAGAGATGGGATTTCTCCATGTTGGTCGAGCTGGTCTCAAACTCCTGACCTCAGGTGATCTGCCCACCTCGGCCTCCCACCTCCCAAAGTGTTGAGATTACAGGCGCGAGCCACCATGCACAGCCTGTTTGTTTTTTTGTTTTTTTTTGAGTTCATGACTTTTTTTTTTTTTTTTTTTGAAATGGAGTCTCCCTCTGTCACCCAGGCTGGAGTGCAGTGGCTCGATCTTGGCTCACTGCAACCTGTGCCTCCCAGATTGAAGCGATTCTCCTGCCTCAGCCTCTCGAGTAGCTGGGACTACAGGCGCCCACCACCATGCCCAGCTAATTTTTGTATTTTAGTAGAGACGGAGTTTCACCATATTGGCCATGCTGGTCTCGAACTCCTGACCTTGTGATCCGCCCACCTCAGCCTCCCAAAGTGCTGAGATTATAGGTGTGAGCCACCATGCCCGGTGAGTCCATGACCTTCTAAAAGGATTAGCTTTTATTGAATAAAATATTAAATGAGGAAATGAAAATTAATTTCAGGTGTTCTTTTGTCCTGTTGATCTAGGGTAAATAGTTTTACTGTGCCTTTGCTTCTCCTTCTGTAATAAAGAGTTTTTAATATTTACTTATAATATTGTGGTTTATGTCAAATTATAGCTGATACATGTATCGAATTTGGATTATCTAGTAGTATTCAATAAAAGTATATTACACATGTGAAGGTGTATAGAAACTGATAGTAGACAAACAGGCAGATGTATTTCTGAAATTCGTGTGTAAATTATCTTTAGATGAATGGAGTCTTTTTTTTTTTTTTTGAGACAGGGTCTTGTTCTGTTTTCCAGGCTGGAATACAATGACACCATCATAGCTCACTGCACCCTCGAACTCCTGAGTTCCGGAAATCTTACCCTCACAGCCTCCAGAGTAGCTAGGACTGCATGCACATACCACCATACCCAGCTAATTTTTTAATTTTTTGTACAGACATGGTCTTGCTTTGTTGCCCAGGCTGGTCCTGAACTCCTAGCTTCAAGCTATCCTTCCATCTCAGTCTCCCAAAGTGATGAGATTACAACCATAAGCCACTGCACCAGGCCTGATGAATGGAACCTTTTAAAGTCACTAATAGTCCAGGCACTGTGGCTCATACCTCTAATCCCAGCACTTTGGGAGGCCAAGACAGGAGGATCACTTGAGCCCAGGAGTTGGAGACCAGCCTGGGCAACATAGGGAGATCCCGTCTCTATAAAAAGAAAAATTAGCAGATGTGGTGGCACACGCCTGTGGTCCCAGCTACTTGGGAGGCTAAGATAGGAAGATTGCTTGGGTCCAGGAGGTTGAGGCTGCAGTGAGCCATGTTTGGGCCGCTGCACTCTAGCCTGGGTGACAGAGCAAGACCCAGGCTGGGCATGGTGGCTCACGCCTGTAATCCCAGCACTTTGGGAGGCCAAGGCGAGCAGAGCACCTGAGGTTGGAGTTCGAGACCAGCCTGACCAACATGGAGAAACCCCATCTCAACTAAAAATACATGTGGCACATGCTTGTAATCCCAGCTACTCAGGAGGCTGAGGCAGAAAAATCGCTTGAACCCGGGAGGTGGAGGTTGCGGTGAGCTGAGATCGTGCCATCGCACTCCAGCCTGGGCAACAAGAGCGAGACTCCGTCTCAAAAAAAAAAAAAAAAAAGTAAAAAGTCACTAATATATAATATATAATGAACAATTGTTTTTACAATGAAATCACCCGTGTTTGATTTATTTATGAGTTTGGATTTTTTTAAAAAAAGGATTTGTGTCTGTGAATGATAGTTAGATATTAGTAGTATCATCCTCTAAGTTTATTTCATGTTCTCATAATAATTTATATGTGGTTAGCAGCATTTATCACATCTTTTATAGCTATTTTTATGAAACTCTGTCTCCTAGATGATGAGTTAAATAGGGACAAGAACAGGTAATATTAAACTCTCTGTGTCTGGCACTAATTGTTGGATAGGCATGGTGGCTCACTCCTATAATCACAGCATTTTGCGAGGCCATAGTAGGAAGTTTGCTTGAGCCCTTGAGTTTGAGACCAGCCTGGGCAACAAAGCGAGACCCCTATCTTTACAAAAACTTTTTTAAAAATTAGTCAGCCATGGTGGCATGCACCTATAGTCTCAGCTACTCAGGAGGCTGAGGCACGAGGATCACTTGAGCCCAGGAGGTCAGGGCTGCAGTGAGCTATGTGCACGCCACTGCCCTCCAGCTTAGGGGACAGAGCAAGACTCTGTCTAAAACAAGACAAAAACATAAATTTGCATATTCAGGCTGAATAAATAAGGGCATGAAAGCTGTGGAACAGACAATTTAGAACAATGCATAATCCTTAAATCATTTGTTTTGGGAGTAAATGAAACTAGTTGCCAAACTCGGAGTAGTGGTGTTTTTGTAATTTGGGACTAAATATTTGGAACTTGAAAACATTTTTCCGTAATTCTTTTTTTTTTTTTTTTTTTTTTTGAGATGGAGTTTCGCTCTGTCACCCAGGCTGGAGTGCAGTGGCACGATCTTGGCTCACTGCAAGCTCCGCCTCCCGGGTTCACGCCATTCTCCTGCCTCAGCCTCCTGAGTAGCTGGGACTACAGGCACCCACCACCACGCCCGGCTAATTTTTTTGTATTTTTAGTAGAGGCGGGGTTTCACCATGTTAGCCAGGATGGTCTCAATCTCCTGACCTCGTGATCCGCCTGCCTTGGCCTCCCAAAGTGCTGGGATTACAGGCGTGAGCCACTGCACCGGGCCACATTTTTCTATAATTCTAAAACTGTGGCCATGTTCACAGGATAGCCTATAAAAATACTCACGCCTGTAATCCCAGCACTTTGGGAGGCCGAGAACGGTGGATCGCCTGAGGTCAAAAGTTCAAGACTAGCCTGGCCAACATGGTGAAACCCCATCTCTACTAAAAATACAAAACATTACCTGGGCGTGTTGGCGGCTGCCTATAATCCCAGCTACTTGGGAGGCTGAGGCAGGAAAATCACTTGAACCTGGGAGGCAGAGGTTGTGGTGAGCCAAGATGGTGCCATTGCATTCCATCCTGGGCAACAAGAGTGAAACTCCGTCTCAAAAAAAATAAAAAAATAAAAATAAAACAAAAACATATAGATAGATAGATAGATAGATAGATAGATAGATAGATAGATAGATAGATAGATCCTTAACATAGCTGGATAGTACTGTTGTACTGGTTGTACACCTGACTTAAGGTCCCTTTTGGGTATAGAAAGAAATTTGTCAGAAGGGAATTTTTTCTTCCTTATCTCAGTGAGGGGCTGATCCTATTTGTTTGCTTTAGTTCTTACCACTTAGAACTTTGTGGCTAAATCATCTTTTGTTCAAATCTGAGATCCATCTATATGACCTTTTGGAGAGTAAGTTACTCTCTTGAACTAGAAGTTTCTTCTTCTGTAAACTAGGAATAATATTTGTATTGCAGAATTGTGAAAAGTAAATAATGTGGTAAGGAAAATAAAGTACCTAACATGGTTCTGGCATAGAGTAAATTCCCAATAAAAGTTAGTTTCAGCCTTCTGTTTTTCCTTCCCTCTTCTACCTGCATGTATATCATCTTACCCAGATTTTTCATATCTCTCAAGATGCTCCATGCTCCAAAATGGCCTACTGTTCTTCTCCCCCAATCAGAATTCTTAGCTAAATAGTAGGAAAAAAGATGATTAAATAACAGTTTTTCAAGACATGCTCTTTAAACTCATAAGTCTTTGGTAATTTATTTGCAATATAACAGTTCATTTTAGCAAAAATCAGTCAAGGTGAAAGAAGGGTAGTCTTAGATTTGTGGGATACAGTGGCTATTCCAGGAGTCAGTTCTGTTCTGTTGCTACTTTTCCTTCATGTGAGACCATAGATTATATAAAATCATTCAGGTTTTTATTTTTCATCTGTTTTCTTTCATTGTTGTTTTATAATGAACTACAATCAGCTTTTTGTAGGAAGATGGAGAGCAGGGTAGGGGCCATATGCGAGTTATTTTTAAATGCCTGGATTTATTTGATTGTGGGCATGCTATCTTATTCTGGAAGGTAATACAATTTTGAATGTAATGAAACCACACTGTAGGAGAAATCCCACAAGTTCTCAGGAGGAACAGCATTCTCTTCCAGACAAAGAGGAAATGCCATTCTAAAGAGAACAGGCTCCACCCACTTGCTTGCTTTCTGCCTCTATCCTTCTATCCTTCTGTCCTTCTGGTGAAAGTAATTGACTATATTTATATGGTTTTTCTTCCAGACGGTGGGCTGAAGAGGTTGTGCGAATTAGATAAAGATAATGCTCATGTGAAAGGACTGTAGTAAGCAGAGTTGTTGTATTTGAAATAAAAAGCAAGATTTGCACTATGGTAATAAAAATCAGCAGCCTGGGCCGGACACAGAGGCTCACTCTTGTAATCCCAGCACTCTGAGAGGCCAAGGTGGGCAGATCACGAGGTCAGAAGATTGAGACCATCCTGGCTAACATGGTGAAACCCCGTCTCTACTAAAAATACAAAAAAATTAGCCAGGCACGGTGGCGGGTGCCTATAGTCCCAGCTACTCGGGAGGCTAAGGCAGGAGAATCGCTTGAACTCAGGAAGCGGAAGTTGCAGTGAGCTGAGATGGTGCCACTGCACTACAGCCTGAGTGACAGAGTGAGACTCCGTCTCAAAAAAAAAAAAAAAAAAAAAAAAATCAGCCTAGGCTTATGGCTAAGTGACAGTATAGGATAGATGTCTTTCCTAATGATATGTAGTTTTACTGAGCAGAAACCCTGGCAGAGCTGGCTAGATGATGGATTGTCCTGGGTTAGGTACCTGGTTACAATGCTAATTCCATATAGTTGACATTTTTTTATCCGCTCTTGCTCTAGGGATAGAAAACTATTCAGCTAAAAAGTCTTCCCACAAACACACAGCCAAAAAAACCTATAATCTCCTAGTTAGAGATTCATTTTGACAACTTCCTCCCACCACTGACAAAAGTTATGCCTATTAATTATTCACATCTTAGTGAGAATTTAATCACACCAAATAAACATCTATAGGAAAAGAATAAATTCCTAGAACTTCCTAGGGATGGGAGTTTTTATTGAGGCTGAAAGAAGACATGAGTGAGGTAGTCCACGCTGGATAGCTAGACATAAGCTTGAGAGTAGTAGGCATCTTGGGTGTGTTGTAGGGGGAGCAATAAGCAGAAGTAGATTATTTATAATGGAAGGGGAGATCGAAAGACAAACTTTGGAGTTTAGCTTGCCATTCTGGTGGTGACAGTGGGCCACTGAAAATCCTCTATGATGTCTTTAGCCTGAGTTGAAATACAAATACAGGTTGAACATCCTTAATCCAAAATCTGAAATGCCCCTTTGAGCATCATATTCGTGCTCAAAAAGTTTCAAATTTTGGAGCATTTCAAATTTTGAATTTTCTCATTAGGGGTGCTCAACGTGTACTAGTTTAGAAGTCCTAGGCAAATCCAATATAGCCCACTCTTTTTCCTTCTGTTTCCTTCCTATCCTCTATTGGAAGAAGGTAGAAAAAAAAATAGCACAAAAGGAATTAGAAGAGAGAATATAGCTCACTCTCCTTCCCTGTTCATTTTTAGAGACCTCTGAAACCTGTCTTCAGATGTTTGCTATATATAGTTTTTTTAAGCAATGGAAAGACAAGTGTTACATAGTTTAAGTGAAACTATAACTGAGTTTTGTCGAGTGAACAATACTCATTATTGGCATCACAGCATTAGCAAAGTTAACAGTTATGGTAGGCCAGTACATTTATACAACACCCATGAAAATAAATATGCTTGGGTTGTGTGTGGTTTACATAGTTGAAGCAAATTGTTATAGTGCCTCATAGTTACTTGTTGAATGAATGAATAATAGTATAGGTGGGGAAATAGGTAGTACATATGTATACAAACATAAAAATAATAATAAATTGTAATAAATCCTAGGAAGAGAAAGAATAAGGTACTTGATGGAAAATAACAGGATGACAGAGAAGGAAGCCAGTGTTTTTCATGTGAACCTTGAAAACTCCTAGTTTTGGCAATTTATTGATGTTTTAAAATATGCAGTAAACAATTTTCATATAGTACTATTAAAACTTGATAATCATCTATGTTTTCTCCTATTTAATTTTTTCTTTTAGCATTTATTAGCCATTCAAACTGTTTATTCTCTATATATGAAATTCAGGGCGTATTTTAGTTTTTATTAGATCATTGACTATAAACATTTGTTTGTATTTCAGCCGAATGAAAAGACCCGTGATCTTGTAGCAAATACACATATTAACTCATCTTACTCCCTCCTCTCATGCTCCAGTTCAGCCAAGTGGAGTGATTTAATTATGTATGTGTAGACTTAGCTGGCAAAATATATTTTAAAAACTATATTAGGCCGGGTGTGGTGGCTGACGCCTGTAATCCCAGCAGTTTGGGAGGCTGATACGGGCATATCACCTGAGGTCAGGAATTTGAAATTACCCTGGCCAACATGGTGAAACCCCGTCTCTACTAAAAATACCAAAAAAATTAGCCGAGCATGGTGACGTGTGCCTGTAATTCCAGCTACTCGGGAGGCCGAGGTAGGAGAATTTCTTGAACCTGGGAGGTGGAGGTTGCAGTGAGCTGAGATTGTGCCACTGCACTTCAGCCTGGGTGACAGAGAGAAACAAAACAAAACTATATTAATGGTTTTGTAGTATTTTCATAAAAATCTTTTTTTTCTGAGACAGAGACTTGCTCTGTTGCCCAGGCCGAAGTGCAGTGGCATGATCAAGGCTCACTACAGTCTTGACCTCCTGTGCTCAAGCTATCCTTCCACCTCAGCCTCCCGAGTAGCTAGAACTATAGGCATGTGCTACCACACCTATTTATTTATTTATTTATTTTTTCGGAGACGGGATTTCACCATGTTTCCCAGGCTGGTCTCAAACTCCTGAGCTCAAGCAATCTGTCCTCCTCAGCCTCCCAAAGTACAGGGATTATAGGCATGAGCTACCACACCCGGCCATTTTTCAAGACTTTTAAATGCTAAATTTCTATTTTGATTGAAAGATGACCATTCAAGTTCACCTAAAGTGGCTGAGGTGAGAGGACTGCTTGAGGCAAGGAGTTTAAGACCAACCTGGCCAACATAGTGATACCCTGTCTCTATTTAAAAAAACGAATTTACCTAAAGCTAATGGGGTGGTAGCTTTCACAGAAATCCAGAATTTTAATTGTGAAAGTTCCCGAGTCTCTTTTAAGAAAATGAAATAGTCATCCGAAATGTACTCCTTTTGTCTTGGAAAACTTTATTGTAAGTTATGTGACTGAAGACCAACCCAGAACAAGAATGAGAAAATTGGAGCAGGTCATAATTTGGTTGTTGATTGAAAGCTTCCCTCTCTCTTAAATGGGGGAGTGGGAGGGAGCGGAATCTTGCCTGTTTTTATCTGCATTCCATCATGTTAAGAATATTATGAAGGAAAAATTTTTAAACCCTAAGTTAGTCCTATTTATGGTATTTCACCAAAGCTTAATATATTCAAATGAAAGAGCTTTTTGTTTTATCAGAATAAATGATTATATTTCTGCTCTTAGAATTTTTAGTTAGCTAGTATTCTTTGCTTTATACTTCCAATTATAAATCTCAGCCCTAAAAATCTACTTAAAAGTTTACATTTTTTCCCTTTTGCATTTATGACTACTCTATCCCAGGAGACATTTTGGCAGGTGATTAGAATAAAAGATAACAGACTAGTGTCTTTGCTTTTCACCAAGGGAACCACATTCCTTATTAATGAGGCACATTCCTTATTAATGACTAGAAAAGGTATATCATTGATAGCAGTATCTTAATATGCCATTTTGGGAGTTTCTAGAAATCAGCTGAATTCCATTACTGTTAACTGTAGGCAGGTATTAGAATCTCTTATCCTTCTCATGTGAGTGAAAACTGTGGCATAGAGAACTGACTTTTCAGCTGCAGGCTGCCAGAATATAGTGGGCCTTGTAAGGGTGGGAGTCCTTCTGCCAAGGAGCTCTGTTCATGCGCTGTGTTTGACTTTCATTTCACTTTATCTTGAATGTAGGTTTGCCTTATTTGAGAATTCACAAAAAGGTGATTTTTAAGTGGTTTAGTAAAATCACTGGAGTGTAGGATTTGCCAGATTTAGCATACTCATAGGATGCCTAATATATCTGAAATACTGCGTAGGACATACTTACACTAAAAAATTATTTGTTGTGTGAAATACAAATTTAACTGGGCATCCAATATTATATCTGACAGACCTACTAGGGTAACTATAATTTATCATCCAAACCAGAACAGTTTTGAGAGTGAAACGGGGCACTATTCATAATTATGCCAGAACAGCAAACATAAACTAGGACTATCCCAGAAAAACTGGAAAGTATAGACAACCTAATTATATAAGGGGTTTTGAAGTAATTTTTAATTATGAGTTTTAAGTTTTCATAACCAAGCACATCTCTGTGTCATTAACTTATGTGGCTATGAATCTTTATAAGTGTAAAGTGTATTGCTTTGTAATTTTTTTTTTTTTTGAGAGACAGGGGTCTCACTCTCACTCTGGCTGGAGTGTAGTGGCACTATCGTAGCTTACTGCAGCCTCAAACTCCAAGTGATCCTCCCGCCTCAGCCTCCCAAGTAGCTTGGACAACAGGCATACACCACCACACCTGGCCAATTTTGGGGGGAGAGACAGGGTCTCACTATGTTGCTCAGGCTGGTCTTGAACTCTTGACCTCAAGTGATCCTCCCCCTTCAGCTTCCCAAGTAGCAGGGATTACAGGTATGAGCCACCACATGCTTTATAATTTTTATATTAAAAGTTTGATTAGGGCACCTTAAAAACTGGTGAGCTAACTGCTAGCTTCAGCCTTGGTACTTGGTTAAAGTTCTCCTGGTGGTAGGAGGCTACCACAAGCACATGAGATTCTACAGTTTCAAATTTTTTAAATTATTTCTTCTTTACAGTTTTTTTTGTTGTTGTTGTTGTTGTTTTTGTTTTTGTTTTTGTTTTTTTGAGACAGAGTCTCACTCTGCCACCCAGGCTGGTGTGCAGTGGTGTGATCTCAGCTCACTGCAACCTCCACCTCCCAGGTTTAAGCAATTCTTATGCCTCAGCCTCCTGAGTAGCTGGGATTACAGGTGGCTGCCACCATGCCCAGCTAATTTTTGTACTTTTAGTAGAGATGGGGTTTTGCCATGTTGGCCAGGCTGGTCTTGAACTCCTGACCTCAGGTGATCCGCCCACCTCGGCCTCCCAAAGTGCTAGGATTACAGGTATGAGCTACCGCACCCGGCCTCTTTATTTTTATATGTGTACTTCACCATCAGCAGTTATAACTTTGACAAGAAATCTCTTGTGTTTTTGTTATTTGGCTTACACCTTCTCTTTTAACTTATTTACTTTTTGTTTTTTGGGGGATTAAGTAATAACCTATTATTCATATTTAGCTTCATTTTCTTAATTGTATAGCCTTTTATCATCTTCCCTTGCTTAACCCTTGACTAATTTCATTCTACAAAATCATCCATAAATATTTGAATACCTGCTATCAATGTGAACTACTCTCCTAAGTACTACAGTAAATATGACATGGAATAAGACTTGGACCATATCCTCAAAGAGTGTATAGTCTGTACTTAATATAGAGGTCTCTCCATAGCTTTGTATGTTTCATTTGGTCTTTTCTCTTTTTCGGCTTATATCTCTTTTAAAAATATATTAATATATCTCTTTCAAAGTATGATTATCTGTATGTTAGAAATAGGTGTTCCATGGTTTTTGAATAGAAATGGTATGTTTTTGTTTTATTCTTATATCTGTTCTGTTGATGCACAGGTTTTTATAGGAGTGGTTTTTTTGTTTTTGTTTTTGAGACAGAGTCTCACTCTGTCGGCCAGGCTGGGGTGCAGTGGCATAATCTCAGCTCACTGCAATCTCCGCCCTCCCAGGTTCAAGCAATTCTCCTGCCTCAGCCTCCTGAGTAGCTGGGGCTACAGGCGCCCACCACCACGCCCAGCTAATTTTTGTACTTTTAGTAGAGATAGTGTTTCACCATATTGGCCAGGCTGGTCTCGAACTCCTGACCTTGTGATCCGCCCGCCTCGGCCTCCCAAAGTGCTGGGACTACAGGCATGAGCCACCGTGCCCAGTGGTTTTTATAGGAGTTTTAACTACATTAAGTGTCTTCAGGAAATAGCCTATAATTGCTAGATTTTTTTGTGTGTTATAATTTATAAATTGGAATGAAAATGTGTCAGAGTCCAATATACTTAACCAACTTTTGAGCAATGAGTTGTTCCACATAACAGTTTTCCAGATTATTTTACCTATTAACACTCACAGGATTAGTGTCAGGTTTCTCTAAAGGAAAAATATTCCTTAAATTATTTTCTTCCTTTTATTGTTTGAGGGTTAACGCGTGTTTCATATAATAATGTTAATTTTCACCCAGGCTGAAGTGCAATGGTGTGATCTTGGCTCACTGCAACCTCCTCCTCCTGAGTTCAAGCGATTCTTCTGCCTCAGCCTCCCAAGGAGTTGGGATTACAGGCACCCACCACCATGCCCAGCTAATTTTTGTATTTTTAGTAGAGACGGGCTTTTGCCATGTTGGTCAGGCTGGTCTTGAAATCCTGACCTCAGGTGATCCGCCCGCCTTGGTCTCCCAAAGTGCTGGGATTACAGGCATAAGCCACCGCGTCTGGCCTTACTGTTTTTAAATGTACCTCACATTGCTCTTTTTGTTATTTTGAAAAGATACAAAATTATTTTGCCTTGTATTTACATAGTAGAAAATTCAAATGGTACAAAAGCATGTATAGGGCAAGGTCATCCCTGTCTCCCAGCCACCAATTCTCCTCACCCAAGATAACCAGTTTTTTGTATTTTGTATAATCCTTCTGGAAATTGCATTTACAGGTGATTATTTATATATTCTTTTTTCTTTTTTTTATACAAATGGTAATGTATCATACACAGTTGTGTACTTTGCTTTTTTTCACATAACACTATGTCTTGGGCATTATTCCTTACCAGAATAAGCTCTTTTCTTCTTTATACACGCATGGTATTCCACATTACAAGGTCCTTACTAATCACTTTTTTGGTTGTTTCCAATAATTTGCTATTATACACAACGTTTAATTAATAGCCTTCATGAAGGCATGAATATTTGCATGCCTTAAGAAAATTTTTTTAGTCTAAAGGTAATATGCATTTATGGTAAAAACTTAAAACACTTTAAATATTACCAAAAATAATACGGTGAAAAATAAATCCCCTAAACTTCTAGTACCACTTCCCAAATGTAATACTTTCTTGTGATTATCAATTTGATTTTTTTCTTCTTTTCCTTTTCTAAAAAATAAATGGTTGTGTGGTATCCCCACTATATATGTATAAATCATAACTTATGAAGTTCCTCTTTGGTGGACATTTAGGATGTCTCCAGAGTTTTTTTTTTTTTTTCCTTTTTGGATGCTACAGACAATGCTACAGTGAAAGCCTTGTAGATATCTTTGCACACATGCAGGTGTTTCTATCAGGTAGAGTCCTAAAAGTACAATTGTTAGATCAAGGAATGTATACATTTTAAGTTTTGATTAGTTTTACCAATTGGCTCTCCAAAAAGGTAATACTATTTGATACTTCCACCAGTAGATCCTTGCTAACTCTGGCTATTATCAAACTTTCGATTTTTAAAAAAATGTTTGCCAATTTAATAGGAGGAAATAAATCTTATTCCTATTTGAATTTCATTTATTATGACTGATTTTGAGAATTTGGCCATTTCTGTTTACTATGAATTTTCTTATTGATTTTTTTTTTTTTTTTTGAGACAGCTCTGGAGACCAGGCTGGAGTCCATTAGCATACGGTTCACTGCAGCCTCAACCTCCTGGGTTTAAACAATCCTCCCATCTCAGCCTCCTGAGTAGCTGGGACCATAGGCGCTCACCACCATGTCCAGCTAATTTTTAATATTTTTTTTAGAGATAGAGTCTTGATCCTCTTGTAGTTCATGAGCTTGATAATTAGGTGTTCACATACATGTGTGAGATGTGCCACCCTGGAACCTTGTTACAACGTTGGCACATTACCCATTGACATGAAGGGAAGGGAAAAACAGAGAGACAGAGTCTCACTATGTTGCCTAGGCTGATCTCAAACTCATGGGCTCAAGTGATCCTTCCGTCTCAGCCTCCCAAAGTGTTGGAGGATTACAGGCATGAGCCACCACACCTTGCCTGTTACTGACTTTTGAGTGTACTTTTTTATATCAAGAAATTAGTCTGTGATCACATATGTGACAAATATTTTTTCTCATTTTGTCATTTTCTACCTTGTGCATGGTCTGTAAATATACATAATTTGACCCTGGAGAGAGATGAGTGGAGGGTAGGGAGAGGTAAGGGTAAATTAGTGGAGGATCCAGATCAGTCAAGCTGCTAACCACTTTTTTTTCTGTAAGTGCAAACACATTTTAAATAAGAAAAATGATTAGCCAGGTGTGGTGGCATGTGCCTGTAGTACCAGCTACTTGGAGGCTGAGATGGGAGGATCCCTTGAGCCTGGGAGATCAAGGCTGCAGTGAACCATGCATGATCAGGCCGCTACACTCCAGCCTGGGTGACAGAGTGAGACCCTGTCTCAAAAAAATAAATAAGAAAAGTGACGTGACAGAAACAATAGAGTGCTTTTATCTCCTTAGAGGAAAGAATATTAAAAAGACTGTATAATATTTAGTTGGTATGAAGTGTAGTAACCATGCTGAAAATGTATTTGTTATATGTGTTTTTCCCTCTAGAGGTTCTGTCAGCTATGATTAGTGTGCTGTTGGTGTATATACTTATGGGATTCCTCTTATATGAAGCTGTGCAAAGAACTATCCATATGAACTATGAAATAAATGGAGATATAATGCTCATCACCGCAGCTGTTGGAGTTGCAGTTAATGTAATGTAAGCTCTATTTTTTTCACATTAATATTTTCAAGTACTGTGAACTCAGAGACTATTGCATATGCATTCAGTAATATTCAGTGATATTTTGATATTTTAAAAATGATATAACTCATTAACTTTTCTGATAAATGAAACACTATGGACATTATAAATTCCTCATTAGTTTGTCCAGGTATATTGGAGATTGAGTCAAAATCATGAATTTAAGTAGAACAAAGTTTTTTGTTGTTGTTTAACTTTTAGAATACTTTTGTGTTAACTAGATTTTTTTTCTTAAGCTATCAATTTTTTTCCCTTAAAACTTTTTAGGGAAGAAACTTTTGAAAGTTGAAGTTAGGCCACATACAGTGGTTCACACCTATAATCCCAACACTTTGGGAGGCCAAGGTGGGAAGCTCACTTGCGCTCTGGAGTTCAAGACAGCCTGGCCAACATAGTGAGACCTCATCTCTACTAAAAATAAAAATTAGCCAGGCACGGTGGCTCGTGCCTGTGGTCCCAGCTACTTGGGAGGCTAAAGTGGGAAGGTCACTTGAGCACAGGTGATCAAGACTGCATTGAGCTGTGATTGGGCCACTGCACCCCAGCTTGGGCAACAGAGCAAAACCCTGTCTCTAAAACAAACAAACAAAAAATAATAAAGTTGAAGTTACAGATTTAATTATTTAGACCAAGGTCAGCAATTTTTTTCTGTAAAAGGCTAGATAGTAAATATTTTAAGCTTTGAGATCTATATATTCTCTTTCAAAGCTACTCAACACTGTTTGTTATAAAACAAAAGCAGCCACACTTAGCATGTAAACAAATGAACATGGCTGTGTTCCAATAAAACTTTATGTATAAAAAAAAAATCAGTGGGCCAAATATGATCTACCAGCCACAGTTTACCAATCCCTGCCCTAGTGGCTTCTATTTGTACTTAGAATGAAATCAAATTTTTTTTTAAATTTTATTATTATTATACTTTAAGTTTTAGGGTACATGTGCACAACTTGCAGGTTTGTTACATATGTATACATGTGCCATGTTGGTGTGCTGCACCCATTAACTCGTCATTTAGTATTAGGTATATCTTCTAATGCTATCCCTCCCCCCTCCCCCCCACCCCACAATAGTCCCCGAATGTAATCAAATTTTTACTGCAGCCTTGTTAGTAAGACTCTGTGTACCTCTACAACTCATCTACTAGCACTTTTGCTTACTTTATTCTGGCCCACAGTGGCTGTCTTTCTTTTTTCAAGTACATGGAGCACATTTTCATGTTAGGGCCTTTGTTCTGCTATTCTTCCGCCTAGAACACTCTTCCACCACTTGCTGTCTGACCTCCTTCAGGTATCTGCTCAGAGAAAATCTGAGAGGCCTTCCCTTACCACTCTGCCCATCATCCTCCATCCCCTTACAATGCTTTATGTTTCTCCAAAGCATTTCACATTGCCTGGCTATACATTATGTATTTATTTATTGGCTTCTCTGCCTTCTCTACTAGAACATAAGCTCCATGGGGGTAGGGATATGTCTATTTTATCGCTGTTTTGACCCCAGTACCTAGAACAGTACCTGATAAATAATAGTTGCTCCAAATTTATTAAATAAATGAGTTCCATGTTACCTCATTAGTGTCTGACTAGTGACAAATGTTTTTGTCAATATTAGGAAAAATAATAATGTTTTCTTTTATTTTTAACAGAATGGGGTTTCTGTTGAACCAGTCTGGTCACCATCACTCCCATTCCCACTCCCTGCCTTCAAATTCCCCTACCAGAGGTTCTGGGTGTGAACATAACCATGGGCAGGATAGCCTGGCAGTGAGAGCTGCATTTGTACATGCTTTGGGAGATTTGGTACAGAGTGTTGGTGTGCTAATAGCTGCATACATCATACGATTCAAGGTAATATGATTGGTAATTTTTCTATTTTAAAATGTATTTAATTTCAACATGAAAACTAAGGCTGATTGTCATATCAGTATACTGGACACCAATGCCAGTTCTATTCATTTTACATTGATGTAAGTTTACTTGATTGACAATCATTATAGTTCTTTTGTTAGCAGTAAACAAAATGATATCACTTCACAGGGTAACTTTATTTGGCTTTTGTAGTGCCTTCACTGGATAATTCAATTTTCTTATTTATTTATTTATTTATTTATTTATTTATTTTTGAGACAGAGTCTCACTTTCTCGCCCAGGCTGGAGTGCAGTGGCACAATCTTGGCTTACTGCAGCCTCTGCTTCCAAGGCTCAAGTGATTGTCATGCCCCAGCCTCCCAAGTAGCTGGGATTACAGGTACACACCACCATGTCCAGCTAATTTTTGTATTTTTGGTAGAGACAAGGTTTCGCCATGTTGGCCAGGCTGGTCTCAAATTCCTGGCCTCAAGTGATCCACCCACCTCAGCCTCCCATAGTGCTGAGATTACTGGCATGAGCCACCATGATTGCCCAGATAACTCAATTTTAAAACGCATGATTGAATTACTAGGTAGTAAAATGTGCACTGGACTAAAAATCCAGAGATCTGAGTGGGTTCTAATCTTGGCTCTGCCATCAATGCTTTGACCTTGAGAGCAAATACCTTAACTCTAAACTTGAGTTCCCTCTTCTTTATTACAAGGGGCTTAGACTAGTGGCTGCTAGAACTTTTTCCAGAGCTGAGTACAATGGCTGTGCCTATAATCCCAGCTGAGGCTGGAGGATCGGTTGAGCCCAGGAGTTCAAGACCAACCTGGGCAACATAGCAAGACTTTGTCTTTAAAAATACGCGCGCGCGCACACACACACACACACACACAATTCTTTCCAGCTCTGATATTCTAGAAGATTTAGAGACGGCACAAGGAACAATAGAACAAGTGATTACATTTCTGGAAATAGGTCCCATGAGGCAAGTAACGTAAACTAGGATAGAGTGAAGATGCTTTTCAATTACAATATCCAAGTTTTAAAGGTATTCTGTAATTCTGCTAAAGAAAATCAAGCAAGAAGGGACATATTCCCTGCTTTGCTTTGTAGTCTGTTTTATATCTGTCTATTTAATCATAAATTTTGATCTATTACCCTTTAGCCAGAATACAAGATTGCTGATCCCATCTGTACATACGTATTTTCATTACTTGTGGCTTTTACAACATTTCGAATCATATGGGATACAGTAGTTATAATACTAGAAGGTAAGATCTCACTAATATCCTCATTATGAGTTTATTACTTCCCTAAAGCAGATTGGGAGTCAGGGGACATTCTGAATAGGAATTACGTCTTTTGCTTTCTACTAATACCTTTTAGGCTATATAACAGTACCTTACATGTATGTAACATATAAGAATTAATGAACTCTCCCATCTTTTACCCATTTGACACTTATAATAGCTAAGCAAAGTAGGTAAGGCAGATAATGTGGTAAATTATCCCCATTTACAAATAAGAAAATTGAGGTTCAGAGGGATAACATAGTTTGGTTAGGGTCATGTTGCTGATAAACCGTGGCACTAGGGCAAAAATGCAATTCTAGATTATGTATTAATTCCTTAATTCCCACTTAACTTGTGACTTTGTTGTATTTACTGCATTCTTCCCTTACTGATATTATGTGTAAGCATGAAAATAAAAGTTCTTAACAATAGGCTTATTATCATTATATGTTCTTTTCTTTTCCTCTTTTTTCCTTTTTTTTTTTCTTAGTTTATCTGTTAATGAAGCATTCTGGTTTGATTGGCATTCCTTTTTAGTGAGGATGAATATGTTTTTAAAGTATGTATTACCCTCTTGTATATATCTTACATTTTTAATAAAAATATATGTGTACATGGTTTATCTTGAAGTATTAATATTTTAAGGTATTTGTTTAAACTGAATTTAGCAAAGCCATTTGTTTTCTTTGATAAATGTCTTATCAGTAATGTGAAAGTTCCTTTATTTCCAAAATAAATTTTACTTAGAAATTATATATTCCTAATAGGTGTGCCAAGCCATTTGAATGTAGACTATATCAAAGAAGCCTTGATGAAAATAGAAGATGTATATTCAGTCGAAGATTTAAATATCTGGTCTCTCACTTCAGGAAAATCTACTGCCATAGTTCACATACAGCTAAGTATGTTGCTGGTAGTAAATGTGGGCCTGGGGTTGGTGGACTTCTGCCTTTCAAACTAAACATCCCTGTTTATAATTGTGTAGGAATACTTTTCTGCTGAAAAGATTTGTTTTAAGACAAAAGCCTTTGTCTTTAAAAAACAAAGGCTTTTGTTAATAGCCTTAAACAAAAGGCTCTTTAAAGGGTAAGTTGCAGGTCAGTATTGATACCAGAACAATAATTTTCTATCTCTTTGAGATATTACAAACTGATTTTAACCTTCAGATTAAAGGTGTTAAGAATATTTCCCGACCGGCATGGTGGCTCACACCTGTAATCCTAGCACTTTGGAAGGCTGAGGCGGGTGGATCACCTGAGGTCAGGAGTTCGAGACCAGCCTGGCCAACATGGTGAAACCCCGTCTCTACTAAAAATACAAAAATTAGCTAGGTGTGGTGGTGCATGCCTGTAATCCCAGCTACTCGGGAGGCTGAGGCAGGAGAATTGCCTGAACTCATGAAGCGGAGGTTGCAGTGAGCCAAGCTTGCACCACTGCAGTCCATTCTGGGTGACAGAGCAAGACTCCATCTCGGAAAAAAAAAAATATTTCCCGGCCTGGCACGTTGACTCACGCCTGTAATCCCAACACTTTGGGAGGCCAAGGTGGGTGGATCACCTGAGGTCAGGAGTTCAAGACCAGCCTGGCCAACATGATGAAACCCCATCTCTACTAAAAAATACAAAAATTAGCTGGTTGTGGTGACACGTGCCTGTAATCCCAGCTACTCGGGGGGCTGAGGCAGGAGAATTGCTTGCACTCAGGACGCAGAGGCTGCAGTGAGCCAAGATGGCGCCATTGTACTCCAGCCTGGGCAACAAGAGTGAAACTCCATCTTAAAAAAAAAAAAAAAAATTGAAAGAATATTTCCCGTGCTCTTTTCTACATAGGAAAAGCTAGATTCTTACATTTTTATTTCTTCAAGTCATTTCACAGATTGATGCTATTGATGCTTTTTAAATCAAAATAATACATGCATGAGGTTTACTTTTAATGTACATAAGATATTTTAATGACAGGTTTGTAACTGATGTCTGGTATTCTTTCTCTACCTGAGAGTAGACTGGAGAGGTTAGAATAATGAGAAGCCATTAAGGATGTGTAAATTGACCTACTTATCTAACAGAATAGCTTAGAGAGGGTAGAAATCAGACTAATAAAAATATATTCCCAGTATATTTCAGCTGTTTTTTTTCCCTGTATCTTATTCAAGATGTAACTGTACAATGGATAGTAATGATATTTTCTTGACATTGCAGTTCCTGGAAGTTCATCTAAATGGGAGGAAGTACAGTCCAAAGCAAACCATTTATTATTGAACACATTTGGCATGTATAGATGTACTATTCAGCTTCAGAGTTACAGGCAAGAAGTGGACAGAACTTGTGCAAATTGTCAGAGTTCTAGTCCCTAATTTTATATATTTTGGGGACTCCTGCCTTATTTATCCTGCAGTCACAGACTTGAGAGCAATAAATGCAAACCTAAATGAGAAAATGGAATCCCTGACAGCTGTGTCCATATCAAGCATCAGTCTCTCAAACAGTCGCCCCAGCCTGACAGTGCTAGTCTCTGTTTAATGGTAAAAGGAGACTTTGCCATAATTTTCAGGTGAAGATGTTTCCCAAACACTGTTTACAGAATGAGACGTGACTCTACAGATACCTCATAGAAGACAATCCAAGATCATGCTTCATTAATTTGACAGAGTACATGTCTTAAAGGAAGCATCAAGAATTCAATATTTGCATTTAAAAATACTTTTTAAGGCCATTTTATATTAAGCCAGTGCTGGAAAACTGAATTTTTAAAATTATGTATAATAATCTTGACACCCAGCTTCTGGAATTGCTGCTTTCTTTTTACAGAAATTACTACCCAACAGATTTCAGAAAGTACTGGTAGTTATCCCAAAAGTGGAATAAGCATGTATTCCTAAGTGTTTCAGAAATGTTTTATTTCACAAATAAGTCTTAATGTTATTGTTACGGTTATACTCTATAAACAACCTTTTCCAGATGCTACAGAGTTTTGAATCTCAAAGTTAACATTTTTGATTATTTGTAATCTTAGAACCAAATCTTTATTTATTGTGGTCACTGTTATTAAATGATTTAGGAAATACTTTCAATATTATTCTGAATGGCTGAAGTTAGGCTTAAACTCAAATTACTATATGATGATTTAAAACAAAATAAAAGAGCGAGGATGGGGGTTGGAGTTTCAGGTTTATGTCTTCCCGACATCACTTTTATCATTCATGAAATTGTCTTAAAAAAGCAAGAGACTGCAAAATGTAAACAGTAATCTTCTGTCCCTTTAAGAACTGCCAGCAATTTGTACAAAAAATGTGGTACGTTGGTTCCTGCCTCCACTCCAGGTCATCTGTGTGTTTAGCCTTTCAGGGTAAACTCTAGAGGGTTCAGTTTATAATTCCCACCTTTCACATACAGTTTAACAACATTACTCCAGAGAGAATTTTATGTTTTATGATATGGGTTATGTTTTATTATATATTTTATGTTTTATGATAGGGGTTAGGGATTCTCCATGGACTCCAGAAACCCTAAAATACAATTTTGAGGTTTTCCAATAATACCATAGCAGAAATGTTCAAGGGGTTGGGGGAAGATATTACTTTGAGAAAACAGAAATGTAAAGGATTTTTGACCTTATGTATATGTGTGGTTTTGTTTTTGTTTTTGTTCTTGAGAGATTCTCACTCTGTCACCCAGGCTGGAGTGCAGTGGCGTGACCTCTGCTCACTGCAACCTCTGCCTCCTGGGTTCAAGTGATTCTTCTGCCTCAGCCTCCCAACTAGCTGGGACTACCGGTACACCACACCCAGCTCATTTTTTTGTATTTTTAGTAGAGACGGGGTTTCGCCACATTGGCCTGTCTGGTCTTGAACTCCTGACCTCAGGTGATCTGCCTGCCTCGGCCTTCCAGAGTGCTGGGATTACAGCATGAGCCACCATGCCTGGCCTGTTATGTGTGTGCTTTAAAGCACTAGATAGGGATGGACATTAAATCTGTGTTGCAGGGAAACTAAACAGAGGTTTCCAAACTGAAGGCAACCTAATTGTAAATGCCTCTGTTAAAGAGGCAGCTTGACTGTTCATGTTTCATTTTGCAACCATTGGTTTTGAGATTATCTTTTATGCACATTTGGAGTCCCTTTTCAACAGTGACAGTTTCTTACACCAAGAATGGATATGGTTCTTGGGCTCCTCTAAGAATCAGAGTAGGGTAACAATGTACCAGGCAAATTGTGAGTTGAAATTCTAGATAAGCATGCAGATGACTTACAATATAAATGAAGAATAGGAAACATTTTATCTTCTTACCAAGTACCTTACTATAAGTAAACCTAAGATAAGAAAACCCAGATTTACCTATAAGATTGTTGGGAGTTAATGGTGTCAATAAAAGGATTGATGGTCCCTCTAATGAAACCCAGTAGATGTTTGTTGAATTGAACTGAAAATTTATGTGGCCAGACACAGTGGCTCATGCCTGTAATCTCAGCATTTGGGGAGGCAAAGGTGGGAGTATCCCTTGAGGCCAAGAGTTCATGACCAGCCTGGTCTTTTGTAGAGACCCTGTCTCTACAAAAATATAAAAATTAGCCAGGCGTTGTGCACACCTGTAGTATCAGCTACTTGTAAGGCTGTGGCAGAAGTGCTTGAGCCCAGGAGGTTGAGGCTGCAGTGAGCCGTGTCCACACCATTGCACTCCAGCCTGAGTAACAAAACGAGACCCTATCTCAAAAACAAAAAGGAAAAGAAAATATACAAGATGGGATTCCTATTGTGAAGTCATTTAAAATAATGACCTGAATTTCTCAGAAATTTCAGGAGCATATAAACTATTTAAATCAAAATATTCTTATATATAGAAACCAAGTAAGAATAAATGAGAGCTATTTCAGTGACATCTGGACATATTTACGGACTTTGAGTATCTAGCAAGTAGAAAGGAAAAAAATATTCATCATTTTTTTATATCTATTGAGCTTGTTTCTTGTAAACTTTTCTTTATCTTATAAAGGCATATCTCACTTTTATATCGACCTGTTCCTTAAAAAATGTATTTGATAAAACAGGCTAAAATTCATTTGAGTATTGAAAATAAATCTTTTTTTTTTTTTTTTTTTATGATGGTGTCTCACTGTCACCCAGGCTGGAGTGCAGTGGCACAATTCGGCTCACTGCAGCCTCTGCCTCCCAGGCTCAAGCGATCCTCCCATCTCAGCCTCCCAAGTAGCTGGTACCACAGGCATGCACCACCACACCCAGCTAATTTTTTGTATTTTCGGTAGACACAGTGTTTCACCATGTTGCCCAGGCTGGTCTTGAACTCCTGAGCTCAAGTGATCTGCCCACCTCGGCCTCCCAAAGTGCTGGGCTTATAGGCATGAACCACTGTGCCCAGCCAAAAAGAATCCTTCTGTAAAATACAGAAACACTGCAAACCTTTGTAAATCTTTTTTTTTTTTTTTTTAATCAGATGGGGTCTCCCTATGTTGCCCAGGCTGGTCTTGAGCTCCTGGGCTCAAGAAATCCTTCCACCTCAGGCTCCCAAAGTGCTGGGATTACAGGGTGTGAGCCACCGCACCCAGCCATGAAAACTTTTGTAAATCTTAACTATCATGTTCTGCTTAAAGTAAGGTACACATGAAGTTTCCTGTGCTTTGTTTTTGTAGCAAGAACTGCATAGTTTGTATCTTTACCTTACTGAGTCTATGAGATTTGAGAATTTGATTTCACTTTTTGTAACTTAACAAAACCCACAGAAAAGGATGTTAACTTAGCAGATAGGACCAAGGACTGAATGACTTCTGACAAAAAGTGTTTGGTCTATCCTTCACTTGTTGAGCTACAACCATGCATTACACTTCTCAGCTGAGCTCTCAAAGAGTGCTATGCCCTGTGAAAAGCAGTGGCTGAGTTGGATGAACACATAGCATTGTTAATTTTGGACTGGGAAAACAGATTGTGACAGGACCACAGACCACAATATAAAAACTTGGCAGTTCTTTGGCGTGATGTATTTTAATTAATATTTGCAAATAATCAGAGTTACTTGTGTACATAAACCTGTGTTTCACAACTATGGCCAGATGCAGCCTTTTGATCTGTTTCAGGAAAAGACCTATTATTCCACTAACAATTATGCTGCCTTGGAAACATAATGGGAGTGTAATTGAAGAAAGCATATCTCAGAAGGTTTTGATATGCAGAACTGGAAGCTATTGTAATTCCTACATACATTTCCATTAGCTATGCCTTATGTAATGTGAGTGCAGATTTTTACAACTTAGAGTTCCCATCAGTGTTTTTTTGCCACATCACCGGGTTTCTTATTTTACTGTTTTATTTTCAACTTTGGGTGCTTCATTTCCATTCTCTAAAACTAAGTTTCTTGCTCTTACAAGACTTAGTGTTCCTCTTGAACCCAGGTGTCCCACCTGACAGTGTTTGTCTTTGGTAGACTTTCCAGAATAGACATAGTCAAGATCAGACATGTGAGCTTCTCTCTCATTTTAATGTGAGGAAAATCATCTTTCAGAGACAAGGCACCACTTAGAAATGTATATCCAGGTAGGAAAGAACCCTTTTAAAATGGCTGGTTGTTCCTGATCCAGATTTCTCTGCACACTGGACTTTGTAGAGTAAGTGTGGTAGACAAAGAGACTACACTGCACAACCACCAGTGAATATCATTGTTAAGAAGACTCTGGGTCGTGTTTCTCAGCCACTCTCACAGCTTTTGTAGAATTAATCATTTGATTTTGAAACAAGCAGTTAGCTAAATCTATTTTCCTTTTATGCATATGTGTTAATTGGCTCAAGTTAATATGGTGTTCTTACAGAATATGAGCCCATTTGAAATAAGGTTTTAGGCAATTTTGCTGTTGGCTCTGATTTGTATATAGCAAATTTAAAGTTACAGAGTGTTTCCTAGATATAAGATTAGTTCATTTGGTTCATTTTGCCTTTGAACTAAGCCAAGCTCATGAGCCAGTTGGTTATTAGTCATAAATGAACACACATCACTATATCACTATATGCTATGTTGAGGGGAGGCAAGTCTGATCTTCAAATAATTGATAAAGCTTAATATCTCTGTAGCCAAAATATAATTTGCAAACCCTAACTCCAGATGTGTCATGTGAATCTTGACAACCAGGGCTTGAGATTTGTTTTACTGATTGCCAATCAGGTATATTATTTGTGATGTTCGTGGGAGCATGCAAATTAGAAGACAGTGTTGTGGGAGTTCCTCAGTAATGAATTACATGTGTGCACTCAGGCCCGCCAGTCATTGAATTCTGACTTGTAAAGGGTTTAACCTGCTGTTCCAATCATTGAGGACCAATCTGATTTTTGATAAGATTGGAAAACATTTATGGAGACTTTCCCAGTTAAATCTATGACAGTGTCCACTTAAATAGGGCAATTTAGTATATTCTTAGATAACTGCAACACAAAATTAAAATGTGCCAGTATGTCATCTTTCTACCTGGAAGATACTGTATATTTGGAAAGTTTATGCTTCTCTCAATAAATACATGTTATTAAATAAGCCATATCACAGTTTAAGAAATTGTATGTACTTTATCATACGCCCTTTCAGAAACCAGGTATTTTGCATATGATTGATTTTAGAAAGATTTTGAAGCTGGGGTTTGTCCATGTTAATTAAGATCAAAGTATATATATATATATATGTACTGTATTTGCAACTTTCAAATTGTAATTTCCTATACACTTATTAAAGTGTTGTTTTGCCATGTGGTTTATTAAATAAAAATGTACAGTCCCTTAAATATCTGCTCTTTTTATTAAGTAATATTAGTAGGCCTAAAAACATTGTTCTTAAAAACAAAAGAAAATCTTTTATAATTATAATGTCATTTTATAATGCCCTCTTATATGTTTAAGAAATAAAACTGAACAAAATCTTTTAGATAGTATGGAAAGATTTATTAAAAGAACCTTTCTCTTTTGGTATCAGTCACATGCAGTGACCCTACAGTCCCATCAACAGTGGCAGAAAGGAAAGAAAGAAGCCACTGTAAAATAGACTGGTGAGGACCACCAGGAAGTCTGAGAGTAAGAGCGTCCTGACTCTCCAATCGTGTGGACCAGTCCACACTATACCTCCCAGGCCAAATCTGGCCTGCAAGCCTGTTTTATTTGCCCCAAGAACTAAGAATGATTTTTACATCTATTAAAAATAAATCACTGGGTGCAGTGGCTCACGCCTGTAATCCTAACATTTCGGGAGGCCAAGGCAGGTGGATTGCTTGAACCCAGGAGTTCAAGACCAGCCTTGGCAACATGGTGAAACCTCATCTCTACAAAAAATACAAAAATTAACTGGGCATGGTGGCACATGCCTGTGATCCCAGCTACTCAGGAGGCTGAGAGATAGGAGGATCGCTTGAGCTCAGGAGGTCTAGGCTACACTGAGCCATGATGGTGCCACTGCTCTCTAGCCTGAGTGACAGTGAGACCCTGTCCCCACCCCCCCAAAAAACAGTAAATATTTCATGGCATGTGAAAATTATATGGACTTTAAGTGAATTTCTGTGTCTATAAAGCGTTACTGGAACACACCACACTCATTCAGTTACGTATTTCTATGGCTGCTTCCATGCTACTGTGGAGAGTTTCGTAGTGACATAAAATATTTACTATCTGGCCCTTTATAGGAAACACTTACCAGCCCCTGGTGTAGAGTGTTTTAAGACTATAACAAGCTGGGTGCAGTGGCTCATGCCTGTAATCCCAGCACTTCGGGAGGCCAGAGTGGGTACTTGAGGTCAGGAGTTTCAGACCAGCCTGGCCAACGTGGTGAAACCCCGTCTCTACTAAAAATAGAAAAATTAGCTTGGCGTGGTGGCAGGTGCCTATAGTCCCAGCTACTCGGAAGGCTGAAGTGGAAGAATTACTTGAACCTAGGAGGTGGAGGTTGCAGTGAGCCGAGCCAAGATCACACCACTGCACTCTAGCCTGGGGAACATAGTGAGACTCCGTCTCAAAAAAAAAAAAAAAAAACAACAACAAAAAAAAAACACTATAACAGCGTATATGGATGCAGTGAAGTCTCCTAGAACCTGCTTGCAAGTTTTTGTGACTGGTAAGTCTGAAGCCACCTGAGTCACCAAATGTTCTTTCATACCTTTACCTTTTTTCTCATTTTAATCTTCCTTTGGGTTTAGGGCAGAATATAAGAAAAGAGTAGCAAGATTTCAAATATTATTCATGTGCCGTATGCTGTAACATCACTAGCAAAGCATTTTTCTTACTAGAACACCATGATCACCAGAATCATTTAAGTATACTTTTCAACATAAAAGCTTATTCAGTTGATTTTTAGATTTTTCACTTGTTATAACAAAAAGTTAAGAAAAATATGTGTAGAGTGCCTTATGTAATTTGTGCCAATTGGGAGCTCACAAATGATGTTCTTTAAGGTTTTTAAGTTTCCTAGCAAAAGACAACAATATTTAATAAATATTGTAATAAAATATAGTTGTAAATATACTAGTATAGACTGAGCCTGTAATTCCAGCACTTTGGGAGGCTGAGACAGATGGATCACTTTGAGCTCAGGAGTTGAGCCCAGCCTGGGCAACAATGGTGAAACCACATCTCTACAAAAAATAAAAAAATGAGCCAGGCATGGTGGCACGTCTGTGGTCCCAGCTACTCGGGAGGCTGAAGCTGGATAATTGCTTGAGTCTGGAAGGCAGATGTTGCAGGAAGCCAAGACTGCACCACTGCACTCCAGTGACACTGTGATAGAGTGAGATCCTGTTTAAAAAAAATACATATATATATATATATATGTGTGTATTATATATACTAGTAAAGATTGAGATGTTACTTATTATTTGATTGTCTACCTAGCTATATTTCTATTTTGATGTGTCATTTTTTTTGGTCCATGTCAGATGTTAAATACTAATTTGGGGTAACAGTCTTGCAAGCTCTTGTTTATGCTAAACTTTAGTATATTCATAAATAATATTTTTTGGATATATTTCGACTTCAACTATGGTCCCATAATAATGCTATAAGCTATGAAATAGACTAGGCACAAATAGAAAGTATGAAGCCTTATAACAAAATATAATCTCTACATGAGTCATGTGTTTAAGATAGGAGGTTTTAAAATCCAACGTTATCACCAAAAATAGCATTTTCAAGCAGCATTCTGGTTTAACAGGCTCTCATGTAACTTTTACAGAGCACTACAAATTAAAGTTTGGCCCATGAGTCTTACCCTATAAACATGAAGAGGATACTGTGTGAGTTATCAAATTGCTTCCATGTCTCCTGGACGTAAAATTTTTTTTTTCTGGTTTGATTTTCAAATTCCTATTGTCTTATGTTTCACTTGCCAGTTTCTGCACATTGGTTTGTGGTTGGTGTTTGTTTGTTTATTTGTTTGTTTGTTTAACACTTTTGTCACTTCAACAAAATGTTGACACTATGGGAAAAATGTGTATGGATTGGTTTTTCTCCAAAATATACTGAGCTATTTCTTGGTAAGAGAGTAGGATTTTTTATAGTAGGAAAATTTTAGAGACCTCATGAAAGCAAGGCTAGCCCTGAAGCAAGACAGACCATCTCTGCTCCCTTGACTCTCCTAGCATTTGAAGATCTGACCCCACTTCCTTTCCAGAGGAAACCCACTAACAGCTTAAATGGTCACAGCAGTATTTACCTTTGAACAGTGATCACAGTGAATGTTTGACTTCAGTCAGGGCATGAAGGACTGAGGTGAAGGTAAGAAATGTTTCCTGGACTTCCATTCATTAATCTATCATACTCACCTGTGAAGGCCATGGGGCAATTCCTAGTTCCAACACGTTCTTTTTCAGTTTACAGCTTGACTGGAGTTTCAGTGTTAGCACAACTCTATTCCATCTTCTTTTTGCTTCTTTATATAAGAATATTTTCCAAAGTCCAGGATATTTTTTAAACCTTAAAACAAAGTGTTATATAATTTAGTGTATTAGTCATTGACGTGTATTTGGTTTTAGAAGTGTTTCTGATCTAGGCGTGGTGGCTCATACCTGTAATCCCAGCACTTCAGGAGGCTCAGGAGGGAGGATCGCTTGAACTCAGAAGTTCAAGACCAGCCTGGGCAGCATGGTAAAACTCCATCCCTACAAAAAATTAGCCAGGCATGATGGTGCGCACCTGTAGTCCCAGCTACTTGGGAGGATCCTTTGAACCCAGCAAGTCGAGGTTGCAGTGAGCTGAAATTGTGCTGCTGCACTCCAGCCTTGGTGACAGAGTGAGATCCTGTCTCAAAAAAAGAAAAAGAAATGTTTCTCATCTTTAAGATACCATGATATTGAAATTTTGACATCTCAAAAAGTTGGTTCAGGCCGAGTGTGGTGGCTCACACCTGTAATCCCAGCACTTTGAGAGGCCAAGGCAGGCGGATCACCTGAGGTCAAGAGTTTGAGACCAGCCTGGCCAACATGGCATGGCAAAACCCCGTCTGTATTAAAAATACAAAAAACTAATCTGGGCATGGTGGCATGCACCTGTAATCCCAGTTACTCGGGAGGCTGAGGCAGGAGAATCGCTTGAACCCCGGTGGGTGGAGGTTGTAGTGAGCCGAGATCACACCACTACATTCCAGCCTGGGCGACAGTGAGACTCTGTCTCAAAAAAAAAAAAGTTGGTTCAAGTGGTTGGAAATGTTTTTTTCTTTTTCTTTCTTTTCTTTTCTTTCTTTTTTTTTTTTTTTTTAATTTTCTTTAGGCAAGGTCTCACTGTGTCACCCAGCCTGCAGTGGTGTGATCTTGGCTCACTACAGCCGCATCCTCCCGGGTTCAAGAGATTCTTGTGCCTCAGCCTCCTGAGTAGCTGGGATTATAGGCATGCACCATCACGCCCAACTAATTTTTGTATTTTTAGTAGAAATAGGGTTTCACCACGTTGGTCAAGCTGGTCTTGAACTTCTGGGTTCAAGCAATCCACTCATCTTGGCCTCCCAAAATGCTTAGGATTACAAGCATAAGCCACTGCACCCAGTGGAAATGGTTTTTTCTGAAGTAGATTGAGACTATTCCAAATGTCACCCATTTTACAATTATTCAACCAAGGATTGACCTGTGAAGACCATCTGCCTGCCACTGAACATGCTATGAAATAGAACACACAATAGCAGTGGGGGTTTTTTTTTGTAAGTTAAACAGGAAATAAAACAATGTTATGTTTTTGGAGGGCTTCTTGGGCCATAGCCTCACTCCTGTGGATAGAAGATCACACTTGTCTCCCATTAGGAATGGCTTCAGAAATTGTGACCAGGAGGATTAAAGTCCATCCTCTTGGTAATGACATGCAAAGTCCTGATCTGGTCACTGCTTACCTAGTCACCCTGCAGTTCCAGCCTTTCCCACCACCACTAGCCTACCTCCCATGTGTCAGCCACACCAAACTATAGGCAGCTTTTGGTTAACCAGGGAAATAAATAATTGCTAACACTTATTGATCCCTGACTGCATTCCAGACACTGCTGCTCACTTTGCTTGTTTGTTTTTTGAGACGGAGTCTCGCACTGTCGCCCAGGCTGAAGTGCAGTGGTGCGGTCTCGGCTCACTGCAAGCTCTGCCTCCCAGGTTCACGCCATTCTCCTGCCTCAGCCTCCTGAGTAGCTGGGACTACAGGTGCCCGCCACGACACCCAGCTAATTTTTTGTATTTTTCAGTAGAGATGGGGTTTCACTGTGTTAGCCAGAATGGTCTCAATCTTTCGACCTCGTGACCCACCCGCCTCAGTCTCCCAAAGTGCTGGGATTACAGGTGTGAGCCACCACGCCCAGCTGTGCTCTTTGTTTTATTTAATGTTCATGATGGTAATGTGAGGAACATTGTCCTTCTCACCAGGAGGGTTTAAGTGACTTGCCCGAAGTCATCTAGTTAGAGTTGTAATGCAGGAACAGAAAGCCACAGACAACTCTTAAATAAGTTATAACTAGTTATGTGTAATACAAAAGGGATTCACTGTAGATTAATGTAGTCAAAATCAACAAGCTTTAGATAACAGACATATAAACATAGTGGAAGTATAATACTTTAGGAATAGGAGATTACACTTCTTTTCACACCTGATCTTTTTTGTGAGAGGGTGGGGCAGTTCCATGTTACAGTCAACATGCACTCACTGGTCATAGCAGTTCCCCACATCTTCAGCCAATGAACACATGGTTTTGGGAAAGGGAAAGGAGGCTAAGTCAGGGAGAAGGAGCTGTGCCTACAACTGGGCCATCGTCAGGACAGGGTGGAGACAAAAGGAAATAGCTCAGAAATGCTGCCTAGACAATGTGAACCCACTGGAAACAAAACAAAAGCATAAGCCTTTGGTAATTCACAGAAACACCCAGGAAGGCACCAAAGTTTCTACAAGTCACAGAATTAGACATTAAAACTGATCTCATCTTGTTTGAGGAATGGGTAAGATCCAGCTGATATCTGGGTTAGTTACTAGGTAGCTCCAAACCAAATACTTAGATGTTTTCCTTGTGAGGTCACACAGAGTCAGGGACTCAGCAGGCTGCCTGGGTTTCCATCCTGGCTCTCCCTGGCAGTGAGATTTGTGGAAAGTTACTGAACTTCTCTGTGCTTCAGTTTCTCCATCTGAAAATGGGGATAATAATTGTCTCTACCTAATGTGATTTTATGAGGATTAACTGAGCTATATCACAAATATACTGAGAACACACAAAACTCAAATGTTAGCTATTATTACTACAAGTTGATTTTTCTTTTATTTATTGTTGTTGTTGTTGTTTTTGAAATGGAGTCTCACTCTGTCATCCAGGCTGGAGTGCAGTGGTGCGATTTTGGCTCACTGCAGCCTCCGCCTCTGGGTTCAAGCAATTCTTCTGCTTCAGCCTCCCGAGTAGCTGAGACTACAGGCACACACCACCAAGCCCTGCTAATTTTTGTATTTTTAGTAGAGACGGGGTTTTGCCATGTTGGCCAAGCTGGTCTTGAACTCCTGACCTCAAGTGATCCACCCACCTCGGCCTCCCAAAGTGCTGGGATTACAGGCATGAGCCACCATGCTTAGCCACAAGTTAATTTTCACAAACGCATCACCTACTATTATTTTTGCTTGACTAAGTGAGCATTGCTCGTCTTGCAGCTCGTCTTTGCCCCCCTTCTTTACCTAGAAGATCTTATTCCTCAACTTCTGTACCTCACTAAAACCAACAGCTCCTTAATGACTCCACTCCAGAAGCATCATCTCCAAGAAGGCTTTCTTGCTCCTGCATGTGAATGAGGCCTCCATGGTTTGGTGCCTCCATCACTTGGTCACCATGGAGAGCCATGGTGTCGGTTACCCACAGCCACTGGGGCAGGACCTAGGTCTTTGAATCTCCAGTGTGGGAGACAGTGAACGTTCATAGGCTATGTGAATGTCCCCACAGTTGGGGATTCATTAAATATCTATCTCTGCACAGAAAATTTTTAAAGAGCCTTAAGAACCCCCACTGTCAAGGCTCTGACCTATCTCCTATAATGTAACTGAAACCCTATCATAAAACTGCCCTTCTATAAAAATATTCCAGATTTGCCATCTCCCAGTTACAAAGAATTGGGTTTGTATACTTAAGAGTATGTGTAGTTATATACTATAGCTATGCAAGTCTTTCGGTTTGTTTTATCTTTTTTTTTTTTGAGACCAAGTCTTACTCTGTTGCCCAGGCTGGAGTGCAGTGGCACGATCTCGGCTCACTGCAAGCTCCGCCTCCCAGGTTCATGCCATTCTCCTGCCTCAGCCTCCTGAGTAGCTGGGACTACAGGTACCTGCCACCACGCCCGGCTAATTTCTTTTTGTATTTTTGGTAGAGATGGGGTTTCACCGTGTTAGCCAGGATGGTCTCGATCTCCTGACCTCATGATCCACCCGCCTCGGCCTCCCAAAGTGCTGGGATTACAGGCCGTGAGCCACTGTGCCCGGCCTGTTTTATCTCTTTAAGTTTACAACAAAAATTAGACACATTTCTGAAACACTCCAGATAATAATATAATTACAACTAAAAGTGTTAATGGCCAGCAGTTATTATCACTTACAGAACATGATAATCTCCCTGTCAGCCCAGTAGTAGCACTGAGCTGGTTCACAACAATTCTAGCCTTGCTAATGACAGTTTGTTTTTTTAATAACAGATTATTTTTTAAATGAATTAATAAGGCGACTATTTTCAGCTTGAAACTGTGGAAGAGCTCACTTACTACTTTTTTTTTTTTTTTAAAGAGACAAGGTCTCACTGTCACCCAGGCTGGAGTGAAACGGTGGGATCATGGTTCACTGCAGCCTCGACCTCCCAGGCTCAAGCAATCCTGCTACCTCAGCCCCCCAAGTAGCTGGGACTGTAGGCATGTGCCACCATGCCCAGCTAATTTTTTGATTTTTTTTTTTTTTTTTTGGTAGAGATGAGGTCTCCCTATGTTGCCCAGGCTGGTCTTGAACTTCTGGGCTCAAGTGATCCTCCTGCTTTAGGTTCCCAAAGTGCTGGGATTACAGGTGTAAGCCAACATGAAAGTGGCTGACACTACTTTCAAAGTATTAATGGATTTAAAACCAATAATCTTTATCTTCATTGTTAAAATATTTAACCAAGTATATACACATGCATTGGATTAAGGGACAGCCAGGCACAGTGGTTCACCCCTGTAATCCCAGCACTTTGGGAGGCCAAGGCAGGAGGATCACATGAGCCCAGAGGTTCAAGACTAGCCTGAACAATATGGTAAGACCCTGTATCTAAAAATAAAATAAAATGAAATAAGAGACAGAAGAACTGGTTCTGGTCCCAGCTTTGCTAAACGTGTCTCTCTGGACAAGTTACTCTGTTTTGCTAGGCCTCAGTCTAGCTGTCTGTATAATAATAATAAATGCTGATTGAGTGTTCCACACTGTACTTGCCAAGCACTGTTCTAAAAGCTTTTTCAGTGTTAACGAATTGTTAGCAACAGTTCTATGAATTATTATTACCCCAGTGTACAAATGAGGAAACTGAGGCAGAGAAAGGTTAGGTAACTTCCCAAGGTTAGCTAATTAGTAGCAGAGCTGGGATTCCAATACAAAGTGGTCTGGCTCAGCATTCCCACTCTTAGCCTTTATGGTGAGATTCTCCAGCTGGGACCAACACTGTCAATTATCTAGTGCAGAATTGCATGACACTCTCATAAGCCTCCTAAGGAGGCTGGGTGGCTGCCCCAGGCCACAGAGAGAACCTGCCTGCAGGGGAAGCTGTGTGGGTAGGGCGGATGTGAGTGAGGAGGGCCCGGTGGGAAGGAGCCTGCTCTATCAATAATGGTCCAACTGTATGTACACTTACTTTCACTCTGTCCCCATCTCTCCTAGAACTACCAGAGGCTTTCTGACTTTTTTTGCAAATAAAGACCCTGAGGGGGCTATGCTCTTACTGTCTCTTCTCTTGTCCACTTTGTTAGTGAGCCTGAATGGTAGGATATTAAGGAGAGGGTTTGGATCCAGGCTACAGTGGGTTCAGTTTCAGCTGTATGAACTTAATAGATGTGTGATCTTGGGAAGGGTGGAAACCTCTCTAAGCCTTTTTCTTCAGCTGTACAACAGAATAACACCTTGTGTTATAACCACAGGAGTTAGAGAAAACGCCACACGTTGAGACAAATTAAGAGTCCTTTATTAAGCCAGTGGCCAAAGAGACGGCTAACGCTCAAAATTCTCTCGGCCCCGAGGAAGGGGCTTGATTAACTTTTATACCTAGGTTTAGGAAGGGGAGGGGAACTCAAATGCAATAATGCTACAGAAGTAAAAACATGCAAGAACCAAAAAAGCAAATGGTTACAAAGAGATAAACGATTTAAAAGACAAATGGTTACAAAAAGAGCAACGGTACCAGGTGCAGGGCTCTAAATCCTTCATTTATAATTAGATACAGGGGCTATGCCGGACACGAACTCAAGGCTTTATGTTGTTATCTCCTTGAGAAAAATCCTGGGAACTTCATACATTGTTGGTGCTAGTACCTTATCAGTTAATTGGGCTCCTTTGAAATGCTGAGGATCTGTTTACACAGGTCAACTCCTTACGGAAGGTGGTCGGATAAGGAGCCCTTAGTGTCTTGTAAATTAAGGGGTCAGTTGGAGTTTGTCTGGCTTTCCCAGCTAGAGAGAGTCTGATTTACATGAGAAGCAAGGCTAGGTGATTAAAGAGACAAACAGGGAAGATTCAAAGTAGCGAGTTAGAGTAAAAACAAGGTTAGGCATTTCACTTGAACTTCGTTCACAAGGTTGCTTTAGGGATTAACTAAAATAAAGCACATACAACATCTAGCATTAGCTGGGTGTGGTGGCTCACACCTGTAATCTCAGCACTTTGGGAGGCTGACGAGGATGGATAACCTGAGATCGGAGTTCGAGACCAGCCTGGCTAATATGGTGAAAACTCGTCTTTACTAAAAATACAAAAAATTAGCTGGGCATGGTGGCAGATGCCTGTGATTCCAGCTACTCAGTAGGCTGATGCGGGAGAATCACTTGAACCTGGGAGGCTGAGGCTGCAGTGAGCTGAGATAGTGCCATCGCACTCCAGCCTGGGCAACAAGAGCGAAACTCCATCTCAAAAACAAAACAAACAAACAAAAAAAAAAAAACCACATCTAGTATAGTTCTTGATACATTGTTTCTTTTTCCCCCACTCCTCACACTGATTGAGAAATTGAGAGCCTCCCTACTGGACACATCTAGTTAATTTAGTCTAATTCAGGTAGATTCTCTCCTCAGGGACTAATCTAAGGATGATGTAAACCAAAAATAAAATTCTAAGGCCAACCATCTGAATGTGTTATAGGACTTTTCCCTAGTTAAGCTACAGGCAGGGTCCTTGTCACACGACCATGAAAAATGAGGCTCGCAGATAATTTGAAGGGTGAGAAAAATGGGATTTATTGGGCAAAAAGGAAAACAGGGACTCTCTGCAAAGCCAGAGTCCTGCTAGTGTGCTTCCTGCCTCGCAGATTGAATCCCAGGTACCATATCCCGGAACAAGAGAGAAAGGCCAGGCTCCTTCCCTGCCAAGGGCGCTAACTTCCTATGGCTCCACCCCAGTGCGCATTTCTCCCAGTGTGCGGGCTGTCAGAGGTTCTGCCAGGGAGCCCTTCCCACCCAGCTGTCTCAAAGGGACTTCATTCTTGGCCAAGGGACTCATAATTTTTTTTTTTTTTTTTTTTGAGACAGGGTCTCTGTTGCCCAGGCTGGAGTGCAGTGGCACAATCTTGGCTCACTGCAACCTCCACCTCCCAGGTTGAAGCGACTCTTCTACCTCAGCCTGCCAAGTAGCTGGGATCACAGGCATGCACCACCACACCCAGCTAATTTTTGTATTTTTAGTAGAGACGGGATTTCACCATGTTGGCCAGGTTGGTTTCAAACCCCTGGCCTCAAGTCATCCACCGGCCTTGGCCTCACAAAGTGCTGGGATTACAGGCGTGAGCCACTGCACTTGGCCAAGACCCATGAGATTTAACCTGAGAGACTGGTTTAGGCCAAGACGGGAAGTGGGGGTCATACACCCCTCATTATACCTGTCAGCATTTAACATTAACACATACCTTAAGTCTGATCAAAAGCATTTACAGCCTATTCTTTCTGAAGCCTGATAACTGAAGGCTTCATCTGCATGACAAAACTTTGGTCTCCACAACCTCTTACTGCAACCCAGACATTTCCTTTCTGTTGCTCCCAGGTCTTTAGATAAACTCAACCAATATTCAACCAGAAAAATTTTAAATCTACCTATAAACTGGAACCACCACCCACCCCTTCGAGTTGGCCCACCTTTCTGGACTGAACCAATGTATTTCTTTTTTTTTTTTTTTTTTTTTTTTTTTGAGATGGAGTCTTGTTCTGTCTCTTGCCCAGGTTGGAGTGCAGTGGCATGATCTCGGCTCACTGCAACCTCTGCCGCCCGGGGTTCAAGCAATTCTCCTGCCTCAGCCTCCCAAGTAGCTGGGATTACAGGTGCCTGCCACCATGCCCGGCTAATTTTTGTATTTTTAGTAGAGATGGGGTTTCGCCATGTTGGCCAGGCTGGTCTTGAACTCCTGACCTCAGATGATCCACCCGCCTCAGCCTCCCAAAGTGCTGGGATTACAGGTGTGAGTCACCGTGCCCAGCCTGAACCAATGTATTTCTTAAATGTTTTAGATTGAAGTCTCATGTCTCCCTAAAATGTATAAAACCAAACTGTCCCCCAACCACCTTGGGCACCTGTTCTCAGAATTTCCTGAGGGCTGTGTCATGGGCCATGGTCACTCATATTTGGCTCAGAATAAATCTCTTCAAATATTTTACAGAGTTTGACTTTTCGTCGACAATGGAAAGAAACTAACTCTTATCAGGGGGTTTATACCGGGTCATTTCATATATATAGCCTCCCAATGGGGAAGAACTGACCCTGAGTTTGAATTTAGATTGAGTCAGTGTGACCTTAGATAAATTATTTGACCTCTTCGGGCTCAGTTTTTTCACTGGTAAAGTGGGTGTAACTGAAATGCAGGTTGGTTGCTCCTCGCGTGTACAGTCCAACAAGAGCAAGGCCAGATATTTAAAAAGTGAATTTATTGCAAACCTGGTGTGAACCCTGAAAATCTGAGACAGGTCTGAGTTAATTTAGAAAGTTTATTTCACCAGAGTTGAGGATGTGCACCGGTGACACAGCCTCAGGAAGTCCTGACAACATGTGCCCAAGGTGGTCAGAGCAAAGTTTTCCCTTTTATACGTGCTAGGGAGACATGAGACATCAGTCAACATATGCAAGATGAACACTGGTTCGGTCTGGAAAGGTGGGAAGACTCAAAGTGGGGAGGGCGCTTACAGGTCATAGGTAGATAAGAGATAAACAGCATTCTTTTGAGTTTCTGATTAGCCTCTCCAAAGGAGGCAATCAGATATGCATTTATTTCAGTGAGCGAAGGGCCCTAAGCAGTTCCCGGCTTGACTTTTTCCCTTAGCTTCATGATTTGAGGGCCCCAAGATTTATTTTCCTTTCACACTAGCTTGGGGAGGGGCACAAAGTGTCCTGCCTTCAAATGTGCTACTTCCCCTCTGGAGCAGAAAGGAGACACTTTGATAAAGTAAGAGGGGAATGAATAAGAGCAGGGGGTCCCACTGCTTGTTTGGTGCCTTATTTACCATCCAGTTGAGTTGGCACCTTCCTGGGCAGAAGTTGTAAAAGTGGCCAAGTGGGAAAAGGGTGTGCTTTTGCTGTGCCCTCCTGGTGGATGAATGTCCCAAGCCAACCCTCTGGAGGTGAAAGTTCCGTTGTGGGCATGACTTGGTCTGCAAATCTGCCAACTCTCAAGAGACATCTGTCTTGGAACACACAGAAGAACTTGTCTGCAAGGAGTGTCTGGTGAGGGGGAAGTGAAAGGTTGTATTTGCATTTCTGAAGGGCTAAGTAGAAAATAGGGAACAGTGGGAAAGGGGAGAGAAGACAACTTATTTTGGGGCACTCAGTTACATGGGGACTCATAATATTAGCTGACTTCATAGGACTGTTGTGAGAATTAAATGAAATAATGCATGCAAAATGCCTGGCATATGTTAGTATTCAATAAATGTTGGCTATGGTTGTCATTATTCCTATTTAGGGTTCCTGAGCTTCCCTAGCCTCACTAGAAGCTTCCCTGGCCTCACCAGCTTTCCAAGCACCCTACTAACAGGTTCAAAATCACAGACTTAAATATACCAGTAGGATGCAGGGTCTGCTTCACAAGCCATCACTCATAATCATCCCAGCTCAGAACATGTCATCAGCTCAGGAGTGACATCCTATCACAGCCCCTTCCCTCATCCTTCCACCAGAAGCCTATGGTTGGAGCTGCTTCTGCAGAATTAGGAGCAGAACCTGATGAGTCATGAGCAGAAGGACCTAAAAATTCTTAGGAAGCCTCTTGGTTCAATGCATCCACACCCACTCAATCATGGCCTAAAAATAGTTTTTCTCTAGGGAGAGACCTAACGAGAGATGTGTGTATGTCGTGTCACAGTGACAGAATGAGAGCTCGGATTGCTAGGGGTTTCTCAGGAGCTGAATCTTCCCCCACTGTTCCCCCACCACATCCCCAGGACAGGCACAGCTGTACTAGCACAGTACGTCCTCCTCCTCCCCTTCCTTCACAATAAGCACCCCACACACATCTGAAACACCAGGTTCACCAACAACTACACCCCGTCCTCCAAACTCACCTCTCTCATCCCTGTACCTGCTTCTCATTTTACAGGTTATCTCAGTAGGAGTGGGAGAGCCTCAATCCCTCACCAAACCCTACACCTCTCCTGGGGACATCTCAATGCCTAAACAGAAACCACTCCACTTTATAACTTTGCTTTGGATTCATCCTCCCATTTCTCAGCAGATTTCAATGTTGAACACACCCATAGCCCAACCAAACTGAGTCCATTAGACTACAAGCACCTTGAGGACAGGGCCCATGTCCATCTTGCCCCATCCCATCCTTAGTGACCACCACAATGCAGGGCACAAAGTGAGCCTCAATAAATCTTTGCGCAGTGAATGATGAGCAAATGAATTCAGATTTTACAGAAGGAGGGGAAGTCTTTCCCTGTTACAGAATCACTGGATTAAGGAATATACTTCAGAACTGTGCTGTCCAATATGGTAATCACTAGCCACATTTGGCCATTTAAATATTAGTTAAAATTAATCAAAATTAAATTCTACTATATGATCTAGTCATTCCGTTCTTCGGTATTTACCCACGAAAAATTAAAGCATATGTCCAAAGACTCATATAATGATGTTCATAGCAGCTTTATTCACAATGGCTAAAAACTCGGGAAAAAATATTTATCCACAGATGAATGGATAAACAAATCATAGCATATCCATACAATGGAATACTGCTGGGTGATAAGAAGGAATTAATTATTGATAAACACAATGACACGGATGAATCTCAAAAGAATTATGCTGAGCAAAAGGGACAGACAAAAAAGAGTAAATACTGTAGGATTCCACTTATATGAAATTCTTAAAAATGCTCAGCGTCGTAAAGATGGGGCAAAAATAAAATTCTAAAAAATGCAACCTATCATGACTGAAAGCAGATCAGTAGTTGTCTGGGGATTAGTGGGAGCAGGGAAGGTTGGGAGGGAGGGATTACAAAGATGCAGGAGGAAACTCGTGTGGGTCCTGCACATGTTCACTGTCCTGATTGTGGTGATGGTTTCACAGGGGTGTGCTCATGTCCCAAAACTTACCAAACTGTACCCTTTAAATATGTGCAGAGCATGATATGTCAATTATATCGCAATTTAAAACAAGAGTTAAAAACATTCAATAAGTTTAGAAATTCAGTTCCTAAGTCACCCCAGCCACATTTCAAGCACCCAATAGTCATATGTGGTTAGTGGCTGCCATATTGCCCAGCACAGGTATAGCACGTTAACATTATTGTAGAAAGTTCTGTTGAATAGCACTGCTCTCGAATCACAGAAAAACAGAGGCACAAGGGCCTCAGAAGCTATCTGCACAACCCTCCACAAAGCATAAATATCCAAACATACAAAAATCCTGGGCTATCCCTGTGACCCCACACCTATCCAGGCCTCAGGCCACCCTATGCTCAGCCCCAGCGGGGCTCACTGGGCTGCCTGGGCTCTCAGTTCCGCCCCTCTGTGCTCCATCATCCTCCGTTTCCAACCTTCCATCTTCTCATCTCTCCCAAGCTGGAGGAACAGCAAACTAGGCCACCGTGACCTTTAGTCTACCTCTGGCACTGCCCTGCTTCCATCCCTCTTCTCGCAGGCAAAGTCCCTTTTGTCCATTGTATGAGTCCATTCTCATATTGCTATAAATAAATATCTGAGACTGGGTGATTTATAAAGAAAAGAGGTTTTTTTGTTTTTGTTTTTGTTTTTGAGACAGAGTCTCACTGTTGTCGCCCAGGCTCGAGTACAGTGGCTTGATCTTGGCTCACTGCAACTTCCGCCTCCCAGGTTCAAGTGATTCTCCTGCCTCAGCCTCTCCAGTAGCTGGGATTACAGGCACCTGCTACCATGCTGGCTAACTTTTTGTTGTTGCTGTTGTTGTTGTTGTATTTTTAGTAGAGATGGGGTTTCACCATGTTGGCCAGGCTGGTCTCGAACTCTTGACCTCAGGTGATCTGCCCACCTCGGCCTCCTAAAGTGCTGAGAGATAGGTGTGAGCCACCGCGCCCGGCTAAGAAAAGAGGTTTAATTGGCTCACGGTTCTGCAGGTTGTACAGGAAGCATGGCAGCATCTGCTTCTGGAGAGGCCTCAGGGAGCTTCCAATCCTGGTAGAAGGCTAAGCGGGAGCAGGCGCATCACATGGCTGGAACAGGAGGAAGAGAGAAGCCGGTAGTGGCTCAGTCCTAGTCCAAAAGGCTCAAAAGTAGGGAAGTTGACAGTGCAGCGTTCAGTCTGTGGCCAGAGGCCTCGGAGCCCCAGGCAGGCCACCAGTGCAAGTCCCTGAGTCCAAAGGCCGAAGAACCTGGAGTCTGATGTCCAAAGGCAGGAGGAACCAGAGGAGAAAGATGGAAGCCAGAAGACTCAGCGAGCCAGCACATCCCTCCTTATTCTGCCTGTTTTGTTCTAGCCGCACTGGCAGCCGATTGGATGGTGCCCACCGCTATTGAGGGTGGGTCTGCCTCCCCAGTCCACTGGCTCAAACGTCAGTCTCCTCTGGCAACACCCTCAGAGACACACCCAGAAATCGTACATTACCAGCCATCTAGGCATCCCTCAATCCAGTCGAGACATCTAATATTAGCCATCACATCCGTCGATCTATTTTATTTATTTATTTATTTTGAGACGGAGCTTCACTCTTGTTGCCCAGTCTGGAATGCAATGGTGCCATCTTGGCTCACTGCAATCTCCGCTTCCTGGGTTCAAGCAATTCTCCTGCCTCAGCCTCCCGAGTAGCTGGGATTACAGGCATGCGCCACCACGCCCGGCTAATTTTGTATTTTTAGTAGAGCGAGGGTTTCTTCATGTTGGTCAGGCTGGTCTTGAACTCCCAACCTCAGGTGATCCACCACCTTGGCCTCCCAAAGTGCTGGGATTACAGGCGTGAACCACCATGCCTGGCCCACCAATTAATATACTTTGGATTTCATTGTCTCCACTTGACCAAAATTTCTCCCCTGAGGTCACCAATGCTATTCCAAGTGACATAGCCACTGGACATGTTTCAGCCCTTTAAGTTACTAGATTTAAATTTTTTCTTCATTTTCTTTATTTATTATTATTATTTATTATTTTTTTTTTTTTTGAGGCAGAATTTCGCTCTTGTTGCCTAGGCTGGTGCAGTGGCGTGATCTCGGCTCACCACAACCTCCGCCTCCCGGGTTCAAGCAATTCTCCTGCCTCAGCCTCCTGAGTAGCTGGGATTACAGGCATGTGCCACCATGCCTGGCTAATTTTTGTATTTTTAGTAGAGATGGGCTTTCTCCATATTGGTCAGGCTGGTCTCGAACTCCTGACCTTAGGTGATCCGCCCACCTTCGCCTCCCAATGTGCTGGGATTGCAGGCGTGAGCCACCGCGCCCGGGCTTTTTCTTTATTTTCAATACATGAACCTTCACGCGGTCCAAAAATCAAAGCAATCCAAAAAGACAGTGAATAGCTCATCCTCCTGCTCCCGTTGTCCTCACTGTCTGTCCCCTAATAAGTAACCACTTGTATTAGCTTCTTGGATGTCTTCTTCCAGAGTTTACATCCCCAAGCCTCTTCACCCACACACACACAAAGGAACGTGCAACAGACACACCTCCTGCTAGCGGCTCTGCCCTGTTCACTCCAGAACCTATCTCAGCCTCTCCCACGGCAGGACTTGCAGAGCTGCCTCTGGCTTCTGTGCAGCTGAGTTCTCACTGGCCCTGCCTGTTCTGACCCTGGGACCAAGGCGCCCTGGAGACACCTCCTTGCTTCCGTGCCTGCACTCTCCTGGCTCTCTTCTCACCTCTCTGACCACTTCCTCTGGCTCCCCAACCTCCTCCTGCTCCTTAAATGCTGGAGCCCTCCAGAGCCCAGTCCTTTCTTTTCATGCCCCATGCTCAGCCTGGGGAGGCTCACACCTTCCTGGTGAGGGCCCCTGGGGAAGCAGTAGCAGAAGGAGTGAGCATGTTTTTATCAAGTACAAGCTATTTGAGTTGCCGGGGAGCCATCTGCCTCCACTGTTGCCACCGTGGCCATTTTTACAGCTGCCAGAAAGAGAACCCGAGAAGGAAGGACTGTAACACAAAGGTCACACTTGGTATTTTTATGGGCATCCTTGTAGTTTCCTATATCCCCATATTTGCGGAAGCAGGACCTTTGCTTTCCTCCTAATCAGAACAGCAAAAGCAACTAATAAGCAAAAGAATCACAGAAAAGGGCTGGGCACGGTGGCTCACATCTGTAATCCCAGCACTTTAGGGGGCTGAGATGGGTGGATCACTTGAGGTCAGGAGTTCGAGGTGGGTGGATCACTTGAGGTCAGGAGTTCGGTGATGGTGGTGGTGGTGGTGGTGGTGGTGATGGTGATGGTGGTGATGGTGATGGTGATGGTGGTGATGGTGGTGATGATGATGGTGATGGTGGTGATGATGGTGGTGATGGTGATGGTGATGGTGGTGATGATGGTGATGGTGTGTTGGTGGTGGTGATGATGGTGATGGTGGTGGTGATGGTGTGGTGGTGATGGTGGTGGTGGTGTTGGTGATGGTGGTGGTGGTGATGGTGGTGGTGGTAGTGGTGATGGTGGTGGTGGTGATGGTGATGGTGGTGATGGTGATGGTGGTGGTGGTGATGGTGGTGGTGGTGATGATGGTGGTGATGGTGATGGTGATGGTGTGGTGGTGGTGATGGTGGTGGTGATGGTGATGGTGTGGTGGTGGTGGTGGTGGTGATGATGGTGGTGGTGGTAATGATGGTGATGGTGTGGTGGTGATGGTGGTGGTGATGGTGATGGTGTGGTGGTGGTGGTGGTGGTGATGGTGATGGTGGTGGTGGTGATGGTGGTGGTGGTGGTGGTGGTGATGGTGGTGATGGTGGTGGTGGTAATGATGGTGATGGTGTGGTGGTGGTGATGGTGGTGGTGGTAGTGATGGTGTGGTAGTGGTGGTGATGGTGTGGTGATGGTGTGGTGGTGATGGTGATGGTGGTGGTGGTGATGGTGGTGGTGGTGGTGGTGATGGTGTGGTGGTGGTGGTGATGGTGATGGTGGTGGTGGTAATGATGGTGATGGTGTGGTGGTGGTGATGGTGGTGGTGGTGGTGGTGATGGTGTGGTGGTGGTGGTGATGGTGATGGTGGTGGTGGTGATGGTGGTGGTGGTGGTGGTGATGGTGGTGGTGGTAATGATGGTGATGGTGTGGTAGTGGTGATGGTGGTGGTGGTGGTGGTGATGGTGTGGTGGTGGTGGTGATGGTGGTGGTGGTGGTGGTGGTGATGGTGTGGTGATGGTGTGGTGCTGTTGGTAGTGATGGTGTGGTGGTGGTGATGATGGTGGTGGTGGTGATGGTGTGGTGGTGGTGGTGGTGATGGTGGTGATGGTGTGGCGGTGGTGTTGGTGTGGTGGTAGTGATGGTGTGGTGGTGGTGGTGATGATGGTGGTGATGATGGTGGTGGTGGTGATGGTGTGGTGGTGGTGGTGATGATGGTGGTGGTGGTGATGGTGGTGGTGGTAATGATGGTGATGGTGTGGTGGTGGTGATGGTGATGGTGGTGGTGGTGATGATGGTGGTGGTGGTGATGGTGGTGGTGGTAATGATGGTGATGGTGTGGCGGTGGTGTTGGTGTGGTGGTAGTGATGGTGTGGTGGTGGTGGTGATGATGGTGGTGATGATGGTGGTGGTGGTGATGGTGTGGTGGTGATGATGGTGATGGTGTGGTGGTGATGATGGTGATGGTGTGGTGGTAATGATGGTGATGGTGTGGTGGTGGTGGTGGTGGTGGTGGTGGTAGTGATGGTGTGGTGGTGGTGGTGATGATGGTGGTGATGATGGTGGTGGTGGTGATGGTGATGGTGGTGGTGGTGATGATGGTGGTGATGATGGTGGTGGTGGTGATGGTGTGGTGGTGGTGGTGATGGTGGTGGTGGTGATGGTGGTGGTGGTAATGATGGTGATGGTGTGGTGGTGGTGGTGGTGATGGTGGCGGTGGTAATGATGGTGATGGTGTGGCAGTGGTGTTGGTGTGGTGGTAGTGATGGTGTGGTGGTGGTGGTGATGATGGTGGTGATGGTGGTGGTGGTGGTGGTGGTGATGGTGTGGTGGTGGTGGTGATGATGGTGGTGATGATGGTGGTGGTGGTGATGGTGTAGTGGTGATGGTGACGGTGTGGTGTAGTGGTGGTGGTGATGGTGGCAGTGGTGATGGTGATGGTGATGATGATGGTGGTGGTGGTGATGGTGGCAGTGGTGGTGGTGATGGTGATGATGATGGTGGTGGTGGTGGTGATGGTGATGATGATGGTAGTGGTGGTGGTGATGGTGGCAGTGGTGGTGGTGATGGTGATGGTGTGGTGGTGATGATGGTGGTGGTGGCGATAGTGTAGTGGTGATGGTGGTGGTGGTGGTGGTGGTAGTAGATGTCAACTGGCAGTACAGGGCAGGAGCAGCAGCTATGACTGGGCTTGATGTGGATCAGCCTCTGGGCTAGCTTAGACAAGCTACCTCAGTTCCCACATTTGCACAGCGGGCTTCTGAGTAATATATTAATACAGTGTGATCAGCACATGACAAGTACTCAATAACTACACGTTTTCCCTCCACTCCTAACCCTCCCCATCTCCCAGGTATTCCTCCCCCAGCTAGGGCTAGCTGTCCTCCTTGCCAGAGGGGTCCGTGGAGGCTCAGTGTTTCCAATAACTTTGCACCCTCTGCTGTCATGCTTATGCCTCTAGCTGGCAGGTACCTGGGGAAGCTGAAGCCTCAGGTACCACTTAATCTTAGCAACAATTAATGGCGAAGAAAGTGAGAGTTTTGTTCATTTTGGATACAGCTATTCTTTATAAACCAATGAAACAATAAATATGCCAGAATTCCCAAATTATAGAAAAAATTCTATTCAATGAACAGAAGACAGCAAAACCAAAGAGGAATCATATTTAATAAATTCTGCTAAAAATATGGATGAATTGATGAGGAAAAATGAAAGTTGATTCATATCTTTCACTTTATGCTGGAATAAATTCTAGATTCTGATATTCTGTGGAACAGTGTAAAAGACTAAGTAGGGGAGGCATAAAAAAGCATTTTGGAGCAGCCAGGTACAGTGGTTCTCAACTCTACTCCGAGCACTTTAGGAGGCCATGGAGGGAGGACCGCTTGAGGCCAGGATTTGAAGACCAGCCTAGGCAACATAGTGAGATCCCATCTCTACAAAATTTTTAAAACTTAGCCTGCCATACCTGTAGTCCTAGCTACTCGGGAGACTGAGGTGGGAGGATCACTTGAGTCCAGGAGGTCGAGGCTATAGTGAGCTATAACTGCACCACTGCACTCCAGCCTGCATGACAGAGTGAGTCTCTGTCTCTAAAAATATATAAATAAATAAAAATTAAAAAGTTTTGCTCAAATACATTGGAAAAAAATCTGTATATGATATCCCTGTCTTGGAAATACACCACATGCATTTGTCTCTTTTGTTCACAGCTGTACAAGCCCCTAGTACCTCATAGTAGATGCTCAATAAATATTTTCTTCAACGAATAAATTACCATCGTTAAGGTTTTATCATTGCTGTAACAAAGGAAGGGATTTATTTTTGTCTAAATATTTTCCCAATTTATTTGACCATGGAACTCCTTCAGAAAAGTTTTCACACCCAAAGAAATAAGAGAAAATCAGTTTGGAAAACACTCTTCAGAAGAAAACAAACTTATCACAACTTGGGAAGAAATATATGTAATACTATGGGTAATAGAAAAAAAATGTTAGAGTTAAAAATGGAAAAGCATAACCACAAGAACATTCAAGTATATTTCAAAAGAAAATAATAAAAATTAAGATTAAAAAATAGGCCGGGTGTGGCAGCTCACACCTGTAATCCCAGCACTTTGGGAGGCTGAGGTGGGTGGATCATTTGAGGTCAGAAGTTCGAGACCAGTCTGGCCAACATGGTGAAACCCCATTTCTACTAAAAATACAAAAATTAGCCAGGCATGGTGGCAGGCGCCTGTAGCCCCAGTTACTCTTTAGACTGAGGCACGAGAATAGCCTGAACCCAGGAGCTGGAGGTTGCCGTGAGCTGAGATTGTGCCACTGCACTTACAAGGCCTGGGCAACAGAGCGAGACTCCAGCTCAAAAAAAAAAGAAACAAAAAAAAGTAACCATTAGAATGGGAGAAACTGTGACAACCTTGACAGATTAAAAAATTTACTAATAAATATATAGAGATCAAATACAGATACATAAAGAGGACATATTTGGCTGCTGCAAAAGTAGTTGTGGTTTTGGCATTAGTAGTAATTATGTAATTAACAGTAATGGCAAAGACCGCAGTTACTTTTGCACTAACCTAATTGTCTGAATAGGCAAAGGCCACCTTGACTAGGCAGTGTGTATAAGAGGAAATCATTGTCAAGCATTTTAAAGGAAAATGTTTTGTTTCACTAATAACTAAAGAAATGTAAATTAATCCACTTTGTTACTACTGTTTTGCAAATGTTGAATCAACAAGCTCTTTAAAACCTACCATTTTAAAAGTCTACCATTGAATGACTTAGG